>NC_140340.1:27055846-28255846 GCF_963514085.1 Chelon labrosus
CTCTTCAAAGTGAGAAAAATGTTTTAGTGCCAAGGCTTTCTTATTTGTCTGGGAGGCCCGTTTCGATTTCAGCTCACACTGATCCCTCGCCCTTGTACTCTCGCCGAGGATCAGGAGGGCTCACGTTTTTTAAGATCACAAATTTCATCTGCAGTGGGCTCACTGAAGGCAAGGCATCAAGGGAGCGAGACAAGGAGAAACAAAGAGGAGAGATGAGTTTGTGCCATACACAAAGTGATGTGTGGGAGGAGAATATGACCTATTACAATGCTTCTCTCTCAGTGGTATATCAGATGTGAACGGTATAAAAGGCTTCTTCCCACCAAAATAACAAAACACAGATTGAGGTGTGAGAGGTGGCGGCATGAGTGTGAAATGTTTATTTTCATCCTTGGCAACAGTCTAGTCTCTGTTTTACGTGATAAGTGAGTCACCAGGATTAATTTATTTAATTATTCAGCAGAGAAATGAGCAGTCGTTGAGAACGCATTTCCAGAACTTTCTCCTCCATATCAGATTTCGCACTGTCAACAGAGCAGGGGGAAACTTCAGCTGGACACACACACCCACACGAACAGAAACAATCTGTCTCATGCAAAAACATTTACATATTCAAATGCTTGTCCTCATACTGTAAAAGTCTGGGACTCGACAAACTCTGAAAATGAGCTTTAAAATACCAATATCACTCCACTGGTGGGAAAGTTTATTTCCCAAAATGTTACCAAAGACTAAAAAAGGAGCTTAAAATTTAATATAACATTTTGCAGTGTCAGTTGAGAGAGGGATACTTTGCTGTTTAGGATATTTTCCGGGGATTAGAAAAGACACACAGCAACACTGTGACAGGAATAGAAGGGGAAGCACATGGACCTGGATGCTAAACATGCTTTTAAAAATATTTTTGACTGAGGATTATGTACAGTCACAACATTAAAACCACTGACAGTGATAGTGAATAACACTGACCATATTGTGACAATTCAGTGTTCTGCTGAGAAGCTTTTGGCATTCATGTGGATGTTACTTAGACATGTAGCACCCACCCAGACCAGACCAGGCACCCCCACCCCATAGCAATGAAACCCCTTGATGGCAGCAGCCATCCCCAGCCGGATGCAGCCTGACACAGACCCACACACAAAAAAGGGTTTAGGAACAACTCAAAAAACATGAAAAACAGCACAAGGTGTTGACCTGGCCTCCAAATTCACTAGATCCCAAACTGATCAAGTATCTGTGGGATGATCCACAGAGGCTCCTCCCCTCAACCCATAGGACCCAAAGACCCACACTAACAACATTCTGTTACCAGACACCACAGGACACCCTCAGAAGGCCCATGTCCATTCTCTGATGAGTCAAAACTGTTTGGAGGCACAAGGGAGACCTACACAATATTAGGAAGGTGGTCATAATGTTATACCTCATGGGTGTATGTATAGGGTATATATATATATTTGTATCTAGCGACATATCTCTTAACATTAAATGCCATTTAAAGAAAAGATCAATGTGAAGAGACGCCGCTCCGCTGGCCCTCGTCTGTGCTTTGTACCACTTAATCTATTCTAACGATTTGTTTTTCTTCTTCTTCTTGAGGCCCATTAACACTCGGGTTTAAGGACAATGTAGAGAATCCATATTGGCAGCACAGACTTTAGACAGTTCCAGATGGCTCTAATAAATCTCCATTGCCAACTGTGTTACAATTTCAGGCATGTCAGCAAATGCAAGTTATCAGCTCGTGTTATCCAGCTGCAGTGCATTAGCTTTAATGCAGACAATTCTATATATTCACAAAGCCCAGCTCTGCTTTCATCTCACCTTGAGTCGATCATTTTGGTTTGCTTGCTTTTATTTCTCCCCCCCTCTGAATTTTATAACATGACATGAAATGATGTATCACTGAAAGAACTTAGTCCTAAAGCTTGAGCAACTTCTGTCAAAATTTTGGGTTGGCTTTAAATCAGGGGTTTATTTGACAGTAATACTCGGGGCTTTCTGGATTAAGATTTAGCCCAATGTAACTACAACTTTGGATGTCATCAGGCAAGGAGCTGAACTGGCAAGTGAAATCCACGCAGCCTGACAAGGTAGATTATACCTGCTGTTTTTACTTCTGTAATTGTCTTAAAGTTACACACAAAAAAACCTCACTGAGCTTCAATAATTTTGTAGCTCAGTGAGCTCTAGCTGTCACCATCTTGCCAGTGCCTGGCTCCTACCTCCCGGTTAATTCTAAATGAGTAAAGACGTGAAGCGTGAGTGGAGCTGAGGCAGACGGGCGACATCGAGGTAGACAGATAGCAACTTGAGACAGCACACACCTGTCACTCAAGTTAGCCACTCCCTGAATTATGTGTAACCGTAAGGTCTGATATAACTGAATAATTTAAATGACTGAGTAACATAAGAGAATTAACTATAGCGATGAAAGATGTAAAAGACCAAGCAAACATGTTTATTTCTGCTGTGAAGTTGGTCATTTCAGCATTAAAGTTCATGGGTTTTGACTCGCTTATTGTGACAGCCTCAAGTGGCAATTGCAATTTTTGGTACTTCTGAACTGGCTTCATTATTCAGCCTAAAGCGCAGTTTATGCCTCTGGCTCTGGCCTTAGTCTGGCTCATTCTGTGAAAACGCCACCCAAACACTCAGTGCTGTGTCTTTTTTTGCCAGTCGGGTTAATTATTGTTTCTATTTCCTGCTTCACTTTCAATAGCGGCTGAGACTTTCGCTGAAAGTTTGCCAAAGACAAGTCACACAAATGTTACATACAAACCTCCTCAGTTAACCTTTCCTCCATGTGTTCCATGTGTATTGATCCAAAACAATCAATTTGAAAACTGTGGAGATGGAGAAGCAACTGGAAATACTAAAGCGGAAATACGCTACTGTTGTGCTTCGAACAACCTAACGGCACTGATAAAATCTGTCTGTTTTGTGTCTGTCTTTGTTGTGAACGCCCCCCCTGAAAAAAGCAAAAAAGCCACAAAATGGGGTGAGATTTCCAAAAGGAAAGTACGAGAGTTGAAATTTCAAATCCAACTAATCCATCCCGTGGAGCTACCACAGATGCTGCTGAGCCATTGCTATCACCGACAGCTGCAGGACTTTAAAGTGTGATGTAGCTGAATATTCAGTATCATACAAGATAAGGACTGCCTTGACCGATGATGATTCATAGCATATTAATCAAATATATCTAAACAATGAAATGATAATCATTTGCAGACGTTTTTTCATATAAAATTCTGACACAATAGATTCATCAAATGTTCAGAAACAGACGTTCTTAACAGAATCTATTCAACACATCTTGATGATATATGGGGAGATAAATGGGAATAACACTCACAGGATATTAATTATTGTTAATTTACATAATGGCACTGGCACAGAAAAGCCACATTAGATCCTCCAACTATGACAAAAGTAGATCATTTTTTCTCTTTTGTTACTTAACGTATGTTATCACCGTGCTGCATTTATAATTTCCATACTTAACAGTATGTCACACATGCTGTTTGTTTATGCCACTTAGAGAAACACCACAACCGTTGGGGAAAAGATGGCGGTCCCACACTAATGAACACATATGTATACCTTTGAGGACTTGTCCATCTCTGCTGTCCCACGTGGAAACTGTGACAACCTGTGCTGTGTCGATGCTATTTGCTTTGACAAGATGGAGTATAAGAAATACATGTTTCAGGAATATTTACTGACTTGTTTCTGTCTGTAAGATTCCTTCTACACCATCAGCTCCAGCTGTTATAATGCATCCACCGCTTATCAGAACGCCAGCAGTCATAGCATTCTCCATGCAGAATGCAGAAACAGAGCAGTGATGTGATGCACTCACGTCTGGTCTTATTGTAAATGGTCTTATTAGTTTTCATATATCAGCTACAGGGTTAGGCACACTTTAGAACAGCTAGGAGAAGAGCTGTTTTCTACAGTTTGACAAGAGGGCCAACACTCAACAGCCCTGTCAAGAGAGAATCAACTGCTTCTAGTTAATGAGATGACAGCACAAGCCTGCCTGAATGAAAAGCTGTTTTGATAGTTTTCTTTTGAACAGCAGTTTGCCAAATCTCGGCTTTTACAACAATTTTTCAAGTGACTTTAAAAATCGCTTCTGATGTAATGCATTCAGGAAACAATAAAATTTTAAACAAAGGACAAGAACTATGCTGCAACTAAAATTTAACTATTTCCATAACCATATGATCTCCATACAGTTTGTTCAGCTGTCTCTATGGTGACAGCCTCAGGAGCCCATTCAGTGATTCCCAGCTACAGCCTCCAGCATCGAAGGGCCCAATTAACCTTGACTAGATACCACATATCTGTGCCAGAGATGCTCCTCAACTGCTCCGGTGTGTGGCAGAAGAACCGATTTGCTTCAGCAAACAGACGCTTCCACTTGTCAATCATCTGACTCAAACCATCTGAGTACCTGCCTACTTGGTGAAAAATGTGTATTTCTCACCTACAGCTCCAGCAGTTGCCCGTGCAAATTAACAGTCGTACACGTGGTGCATGTCAAAAACTGTCCACACGATTGTTTTCACATCAAACAAGAAACAGACGTGCTGTGGGACACTTTTTGTCACTTCTGTTTCAGTTGAGGAAAGAATCTGCACACTGCTTTCTGTGACTTCCGTGTGTTTAATGGAACTGTAAGGGACACAGAATCGACGTGCTGTATATCAATATACCCCACCCGTAGACAAAATGTCTCAAACCACTCTCGCTGTGTGATCTATTTCCCTGCTGTCCTTCCATGTGCTCCATTTGTCAATACGTTTATTGTAACATGTCCCGCTGTTGAAGCTCTGAAGCTTAATTTGACAAAATGAATATATATATATATATATATATATATATATACACATGTACTTCAGTATGTTTCAAGTTATCAACAAACATGAAGAAAACTTTTACATGTGTGCAGTCATCAAACTGACTGGCATGATTTTATACGTACACACACCAAAATCAAATATGAGTTTATTACAAAGTCTGATAAACACATGCCTCCAAGCTAGTGGACACAAAGTCCTAAAAAATACATCAGCGAGCCACAGGCGTAGGAAGTGTAATCTGCTCTGAAAAAACACTGCAGCTACACATAGCAATCGACCATGTGTATTTTGTTGCTTTTTGGACTTAGAACAGCTTCCGACTAAAATCTTTGGCCTCTTGTTACATGGAGTCTTATTGCTGCAGTGCTGTCATAGGAATTATTCTCACTATCATTTCACCTCAACTGCGTCTGAAACAGAATAATGAGAAAGTAATACCTGAAATTCAACACACGTATCGAACAGGGAAATGCTGAACAAACTATTCTTCTTATGGAACTTTTGCAAGACTGCAGTTTGATTTAACACCGCTATTAAAGATTAGAGACGGAAAGATTCAGACAGTGAGTTTAGATATTCATACGTAGAGTGATTCCAAGAAAAAGAAATATTCCAAGAACAAAAAGAGGGATTTAAAGACGGAGTAACGTCATTTAAGTATAATAATATGTCTATTTGCACCCAGTTAAAATAGTCGAGAGGCGGGGTACATCCTGGACAGGTTGCCAGTCTATCGCAGGGCTAACACAGAGAGACAGACAACCATTCACACTCACACTCACACCTACGGCCAATTTAGAATCACCAGTGAACCTAACAAGCATGTCTTTGGACAATTTGGGAGGAAGCCGGAGTAGCCAAAAGTCAATGCTGACTTATTATTTCGTGACTAACTTCCATATTTTTCAGTTGTTTCAGTGTTTTGATGCTGCATGTCTAAATACCATCTGTCCAAAAACAAATATTTAAAAAAAGATTCCAAGAGCACAAAAAAGAAAGATTATAAAAATACATTTCCGTTATAACAGATTTATTAAAAAAGGTCAAATTAAAAGGGACATGCACTATAACAGAAAGAATTTTTAACAAAAGAAAGTAAAAGGAATGTAAGAGGCTCAGGAAGAAAAATGGAGAAAAGAGGGATTCTTACAGTCAAACAAGGACTCAAAAACAACACTGACTTTGCCGATAGTCAGGTCAAAAATTGCCCATTTTGCTTTTGCAGAGAGACACAATCTTGATTGGTCTGTGGAAATTGTAAAATATCTGGGCCATTGTTTTCCATAGTAAAGACACTGGAGAGGAACCGTGGCTCCTTAAGTATCCACTGAAGTGCTCAGAGTGTTACCGGGGCCACGCCTCATGTGTATTTCCTCCTCTTTACCTCCCAGTCATTCGCTGTAACTACACGGTGAAGGGCTTAATTTGTTTCAGGAGGCCATAAATCATCACTGCAGTGAAACAGTCTCTCTCCCCTCTATGATTATGGCAGAAGCGCACCTGAGCTACAACGGATGTGTTTTAATGCGGTATAGTTGCATCATTGTGTCGCCTACAGCTGTGTGTGTGTGTGTGTGCTGATCTTATTCCTGCCTTTGCCTCCCTCTCTTTTTTCTTCTCTTTATTAAAGAACTCGGTCTAGCACGTACAACCAGATGTGTTTCACCTAGCGTTCCATATGTGATTATTGTGTAAAGCGGCCATTTTTTTCCATATATGACCCCACTCCACGGGTCGCATCTCATTCTTTTGGCACTGCAGCACTGGCTGAACACTCCCTGGAGACATTATTATTCTGGAGGATGTCTGATGACAGCAATAGCTTCACCTTGAAACTCAAAGTCAACCTCCCACCAAGGCCCACAGAACAGTGTGATATACAGTATATACGCTATGCCTGCTAATTAGTATGCTGATATGTGACAACACCATCGACTGAGGTGATTAGTGACGCACTAGTCGGCTGATTATTCCAGACCAGAGTTGGGAAAGTCACACTGATTATTCAACAGCTTCTTCACTGAAATACAGTCTAGTATGAATTAGCCAGTCTGCTAGTGTCTGCTGGGTATTTACTTAGTTTATTTTGAGTGCACTTCCAAGTAAATTGGATCTTTGGGGAAGAAGTTTTAAACACAAACAAAGAACAGAAGAACTGAGAGACTCTAAGCCAGGAATATGGCCACAGGAGTTTTTACCTGGTCCGGAGCAGAAGGACGCAATCACAGCCAGTATACAGATGTAACTAAGGTAGGGCATCCATGACACACTATCCTGGAAAGAAATAGGAAGAGATTGTATTGCAGGGGCCATAATCATTATTCCTAGCTTACAGCTATTGTGACATATTCACTTTTCTTTTTGTATTGCAGAAGCTCTGCTCATGAGCACCTATGATGAGAATGATGCACAGAATGTACCACGATATCAGCCTCTAAATATCATTTTCAAGTTTTACATTTGCAACGATGAGGAAAGCTTCAGATCAGCGCAGCATCTGTACGTGCACCGTGACATCCTCTCTGTCTGGGGTGAAGAGGAGGTGGCACGACTTACCTGGAAATTGAGGAAAACTGTGAGCAGACTGAAGAACACCGCCATGGCAGAGAAGCCAAATATGAGGAGGGGCTTCCTCCCAATTCGTTCTATGACCAAGCCCTGGTGACAAAACAAGAACAGGTGAATGTTTGAGGGGTTTCTCCTCTATCACATTATGATTATAGACCTACAGGATTTATGTCAGAGCTACAATCATGGCTCGAGGACAAATTTGTGGATTGCTTGACTTGTCGGGCTGTCACATTGGTCCAGACTGAAATCATTCTACTAATTACTGTGGTAACATTTTCTTCAGACTTTCATTGTCTCCAGAGGGTGTTGACTTCCTATTTTACAGTGATTTTTGTTGGTAAAATGTCCTCAACTACTACAACTGTGACCAGAGAAGGTGTCCTAATTATTGTCAGCTTGCAGGATCGTGTCTCTACAATGTGTCTATTTTCACAGCAGCGTTAGGAATAACTCCATTCCATTTAGATTTGCAAGTTACCCCATACATAATCCATCATATGTACACACAAAGATTTACTCATACACAAAACTCCATGTGGCTCATCAATAATTCTAAGGCCACATCGCGCTCTCCACCTAGGCACCTTTCTGGATTATGGATGAAGTATGGGACATGAGATGGAGGTATAACCATCATGGCCTCGGAGAATTAAAGTATTCATGGCACCAGTCTCACCTCAGAGGGATGTCATAAGGTTGCGGGAAAAGGTCACTGGTATTTGTACAGTATGTATCCCTGTAATGACGGGCGTCTGAGTGGAGACGGAGTGGAGAAAATAACGTGTGTTAGTGCGTGGTGAGGAGGAGGTGATAAGCTACCGCAGCGCAAGGAACCTCTATCAAGCAAGACTTCTCTGCATATTTTTATTTTTTGTTTTTTAGCAGTTTCCAGTTTGCATTCCGCAAAATGTATCTGCTTTAGATTTGCATTGCCTCCAAAAGCACTGGGATTCACTCGCTATGTGTGTGCGTACATGTGTGTAACTATGCATATTCCAGGGGTCCCTGTAGGCACACGAAATTTCTGTTCCAAACACTACCCACACTGCATCTGCACACGGACAAAATAACGCTAAGCAACCACATGCAAACCCACAGCTCATTAACGTCTCTGAAGGTGTAAGAGGCTGAATATTCATGAGCCTGCATATATGCGTGTGTGTCTGAGCCTCTATGATAAGGAGTGTCGACGGTAGTTTGTCTATTGTAGGAATGTGTAATGTTTTTCCAGTCAAAGACAAGACAAAAAGAGACCCTTTGATTGTTTCATTCAGGTGTTCACTCCTCTGTGTGCGTAAAGCCGTTTGAACATTTTAGTTTCCTGCCTTCAAGTGTGTTCAACAATCATTTGGACACATGTCGCACAGTCATTCCCAGTTTTGACCTGTGAGCTGCACGCACTGACTGAAAGGCTTCCAATTATAGCACTCCCATCTTCAGCTAATGGCGATGTATCAATAACACTGCTGGTGGGTAAATGATACTGCCTTCTGACAAGAAAAAAAATCACTTGACTTGCAACTACAAAATATGACGATGTCTTTCCAGGTCTGGTCTCATGAATGGGACGTTGAACTACTGATTGAAATGTATTAGATGGCAGCTCGAACACAATGATACAACCCAATAAAGCACACCTCTTGGCAGGCTCAACAGAGGTCCAGCTGGTAACTTTATCCTTCACAGTTGACGGTATTGGTCGCTATTCATCACATCAAGAAGCAGATGCGCCGTTAAAGACAACTGGCGGCACTTATAGTCACCACAAAACTATATTTTCCTATTAATTTGTACCATCTTTGTAGGCTTCTTCATCTATCTATCCGTCTCTCTCTCTCTACATGGCCTAAGGTGACCATGTAGTAGAAGATGCAGCTTTGGTTATACATGTGCAGTTCAACTCTTTGGGTGACTGTGCAGAAAATTTAAAGTAAATAACTTTTGTAAGGTTTCTGCTTTGGTTAATTGAAAATTGCAAGTCTACAGTGTCTAGGGAAATGGATAGTGTGTACTGTCCGTGAAGTCATCTGCTACTTCTCTCTTTAGGGCTTATGACCCAAAGCGGGGACAATGCCACTGGAAGGAGCCCCTTTATGGAAGAATACATTGCAGAGCTTGGTATCTTTGGGAGCATGTCCAAGCAGTTTTTCCCAACAAACCCCAGTGACTAAAATGTCAGCTCACTGGGTCCTGAAACCCCATGAGCTTAAAATTATTGTGTTGACTGGAACTGTTGCCAGTTGTCTTTAATGGCTCATCTGCTTCTTGATGTGATGAATAGCGACAAACACTGCCAACTGTGAAGGATGAAATTGCCAGCCTTACCGCTGCCAGTCTGCTAGCTACCTTGAGCTTCCTTGCATGAGAAGCAAATTTCATGTCCAGAGACTATCTTGCCATTTTTTTTTTTTTTTTGATCCTGAGACATTGCTAAAGCAATCTGTAAACATAGATGGCACTTTGGTCTACCACATCTAACCAGAGACAAAAGAACAATGGAAACAGTGGATGTCTCAAGTTCCCAAGAAAGCCAAGTCATTAAGGTCCTCAAGCAATGTAATGGCCTTCTTTTCTGGGATGCAAAGGGAGCGCCTGTTGTTGTTGTTGTTGGACTACACAGAAGAAGTTGGTACTGTCACTTGGGTGCTATCTATCTAAAGATTTTGGTAAAATAATTTCTCCAGGTGGCTGAACATATTGGCTAAGTGGACTTTTACATATAATTTCAAGTTAAAGCGGTTACATGCCTCCAGAAGGTCAGTTTGTGTTTAGGCTTCAATTTGCCGAAGGGCCATAAACTGTGACAGCATGGCCGGATGTGTGTGAATTAATTCAGGGTGGCACCCAATCCTGGGTGTTTGTTTGTTAGCCAGTCATGTAGTGACAGTGAAAGGGCGACTGCACAGTAGGGCATGAAAAAAGGTGACAGGAAGTGAGCGGATGGCATTTTGCATTTGGTAATCATATACTGTGTCTGTGTTTTTCTCTTGTTCCATTATTCCATTATGTATTCCACAGAAGAGTTATAAAGGCTGTTTTAGGATCTGAATCTAGAGATTAAAAATGTCAATGAAAAATACAATATGTGTGCTGAACAGAGGTTAATAACAACTATAATTAAAAAGCCTTTGGTTGGTGATCAGTTGATGCATGTAGGTATATTTAGATGCAAAATCCAAAGGCAGCATTAATGCATGCATCAATGAACTGTAGTGTCCTACATACCTGACTAATACAACTACAATTCGTGGGAAGGAAGATTAGGCCATATTTTAAATATTCGCATTGCTTGTAAGCTTTTCAGAGAGAAGCATGAACAATAAAAAGCACCTCATTAAAATGTTACTTTATTATTCATGACAGTTTTACCCGTTTATACAGTAGATGTTGTCATAGCCATATTTCTCAGCGTAGCCTGTTCTATTTTAAGGTTGTTTACAAGGCTGGAGCAGATGGCTTCACGGCATTCTCTCATCTAACATCTATTGAGATCACTTTATACGATGACATGTTTTGACCATGCTGCCATTCAGAGTCAATTTCATCCATTTCTGCTTTAAAATAGCCCAATTCATTATTAGCGCAAAACTCAATACAAAACTATTCGTAGCCTCGGGTTTGACTTAATTTACAGAGTTGCTGTCGACAAAATCTTCCAACATTAGTGAAAATGCTAGTCTGAATTAAGCCTATTGCAATAATTCAAACAGACACGGTTCTGTAATATTATGTCTAGGCATTGGAATAGACAAACTGGAAACTACAGCGGTGTCCTGCTCATTTTTATTGACTGTTTGCACACAGTCGCAATCTGCTGCTACAGCCAGAGCCGTAGAGCAACTCCTACTGTCAGAAATGCGTTGTAAGTCCTGGTATACCACAAAGCCCATATGTGCTGGAAGTTGTGGTGGTGGAAGGAACAAGTGATACAGTACTTGGTTTTATTTTCATTTTTCAGTCACCGTTTGTTTAGGTTTAGGCATCAAACGTAGTTGGTTAGGTTAATCAAGATCACAGTTCGGGTTATAGACACTTTTAACCCCAGATGAGTAAGACTTTGAAAAATTTTTCGTCTGGGTGCAAATACTGTAGCATTGCTGGCTACAGACACCTGGGTGGAAATAGTATCTGCCAAATTTCTATCCACTGAGCTGTAATAGAACAAATGTTCTATTGCACAGTACATGTCATCTTAAGAGTTGACAACAGAAACTGGTTGCAACTTGTGAGTGAGAGAGAGTGAAATTCAAGAACGTTTTTGGTCTAAAAGCCCAATTTGCCCCACCCACAATTTTGCACTGGAAAATTGATTGTTTGATGGCTCCGTTGGGAACTGATTATGCTCCTGTAAAGACCTGCCAGGTCAATTAAATCGTTTGGGCAGGCTTTATGAGGTGATGGACAGAAGAATAACAGCGACATAGTCACACATGTCATCTGAGCAGTTATTTATTTGTTATCTGAGCACCATTCAGTTGCATTCATTCATGACAAAACGGCTATCCAATTGCGCGCAGAGGTATTTTTTGCACACATTTGCACTGACGTATTTATTCCTGTCAAACATCACAGACAGCTCTAAGACACAGACTGTATTCCCACATACAGATTTTTGTAATTAGTTTCCTGTGTATCTACAATCCAGTGGTTGTGTGTCTCTCTGTGTTAGCCCTGCGATGGACTGGCGACCTGTCCAGGGTGTACCCCGCCTCTTAACGCCTGTACCCATTAACAGGAATAAGCGGTTACAGAAGATGAATGAATGAATGAATGTATCTACATGCCTTTGTGTCTTCTGTAGAAAACCTGTGAATACAAGGTGGCATTGTCTGTGGTGTGGGTGGGAGAACCATTTATGACAATCTCTACCACATTTTCATGCTATTTACTCTAACTGGAATGGTAAGCACACAAAAAATAATTACGCATTTTCTAGTTTCTCTAGCACTTTATGTATACCTGACATGTGTTCTATTGTAACTCAAAAATTAGATCGCAAGGAGAATAAAACAATCAGCAGCTAGAGCAAAGAAGCTCTGAATAAAGACTGATGTGGACACAGGGATGGGGACTGACATCACTGAGCTTGAAGCTGACTGACAATTTATCATGAAAGAATGATCTTTTTTTTTTTTAGCACAAGATAAGTGAATGTAATCTTAGCAATTTTCCTTAACACACCAACCGTTGGCGAAACTACCACCTGCTTCCTAAAAGAACTGTTTGTTTTTTTTGTTTTTTTCCCGCAAGTGACAATGTGCCCTTTCAGTGGGAGCATGAAAAACATAAAATCTTGAACAACTGCATCTGCATAATTTAGGAAGAAAAATACTCAAATCTCATATTCA
Source organism: Chelon labrosus (assembly GCF_963514085.1). Taxonomy (NCBI): domain Eukaryota; kingdom Metazoa; phylum Chordata; class Actinopteri; order Mugiliformes; family Mugilidae; genus Chelon; species Chelon labrosus. The sequence continues at coordinate 27,068,640 of NC_140340.1, forward strand.
TGAGATCTGTGGGTCCACAAGAAAAACCTCTTGTCCTTGTGGTAGAGGAACAAAACTGCCATAAGCAGCTACTTGAATCCCTTAATAAGCTGAAGACAGAAGGTGTTAAATTAGCTCGAGAGGAGATAACACATTTTGCTGTTCCGGTCACAGGACAACCATTCCCTGCACGTAACGTTCAGTGATATTGTACTTGGGGTAGGTCAACACTGAATAAAGCACAAAGCTGCTTTGAGTTTTGATCAGTTGTCAAAGAGGCCAGTTCTTATGAAGACCTTTGACGAACATTGTTGGTTTCTTAGTGTCAAATGTTTTTAAGAACATGTTCTGTGATCATGGAGCATAGTGACCTGGTCGGCATCATTTACTTGCGTTGACAAGAGGATCTATGAGAGCTCTATGATAAATCATTTGTTGTCACCTTAAACGTCTTTATCTTTCTGTGTGAAGTGTGAAGTGAATAGTTTACAATAAGTCCAAACAATTCCATACTTTCCGATGCAGCTTTGTAGCACAACATGTCACGTAGCTTTCTCATTTTCACACAACAATCCAGAAGCAACAACCTTCTTCCCCTTTCTCATCAGTAATCGTACTGCAAATCTTAATTTCCCTACAGAGTGATACCAGGAACGATGATGTCTTCTGGGTCCACCTGATGCTTGGATACTCCCAAATCTCATTAACACCAAACTGGCAAATGTAGGAAACAGCTATCTTTCCCGACAGATTTCCAGTGTTACTGACAAGGGGCAGATTTTGTAGCTGACCTGCCCCCGCAGCAACTGAGTCTTTTGTAGTGAGAATTTCTTCCCCTACTTGAACTGGATTATGTATGAGCAGGGGTCGCATTAACCAAATATTTTCCGCCATTGACCGTTTTTTTTTAAACTGTGACGGAAAAATCTGAAGGCCATCCGTCATTTTGACAGATTGCAATTCATACCCCTGACCACTTGGTGGCGAGTGAGGTTATTAATTGGCTCTTGTCTCTATTCGCAGTTTTCGTTCCAAACATCGCGGAACTTTTGTCAGTGCACGATTTCCTGGTACATCTATTACACTGACGCACACGTCAGAGCTTGGCATAGACATATATACAATATGTATGTATATATTTATATTTATGCGGCTACGGCTACCAGAATCGAAGAATCGGATGAAAGCGCGTTGCTAGGACTGATGGAAGGCAAATTTTATTTTAAAAAAACTACCTGATGGAAGCCTTGATAAAAGCAGGGGTTTGTACAAATTGTGCAAAAGAAAAAAAGAAAGTCTGCATACCACCGAAGCACTTCAACCCTACGGTGCCATAAGAGCTGTTAGCCTAGCAGTCCAGGTCCGAGTATGGACAAGACGTGTCGGCAGCCCAAACTTTTTTTTAAAGTCAATACTGTTCTGAAAAAGAACTTAAAGTTAATGAAATTTAAATGCTATTGAATGTCATTATTATCATTTTAAAAAATTAAAGTGATGGGTAAAAACAGATTATGACGGGATTTTTATGACCCTGTCAGTCAAAATGACAGACGATGAAAAAATCTAGCGCAACCTCTGTGTATGAGAGAGTATTGTTTGTGTGCTGGTGGCTCTGTGTGGTGGAAAGGGATTGCTAACAGAATAAAGTTAGAGCTGCAGCCAAATGCACCCTGCTGAGCATGCATTTGTCATATTAAGAAGCACATACCAGAGGCTTAGGGGATTCAATCCTACCTTTGAAATGTTTGCCACCTGAATAAGGTGAAGATTTAAATGTCATAAATATTTGAGTCTCCTGAAACCTTGAGTCAAATTAATATTTCTTATATGTCAGACTGTCTCTTATCGTGAACATGAACCTCATACAAATCTCCGATGACAATTAAAATATTAATACAGGTCTGGTAAACTCTTGACGTTTCTCTGTCAAATGCTGTCTGTTTGATGTGTTTGGATGTGCTCTGCTGTGGTTGTAATACTAAAACAAAGCAAAGCTTACACAGTTTATGATTAAAACATCTTACATGTTCCATAAAAAGTGGTGCATTAACTTGAACAGACACAAGAAAAGTGAGCAGAAGTTAGTCCAATACACTGCATGGTATATGTTGTGTTATAGCCTACTGAAAGCTCACGATTCACGGAAAGTTATTTCATTAATTAACTCGTTGAGCTGCACTGCTGAAAGATATGTTAGTTTAATTTTGATCATTTCTGACTACTTTGTGCGAGTAAGCAAAACAGCCAGAGGTTACTGTCGGCAACATAAAAAGAATGATGTTCAGTCAAGGTGTTTGCCTAATGGAGAGATGCTACAGAGCTGGAGGGAAACTGGTATCTGCACAACACAAGCTAGTGTTTGAAGTCAGTCAGCTGACAGCTGAGACACTCGGTGGGGTCTTCTCATCACTGCAGATCAAAGATCATCTTTAATGTGTTCATGCTGACAGGAATCACAGAAATAGATAGCAGCTCACACAGGGCATTAACACACTTATTAAATGAGGAGAGATGGCAGAACACATTTCCTTTTTGTTATTTCGTAAAGTGGTCTTGTTTGAAAAGTAACACCTGATGTGAAGGAATTCATACTGGTGCATAGCTGTGATTTTAAACTGCTCAGTTCTCGGCCAAAAAGTTCAAAGTCCTTATGAGTTAGGTTCTTTACTCGGGACATGAAATTCCTTTTGTGCATTTCCACCACATCTCAGCAACACAGAGACTCCGGTAAATTGGATTGGAACAAGTGGCAACAAGTGTAGATGTATTTCAACCTCTTGCTGCAATGGTAAAATCTTTGTAATTTGCTGTAATGTGATGATGATAATTTCTCCACAGCTAATGTCTCATTTTTCCCATTCAGTCTTAGCAAAGTAGCTGTCTTGATCTCTGTGGCTCCTTCTGCCCTTATGCCAAGGCCAGAGGACATACAGTGTATCCTATGATCTCCTCTTAGTTGGATGAACCAAGAATACCTCCTGGAGATGTCCAAGTGCTATCCTGGTCAGATGCCAACTTTCTGAGCGCTCTCTGAACGTCTTAATTTCCCTACCTGTCCTTGAGAGTCAACAGACCCTACCACCTGTAACCACCCATAACCACAACTGGCATGTTCTTTCGGTCGTTAAAAAGAACTTTGTGAGCTTTGATGAGAATAAGAATATTACAGACTGATTGGCAAACTGAGAACTCAGCTCCTTCTTCACTATGTTAATGATAATCCCAATCCTGTACACCTTCACTCATTGACAAGACAAAGAGAATTCTTGAACTCCTTCAGCTCCTTGAATCAAATGTGATGGAGGGGATTGTGTGTCCCAGTGACAACAAAAGCTGTACTGTCAGCAGCAAGATGTTTGTAGGATCTCTTCTAAAACTGGTCCCACATGAAAGGGCCAGTTCAAGTGCCGGCTAGAGTGATTAGCAACTGGCGCTTATGGAGCAACACCACCTGCAATGACAATGCTGGGGGTCTGGTGCATTTCCATTTGTGCAGCACTTGAGGGCAAGTGCGTTGGACAGCAGACCCACTTAGTTGTGAGAGCCATGAAAAAAGACAAGAAATACATAGAATATTATTACCAGACTGCAGAGATTTACAGTGTCTTTCAAATCAATGTTTTAGTTTTATGACCCACTTATTTTCTTTTTATCTTACAAAACAAGCAGCGCTCTGCGAGGATCTCTTTGAACACAACCACAAAACAGCAGACAAGTTAGCAACAAGATGGTGAACTTATGTATTAATTAAATTGAAATCCAAAGTCACTGAAGGACAGCTAATTTTTGTCCAATACTGCAGCCTAAATGTGTGCTATACACAAGCCATAGACATTGTAACATATCTGTGATGAGTCAGGAAGGCACTGTTTTAGCTGAAGTATACAGCTCTTGAAGAGAATTTGAAAAGACCTTTTTGAAAACACGAGCAATCCATCAGTCATAAAAAATTATATTATGGCCCCGGCGCTGTGCCTTCCTTGTGTGTGGATAATATAGTTGCACGGCTGTACTTCATTCAGTGTAATATGGATCAATAGCTCACCACCACCAGTATGTCAATATTTCTAGAGCAACAGTTAAGGCTTTAAATCAATTAGAAAAACATATCGACTCCTATTCTCTGAGCTAATTCTGTCAAAGTGACAATTAATGATCAGACCACCATCTGCTTCTCAGCAACACAAGTCATTGCAGCAAATGGGGGCTCTGCTCTCAGCCAAAAAGTTCAGAGTCCTTATGGGTTTGGTTGCATTGCCACTTATTTCTTCTGGCAAGCTAAGAAACATTAGCTTTTCTGATTCTCTGATAATTCAATAGAGGTCTACTGTGGAAGGTACATTAAGGTATGTTCAAGCTGTTAAAGGACTCATGTCTTGAATGCATAGTACTGCTTCATGTCCGGGTGCACTGCATTAAACATGGATCGTCTGTAACACGGTGTGGTTAGTGGGATTCATTTTATAATGACTTTAATTTTTTTCATTACTCATTTATGTGTGACGTGATCCGTTATCATTGCATGCTGATCGTCACATAATGTCAAGGGCTGCGCTATCTCCTCAACAAGCTGCCAACGGAGATGCTCCAACTGTCAGATGACTTTATTAAGCTGTTTGGTGCAAAGTGCTCCCGGCTTCATCATTTAGAGACAGATCTTCCACCAGAGAAGGAACGTATGGCTGACGGCCAGGCTTTTTCACAATTGGGTGGGCAATGTCAGAGCAGCTTCCAGTGTGAGGTTGCTCCACAGCTTTGGTCCAGAGCAACAGAATTACAGCTTTTATAATGTTAAAAAGATTAGTCTTAGATTAGCTCCAGGAATCAGGCAAATTAGTATTTCAGTGTCTATTACTTTCCACATATCTTCTACCTTCTACATAATATTTCAGGGTGAGAAACTAGTATATTTTCTACTGCATGGGGTGAATCTGTGGCCTGGCCCATTAGTAAATGTTTTACAAGACGTATCTAAAATAATAACACTTTCAGCAGCAGACTTACTGAATAACTTACTCACTTTATATCAAGGCAATGAGAGACTAGATAAAAATGCTGCATTTCTGACCTATAATACATAATAAAGCATTTTGACAAGGAGAATGGGAGAGAATATGTGTGTGTGTGTGTGTATGTATGTAACACAATACAACAAAAGAAAAGACCGTAAGGCAGGGCAGGCTTATGGCAAGCACCCCATATGTTTTGTTGACTTAAAAGTAACAAATCAAATGTAAGTACTTACTGAGACGATAGCAGCCAAGGTTTCTATAGCACCTGTGCTCAGCGTGATGTAGGGCAGTATGTTCTCGGCAAAGCCTGCTTCCCGGAGGATCCCATTGGTGTAGTACCAGATCTATGAGAAAATAAATCAAATTCCACTCGTCTGTTATATGTTCACCATAATAACATACTACTTTAAATAGAGCAGACATTCTCACTGAAAATATCTTTTTGAATGTAAGGCTTAAATAAAAAACATTTTAACCACGTAAATGTAAGATTTAAGTAAGTGAAATGCTGTGGTGAGGTTGGATACCATCATTTAATACAGCAATGTTGAAAGGTAGATTACTCAGTCAGAACGGTTGTCTCCCACCACATAACCAGACTAACACTAAAATGAAAGCCGATTTCTGCTCATAAGATAGAATTTTTGAATATTTTCTGTTACCCTGTTTGGTTTTCCTTGCATTTCCTGTTTTTATTCTCAAAGTTTCTTCTTTGGTGTTCCATGTCTTGCTCTACTTCCTGTCTGATTATATGATTGCTTTCTCCTTGTGTGTTCCTCCCTCAGTAGTCTCACCTGTGCCTCCTTTAGTCTCAGTATTTCTATATACAGTATAGTACAGTCTTTCCTTTTGTTATTTGTCAAGATGTCTTTTGGGTTACCCGCTTGTTCATGTATTCCTGGTGTTTCTGTTCCACCCCTTGTAGCTCCTTGTGTTTTGAGTTTTGTCTTGTTTCTGGTTTTAATTCAGTTGTCTTATTAAGTCTTATTAAACTAAAAATGATTATTTCATTGAGTCCCTTGGTTTCTTGTGTGCGTGTCTGGCGTTTGGGTCCTACCTCCTTGCTACACCTTGAGACAGAAACTTTAGATACTGACGCCATTTACGCTGTTTCTTTCGGAATACAATTTAAAGTTGTGTAATTGTTTAAGGCGCCAAATAGCTTTGTCTCCTTGTATGTAACAGACATTAATGACTCCAACTAATTCTAAGATCCTCCACAGCTGCTCTTTTAACTATTCCCAAGGTCACTGTGAAAACCTTGAAGGATGCATCTTTTAGCTGTTACATCCCCAAATTATAGAGCACTCGATTTCAAATATTAGACTTTTTAACTTTTTAACGGATTCCTTTATGTCTGCTACATTATCATCAGAGTTAACTCCTCATTCCATCCATACCTCCAGCAGTCTCCTCTAATCCTCCGGATTTCCTATACAGTGATGTTGGGGGGATTTCCTATACTAATCCCAGCTTTACCTTTGTTCTGTCAAATATGATCACGACTGGGTCTAATCACCAAAGACTCTCACATTTCTCCTATTCATTATTAAGTCTTCACTGTTCACTCTGAAGGAAGTCTGCTGATAAGAATAAAGTTCAATTCAAAATTGATGCAAAATATGTTCCACAGTTGAAATCCCCTCTTGGTTAAATGCAACATGATTTGCTGTACATATGTATAATTTTCCTTGGCATTCTCTCCTCAGATGACCAGCATTGTTTTTAGTTTTCCCCAACAGCCCATTTGACAGGCAAAGAGAAACATTTAGCCAATCATGAAATTTGTAAAGGTGAAGCAGACATTCTGTGAAAATGGTTTTGGGAATATTTCTCATCTGTAAGGAGTTTCAAAGCAGCAGAAGTAGGGGGTGATTTGATTGGTCTGATGGTAAATACAAACGCATACATTTTAAAGGTCTCTGTAACACTTTTTATTTTATTTTATTTTTTTAATATGTTTTTGCAAATTATTGGGATTTCTGTTCTTGGAATTTAATGTCATAGTTATTCTTGGTTCACTTGTAGTATTTTATATTCTTTTTTAAGTGGGGAGAGGCAGCAAAAGCAGAAACTCCTCGTGCAGCACTATTCTTGGCATGTACAGGACAGGAAGAGTAGGTCCCATAATTGGACAACACTCATTACCACCCAAGTGCACTGCAACACAGCAGGTGGAGGATGGTTAAACATCTCATTCTGTCATAAAGTACAGAAGATATAGTGTCTCACAGAGACTTCTCCACGCCCACAGGGACTCATTCACTGTAGCGCTGAACACAACACATGAACAGAGAATGAGTCACTCTAATTGGGGCAAGAAACTGGTTGCACAGGAGTTCTTGTTTTATTATGATTAACTTTAAGCATTTCTTTAACATTTTTATAGCGAAGAAAGAAGATAAAAAAAAAAATCTACTTATTCAGGATAATTTTAACACTTGTTTTAACAGAGATCTCACACATGATGGGGTCACACCTGTGAACACACAGGGGATAGGGCTTGTGTGTGGGGGGCGGGGGTGTTCGCACAGACAAGCAGGCCAGTGTAAAATAGGCCAGCACAGTAGTGGTTCTGTAAGGAACCAACAATCCTGTCGATTTTGGTTAAAACACATTTGCCTGCTGATTTTCAAGAGTTGGAAACTATTTTGCTCATGTTTAAATATCTAAAACTTACAAATATATATATATATATATATTGTTAAAGTATTTTAATGAACCTGAGTTGGGACAAACATGGTGCTGACTTTACCTAGATGTGTAAATAAGCTTGTTTTGCTGACTACTTTGCGACCTACTAAAGCTTTGCATGTATGTGATGGTTTATCTATCTTCACAGATTTTTTAAATTGTTTTTATTTTTGACCTCTTCACCTATCGTTCTTTTTACTAGTGATTCTTGAAAGTGTTTTTATGTGCAACTGAGCTACTGTGACTAAGCAATTTCCCTTGTGGATGATTAAAGTCTCTAAGTCTAGTGTGAAGGTAATATTAGAATGGAGCAGAACAACAAGATTTGTCTTGTCAGACAGTCTTGGCAAGGTCAAGTTGTAGGTCATTTTGTGACACAGCAACTTTGAGATGGTCTCTGGGTGTTTGCACTGGAAATTATGTTTAAAGAAGGAAAGTTTATAATGAAATGTTTACATAGATCTTGCATTATTAATTTTAATTTAAATGATATGAATGCTCCCTAAAAACATTCAGAAGAAGAACAAGAAAGTCCACAGAAAAGCGTAGAAAAGGGAAGCAAGAGCTGCGTCTTACAGCGTTGAGTCCACAGAGCTGATAGCAGGCCATGGTGATGATTACGGTGATGAGCTGCCAGCGAACAGCTGGGCTCTTCAGCAGCTGTAACACAGACACAGTGTGTAGGTTGTCCTGAGCTCGTGCCTCCCTGTGAACCTCTTCCAGCTCCTGGGACACGTCATCTTTCCCCAAAAACTTCTGCAATGCTGACATACAAACAGACACGCAACCACAGTGTTAAAAATATCGAAGGTGCAAGAACCCTCAAAACAACCATCATGCTGAGATCAAAGAAGCGGAGGATTCGTTCCACGGCAAGTGCGAACATATCCTCACAAATGGAACGGTCTGTTGAAAAGTCAACATCCATTAGACTACATAGTAATATAAAAATGTTAACTGCAGCTTTATAACTCGTGTCTTTGACTCTTTTAGCCTCTATAAAAGTAGCATTATTTAAAACACAGTCCAAATGATAGGTGACTGGTGTGGATTATAGGAATAAGACCAGAGTTTGAGGTGTAACCAAGTGTCAACGACGCCAACGCAGAAGTGTGAGACACTGCAGTGGCGAGTTGAGAATTGCTCCAAAAGTGACTCAATCACCAGGCCTGTTACGGTATTAATGTTTTTTTTCCTTTTGTCATTTATGGGTCAGCACACGTGAGTGGTTACCGTAAGAAACCAGCAGTTCTGTCAATTTGTGTTGAAACCTGCATGCCTCCTCCCCTTGTGAAATAACCTGACAGCAGAAATCTATTTACAGTTTAATATATCATATATTATATCCTTTCAATTTAAAAGATACCAAGGCCTCCATAGTTGCTTCTCCATAGCAACAATGGCTGATCCTGGCTATTTTTGCATTCTGCGTTAAGTAACATTTTTATTTGGTTTTTAATCAGTGGAGCGAGAAAAGTTAATTTATTGTAACATTTTTTTTTTTTTTTTTTTTGCAATGCTTAATTCATTCATGATGGAAATGCATTCAGTGTATTTATCAGGTCTTAACTGCAAACACATTACAGAACAATGAATACATGTAAACTGTGTCATTTTAAAAGAAAACTCCACAGGATACCATTAAAGTGTATAAATTTGTAATGTAGCCTGAGGCTGCATCCTTGTTCTCAGAGTAAATACTTCCTCTGGGATGGATAATTCATCAACATAATATGACATTTTACTGCAGTGCAGATGACTCCCAACCCTCTCCATCTGCTAGCTGCAGCGATTTAATGAACTTTAATTCTTTATCAAATTGTTTTGCTTCAGCTGAATACAAACAAAGCTTTTAATTTGTCACCAGCACAAATACAGTCTACATTCTTCTTTTGCAACAAGTTAATGCAGTTGCTGTATTAATATAAGAGTTTGACATCTGACTGTGGTGAAAATTTTCTGTGTCACACAAGGTTCTAAACCAGAAATACAAACATTTATATTTAAGCTGAACTGACCAGGTTTCTGGCAGTCATTTTCATCTTGGAAAGTTGAAGGTTGTTTGTGCTTGAGCTTCTTGAATGTGATGGAGTGTGGGGAACGAGTGGGTGTAAAGACCCTTTCTTCCTCACTTTGATCCTTTATTCTTCTAAAGGTGAATCCCAGAGGTTGCAGGAAGCTCAGATGGGTACAGGTTTAGGACACAACCCAGAATAGTAAATCTCTAAAAACGCACAGGGACTAAAAGCAGGTCATTAGGATGTGCAAGTTCAATGGCACACAGTGCGGACACTGACCACACAACACAACACACAGGAAGACTAGTCCAACTAAAGCTACAAGGTAGAGGGATGTGGTGCAACAAACAACCTTTACAGAAATGTACAGCCTGTTACACTTATTGAGAGCGACGTGAAAAGTCCAAAAGGTACAGATTGTCTGAGGGTGGAGCCATTGTTTGCTTTGATTTTAACAGATAAGGCTGATGTAAAGTTTTGTCATTGTCAACAAGACCCAAAAAAATAAAAAATTTTAAAAATCAAAAACCGACCAGATTGTTGTTACATTGTAAAGCGACAAGCACTTAAAATGTTACTGAAGATGATGAAAATGTTGAAAAATTTAGTCAACTTTAAGCAAAGGAGTCAAATTGCATAGACCTCCCATAGAAGCTCATAGAAGTTGGTCATTTTAAAATGACCAACTTTACAGCAGAAATAAACATCTTTCTGGCCCGGTGCAAAGAAAATGGTTTGGGCCTTATTTTATTATACGCTGCTCAAAAAAGATTAAAGGAACACTAAGTACAGACTCATGTCAGTTCAATTTCTGGGATATTGATCTAGTCAGTTAAGTAGGAGAAGGGGTTGTTGATCAGTTTCAGCAACTTTGGTGTTAATGAAATAAACATCAGATGCACTAGAGGGGCGACAGAGACGACCCCCAAAACAGGAATGGTTTTACTGCTGGAGGCCCCGACATCTTTCCCCTCCTCATCTTTTCTGACTGTTTTTCACTGGTTTTGTATTTCGCTGGGATCAGTGTCACTACTGGTAGAATGAGGTGATACCTGGACCCTACAGAGGTTGCACAGACAGTCCAACTCCTCCAGGATGGCACATCAATACATGGCATTGCCAGAAGATATGTTGTGTCTCCCAGTACAGTCTCCAGAGCATGGAGGAGATTCCAGGAGACAGACTGTTACTCCAGAAGAGCTGGACAGGACCCTAGGAGTTCCTCAACCCATCAGCAGGACCGGTATCTGCTCATTTGTGCAAGGGGAAACATGACGAGCACTAACAGAGCGCTACAAGATGATCTCCAACAGGCCACTGGTGTGAATGTCTCTGACCAAACAATCAGAAAAAGACTTCATGAGGGTGGTCTGAGGGCCTGACTTCCTCTAGTGAGTTCCTTGTGTTCACTGACCGGCACCTTGGAACACCAGAACTGGCAGGTCCGCCAAGTCCTGTGCTTTTCACAGATGAGAGCAGGTTAACCCTGAGCACATGTGACAGGGTCTAGAGAAGAACGTTATGTTGCCTGTAACATCGCTCAGCGGTTTGACCAGTTTGGTTGGTCAGTTGGGTCAGTGGTGATCTGGGGACGCACAGACCTCAACAGGCTATGCAACAGCACCCTGACTGTCATTTGATATCGGGATGAAATTGTTGGACCCATTGTCAGACCCTGTGCTGGTGCACTGGGTCCTGGGTTCCTCCTGGTGCACGACAATGCCTGGTCTTATGTGACGAGAGTATGCAGGCAGTACCTGGAGGATTGACTGGCCCCCACACAAAACTGACCTAAATCCAATAGAACACCTGTGGGACATCATGTTTCGATTCATCTGATGCCATCAGGTTGTACCTCTGACTGTCCAGGAGCTCATTGATGCCCTGGTCCACTTTGACATTTATCAAGTCTAACATGTCTGAAATCATATAGAGAATGCAAGTCAAAGTAATAAAACTGAGCCAAAAATTCAATCCTGTGCATTACTGGAAGGCAAATAATATAGCACTCTGTCTCCAACCATTCTTAGATCTACTAAAGTGAGAAAAGAAAAAGAAAATACACACATTTTCCAGTGCATTATGAGTCGTGAGTGGGTTGGTGCGTTGAGGAGATGAAACCTTGTGTCATATTTTCTAGTTTATCGTTGTAGCTTTGGCAGGCTTTTAAAGTAAATGTAGTCATCAGCAAGGTCAGAGCTGAAAAAGGAGAGATCCTGAATACTGTGGAGTCAGGGCAATCGTAAAATTAAGACCAGTTTGGCAATTGCACTGACAGCTTTTAGTATTTCATCTTCAACCCCGGTAACCTTTAAATGGTGGGCAGGGCCACTGCAGATATATGACATGACAAGACACAAGACAGGGTGCGAGAGAACATGCTGCTCCTGTCTTGTGCTGTATGATGATAATGGGACACTACAGGGCCAGCCCTGCAGATTTGTGTGCATTAACAAAAATTCCCCCAACTGCAGCCCTGAAACACAAGCCAACAACATGAACCGGCAGTACTGTGCAGACTTGTGCCAGCAAAGTGTTGGCTGCCAGTAGGAGGGAGTTTGTTTAAAGCTTGGATATACGACACATCAACAAAATACAAACGTAGTTTAGGCGTTAAATAGATTCAGAACTGAGCATAACTTTAACTTTTTCTCCTCAATGTCAGAAAAAAAAAGAAATACATTATCTTCATTCCAATTTGCCAAAAAGACTCAAGGATGGAATTATGTATTCAACGAGAGAAGCATTAAACAAAGACAGACGGCAAAATAAGAAAGTGAGCCAAATATAAAAGTGCCCCAATAAGAGAAGTACTGCCTTTAAATTTTAAATCAGTACTGTTAGAAGATAAACTGCATGCAGTCATATTGGAATGTATTCTCAAAGAGTCCTAAAATTATCATTAAAAAGCATTAATAAACAAAGCAATGTGTAAAACTCCTTGCTAATACACATATTTTATAACTTTGCAACAGCAACTTGGAATTCAGTGAGTAAAGATGTGCTTCTATGAATCACACCTGTGGTGACATCATATATTGTATTCATTTCCATCGTATACTGATGTTATTATCTTAAAATGAAAGAGACAAGTCAACTGGTAATATCAAGCTACACATGTACAGTGGTGGCAATTTCATTAATTATGTTTAAATGGCGTGTGTAGTCAGACACTGAATGTTTTCCCTCTCTGTGTTAATGCTAAGTGCATAAAACACGTCTGCCGACTGAACTGTGCGATTTCACCATCATCACCTATCATCTAAAGTCCTCCTACGCCAAGGCCCTGCTGAACTCTTGCACCAAATTCAAAAGGAGTAAGCAGTATTTTCAATTTTACAAACCACAAAAAGGGCCAAACATTCAGAGAGCACAAATCTATAATGTATGGATGTAAACATCAAAGAGCGCAAATCCCCCCAGAGACAAATCTGATCAAAGTCCTGACATCACAATCTTCTACATGCTTCACATGCCTTTACGCCGTGTTGCTTCTTTTCACGTCGCAACATTTTAACATCCCACTAGATCACATCAACCCTGCTGGTTGGGCCGCAGGATGCTTAAAACACATTTGCAATTCGAGACACATCGGAAGCACCTGGAACCTATAGTCTGCCCAGTATAGCTGCTCGTAAGTAACTAAATTAACAAGACTGGGAGAGATCAAGGTCATGGAAAATAAATGATGTTTAAGGTAAGGACATAAGACTTGGTTAAGTGGAATTTTGACGCAAGACAGAATGTGATTATTTGTCAAATGTCTTTTACACGCTGCATAAAAAGGTCAGAAGTGGCGAGACTGAATGGCTCAATGGTTACGGTGCGTGCCAAATGGCTTAAAAGGCTTTTTACAGCTGAGTATCCAGATCAACTGGCAGACAACAAGATATTTACAGCAGGTCATTCTGTTGCTCCCTATCCCAACGTTTCCTGTATGTACTGGGCCTAAGCAAACAAAAGCAATGCCAAAAGCAAACCTTTAAAAAGTTAAAATGGAGGTGATTTAATAATACTTCCCAAAAATGGAAAACTAAAGACACACGGATAAAGGTACAACTTGCATTTGTAGTTGTTAGAAATAAGACTTTTTCCACCTACAACATTTTTGTGGGGGAAAGTTGGTTTTGATTTGATTCTACTGGGAACTGATTATGCTCTGGCATAATTTTTTTTTACAGGTTAATGGCTGTGATTGGTTGGAGGACCATCAAATTGAATCCCATAATGAAATCCCAAATGACCAGATTCATATTCTGATAAGATTTTAGTCCGGCTAGTCCATGCTAGGGCTGACTACAAGATGAAGAAATAAAGCGTTTTGTAAAAACAAAGTAAAGGTCATCTTGGATTAAATGAAGTTTCCTCAGAACTTAAAATCTCATCTCTCAATTTTATTTATCATTTGCCAGAGAATCCCAACATTATGTACCCTGCATTCATCGCAAATTTGAATCACTGTGGTAGCTGAATTATTTACAAATAGCAATAAGAGGTAGTTTTGGCATTTACGACAAAGGCCAGAGTCTAAATAATGCATTGTAAAGCCTCATTTGAATGGAATTAGCATCACGGGGGGGCTGCTGAATTAAATATTCACTGTGCTGCGCTGCACCATACTCGTTCTCTCTGTCAATTTTTAACAGACCGAAATATTTTTATATAATTCAGAGTGACGTCATGAGGACACACCGTAGTTCTCTCGGATGTCCACAGAGAATACATGTCCAGAAATTTAATATTAAAAAGTACCATATGATGGGCTTTTATGAAATGTCTTCTGTCCTCTTGTTTATTCCTGAATAAACCAATAAGATTGTGTTTACATTTAAAGCCCAATTTCACACTGAGCTTAATAAAATGAAGAAAAAAACGTAAAAGAACAACCAGATCTTCTTGTGGGACAAAATCTAGATTCACAAAATACAATAACGACGACTGGCTTATTAAAGACGATGTCCTGCTGTTGTATATGCTGGCTCACCGTCATGGCATACTGGGAAACGTAATGCAACCGAGTCATCATCAAAGATATTCATTTGGACTTCATTTTTCAAAGTGTACGCTGTGAAAAAGAACTGTTGCAGCTGTGTGGGGTGAAAGTGATCATGTGCTCTGGAGGGGATTCAAACACTGAACAGGACAGGCTATTAAATTCACCACTTGACTTTTCCCCTTTTTACCACTGCCTAACATTTGAAATACAATATAAATTCATGAGGTAGCCATGTTCTGAGTAGTGAGCGTGTGATTGAGAGTTTTGGACCTTGACTGTAAGGACAGCCTTTTGTGTTTACACTAAAAATCTGGAATCATCGTGAATTGGATGTCTGTGGTGACAGTCCCAGAAAAAAAAGTATGTTAAATTACTGTTAATTTAATCTTAATAAACAAATAACTGGATATAAAAGCAAATCTAGCTGAATCTGATGGGTTTAGGGATGGCTGATATACAAACCTAACGTTCCCACTACTGCAGATTCACAGCAAAAACATTTAAAACAAAGGCTGACTTTCATCATGAAGTAGTCACATAAATGCAGTGAGCTTTGTTCCATTATTCTATCGCAGAGAATAATGGAACAAGAGGGAGCAGCCGCAGTGAGCTGCAGCCGATGGGCTGCACACATCCAAGTTCTTTTCACTTTTCTCGTTTGATTGCAGCATGACACCAGCATGACACCAGATCACGGTTGTAAAATTAAAAGTCTTTACCTGATTTTGTTATTTAAAAGGACAGGGGGTTTGTTTGGCTGCTCTCAGAATTTTGTGACCTGTAGTATTAAACTGCACTTGCCATAACCACCAGTAACTACAGGCGTCGCCAAATCAGTAAAAAAAATAAAAATAAAAAATATTCTTTTGCATATATTAAAACGCCGTTGTGAAAACTCACCCTCACCCAAAATTCAACAAAAGCCACAAATCTCATGGGGTTGTAATCACAAGTCTCTAATCTCTGTCAAAAACTCTGTCAGTCCCCTGCAGATATATTATGGTAATCCGTGCAGTGGTAGACTGACAGTGTAATACCACTACAGAGTGTTTTTATTAAGCATCCCCAGTGTGTGGATTGTTGCATCGGCCAGAGAGCTGCCTGCATGCATTCTGCAGAGATACTTGAGTGGCGTCTGTTTCCTTTGTCTGTGTGATACCTTTTTCTGCTCCAGCCTCATCCCTCTTCTCTATCAGCAGGTAGCGAGGACTCTCAGGGAGGAAGGGCAGCACGCACAGCTGCAAAACAGCCGGCACCGCCAAGAAGGAAAAGAGGTAGATCCATCTGGATTCCTGCAGCCGAAACAACGGGAAAAAAAAGAACTATATTAAAGCTTTAGACACGGAAGATGCTGCTATATAATGCTCCACCGAATTAGTCGATTCACAGATTTCTTTTATTAAGAATTCTGTTGAAAATGTTGAAATTTTAACATTTTCTGCAACCTTGTTTGGTTTTCCTTGTTTCTTGATTTTATTTTTGTAAAATTCTTGTTTGGTGTTGCTTGTCTTTCTTTTAATTCCTGTGTTTTCCCTCTTTGATTATTGGATCGGTTTCTCCTGGTGTGCTCCACCCTCATTAGTTTCACCTGTGTCTCGCCAACCCCTCTGCCCCTGCGTGTATATATAGTCCTGCCTTTCCCTTTGCTCTCTGTCAGGTCGTCTGTGAAGTCACCCCTGTGTATGTTACCTTGTGTTCCTGGGTTGTCTTGCTTTTGGATTACACCTGTTATTGGATCCGTGTGTTTGGATTTTACCTGCTTCACAAGTGCAGCGCCTTTTGTTCCTGACTTCTGTACTTTATTTTGTTTTCTGCTACTGCCTCCCTTTGTGTCCTGCATTTGGGTCCTACCTTGCCGCTCATCACCCATTCAGCATGACGATTTTATGTATTTGCAACTATTGTTGTGGAAAATGGAAATGCACTCGAACAGGAATGGGGAGGCTTATTATGGTTATACAATAATGCATTTCCTCAGGCACATCGGTACTATAAGTAGAAAGAAAATGCCTGTATGGACTGAATGTCCACGGTTGTAATTGTGTGTGTAGAGCTCTTAAGCCGGTGTTAAAAGGAGTGAATCCAAACCCAGAATTTGCGAATGTCAGGCAGCTGAGAAAAGTTTAACATCCGAGCCGACTGGATAATAACACAAGGACATCACAGACAGAAATCAATTTGTTACAAACAACTTTATTCTTTTTCAGTTTTTTTATAACATGCCTCCCAGAGAGATGCTTTTAGTCGTCTATGATGTCTAAATTCTATTGCCAAGTGGTTCTTCACAAACTGCCTTGGAGGGTAAATATTTATCATTGTCTGGTAGATTTATGGAAGATGGAATTCAGCAAGTGTCTTTTAGGGGAATAGCTTTTCAAATCATGCCCAACAACAGCAAAGAGCACCTTGTACAATGTAGGTTACCAGACGATTGTTTGAAAATGTCACAGTATCCTCAGAGATGCTAGTGCACTGAACATTTTACTGATTGAAAAGTATTCCTTGAATTCATCACAGCTAGGCAACGAACAGTGTGGTCACCAGTGCCCTCTGGACTTGCTGTTAAAAATAAGAGCAGAGCGAGGACCAGTCTATTTATGAAGGACGAGGTTATTGACCTGTCACCACACACATCACTAACGCATCACACACCGCTGGACACTGCAAGACCCCGGGAACACTGTGTGCACGCTAAACATCAACCGTGCCATCTATCTGCAGAGCTATGCTTGATCTCACTGAAGCAAGTGGGAGCTGAATATTTGTGGTTATGCAGAGACTTGGAAAGAGGTGCCCTTTGGACAGAAAATGTCGGCCCTCAACTCACAAGCAGAATGTTGTGGATATCCCTTGCTAACCTTTCATAGGTGAAGAAAAACTGTCAGAGTGTAAAACTTTTGTAATGAAATCAGTTTTTTCTTAATGCCTTCAATTTATTCGGCAGAAAGCTGCTAATTATTCCACATTCACAAGTTAGACTTCCACCAAAATGTCATCAGACAGGAGGAAAGTAATAATTACACTGAATCCAATAGTGGAGTTTAGCTTGTTAAAATTAAAGATTAAGAATTTCAAATGAATTTGTGAGTAGGGGTTTTCCAGCAGCTACTGCTGAGCATCGTACATGGGTTATTGGTTTGCTATTGACAAGAATTTAATTAAATGTATTTATTCATAAAATCTGAGCTCAAGATCAGCTGTTTAATACTGAGCAGGTTGTGCAGAGTGCGTTGTTTTGCTGAAAACAGCCGTGTCGTGCTGCAGCTAAAGGAAAAGGCTTTGTGAGCGCAACACAAATAAAATAATAATAAGCAGAAAATCAACTTAAGTTATTGCTCATTTCCACTCACCAGTAGCAAACGCCAACAACTCCAAAAGTCATAAAGCTTTGAACAACAAGTACGTCTACTCCCAGGCAGTTCATCAGTATCACTATTGGCTAAATATACAAACCATCAGCTATTTGCATTAAACAAATCAAACAAGAACAATTAAAATAGCTCAATACAACTAATATTACAAGTGGTTTCTTCAAATTCAACACAAAATCCCACTTTAAATGACTACTGCAGTCAAAAAAGGCCCTCTGAATAGAATTCCTTATAAGAGCACACTTTTGCAAATCAGGTGTGGTCTCAAGCACACATGATGCAACCAATAAATGGCTTCATCAGTTGCATTAGGTGTGCTTCAGACAGAACACCTCAAATACCTGGACTATTGACAGTGACATTTGATTGCATGTTAAAAACATGGCTAAGTCAAGAGAATTGTCCAAAAAGGTCAGAGAAGAGATCCTTGCTTTGCACAAACAAGGAATATGAAACAAAAAGCTAGAAAAGGTACTGAATGTTCCTAGAGATACAGTTGGAAGCACAGTTCACAAGTTTAAAGTTAACAGTGGCTACACTTCCTGGCAGAAAAAGAAAGCTGTCAACGGCTGCCAGCAGATTCCTGAGGAGGCAAGTGGTCAAAAACCCTCGACTGACTGCAAAAGACCTACAGCAAGACTTAATGAGAGCAGGCACTGAGGTTTCAGTTACAGTAAGGTGCATACTAAACGATGAAGGGCTTCATGCCCAAACTCCAAGGCGTACACCACTATTAACCCAAAAGCACAAGAAAAGTTAGCCCCAATTTGCTCAGAACTATATAAATAAGCCAACAAGGTTTTTGGGATTCTGTTCTGTGGAAAGATGAAACAAAACTGGAACTTTTTGGGCCTATGGATCTGAACAATATGTCTGGAGGAGGAAGAACGCAGCATACGTTGAAAAAGAAACACAGTATGGTGCTAAATCAAAGCATCAACCCCAGCTGGAATGCAGCCATGGGCAAATCCTCAAAAACATCTAATGAGAGAGACCCATGTTCACTTCTTCTTCCTCAACTCTTACTGCAGAATTGGTACAATCCATTGTTTTGTACAAGATGTGTAGTACTAAGTTCATTGGTTGAATTAAAGAAAATAAAGCATCATTACACCACTAGTGCTGATGCTACCAAAACCCAAGAATGAGCCCCCAGAACCACTGCTAGGCAAATGAGTGGAAGAAACATTGTTAACTCCCCACCTGATAGACCACACTGATTGTAAGAATGGACTGAAACTCTACTACAGGTGACTCATCCGTCAGCTACCCAACAGGGCCGTTGCCAGTTATCTGCTATATGTCCAAGTAATATGAGGACAATTCTCCACATTGAACCCTTGGACAGACTATGAAGAAAAACTGTCTCTGAAAAATTCTCTTCATTATCTTGAAGAATTTGAGTCTGTCTATCACAACAAGTATTAATCTCAGCCCCCATTCAAAATAGGGAAAGGACCCAAATCTTGGCCTGAATACTGTACATTACTGCCATTGGTCTTCCTCATGCCTGGGATGTAGTGTACTGATAATATCAATATCCTTTAGAAATGTGAAAAAAAAATGTCAACTGAATGGGGTTAATCTAAAAATCGCTGGGTCCAGACTACTTGGTGTCGACCTACATGTCTCCCTTGAGATGTACCCAAAAAAGAATGTATGGATATGCCTGTATCTCTCTATCTTCCCCTGACCCTCTGGTCCACGTCCCACAGAGCATTCAGAGGGTTTGTCTGCTCCCAGTCAAGACGCTACAACCCTCCATTCCAACTAACCAAGCACTACCAACTTCATCACAGTTGAAACGGTTAAAGCTCCTGTGCACATAAGTCATCCCCAGAGATGATAAGGAACCCTTGCCACATATCGTGCTTACCTTTTTTTTTTTTTGACTGTATATAAATATGGATAATGCGCCCCCACTTCCTTGCATTGGCCAAACTGACGCTATTTTCTCTGGGATACGGGCGGGGATGGCTGTCTGCCATCTTGCGAGTTTGGATCAGAATCTGTGCAGTACAGTCTGAGAGGGGAGCCAAGCATAGCCAAGTTATCAATGACCTGCTCACACTTCCACCAGACTCACTTGCATTTTTGTTTAATTAATAATGTGCTTTGCTCTAACCCCACCAGTTACAAGGAAATGTTGGATTACACACTGTACTTATTTTTTATTTGTTTTTTCAACTCTCACAGCCTTACGGGACCCATGATGGAGAAGCCGGCATGGCAACTCGTAGTCATCATGATGTCACATCCTGTTTCTCAAGCGTCAAATAACTAACAAAAACTAAACTTGTCCGAACAATGGACACTTGGATATGCATCAATATTATATTAACAAACTAAAATGTCAGAAACCATCCTTGAAAAAAATGTATATGACATGTATTTTAGTGTTTTATTTTGGCCCAAGTTCCCATCCACTAACATGGAGGGGGGTGGAGGTTATGATCTATACTGCAGCCAGTCACCAGGGGGAGCTCTACTTGCTTTGGCTTCACTTTTGAGGAGCAGTTCAATTGGCCAACTTTTTACAGTCTATGGTTTGTACGGTCATCTGCTCCAGGTATTCGATGCCTACAAAAACAGCTATGGAACACACTGCCTAGAGATATCAGGGAGATCAGATTGTGACATTGTTCGAAGTGATAAATCTAAAATATCCAACAAAGGTTCAAAAAAGGGAACTGGACTTGTTGGATATACCATGACCTGGATGACTGAGAACCTTCACAAAGATAAATCTAAAAAAAACATCTCTTCACTTTAGCTAGCTGATTACGACATTTCATCCTTGTTATTGCAGTAAGTTAACTGAGTAAAAATTGTGTTGCCATTTTATCAGTCTCATCCCAAGATAAACATATATAGTTTTTTATTATTATTATTCCAGCAAAAACTGCATTTAATAGAGTTAGAAGAATCCCAAGACTTAAAAAATATATTGCCATATTCTGGGGAGAGAGATTAGTGCCACTTTTTGTGGAACCATATCTGTGTCTCCATTACCCTGTAATGAGTAAAATATTTCCCAATGTTGTATCACTAAGTCACTCACTCTCATAAATAAGGGGTCTTGACTTCTGCAAGTCTGAGAAATATTTGCATGTAACATTCGCTGAAAGTGAGAAGCCAGAGAATGAGGTGAAACTAGGGTGACCGAGTGAGTGAATCATTACTTTGTTATCTCGCATAGGACATAATTAGGTTTCTCATGATGGCTTTTTCGAAGATATTTCTTGGAATACGGAAAAAATATAAGACATATGCCTTTTTGTCTCTTACTGATAAGACAAGATTGTCAGTCACAGTTCTAACAGTCCAAGTCTTCCCATTGAACCTGTGCACAAAGTCGGGTTGTGGGCTGTGTCAGTGTCCCCTCAAACCAGATGATTAGAGACGAGAGAGGCAGATTAGATTAAGCCTGCAGCCTGCTCCGACAGACAAAGAATCTACACTGCAGGTATTGGTTTCAGTGGTCTGTACGGCAAACCTCTCACTGAAACTCAGTGTTTCAGTAATCTTCTGGTAAGATCCAATACAAGCTGCTGCTGCTGCTGGCTAATCTCACAAACTGTATTCTAATAAGCATGTCTCAAAAAGGAAGAAATTTAACCCAATAATATGATGGCACCACCTGCTTCCCTGCTCCCTACTCATTTAAAATGTCCTTTCTTACATGTTTCTGCACTCGCTCCTGAACACACATAATACTGATTATATTGATGTTTTCCACCTCACTGACTTGTTTTGCGGTATAATCTCATTTAAAAGAGTCTTATTTTTCATCTCCAACCAACTGCATGATTTTCTTTCTCCTTTGTCTGAACCATGAGCCACTACACATCACAATGCAACATTCATATACAAGGCCCGATACGCCTACTCATACAATGCTTAACAATCAGGTTGGACTGTGCCTATTAGGGATATACATAGAAATATACAGTTGACTTGGCAACTGCAAGGCAAATGAAGAACAATAATTTGTGGGTTCAGTATACAAGGGATGGCAGCTTGTGAAGCACACACATGTACTTCCCTGCTGTCACAGTCACACACACACACAAGTCTCAGCAGTGGTGTCTACCAATTGTCGTCTTTAACTGAAGCAAGCCAGCCTCTCAACGGGCTCCAACTCCCAACTCAGAAAGCCCAGCACTGAATGATAGCTGCTTTCAGTGAACTAACCAAGGCAGACAAAGGGATTGTTGCTGTATTCCTAGAGGCATGTAGTTTTCCCTTTCAATTATTTGCTGTAAGAATGCAGAAGTCGGAGGCTGTAAATTGTCAGTGAGTCACTGCAAGTCCAAATGTGAGAGGAATGACACAGAGGAGACAGTATAGTTCATGAAGCTCAGGCTGCTGTAGCAGAAGAGCCACCGTAAGATCGCAGCGGGGGTAGCTGTAAACAGGTGTCTTCTCAGATTGAGATAATGGAAATGTCAGGTGGGCCACTACTGTGATGTATCCAATTATATGACCTAACATTGTCTGGTCTGTCCTAATTACTTTACCTAACAGTCCATTGAGAAATTAATCTGCTCTATAACAATCTTTTTTCCTGCAACAGTAAATTGCAAATATTTACTTTCACAGCAGGAGGTCTGTCACTCACTATTAACTGGCTTAAGATGAACACATGGCTTACAGTGTGCATTACAAAAAGAACCCTGGACCTCAATGGATGTTTATGAACACAAATGTTTTCCTTTTCCGGGGGAGCAATTAAGTAACAAGTAAATGAGAACATTTTATCAACTCCCTGTTGATTTGAAATGTAAAAGCATAAATTGGCAGCCGCACAGAGACATTACATAGCAATGATGTTGCCTCCTTTAAATTAAGTTGCTATAATGCTTGTATGTTTCTAGCCCCATTAATCCACTCATAAATGAGCAGATAAACATTTCACTGGAGGTACTGAGTGTCTGTGAAGACGAAAAACACAACACCTTCTCAGCACTGAATTCTCACATAGGCTACTGACAGCCTGGTTGGTAAAAACCTCACATCACCGGCGGCCTTAGGAATATTATGTGGACATCTGCCAGGATCTGGAGAAAAGCCCATCATCCCTGTGCCTGTAGCTGTTTGTGATGAATGTCACCTTCTCAGTAAGCCTATTTTCCTGATGGCCGGACGGAAGAGCAAATTGACAGTTGGTTCCTTGCAGGTGTGCGCTGTCCCATTCATAAAATATTAAAGCAGCACTCCTGATAGTTCGACGAGCTGGGAATACACTGGGATTCAAACCTCACAAGAAGGGCTAATATGGAGTGTTAATTAACTGAAAGGGCTTTTGACCTCTGAGTACAGGTTTGATTGCTGTTTATCTCAAGTAATTCAGATGCATAAATAGTGAAAAACTGAAGGTCAATATCATTCTCATACATGTCCATTAGCTTAGCATTAAGGCTGGAAACAAAGAGACACAGCTTAACAGACTCTGTCCAAAGGTAACAAAATGTGCCAACCAGCAGCCTCACAACAAACATGTTTCTGGTTTATTTGATCCATACAAAAAAATTAAAAATGCATAGTGCTAAGGCAACATGACCTTCAGTAAAAACACAAGAGACGAGACTACTTGTTTAATCATGACTCTAATGTTCAATCCAACAGGCTTTGGGTTGTTTACTCAATAGGTTATGTATCATATAGACATCGAACTCTAACATGCCCAGTTTAGCTGGCTGTTGGTGACCTTAGCTTAAGCATGAAGACTGAAAGCAGGGGGAAAGATCAGCCTCTCTCTCATCTCTGTCTAAAGGTAACAAAATCTGTCAATCAACAGCCTCAAAAGCTCATAAATGAACGCTTTTGATGTTGCAATGAATGATGCAATGAATGCCTGCTTTGTTTGATCCAAAAACATATACAAAAAGACCTAAGACAATATGACCTCCGATAAAACCTTGAGTGGCAAGGCTACTTGTTTATTTGGGTATCTAGTGTTTGTGACAATCTAATCTAACAGGTGATGGGTTGTCAGTCTGCCTATTTAGAAGGTGAAGAGTATCCACTGTGCTGTTTGGTATCATGATGTGTACCACACTGAACATGGACCACAGAAAGCTAAGGAGAGAGCTATCTCAGGAGATTAGAGAGAAAATTATAGACAAGCATGTCAAAGGTAAAGGCTATAAGACCATCAGCTCCATGTTCACAGGTGCAAAATGAAGCATGGAGGATGCTTGGTTATGTTCTCGGGCTGCGTTGCTGCATCTGGAAAATGGGGTTTTGAATCTGTGCAGGGTATACTAAAATATCACGAGTATCAAGGCATTCTGGAACGAAATGTGCTGCCCAGTGTCAGAGAGCTTGGTCTCAGTTGTAGGTCATGGGTCCTCGAACAGGATAATGACCCAAAAGAAACAGCTAAGAACACCAAATGGCTGAGACCAAAACACTGACCTTCCATGAGCCTGGATCTAAATTATACTGAACATCTGTGGATAAAGCTACAGGAGAAGGCACCAACAATTCTGTGTAAAGTGTTTGTGCTGCCTGTAGACTTTGAGTTTAGCGCAGCATGTAAATCAAACCGACTTGTCTTCTTTACCCAATCGGCATTGCATAGGCTATGCAGTAGTTACTTTTGCAATTTCTCCAAAGATAAACAAACATGAAAGAAATGTTGCAGGAGCCAATAGGTACTGTATGCCTAACAAATCTCAAAAGCAGGTTACACAGAACTGTGCATCAGGCAAGCTGACAGGTTGATCCAAATCTTGTGAGGATGTGGGTTCAAAACAGAGACGACAATTAGCATAGATTGACATATTAAAAAAAAAGAAAAACTCGTTGGGGTTAAATGTATCCGAGTAACGTCTGTAGAAGTATAACTGCAGCCTTCGACTGATATTGAGTCATGAATGATAAATATTACTCCTATGGCACTGGTTGCTTCTTGACAATGAATGAATGGATGTGTACAATAGAATACTCAAGATGGACACAATGCCTCTTAGCCATTTGGAACAGTAAATTACCCCAATGTCAGACACTCAGTGTTTTAGGGCTTAATACGCAATGCAATTGAGTGACATTCCTCAAATTTAACAGTCAGTCAACCCTACAGAGTGTTCTCATTAAGTCCACTGAATCTAACCTTAGCTTCGTTCAGCATGCTGATGGTTTCAGAGTCTCATGGGCACTCAGTGACAGGCTGGCTAAAAGATTGTTCCTGCAGTAATGCCCAAATAAACATGCTTCTCTGCTGGGAGAAGGTCAGTGGCTAAGCATGAAGGTTAGATTAATTATCATTTGTCAAACCTTATCACCATTTTGCACTCCACAACAAGTGACATGTCAGATCAGAAGCCCCCAGTGGAACAAAGCCTGCCTGGGTCTCGTAACCAAAGGCCAGCACAGAGCATGGTAGAGGACTTATCATCATATATGTCACATTTTGTATGTCTGTGAGGCTCTTGTAAAATGACAAGGAAATAGCCAAGTAGGCTGTCAAAGAATATGGAACATCAGCTGCACGTCTCCATATGACATTTATAAAGGTGGTCTGCAGGTTAAAATGACAGATAAGATGAATCAATACTTATAAATTAAAAATAAGTCTGCTATGCTAGAAGCTCGGAAACGACACCTATGTGTTAATGTCAGTGCAAACAGTGGAAGAAAAATGGAATGGGGGACTCAGACAATCCAATAACAAAGGAGCTTGCATTTTACTGAAACACAGAGTGATTTAGAGAAAAGGGAATTTTGATTTGGAAAAACTTGCTTTTAATTAAAGAGCCACACCTCACAGTCAGTTGGTTTAAAGGTGGAAGCTCTTTTAAATCTTAATCAAGAAACACGACATAGAAATGCATCATATTTTTCTGCTCCACCACATTACATCCAAAGGACAGTGTGGAAAAGACACGAGAAGCAGACAGAAAACTGATTAATCACAACAATAGCGCTTGTGGCTTCATTCAGGATTAGCATGGGTCCATATAAATCATGTAAGAGATAGCTTCATCCAAAATTCACTTGCTTGGAAATATGTTTCCGCTCTTATAACATCGTTACTGGAACGAAAGTGCATGCGCTGCTGGAAATGTGTATTATGTGCATTGGTTATGGATAAGTCCCAAACAAAACAGGATGCAGATACAGTTCGCTTATTCATGGCCTTGAAATATGTTTTCATATGCAAATAAGCATAGAGACAAATACGGATGCTATACAGTCCCATGCCATTTGTCCCGGTAGGTATGCAGGAACAGCTGTTGATGTGGTTAATGTACTGACACATTTTTTAAGCAGATGATTCATCACCACACAGTCAAAAAACAAACAAAAAAAAAACAATGCAATGGTACTCTTACTGTAGTCTGTTGTGGACTCTCTCTCTGACTCTGAATACAGTCCAATCAGTTCCATGTGACGTCCATCAAATACTGCCGACCTGCTCCTTTGGCTGATTATATATGGCTGGAAGTCTTTCTTATAGACTCTCATGTTAAGGCTTTTTTTTTTATTATTTATTCATTTATTTTTTTTTTTTTACAATCAGCAGATTTTGCAGTGCAGTCCGATGAGGTTGTGTGAGGGCTTCTCCTAATGAGTTTTTGTTATGTGACCAATTGTTAGCTTAGTTGGTTTCAATCCAACTAGCTAGTGATCAAACCATTCTTGTGAACGTATTTTGCCCGGAACATCCTGGTTAAACTGATAAATGGTGACTGAACAAAGCGAAGTGATATACTATTGTTCAGTGCAATGTCACAATGCCTAGTAGTTAGTCTACTGTTAATTTACTCGGGGTCATCCTAGTTATCATTGTAACATTGTTAGCATTGCCCTCCGAAAGACTTTTGTCTGGTGCTACCACTGTAACTACACATTTTTTACAAACCCTTTTACATTCTGCACCTTTAAACTATGAACTTCAAGCCATGGTGTTATGTTAATGTGTGCACCTTTTACAGTCAAGTGTGGCAACAGGCAGAGGGCATAACATTACATGCAAAGGAGGCATGGGAGGGGGGTGCTTTATAGTGATAATGTGTTATTTATTTTTTATTTTCTTTCTTTTTTTGTCTCACAAAACATCACTGGAGAGAGGAAGAGCACAACATGAATAACACATTTCTCAGCTTTTTCTGTTATGTCCTCATTTGTCCATTATTCCCATCTCTACTTGTCATGGAAAATGATCTACCTTTCACGAAAAAATATTTTTCTATAAGTTAGTATTTTCAGATTTGATCATTTATTTATTTCAACCTTGCCCTCAGTGTTACTGTGCATGTATGCATGTTCCGTCATGATTCTCAGTTATTCTGAACACACAGGGCTGCCAAAAGATGTGACTGTGTGCTATAAATCTGGGAACACAATTTCAGGAAATCGTATTCCATCATTCATTTTTTAATACGGTGCCAAACGTGTAGGGAATGGAATGTACCAGGAATAGGGGGATTTATATTATTAGCTCTCTTTTCACATTACACGACTGACTTTGGCTTTCAGAGCATATGCGCTTCAAGCTAATGTCTGTTTTCAGGCCTAAAAGATAAACCAAAAAAATCTAGCACATAAATAATTAAGTGTACAGATGGCAAATGGATCCCTGTCAGGAAAATGCCTCAGCAGCAAGCCATGTCTAGATGGCTACACGAGTGTACTGTTGCTAATGAGAAGGAGTAAACAAGGTGTGACTGAGAATTCCAGCTGATATCTACTTGAGATGAGAATCGTGCGTTCATTACTGAATGACTGAGTGAAGTGTTGTCAGCCCGCTTGACAAAATGAAGAGAAATAATTAAATGGCGAGCAGAGTTGGGAGGTTTTTTTTTCCATTCAGGAAGAACTCAAGCTTGAATGTCAAGTCAAAATTAAACTATCTGCTCCACGGAAGTCTGCCGCTCATTCGCGATGCTTCATCAGTCCCACTGACTAATGCAAAGTCCTTGGCATTTAAAGCTTTGCGGCTAATTCAGACGCTTGGGTCACAAGGCTAACACGTTACAGGCATCACAGTCACAAGAGTAAAAGTGTTCACCCAAATGGCTGTCAGCCTCTAATGTCATGGACAATTAATTAGAGATTAATGATGCCTCTGCCATTCAACACTGCTCTGGAGAAATAATAAAAAAAAGGAACTCTACAGGACTCTTCATGTAAGTAGCAAATACCTGGAACCAGATGTATAAACAATGTCTACTTGCAAAAACCCTACAGTAACATTTAAACGGAAAAATCTCAAATGACGTTTTTAGATGATTTTCGGTTTGAACAGGAATTTGCACGATTCCACAATTTGCATTCACAATCTTAAACTTAGATTTTGTGTGATCAGTTTTATCATTTGTTTCTAGCCAACGCAATTTTATTCATGTGAGTTTTCTTTTCCTTTTAGCATTCACTTCGTGAGACCTGCTTTGATAACAACAAAAAACAACTTTCATATCTCCACTGATGATGGTTTGCAGGTGACAAATCAATTATCCTAAACTAGTTTGGATCAACCGTGCACCGTATCTGTAGTTTTGGCATTGTTGGAGAATGTGGCATACATGAATGTATAAATATATGAAGCTGCACTTCTCCGCTGTCATTCATAGCTTCAATCTAGAGAGACGAGCAAAGGTAATCATATGCAAACGGGTAACCAAGGGTGGATTTCCAGCCTGAGATACATATATCTCTGAGTGGGAATGGAAATCAGGCTCTTGCACATGTGGTACTTTTGCAGTCACACACTAATATACCACTATTTGTCCAGATATGACATTGGTCACATAAACAGAAAGTTTCGTGTGGCTTTTCAAATATATGCTTTTTTCCAAGTGTAGCGTTTTCCCTATTACAACATGTGTGATTTGCAGATATTAGTCAGGGTTTATGAGCATACTTTGAACATGTATAAGATGCATTCATAAGAACCACCGCTGTAGTCTACTGTAGCGGTCTATGCCAATGTGAGCATTAACACCGGTGCGCTAGTATTTCCACGCCCTTTCTGCACCAATGCACCACCAAAATACTAGTCAACAGTGTAGTGCTTTTGTCACGTGTTATGTTATTCAGAGTATGCAAGGCTGCATGTAAAATGTGGCAACTTTCATTAGCCATGAAAACAGTGTACAACTACTGTCTTTTATAGACGGTTATATTTTTTTTTCATTCACAAGTGATTAGAGCTTATATCTTAGCTTTCACCTCATTCAAACCACTAGAAGTTCTTAAACTTGTGTCAGTTCCGTTGTAAATGGATGAACGCCTCTCACTTTGGAGTTCCATATTTAATGATATTCCATGCAATTTCGAAGGATATATATATATATATATATATATATATATATTTTTTTTTTTTTTCTTGTTTTTGGTTCCAGAACAGAAAAATGCCACAGATTCCCCAGCAGCCAGGCAGTCAAGGCTCATTTCATCTCGACATTGTCAGTGCCTGGATGAATGAGACCCATCTATATAGCCTCAAGCACGGGCCTTAATCCTGTTTTGGAGGGACAGCCGAATAATGATGCCCAAGTGGTTTTCAAATGTATCACTGATTCATGTAATGAAAGAAAGCAGATGACATCCAGAGATGCATTGGGCATCTTTACTTTTTCTTTCTCCTTCCAGCAGAGAGAAGGGGAACAAGAGGCAGATTAGTGCTTTGATTAAATTAGTACTTTAATGAAAGAACTCAATGCATTACCAAAGTTATGACGCACTCTGGTAGAAAATTCAGCATCTAATATTGATCAAGCAAGAGCACTCACACTTGTTGAATGCTTGCAGAAGAGCCTTGAGATGCAGCTCCTCTTTTATGTCTGTGCTTTGATTTTATTAAAGTGAAGAGAAATTATACAGAATTCTCTCCAGACAAGTCAATTCATCTCCTCAGCTAAGAGAGTAAAGACTGTGTAGACTGCTACGATGGTTGCATCTTGCTCATCTATAATTACTTATACACATTATTTCTACAGTTGAAATGTTATGACTTGTGTAAAAAAGGTAAAAAAAAATAAATAAATAATAAATTTAAAAAAAAGTGACAAGTGTACTCCAGCTGCTAAAAGACCCTTACAGGAATCTGCTGTATGAAATGGGTATTTTCATACTTTATAGCCTCTTTCGGTACTGACCTGACCCAGGAGCTCTGGCAGCCCCAGCACTTGTCCTGTAAACACTCCTAAACAGATTAGGATGGAGTTGAACTGGCCAATGAAACCTCTGATGTGTCTCGGGGAAATTTCTCCCAGGTACATGGGGAGTGCACTGAGAGCAATACCTGTCGGAAAAATAAAAAAAATATTGTATCAACAATGGACACACATTATATTAATCTAGACACACAACTGATTCATGTCTGTGTCCTTGGACCAATGGGGATAAAAGTAAGGGAAAAAAACACAGAGCTGTGATTGGAGGGGGAGTATTGATTCACATCACATCACTTCGCACAAGCAAAATTCCAGATTCTGTAGCACAGACAGTGTTGAACACCCGGTCCCATTCCTCATTTTACAGTTTTATGGTATTGTCTTGATCCATACACAGAGTAGATCCTTAAAAGCTTTGGCACAAATCAATTACCACCTTGATCAAGCCCATGTGGATGTTGATCTTCTGGCTACAGTTGCTGACTTTATTGCTCTGTGTTGGAACATTACTAATTAAGCCAAATTTCCTATGGTGCATAAGTGAGCGCATGTAGTGTAATCAGAGGTTAAATCAGTGTTAAGACCTCCCTTGAGACTCGCCTGATGATGTAGGTGCAACTTGTTTCTTTAATACTTGTGCCCTTCAAATTTACTACTCTTTGGACACCTTTGTGGCAAAAATGGCAAAAAGAATGAATCAGCCTACAATGGGAAGATGGTTTATATAAATCTGGTGGAATACAGTAGACCGGTCAAATATCACTACTTTTCTTGAAATGCTAACATTACAGAATGCATAATTTTACACTGTAATGGCAGTGACATTAAAAAATTGTGGTTTTAATGAAAGTCAATGAGGCATTTACTGTATGTCCACAAAGGTGTCCAGAGGGAGTATCTGACACTACATAAAAAATATTAATGTAATCAAATCAGTTTTGTTGTAAATCTTTGACATATTCAAGACACTAATCACCACCAAAGTCCCATCCCCCTACTATTTATTTTATGGAAAAAAAAAATAAAAAATTTTGTGTGTGTGTGTTTTTTTGGTGTAATAAATAATTAATAATTCATGAAATTAAACTAGCATTTACAGTGTTAAAATCCTGAAAATTATTGAATGTTTAGTAGTTTTGAGCAGGTCTGGAGTTGTTTAAGTGATTTATTTAAAAAAAAAGCAATTTATGTTAATAATTAGGGGTGGGACTTTAACGCGTTAAATATGATTAATTAATTACAAAAAAAATGAAGCTGACTGCATTTAAAGGTATAGATAAGCATTTTTTAATATGCTAACAGTGTTCTCCAGGTGGTTGTTTACCTGTGATCAAAGCCTCTACTTCCAGTTTTTAGTGCCAAAATTAGCTTAATCTCCTCATAATTTACATGATTCGCTTTTTCCACTCTCTGTCACAAGTGTTTGCTCCACACTGATTCTTGCACACAGCCTGATGAATCATGAGTAAATGAAACACTTACCCGAATCCACCCCCATAATGACTCGGCCAATGATGAGCATCTCAAAAGATCTTGACATCTCACCCAAGGACAGCAGCAGAGCAGCGATTACAGCAAAGCCGTTATTCAGCAGCAAGGTTCCCTTTCTAAAGACAACAAGCAAATATGGTTAGAAGATGCCCCATGAGAATTCTGAGAAATCTAACCCACTTTAAAGGATTTATTCAATACAATTCAGATTATAAAGGGCTTCTCTTGATAAAAAAGAAATAGAAAAATAATCCAGCAAGCTAATCTTACTTCAGTCAACACATTTCAGATAGATGGTTTGGAGGAGAAAAAAGCTGGCGTATTCTAAAGAGGCTTTAGAAAGTAATTAAGACTGGCTTTAGTGACTCCGAGAGGCAGAAGAAAGGAGTTGGATGTGTATAATTCTTCAGGGCCAGCAGAACAGAATACACCTCACATCCAGCTAATGAAACCAATTAATGAAGGATCTGCTAATTATTTTTTTTATATACATTTAGAAAAACTGAAGTTTTTTTTATGTGTAAACAGCTCAAGCAAGAGCATGAAGAAATGTTTATGTACAGAAATGTGCAAGAAAACCTTAAAGATTAAATCACCGGCCTCTGCTCAGAGCCATTATATCAGATTCACTGTGATGTTGGTGCAATGTGGGTGCAGTCACCTCAGGCCCTTCTGCACAAGTGAGGCTCAAAAACAGGAGTGGAAAAGTAAAGGAGCATTCATTTTATTACACAACTCTAAACTACTACTGATGGCTGTGTGATAAACTGTGTCATAACTAAGTTCAAAGAAGTAATGTGTCACCTCTGTGAATGAAGAGCGACTGGAGCAGTGTTCCAGGGTTAAAGCTCAGTTTCCTCATGCAACATTTATCTTGTTTGTTTACTGAACATTGCTTTACCCCTAAAGCGCGGTTTATGCCTCTGCATGACGTAGACAGCGTAACCTACGCACGTAGCCTACGTCAGTGCGAGCCATTTATACTTGTGTCCTTAACCAGCGCTGTGTCTTTTTTGTCAGTCTGGTTCATTTTTGTTTCTGCTTCCTGCTTCACTTTCCACTTTCCAATTTCAAAAATGGCAACTAAAGCTTTTGCCATGTGGCCCAATCACAGCCCTTGAGTGCTGTGTCACCGTGATGCGTAGTTACATTTCTGGGGAGTCTTTCCAAGGCTAACAAATTACAGTTCACTGCACTGTTTGTTAGGCATTATCTTGTTTGTCTGATCCAGGGGTGTCAAATTAATTTTAGTTCAGAGGCCACATACAGTACAATTTGATCCCAAGGGGGCCAGACTGGTAACACAACAGCATAATAACCGATAAATAGCTCTAATTTACTCCAAATGTAAACAAAACAAGTAATGTAAAAATGTAAACATTTATTGAACAAATCTTTTACAAAACATTTCAGGAACAACCTAAAATTTCTTAAGAAAAATAAGTGCAATTTCAGCACACAACTCTGACTAAAACAGTGTGGACAAATTAGGAACAGGTGCAGTTAATCCACTTTGGAAATTCATCCCGCAGACCCTCTGGCAGGCCATATGTTTTACACCCCTAGTCTAATTGATATTAAAAAATTGATCAACAGGTGTCAGAATATCTCTGCACATATATTAGACTTATTAGACTAGACAGACGTTATTGTCATTCAGATACACAATAAGTGCACACACAACAAAATTCCAGTGCACTGGGTATGTACAAAACTGGGTATAATGATTACAAACAGAGTGAGGAGAGAATAGAGAGTACAGTCTAACATACGGAGTATTGCATAAAACCAAATGAACAAATTCAACAGTGCAAGATTGATATATAGTATTGACAGTAATGCAAATAAAGTACTCTATTCTGCTGTTGTCGTCTCTGAACCAATATATGTTATATTTAGAATTTAATGGCCCAGCTGGTAGGAATTAGGAGGATCTACTGAATGAGGCAACAGGTACTCAGCTGGATGCAATCTGCTTCCTCACCACTAGAGGCTAACTAATGCTACACACTGGTCCTTTAAAGGGAACAGATCTAAATAAAAGAAACTTTAGTGTTTTCTTCAGGATTAAACTGAAGGAAAACATTTGCTGTTGTTTTTGTAATACCCTTGACAATGTCTCAATAACAGCCTGGGATTGAAGAGAGGGCAACTTCACTCACTAGTTCAAAGCTAGTGCCACATAAACACAACAGCATCTTAATCACCACTGTCTGCTTTGTTAAAGATATGAATGCTTTTATTCTGGCTGTGTTTAAATCTACATTTCCATCTAAAATACAAAGTAAACACGTTTGTGTAATAGTGTGCTTATGAGTTCATCTCCTCATTGTGAAAAAGTTTACCATGATGAAATATCCAGACATCCCAGTTTTTTAGACACAAAACATTTACCTTTCACTTCACTGGCAAACTTTTAATGAACCGCTCGGAACCGCTTTGAAGTACTTTTCTTTTAGATTGCTCCGTGTGTCCTCATCTGCTAATCTATATTCAACTCTTCTCCCTGACATCTAAATTTCAACCTTTCCAAGACTCTGCGTAAAACTACCAGCTGGCCCACAGATGTCTAGCAGAGAAAATGAAGAGAGAATGAATCATACGTTGCTGCCTAATCAGCACAGTGAGGATCGTCACCCGAGAAATTCAAGGTGAACTTTGAGGGCATTTTAATTGTCTCCAATGACTTATGAAAGCTTCATAAGCCTCTCCCTGCTCTGACAGTGACATCCTCATCATTACAGGATAATAGATTCTTTTGAAGGTATATTATTTCAGAGCTCTGAGGTGATTCTGTCAGCGCCAGAGTCTTTTCCTGGAGGGCAGGAGGACATACAGACCTGCAGTCCTGCACCAAGGCAAGCACACAACTCAGCAAGACCGAAACCTGAGAAACTCATCTCACCGGCTGTGAGATTGAATCACATACTGCAGAATAAGTTGTCAAACCACTGCCACTCAGCCAAAAACAAATCACTTCTTCTCCAGCTCCTCTCCTCGGGTCTGTCTGTAAGTAACTGTTACAGAAAGAAATCCTGGATCAATTCTGTGCGAAAACACAACGACACTACACAATAACTTTAACAGCGAGACAACAACTGCATTGTGTACATCAACTGCCAGTACTTTATAGGACTATCTGTCTCAATAACTGAGCCTTCAAGCAAATTGAGTGAACAGATGGGGAAGAGAGCTAATGCATCTTCTGAGTGTCACTCTGGGCGAAGCTTGGTATGGCAAAAAAATTTTGTTATAAGAGTTCATGAGTGAAAGTTTGATGATATTTTTCACTTAGATATACAATAACACAAATTCTGCCTTAAAGATGATCTAGAATCAGTGAACAAAGAACATCCTGTGACTCACAGAGGAACAGTTATATTGAATTTCACAGGTTTCTTTCCGGTGGTGGGAGAACAAGGCTCCTGTTGTAATGCAGTAGAAGCCAATGGTAAATCCATAATAGTAAATCAACACTACAGAACCCCTTTTGAAAAGTCACTCACCCTGCCCCTCTTCTTCATAATGGTCTGTGTACATTGTGAACGGTTATTTCCTGCACTGAGCTGGCACTTGCGGACATTGATTTAGAGAGACTGTCAAAGAGAGGAGACGGAAAGTGGAAAAGGTATCGAGAGTAATAAGAGAAGGTGAGAACAGAGAGGCACACAAAGACAAAAAAAAAAAGACCTTAAGACAGCAGACTATCACGTACGGCTGCACTATCTCCTAAGCTTCAGATTTTAGCGTGAGCCAAGCCATTAATGTAATCGTTGGTATGTCTTATAGATGGAAGGTAATCTTCAACATATAGATAAGCCAGGGAAAGTAAAGCTTCAGGGTTAGCGTAGAAGCTTTGCACATTTAAAAAGAGTCTACGCAAGACTAGTTTTTCCAGACACTGAGAGCCTATTTGAGCCATGGACCTGTTTGTGCTGGCTGTAATTTTAAAATGCATTGCATAAATTTAAACTAAATCTCAGATGAATTATTTCCCTTGCAGGACATTTTAAAATATAATTTTGTGTCCACTGCGGAATCAAGAGATGAGAAGTACACATTAATAAATATTATTAATAGTTTAAAACTTCTAAACTACTAAGGATAAAAATAACTGCTTTTATACATTAATTGATAAATAAAAGCAGTTATTTTTATCCTTATTCTCCTTATTATGCAGTGCATTTGTCCATTAGAGGTTTCTTTTGGCCCGAATGCTTGGATTTGATCATGTGGCCTGAAACTGCTAATGTATGAGAGCCTGGGTTAATCTCAGCGTCAGCAGGGTGCTGTACCATAGCGTTACAGTAGACCCTCCCCACAGACGACATCTTGACTTGTCACAGTAGGGAAAGCACAGGTGTATTGATGATGGCTGCATTCCTGCTGGGCAAGGCACCGCTCTCCTCTGTCGTGTCTCACAGACGCTGAGACGTCATTAATTCCACCTGCGCTCTCTCCATTGTGGCAAATCAAAATGCCTGGCGTGAAGAAGGTGTATCGTGGGGGAGATACGGTATGTTATTACAAGCACACATGGGTCAACTCACCTTCCCAGTACTTTGAGGATTAAAGAGACGGACAGCGTTCCGAGAAGGCCTCCGATAGAAAATATGGACACCGTGACGGACCAGAGGAGGGTGGTGGTCTCTTCTGAAATAGGCTCCCCATGTCTCTCAATCCACGTGTTATTGTAGAAAGCTTTAATGTACTGCAACACAAGACAGACACGAGAGAGACGAATTTCAAATGTGTGTTATTCATAAGGGTAAATGATCAAGTGCTCAACCTGTCATCATGTTATACTGAGTATTAAATGTGTCATATACTGAATATTTCCTTGTCCAAGCTGGCTTTATGACCCAAACTCAACTTTAAAAAACTGCAGTCAGGAAAGTAGTACTTAATTATAAAATTCATGTGTGTAAAATTATAGTATGATTAACCAATATGTCTGTTTAGTGTTTTTAATGTGAGGGAATATATTGTTTTGGATATGCTCACTGTTTCTAAATGTGCACACCCCAGAGAGCAAAATGAGCATTAACACCATAAACTGGCACATGAAACTTGCGCTACATGTGAGTCAGTGAATATAGAAATTATTGGCAATTGTGTCAAAGCACAGTTTGAGACTGAACAGATGATGACATCAGTTATAGAGCATCTAAAACAAAGAGGCCTTGTAGTTTTTTTAAATCTTTCATTTTACATCTGTTCCTCTCGTGAATTATAGATTATCCGACCAAAGAAAATTAAAACAGTACTCTTGTAAAACCGGGGGATAAAAAAAATAAATATTTTTTTGGCCACGCTCCATAGAGCACTGCAAACAGAGGTGGCACCGGTCCCACTGTCACTGTCCTCATTGTCTACAGTGGCTCAGGAGTAACAAGGCTGTGCCGTACAGCTTAAAAGCTCTGAGTGCACACTGCGTTTAACATTGGACAAAAACAAAAAAACAAAAAAAGTTACTTTTAATGTGACTTATGAGCTTTGGAAAGGTTATTTCACTTTGTTTAATGCAGGAAAAGGGAAAAAGGGGAGGGAGGGGTCACAGGTTACTCTGGTTTCAGCAGGGTTTTCATCACCCTTCTCTCTACTTTCTTTACAGATCGGCCAACTCACATAGGAACAGATAAATAATTACCAAAGATGTTGCTTCATCCCTCCCTGCAAATATACACCAATTTCAGTCTGTATGGGTTCACCCAACACTTCCTCTAACGTTTATTCTGGACCAGCCGAATTTGCTCTAAGTACAATTAATAAGTCTATACCAGTAGGGTTCCATACAAGTCAGCTTATGTGGAAAACATGTTTATATGGTTCTTATTCCTTACTTTGTCTAAAGGTTTGAAACACTTACATGAAAATGTTTGCATGTAACGTGGCTTGGTGCGTCTGACACAAGCTGCCCTCAGTATACATAGCTGAATGTGATTTCTTGCTTCTTTGTAACGACCTTTCTGTTTATTCCACTGCGCTGCTCTCCCCTCGACACTTTGCTTGACAGAAGGCACACACGTGAGCATGCAGAAGAGTTGATTAGAAAAGGCAGAGAACATTACTTTGTAAAGAGATATTTAGCTGGGTAAATTGGATTTCTGACAAAAAAAAAAATAACAAAAAAAAAAACACTTAGTGTAACTGCTAGTGCCTAATGGCTAAATTCCCATCACCTTACCAATTATTGAAACTGGAGTGAAGAGCAAATGAAAAGCAAGTGTTTGTTGTACCTGTTTATTTTTTTTCTTTTCTTTTTTCATTTAAGAGTCTTCTGCTATAAAATGAGGAGTTGTAGCTGTATAATCACATATTTAATATATCAAGAACTGCATGGTTTTTAGAATTCAGCAGAGTTACATTTTTAATACTTGATAAAATATTCCTTTGCCCATATTTTAAAAGGCTGGAGGTTGGTTTAGAGATTTCATATGCAGTTTGTAGAATTTTTTTCTGGCTTTAGTGGAGCATTTTGTGGAGCATCCTCTCTATTTATATTCTTCTAAACATTGGCACTGGGGTGAACTTGACGTTCGCGGCTCAGCACGAGTTGAGCACAAGCTCCTCAGTGACCGTTAAAGTCTGACATGGTTGGAAGACACATGATTAAGCTGTAAATGAGGGAAGCTGCGATTTGGATTGATTTTGGAAGGAATTGTTTAAAGGAAGCAGGAGCAGTGGTGGAGCTCTACAGTGGTGGAGATGAACAGGCTGTGCTCATGATGGAACATGAAAGCAGATAAACAATGCTAAACATGATGCAGTCAAAGCATAGACTGTATATAAATATGTACAATGCGTCCCCACTGACTTACATTAGCCAAACTAATTCTATTTTCCTGGGGATATGGGCAGCGCCATCTTGCGAGTTCGGAGCCAGAATCTGTGCAGTACGGTCTGAGAGTGGAGCCACGCAAGCCACTACTACTGAAGAGTGAACCATTAGAGAAGCTGCAAGTGAAGCTACCAGCAAGATAGTGTGAGAGTCATCCCTGTGGCTGCAAACAAAACCAGCCTGTTTTAGTGTCTAATAAAGCCAGAGCCTAGACTACACACACACCATATAGAGAAGTTGTTTTTTTTTCAGTTGAAAGGAAGACATACTTGGTTTTAACAGCCCATAAGTTGTTGCTATAAAGTTATTAGACGTCTGGGATGTGCAGTGTTTACACAAAATAAACCACCTGGGTGTTGCCACAGCAGGTGCTACACATCATAAATTGGTGTATTTTGCAGACAAGAGCCCATTACTGGCCTCTTTCAGAAATAATAAGAGGCAAGGAAGCCGCTGCCAAACACTTACTGAGGGAACTAGGGTCAGCTGGGACATATTAGCACAGCGGTGCTAGTGAGGCATTGGTTCTTTAAGATTCTGACCAGGAGGCAAATATTAATGGATTTTGTGTACCTGTATATACCTCTGTCACTTTTATACTAAAACATGGGGGCATTTATGGTAAAGGTATGGTTCTCTACTACTCTGCATTCAGTGTTTCCTCTATGTTGATTTTGGAGCGGCGGCCCGCCATGGTTTAATTTTCTGCCACCGCTGTATCAGAAATGGGGCAGACGCACAATAGTCGCAGTTGCCTTTTAAATGATCCTGCCGACATAATGCACCCCCCGTTGGCTGCCGCTCACATTGCAATTTAACAAGTAGAACTATTCAGAGGTTATTGGGGCTGTCCAGTTTAACTCCACATAGCCTACTGTTGTGTTGATGTAGCTTTTTGTCAAAACGTTAGCTTTCTTCTGAGTCGACTATTAAACTTAACAGCTCCACCAAAAACGTCACTGCGGTGGGTCCGTTTTAATTGGACAACGTTCAACATCTGGAAACAACGGTAAGTGAGTCACTAATATAATACCAATTGGAAATAGTCTATAGATGTAGTAATAGACGTAATGATGTTAAAGTAAATAGTTGTGTTGTATTAGCCTACACAGAAAAGTTTAGGTTTTAATGAATTACGCTACACACACGCACAAAGGCCGCACGACCGAAACGTTGTTACCCCTGCTGCTAAATGTGAAAATAAATTAGCAAAAAGAAACGATTGTGAAGTGCGATGAATTAGGCTACAGAATGCTTAGCCTATATGTCAAGATCAAATTAAGCAAACAGTGTAGCCTACACGTGAGTGTCCTACCCTAATCTATAGGCAAGGATAGCCTAGCCTACTGACAATTTACAATAAGTTGTTACGTATTTGGCAGTAGCCTAGCCTATTTATGCCATTTAGAACATATTTTATGAGTGGAAGGGGTCTCTTTAAGTAGCCTAACCTTGTTTCTTTAGTTGAAATAGGACGAAAATATGTGCAATATTACATTAGCTATTAGACAGTAGACAACGCTGGTGTGACCCATTTATAGTTGTGCGCTCGTCAGTCTGGCTCACTCCGTAACAACAGCACCCAAACGCTATTCGGCGCTGTGTCATTTCTGTTTCATACAAGGCGGGACGGGACCGGGCGGGGGGTGGGACCGGGGGGCGGGTGGGACGTTTCCGGGGGGGTGCTTTCGGCAGGCCTGCCCCCACTGCTAAAAAAAATCCTAGAGGAAACACTGGCATTATTACCTACACTCACCGGCCACTTTATTAGGTACACCTTGCTAGTACCGGGTTGGACCCCCATTTGCCTTCAGAACTGCTTTAATCCTTCGTGGCATAGATTCAACAAGGTACTGGAAACATTCCTCAGAGAGTTTGGTCCATATTGACTTGATAGCATCACGCAGTTGCTGCAGATTTGTCGGCTGCACATCCATGATGTGAATCTCCCGTTCCACCACATCCCAAAGGTGCTCTATTGGATTGAGATCTGGTGACTGTGGAGGCCATTTGAGTACAGTGAACTCATTGTCATGTTCAAGAAACCAGTCTGAGATGATTCGCGCTTTATGACATGGCGCGTTATCCTGCTGGAAGTAGCCATCAGAAGATGGGTACACTGTGGTCATAAAAGGATGGACATGGTCAGCAACAATACTCAGGTAGGCTGTGGTGTTGACACGATGCTCAGTTGGTACTAATGGGCCCAAAGTGTGCCAAGAAAATATCCCCCACACCATTACACCACCACCACCAGCCTGAACCATTGATACAAGGCAGGATGGATCCTTGCTTTCATGTTGTTGACGCCAAATTCTGACCCTACCATCCGAATGTCGCAGCAGAAATCGAGACTCATCAGACCAGGCAACGTTTTTCCAATCTTCTATTGTCCAATTTTGGTGAGCCTGTGCGAATTGTAGCCTCAGTTTCCTGTTCTTAGCTGACAGGAGTGGCACCCGGTGTGGTCTTCTGCTGCTGTAGCCCATCCGCCTCAAGGTTCGACGTGTTGTGCGTTCAGAGATGCTCTTCTGCATACCTCGGTTGTAACGAGTGGTTATTTGAATTACTGTTGCCTTTCTATCAGCTCGAACCAGTCATCTCCTCTGACCTCTGGCATCAACAAGGAATTTGCGCCCACAGAACTGCCGCTCACTGGATATTTTCTCTTTTTCGGACCATTCTCTGTAAACCCTAGAGATGGTTGTGCGTGAAAATCCCAGTAGATCAGCAGTTTCTGAAATACTCAGACCAGCCCGTCTGGCACCAACAACCATGCCACGTTCAAAGTCACTTAAATCACCTTTCTTCCCCATTCTGATGCTCGGTTTGAACTGCAGCAGATCGTCTTGACCATGTCTACATGCCTAAATGCATTGAGTTGCTGCCATGTGATTGGCTGATTAGAAATTTAAGTTAACGAGCAGTTGGACAGGTGTACCTAATAAAGTGGCCGGTGAGTGTATATTGTGCAGCTTGGCTTTAAAGTGACCCCACACTGATCTTAGAGACAGGGGCACCGCTAGGGATTTTGGGCCCCATGAAAAGAATCTTTACAGGGCCCCCCACACAGCGGCGAAATTTTTTGATGCTATTTTACATACAATTATGCATTTTAATGGTATTTTTGACTATCATTACCATATTTGTGAAAGAAGAACAACATGACAGTTGACATGTACAGTAGGGGAAGAACTGAGCACTCTGAATACAATGGAATTCATTTTGATTCATTTATTTGCTGCAACACTGATTCTTAAATTGGAAATAAACCCTTCCATGAAAAAATAGCAATTATAATCAGTGGAGAGAAACAAAATCTCAGCAAAAACAAAAACACCATCAAAATACAAAATGGCCATATATGATTTCTCATCATTTAAGTCGAACTTAATATATGAAAGAATGGCAAATATATAACGTTGCCAGCTGAGTCAAGCTTCCTTTTGCAACCTTTCAATCACTGGTCCTTGCTCAACTTTTCTCACCAAAAGCCCAATGCCGAGCCTTCTCACGTGCAAAATCACTTATCAGGTCTTTGAAGTCCAGCTTTCTAGCCAACTGACTCTCAGTTGACAGCATGGCAAGACTGCAAAGTCTTTCCTGAGACATTGTGGACCTCAAATAGTTTTTTATCATTATTAGTTTACTGAACGCTCTCTCACCCTGTGGCGCTGTGTGACAAACCGCCGGTGCGCTACCTGCAGCTGATGCAGTCGGACTGAACCATTTTACATAAATGGGGGGGGGGGGGGGGGCTGCAGGCGTTGATGTTTCCAAAACAAATAAAGTTATTGTTACCAGGACATTGAAAATAAAACATTTGCGATTATATGTTAGTTAATAACTTAGTGTCACTATTTTTTTCTGTATTATAATTTCATCATCATTAGGGGCCTCTCTGGGCCCCCCTCAATCATGGGCCCCTAGAATCCGTCTCCTTTACCCCCCCTTTTCGGCGCCCCAGCTTAGAGATTGCACTTTTAGAAATTACACCGAGAGGTCAGAGCTAATAGATTTCTTCTTTTCACTTTCACAACCCGTTTCCACAGTGATTTCACCACACAAATTATGGTTTGCATTTAATGCCTGGTAATTAAATAAAGGACCCTCCTTTCACTAAAAGGAACGTTAAAGGTGAAAAAAAAAAAAATCTGTCTAATTCAACGTCTGAAAGCAGCTTCATTTAGTTGCATGCAAGGTTAACTCAAACTTGGTGTGTGATTCTTTGTACCACAGTGAGTCAATAAATTGTACACTCCAGTGTCACATCATGTAAGAATAATATTCCTGTTCACTTAATTTTACAAGTTCAGAGAACTTAAAGAAAGATTCTTTGTGGGACTTGTCAAATCAGGTTAAGAAGGCCAAGTAGTGAAAAGAAAACAAAAGTAAGAGAAGAAATGCAAAGAAATACTGTAGACGAAGATGATTGTAAGGCCCAGACCTAATTTCTCAATCACTTTTCTCTCTGAATACGTCAACATAAATTTCCAGAATTTTCTTGTTATGCCACAAATGATTTGGCTTCTATCAGATATGACAAACATGTTACAGGAATACAGGTTTCAACACAACACCTCACAAACACTAACATCTGAGTTCACTGCACAAACACAACTCCTGCGTGTTGATAGCTGACTTGTGAGTGAGCAGCCACAGCTGAGAGCACACTGTAGCAGTCTACTAGAGAAAAAGTGACATAAATGATCATATTCACTTCACTGAATTTCCAATTTCTGCATTTTCCGCAACATTCTCCCCTTGAGTGGGCTCCTGTAGATTGTAATGTTTGCACACTAATTAAATGCTCCAAACACACAAGACCGGATTGGAAAGTATGACCTCTGAAAATGTTGTTTTGGATCCAAAAGTGGGACTACTTGA
Source organism: Chelon labrosus (assembly GCF_963514085.1). NCBI lineage: Eukaryota > Metazoa > Chordata > Actinopteri > Mugiliformes > Mugilidae > Chelon > Chelon labrosus. The sequence goes on from NC_140340.1 coordinate 27,112,054, forward strand.
CAGAACTGGTACATCAAAGCTGTTGAATATTGCAATTTCAGTTTCACTAGTCAAAAGGGCTTACAGACTGCAGTAGATGTACAAGTTCAAGCAGGGCTAAATGCACATAGCTGTCTTTCTGATCATTTCTTTAAACAGGAAATCTAGCACTGTGTCCTCTTAGTAAACACATACCACGATCAGCCACAACATTGAAACCACTGACGGGAGAAGTAAACAACATTGACCATCTTGTGACAATTCAATGTTCTGCTGGGAAACTTTTGGACCTGACATTCATGTGGATGTTACTTAGACATGTACCACCCACCTAGACCAGACCAGGCAACCCCACCCCATAGCAATGACACTCCTTGATGGCAGCAGTCATCCCCAGCAGGATTCAGCCTGACACAGACACACGCACAAAAAAGGTTTAGGAACAACTCAAAAAAATAAATGAAAAATAGCACAAGGTATGTATTGTTGATCTGGTGAATCTTTGATTTCTTTCCTTTCAAAATAGCTCCCGGGTTGATTTCACGGTATGTTTTGGGTCATTGTTCATCTGAACTGTGATGCACTGCATTTGCCCTTGTAAGTTCTCTCTTTATAGCAGACTTGGATAATGCCATGTTTTTTTTTCCTAGAGAGTGTTTTTCACTTGCCTGGATGTTGTGAAGATTTTTTTTATGTTCAATGGAATGAATCCTGAGATCTTGAGATCAAGTGTGTATCACACTTTCATGTTCCTGCTACCTCTCTCATTGACTTGTGATGTGTAAACATGTACATTTTTAAATGTCTGTGTACAGTGTATACACTGATCAGGCATAACATTATGACCACTATTACTGTGTAGGTCGCTCTTGTGCCTCCACAACTCCTCAGAGAATGGACATGGGCCTTCTGAGGGTGTCCTGTGGTGTCTGGCAACAGAATGTTGTTAGTGGGGGCTTTTGGGTCTTATGTGTTGAGGGGAGGGGCCTCTGTGGATCATCCCACAGATAGTTGATCAGTTTGGGATCTAGTGAATTTGGAGGCCAGGTCAGCACCTTGTGCTATTTTTCATGTTTTTTTTTAGTTGGCCCTAAACAAGAGTTTGAACAACTTTGGATTTTTTTAAAGTTGACTAATATGTGGTGAAAGTCAGTCGACGTTGACTAGTCGATGACGCCAAACAGAAAAACACAGTAGAACGTAATGCTTTGCCACAATGAAATATATTCTTGACCTGAACACATATTGTAGTGTCTCACACAAAGGAAGCTACGGAGGCTTTTCTGCAAGGCAGCTGAAGCTTGAACATGGGCCACTGTCGGTCAACACTGGAAACAGCGTCAGTCTGACACTAATATCTCTCTCACCAAAAAAAAAGAAAGACACACTCTACAACCACAACAACAATGTCAACTAATAGAACACATCAATACTGCGCGCTGCAGATATGTATTGTCTATTTAAAACGGCACCGTCAATAGCATTTAATAATATTTCACAGCGTGTTGGGATATCTTAAGATATACCCGTGTATTGCAGATAAGGGTCTAATAACATTAGATAATGAATTGTTGATGTGCAGCCTCCTTCTCTCTGTTACCACAGGACGTTTAGTGAAGTCGTTAATTGACTTGAACCTTTCTCCAGCTAGCGTTGGCTGATGTCTTTTCGGATGACTCGAGTGTGCATTACAGTAGTACTTTTGTTGTATTTCAGCACTCACTTACATATTCTGCATGTCACGGTAGTATGGGCTTCATCTTTAATGAAGTATTTCCACACACTTGATGAACCACTGCTAGTTTGCTGCAATGACCCACTAGGCTCCTCACCTGTCTTTTCGGAGGCATCCCTGTTGTTATAGTCATGTGATCGGTGAATAGTCGACTTCCTGCTAAAAGCCTCTGGCACATCAGTAAAGTCGAATAGTCGACTATGCGGTACAACCCCTAGTGTGTGCATGTGTCAGGCTGCATCCTGCTGGGGATGGCTGCTGCCATCAAGGAGTGTCATTGCTATGGGGTGGGGGTGTCTGGTCTGGTCTAGGTGGGTGCTACATGTCTAAGTAACATCCACATGAATAACAGAGCCAAACGTTTCCCAGCAGAAGATTGTATTGTCACAAGATGAGATGCTCCATGTTATTTACTTCTTCTCTCAATGGTCATAATGTTGTGGTTGATTGGTGTATGTTTATGCATTGTTTGCAATCACATCACAAATAGTGTTTATGATTAACCCCATTATTGGGTTTAACATTACCACTACTAACAGTTTGTAAATCAGCTAAAATATGTGTATTTCGGATACTACTTCCAAATATTACTTCCAAACAGAAGACAGTACCAGATTCTTGGCTAATCTGCTGTGCATTTAATAAATCCTGGTTCCAAATCACCATCTAAATGAAGATGGATTTCTAGCAGAGCAACCACATGGAGAAGACAATCCAAGCAATCAATGACAGACCCCACGCAAGAAGGCATACAGAGCAATCAAACTGTTTGACTCACCCGAGCCGGCGCGTTGACCACGGAGAGATTGTAGCCATAAAGGAAAGATGACCCCAGGGCACCGAAGAAAGCTGCGCTCAATAGACAGGCGGTGACTGGTTGCTAATGAGAGAGAGCACATAACACAAGGAGTCATGCTACCCATACAAACACACACCAGTGTCAGTAGCAGTCACGATGCTGTCGATCAGTGTCACAGTCGGGCCAAACCGAGGGAATCCATCAGAGGACATTTATATATCATCAAGTATCCAGGCCACGAGGCCCAGATATTAAGTTGGCTTTGCCCTTGAGAAGGTCGCAGAGTAAACATCAAAAACTGACCACACATTGATGAGTTCATATCGTATAGAAGGGCCAGCAGTGGGAATGTCACAGCTGTTATACATGATCTTTTAAGGTACTAGAGACTGCCCTGACAGAGTAGGGGTAAGGATGACGAGAATAGGAAATAAAACATAACAAGACTAACATTCTGAAATCCACTATCAGCTTGATAATTATACCCTATAAAAAGAAAAAAAAAAGATATTTTTAAATTCAGAGACATCTCATAAGTTCTAATGTTTGTCCTAAGGGTGGAACAAGACGAATGAGCGCATTATTCCCTTGAAAAAATTAACGTGCTTAGCAAACTTTATAATATGACTACAAAATGACAAACCCTGTGTGCAGAGTTAAGTGAATACTCCAGGGAGCATGAATGTGTTGTGATTCTTCTGTGTGGTTGCCCAGACCATTTTAATATGTCTTACGTATGGGTTCAAACACTGGACTTGATGTCAGAGCAGAAGAGGTATTAAGGGTTGAAATATTGGGAATCATCCTCTGTGGACTATGAATATCTCAAATGCCAATCTAGACAGCAGTTACTGTATCTTGCTATGGACAGACTACATTGTCAATTGGGCCGTCTGGGACATAGGTTTAATACAGACGCCTGTATAACCGTGATCCTTGATTGCACTGCGAGATACTGATGGGCAATTTGGAGCTTTGGCACCCAAAGACAGGCTGCTTCAAAAGTCAGACGGTGTCAGAAATCTGTAGCACACTGACTACTGAGTAGCTAACCGTGTAGTTCAGTACGCGGAGTTCACATCGTAGTGTTGTCTGTGAGCTTCATACAGTCTCAAAGGCTACATTTCTAGGTCAAGGACAGATAATGACTGTTCTGTATAGGCTCAACTAATACCTTACACCAACAGGCAAGTGCATGATTACATAATGACATTGAATTTCTGTGGTCCTTGATTGCACTCTGAGACACTGATAGGCTTTATATGTATATATAAATTGAATTTCTCATCAATGATGGGAAATTACTCCCCGGAAATAAGACATCCAGGGTGTCAGATTTGCAATTCCACTTCAAGCAACAGCTTCGTGTGAGCAAGAGGCCAATGTGAAACTAGAAAAACATAACGATTGAAAACTTTTTCAGTCAGACGCAAGCAGTGTTACACAGGGGGCTTGTTAAAATAATGTTTTTCAGCCTATATGCTTATTCCATATTAAAATTTTTATTGATGTATGGCTGCAACGTGCACTTGTTTTATGGATTTACGGGAGAGTTCTGGCTATGTGGAGCCTTCCTTTTTTCTTTTGCATCGATAGATAGATAGATAGATAGATAGATAGATACTTTATACATATATATCACCATGGCTACTGGAGTTATTGGCCTGTTTAAAGGTGCCTGTCTTTACTGCATATACTGGAGAACTCACTTCTTCAGCTGTAAAGTACATGAAGGGAAGAGCAGGGTTCAGACTATCAACATCAAATTGAAATGCCACTGTGAGGCACTAATTGCTTTTTAACACAAGCAACATCACGGCCACTTCCTGTTTAAGATATAACATTTATCACCATTTTGAGGTCACAACATACAGTATGTATATCAATGTATATCAATATATTACCCGGATACTAAACCGAGCATACCTGCTGAGCATACAGCCACACTATTTATTTATTTATTTATTTATTTTGCTTTAAAGCAGTTCTTTAGAGTCTCAATCTAGACTATTGGAGCACACGGCACTTCATCGGGGCTGCTGGACCCTAAACCTGGCCCTATAACCTGGCCCCACTGCATAACAGCTGCTAGCATTGACAACAAGGTCAGCAGCACCTGTAATTCATTCAACACTTTGAGTAAACCACTGGAAGTCCACGCGGACGCCCTTGTTCTCTTTTGATAAAAGAGTCATGTGACACAGGAAAATGTGGACGAATGTCAGCACCTGTCGCTTCCTTTCTCCATTTTTGCCCAGCAATGTCTCCAATAGACTCTATATTAGGAGTTCTAAAACAGCAGAACAGTCCGGACGCAAGTTATAAATAAAGAAACATTTTGTTTTAAAAATAAAATGTTTTCGCGTGGCATGGTCCTTGATGACCACCTCCAAATTAATCCCCTAAACTCCGTGACCCCAATCCCCCATCATGGATGGATGGACTCTGTTTCACCTGTGCAGATTGGCATCCTGACCAGAGTTGGTGCCCATGCCTGTTTCACATCCTGCCTGCCATGCTGACCTGATTGCACCTCTGCCCCTGTCCTTGTTCCTCTACCCTCCTAACACCATGGAGGATGGGACAGCTGCCCGGTTCCCTACTCCAATCAAGCTGCATCAGTCTCTGCACCGGGTTTAAAAAGGACCCTCCATTTAATAGTCAGTCAGATTTAACATTAGTGGTTCGCCTTTTGTCTCTTGTTCTGCAATCACTTCCTAGTTTTTACTCACTGTCGGCAATCACATGCTATGTCATTGTCTAAATTTTACCCATCTGGTGCACTGAGATACTTGTCAAACAACCTGGAGACTAGGTCAGGCTGAGTTGACCTTGCACAAACATCCTCAGTCACTAATTGTTAGAGGAGGGGTGCTTACTACCACTGTTTTGGCTAGGGTAGGGAGCATAGCCAATTTTGGTTGTTTTATTTTCAAGTATTTGGAGTATTCTGGGCTTTGATCGATGTTGTTTCTTCATTAATTTGCTATGGAAATATTAAGTTCCTAAACATAAGGCTTAACGTTGCTTCTCTTAACTGAGCTGGATTGCAACAGGGTGGATGTAGAACAAGCTACACATATTTGCCAGTCGGCCAGAGCTGAATGTATCTCACAGGCACAGTTTCAGTAAAAGCGCAGAGGGATGTGAAAATAATTCTTTACCTCCTAAAGCTGACTCCGTCCATAGACTCTATGCCATGCGCACACTTCAGCAATCAATCTGCAGTTTCTGTGCACAGTTGAGCAATCCATATGTAAGCTTTTCCACATGATTGTTTTTTCTTCTAACATGTGACCCTTTGGGGTGGAGTGTAGGGGACTCGTACCAGTCAGAAAGATTTAGAAGTCACTTTCTCAACTGGGACTCAACTTTACATTCCAGTCTAAAATTCCAAGAACATGAAAAGAACTTCTCAGACAGATGCACAAAGTGAGCTTATAATACAGATGTGCAGGAATGAAGAAATCAGACTCAGTATCAGAATCAGAAAGCAACAATCTTCCTTAACTGAGTTTGAAATCTGTAAAGCGCATAACATCCTCTGTCTTTCCCTCATAAAAACATACATGCATACAAATATGATTTCACTGCCTGAAGGAAAAAGAAACACCCAGTTATAGATCAAAGATTATATATAATATATTGTATTAGGAGAATGGATTCCAAATATAGAACGTATTATAAAGCACCTCTGGGGAGGACATTTCTCACACGACAGGAATTCCACGCATCTATGCATTCTCTACATTGCACTCCTCCTGAGAAAGGAGGTTGCCATGAATATGTGTATGAATGGAGGTATACAGGTGTAAAGATACTATAAGCTGGTTTCACAGCCATCAGACAAATAGAAATGCAGGGATGAATATGGAAATATCTCCTCCGGGACCTTGCTCATTTCGCATGGCTGAACAGCGTGCCTCAGGATCGAACTGCGGAACGGTTCATTGATGACTTGCAGGACCCTGTCAATAAAAGAGGCCGCAGGAAAGGCGGCTAGATCAAAGTTGTAAAGCCCGTGTTTGCTCAGTCGCTAGTGCCTCCCATGTTAGAGAGTAAAGCGTATAAAGCGAATAAAGCGTAATAAATATGTTTCTTAGAGGTACGATTTTCTGAATATGCTGAGTGAATAAATCATATTTTTGTCCTCTACTTATTTAATACCGTGGTAAATGACATTTTTGAACACAGTTATGAGGTTTCAGGTTTGACAGATAACAGGTCAGAAATTTTCCTAAATTACGAAGGTCATGTATATATTTACTGAAACGCAGTCTTGTCATAACACTACACACGTCATCATAATGGGTTAATGTACGACATAACGGGCAAACAGGAGCAGCCATGATCTACAGGAGTGGAGGGTCCTTTCCATCCATCTAACCAGTCATTTCATATCACTCGTCTGTGCCACAAAGCATGTCGTGGCTTAACCCCACTAACCTTTCCAGAGTTCTTCCCACAGTTGCTCATCTTGTTCTCAGCCTGGCTGCCCTTCTGTATGTCCATGTTCACACTTCAGCGACCTTAAATGAGAAGGCCACATTGTATCATCTGTGAGACAGTATCAGTTTAGGCACTGAATACCCTGAATGAGACATTTCACAACAAGCACGAGGAAGTGGAGTTTATCATAGAAAGCACAACATCTGCTGAACAGGAAATGACAGTACCCCCCATGAGCTGACATGACATGTAGAGATGCTAGCATGAAAAAAAAAATATAAAAATACAGGATTATAAGATCAGGACTGGTCACAAGTTCAGGATTAGTCCACAGGAAGTACCCTTCAAGTGGCAAAGGCAATGAAGTCAGATCGGTTTTCTGGCAAGCAAAAACTTGTGAACTCGTGTGAAATCTCACCCAGGCTACATTACAGTGTGAAACCTTTTTGCCCAAGTTTTTAACAACTGGGAAGAAAACAATGGTTTGGATTTGTACTGCCCCAGGTGTAGGATTCCACAGCTGTGGCCAAACGTACAGAGAACTGGCCAAAGACTGAGTCTGCCACCTAGTGGTTCTGAAACACCCAGATTCACCGGAAAAAAGAGAAACTGTCCAGAGAATGTGAATGTATAAACAGAGATTCTACCAGCGCAGTCTGATGTATTTTAAACTAATAGCCCTTTCTTACAAAAAAAATAAGAATTAAACTTTTTATCCAGTTGTTTTTTGGAGATTCTGAACAAAAAGAAGACAGAATCCAGAAATAAATGCATCACGTGGTAGTGCCAGCCTTCTGTGGTACTGCTGATTTCCTCCCCAAGGTTAATTACATTTAATAACATTCAGTTGCCTCCTGGAGAGTAAATGAGTCCCTGATTGGATGCGAATGAAACCCAGCAGGGCTCTCTGAGACCTGAGGAGCGGGATTTAAAAAACACAGCTGTGGAGTGAATTCTTAAGAAGACGCACAACAGATCAAAATAAATTATAATCTGATGGATTACCACAACTGTTTGGTTAAAGCAGTACTTTGATGTTTTGGAAAGAGTTTATTCTGTATGATGAAGTTTTTGTGATGAAAGTTCAGACTGGATAATTTTTGTTTTCGCGTGCAAGGTCAGGTTACTAGTAACTGTGAGACAGTAATATACTTTTATATATATATATATATATATATATATATATATGTGCAGCCAAAACCCTTCTCGCTGCTTATCAGGAGACATAGGTATTGATTTTGGGACACCTCCCTCTCATCGCAGTGATCAGACCATGACCTCGACGTTAGAGCAAAGATAATGTCTTTATGCAATGATGACGGCTTTCCAATCTGAGTGGTCTGGAACAGGAATACAAAGCCTGCATGTTTACTTTACCATGCAGTCTCAAGCTGGAACGAAGATTATGCAAACTATCTGTACTGTGTCATGATGTCTTGATGACGTGTAGCCAAAGAATGCACTACCATGCAAAGCAGCAAAAACAAAATAAATAAAAAAATCCGCACAAGGACCGACAACATGACTGTGTATGATTCAACACCAAAACTGTTATGTTGCAGATAAATAGCTCTGCTGCCTCCTTGGACAACTAAAACTTGTAAAAATGGTTAAACTATAATAACTCATCTTATCACCAACGAGATAGCCACACGTGATACGTTATCGCTTTGCTATATCCAGGCCTGCAGCTCACTTTAAGTTGGAAATAATTTAGTAGCTCATGGCAGTAGGTAATGATTATGATCATCAATGTTTTGCTCAATGTAATTGATTAATGGAACATGCACGGATCAACTCATTGTCATATCTACAGGCACAACTCTCTAGTATTATCTGTCTAAGGTTATGCCCAGAGAAAAAGTAATCAATGTACCAAAAATGATTCACACACTGAGTGAAAATAACAGTGAAGAATGTCAGTCCAGTTTCCTTAACTGTAACAGTTCAACAGCTAAAAAATAAATGTCTGGGTCCATATCAACAGACTTCACAATAACTGTAGCTTCACATGAGTGAGGAATACCGCTGAGTTTGTTGTATCAGCGTGGGTGTACTTACTCGGGTTCAGACTGTGTATCCAACGCATGCAGGAAGACTACTGCCTAAACATTACTTTGACATTGCTCTGATAATAACACTGAGGAATGATTAACTCTGAAGAGTCCCTCCCTCCTTCTCTCCATGTCTCCCTGGGTTACGTCAGCCTTCCTGTCAGAGGTGGGTGACAACGCGGACAACAGCCTGACAAGATGAACTACATATGCATAACATTTGATAACATTGCTCTTCTGAGAAAAGGCATTAGGGTGCCACTGTCTTGCTGTAATCACGGCTGTATTAAACGTGTCCAGTAATGAGGGCGTAGTGGGGCGAAGTGCTTGTCCTCACTAAATATAAAACGCAGGTCACTGATTTTTCTCGGTTAAAAGGTACTTTTGCTCAGCAAGGTGTTCCACAGTCCAATCAGGTTTTAACACGTAAAACATGGTGTTCATTAGGACAAGATTAGATAGATTAGACAGTAACTAAACAGCTGCAGTGTAATGTCCGTGGTATCACTTTCCAGCGATCTGCAGCGAAGTGCAGGTGTGCTGCAAGATCATGTGATTTTAATGGTGTGGTTAAAGGTAGAACATGATAATGGCAGTTTTGGTTCTTTGATGGGAACCGGATCTTGTGGCTCCTTTCCTTTTGGGCAGCTTTTCAAAAGAATGGCTCACGGTTCTTTTTCTTTTTGAGTGAGGATTGTTGATTCAACTTTGAGTCAACTTTGAATGATTGATTGGTTTTGATTTGCATTTTATGTAACATTCATTTTTTTAACTTAAATGTTTGAACTCTGCAGTGAAAGTTGAAGCTCAGTATGACTTATGATCCAATCTCCTTATGTTGTACCAAAGAGCCGTTGAATAGAAATTGTTCAATCACTAGTCGAACAGAGCACTTTCCAGCCACATAGTGTAAACAAGTATAAAACTTTTGACCAGACAGGGAAATAAAACAGAGCTTTGCCATGAAAGTCCCCTTTTGAGCCATTGTATATAAATCCTAAACAAACCTTTTTTTCTTTGAAGCTCAGTGTTGTGGTTCTGGTTGTCACCATTTTGGTTGTCCCTGACTCCACCTAACTCGTACCATGCTGGAAACACATTTGTTCTTGTTATAAATCTGGGTGCTTTAACACGCTGGGGATTGACTCACTTTTGTACGAGCCAGAACGGTGACTTTAAAATTTGGCATCCAAACAAAAAATTGGCATTGAAAACAAAACCAGTACTGAAAAAGGAAACATTGGCAATGAAACATTTGTATTGGCACTGAAACAAGTATTGGCACTGAAAAAAGAAACTAATTAAAATAATTAAAATCTGAAAATCTTATTATTTTATTTTAGGCCTACTGATGTCCGCTTGAACATTTTTATCTTCACCAGAAGCAAATTCGCGGCCCTTGTAAGAGGCTATGTTACTGTTAGCTGCTGTTGTGATGTATTATTACTTGGCGGGTGTTTATTTTCGATCCTGCATTAACCACAGGTAAGTTAGCCAACACCGCTAATGTTAGAAACGTACATGTTCCAGCGGACCTCTACAAAAACAGCATAACGGCCGTTAAAAGTTAACCAAACAGGCCAGGTTGCATGTGAATAAACATGTAAATAGCAGAGAAAAAAAACAAAAAAAACAAAAAACAGACTTACTTGCGGTTTGGATGTTCCCGTTGAACAGGACATCTCTGTAATGCCACCATGCCAGAGGCTTCCGAGTGGACGGCGGGTTCCGGAAAAGAGACGTACTTCTTCAGTATGCCGATATGCAAATTATATGCAAATCACGCTCTACTTGCCCCTCCCCTCAGACCCCTCCCTCTCGACGCCAAAACAGTGACAGAAAGTGACACTGAAAAAAAAGTGACATTGTAAAAAAATCTGTCACTGAAAAAAAAGTGACATGAAGAAAAAATCTGAAGATTGTCATTGAAAAATACAAAAAAATCCCAATAAAATAAAATAATAAGATTTTCAGATTTTAATGATTTTAATTTGTTTCTTTTTTCAGTGCCAACACTTGTTTCAATGCCAATACAACTGTGTTCAATACAAATGTTTCAATGCCAATGTTCCCTTTTTCAGTACTGGTTTTGTTTTCAATGCCAATTTTTTTTTGGATGCCAAATTTTAAAGTCACCGTTCTGGCTCCATACTTTTGGAGCAAGCCTCAAGTGGCCATTGGAGGAACTGCAGATGCCAGTCCAAGAAACTGTCACTTGAAAACCTTCCGTTTGCACTTATTAGTGTAATTAGTCTTATTAGTGTAATAATTATTGCATTAGAGTAGTTGAAAATGTATATCACATGTTCCATTATCACTTTATGAAAAAATGCAAAGTTGATCATGAATATGAGCCCCGAATAATTTTTGAATAAAGTGCAGGTTTGACGTGACGTTCATGTCATTTCTGCAGCAGCTGTTAAGTAAGCATTTGCTTCGTACATGTTTGACGTATTACTACCAAAGTGCCTCTCTGTCCCAATTTTGGAATCTTAGAAGACACAATTCCGTGGATGCTGTTGGGCTGAAAAGAATAAAACCCATTCACAAAGTGGAGTAAATGCTTTCCATCTGAGTATCACAGGCCAGATTCAGCCCACGTGCCAAAGATTCAAGTCTCTCCTGCCATGTGTCTCTCTTGGCTTGAAGATTTGTTTCAGGATCTCTTACAACAATACTGTAAAGTCAGTTCTATGGACAGACAAATGCTACACTCAACTCTTGTACTCAAACAGACCGACCAAAGTGATCAATCAATTAGGTCTCCAATGTGATATCATGACCAAAGTCCTCCCTTTCAATTGCCACTGCTTTGAATGACAGTCTATCAATAATCTCTCTTTTAAGAGCCCTGAATAGTAAAAATAAATTATATGAATGAATGAATGAAAATACTATGCTGGCAGAGAATGTTTGTATCCCCTACCTCAAGAACAATGAAGAGTGTCCTTCCAGTTTAGCCATGCTCCATTGTTCTGCTACATTCCTTCGTCCCGTGCAAGCATGACAAACCCCTTTATCGAAACGACTGGCAAAAGTCCAGGCAAGACCCTTCGAGACCTCCAGGTGAGGCGGTTTGTAGAGCAGAGCAAAACCAGAACAGAGCTCTACTGTACCAGCTGGCGAGGTAACACGCACACCGAGCTGCAGTTATCCCGCAGGAGCATGATGGAAGCTAATTTCCTGTTAAATGGAGCGACAGTGCCATTCCAACGTGGAAAGAGAGGTTTCTGCTGTTGGAGCTATTACAGACTCATTGCAGCTTGTTACATAAAAGCAGCATAACAATTTGGTCTTTAATCCCACCCCAAAAAAAGCCCCCGTCTCCTCAAGCAGCTTTTTCACTCATCAATGGCTGCTTTATTCTCCCTCAGCCTCACAATAATTAGATTTTTGAAACTACTGCCTGGTGGCTATCTATATTACAAGCATGTGAGCGACATTACTTCCAAGTAAAAAACGTCATCTTTGCTATCATAAACATACCATAGGAACATTGTTTAAGTTTCACAACATGGCTTGAGGTGGACCGGGAAACTCTGCCTTTATATGTTTTTAGCTGTGTGAAGCGTCCTGAATAAACATTCGGGCAGGCAGCTGCCGTGGGAAAAAGATATGACCAAGTAACAAAACTCAGGCTTGTAAGCTATACGCCTCCTCTGGGACATGTTTTTTTTTTTTTTTTCAGCCCTGGAGTCTAGGTAACAGAAGTGTCAAGTGTCACAGCATGTGGAGGGACCTTTCAGTGGGAAAATAATTCACTGGGAGACTACGTCAAACCACTGAAAGTAGCTGAAATGACAAAAAAAAATTATTTTCTCTCATATTTACATCAGAATTTCAACCATGCACTTTGAACAGGTTTGCACAATACCATACTAACTACATTAACAGAAAATCCATTTGCCAAATGTCAGTGTTATACTGAGTAAGACTGCATAGCCTTACGTCTTTCATATCCTGTCTGTTTACACCACTGCAACCGTTAAGTGTCCTCATGTGCTCTGATTAAAAATTGGTCCGTTAAAACCACTCCAGCTTTGATTCTGCCAATATTGCAAAGTTCTTTTTAAAACCCATGTCCTACTTTCTTTTTTATCGCAGAGATCTTTTATTTTTTCCCTTCAGCGGTGCCCGTTCCTAAAATCACTTCAGCAACCGTGTTAAACATTGACTCCACCTGGTTAGGACAGAGAACTATTTGTACTGGGAAGACTGCGAACAGACTATTTAAAAAAAAAAAAAAAAAAAAAAGGGTAGAAAAGGGTTATCAAACTGCAATGCACCCGATAACAGGGTCATCCATTCTGTGGAAGAAAATCAGTTAGAAGAAGACGACTCACCATTCACTATCTTGGCGCTCGAGGCTTTTCCTGCAGAATCCACACACAGAGCAGCTGCAGGCAAATAATCAAAAAGATACCATTATCACATGAGGACGAGCTGGATAACTTCATTTACTGGAGCTGGACAGGAACCACAAAGAGGCTAGAGACATAGTGTGGGGCTCTCTGCTAGTGAAGGCAGCCTCCTTTTCTGTTCAGTAAATCATCTGCCTCGAAAAGTTACCGTGTAGTCAGCAGAATTCTTTATTTTTCTTTTCAAATGACTTAAGCTTTGTTGTCCAATGAACATTTTTTTTGTGTGTTTTATGAACTACTCTAAAATCAATTGTCAAAGCATCCAATCCAGTCCAATTTTATAAAGCACTTTAAAACCTACCAAAGCGCTGTACAAAAGAAATAAATAAAATAAAATATAATAATAATAAAAACATGAGTAAAAAGACAACAGGTATGGAGAAAATTTTGTTCCTTTATTATGCAATCAAATAGAATAGATTCGAAACCAAAAAAGGGATTTGAGAGCAAAAAAGAGTAAGTTGCAATCAAAAATATTTTTTTTGAGATCAAAAGTAATTTTTTTAAGTAAAAACATACGAGCATTTTGCTTATAAATCAGTCCTCTGTGCTTTCAAGTTAAAAACCTTTGCTTGCAAATCAGTCCTCTTTGTTTGCGAGTTAGACTTTTTTTTTTGCAAATCAGTACTTTTCGATTGCAAATTCTAAAGTTTTGCTTGCGAATTCAAGTGCACTTGATGGGCGGGGCGGATGAGAGAAGAGTTTCTATTGGTTGGTTTGACCGGGCTCCAGCGCCAGCTACTTACGCCTTACACCCATATCACCCTTGTGCTGTACTGCTTGGAGGTAAGCCTGTTGCTCTTGAAACGTTTCCCATATTTAATGAATTGCGCTATTTATCGTTGGCTACAGTCTGCCGTACATTCACAACAACAACAACAACAACACAAGTAATGAATTATAATGCCCTGCTGCTGCACGCACACTGATTAGCAGCAACATGGTTGTCTCTGCTAGTCACGGCCTGAGCAGAGTATAGCATATAATCGTATATAGTAATAGTATATAATGAGTGAATGAATTACAGGGAGGCGTATACAGCATAGGGCTGTGACTTAAACATTTAGTGTTGCATGGTACTCGCGGTGCCAAAACGTCACGGTTCCTACACAACAGTACTACCGTGGATTCCCAGATAGCCACTGGACGCTGTAACGGAACAGGGCCGCAACCGCAAAACGATAGAGCCGGGTCTGGCCCGCATCCGCCTGGACTCGTTCCTGAGTCCAAACGCACATCGGGCCGAAGCCGTTTCTGGTCTGTTTTTAGGGGTTGTTGCGGATATGTGCCAGCGCCGATCCTGCACCGCCTGATCATCCTGTTACAGATGCGTAACGGGTGCGTGAAACGATTCCGCCTACCGGAGCTGTGCCGGATGTGTTACGATTCCGCTTAAATCACCACCCCACTAAACATTAGACGTCTGATTGAGGTGCAGATCAGGTTTATATTGCGTCCGTCGGTCCATGACCAATTCTGAACGTCTACACGACGTGCAAACTAGGTCCGCTATTTCGACGTCTAACCATGACCCCATTTAGACCTCAATATGCCGTTCAACATTTGATCGTCAGACTAGATAACTTTTCTGGAGGTCATATGGACGTCTAAGACAGGTGCAGGAAATTGACGAATGTATTTATTTTTTTTATTTAAGATAAATATCAAACTTGTTGTTATCAACATGATTAATCAGTATGAATGATTAATAATTTATATTCATATTCATTGTTGATTGTTGATTTGCGATTAAAAAATATTTATTATTTATTTATTGTATACATAATATTTTGTTATTTTACATTTTCTTATTTTTCCTACTGGTTTATTTAAGGGTCTCTGGACCGTAGTTTGTGCAACCAATCCGGTCTGGCTAAATTTAACTGAGTTCTGCGCCACAGTCATATCGGGTGAAATGTGTGCGAATTCGCGACTCTAACTGGCTGAGGCATTGTGTCATCACATACACCGTAAGAGCCACTCCGATTGGCCCAGGTGTTCCTCTTCTGTGGAAGCAATGGCCGAGTCTGCACCGTAGGCTACAGCTGGTCTAAATCATCGTTCACTAAATTGCAGGTAAGTTCGGTCAACCCATACTGCCTAGTTAACTTTGTGTTCATTTATAGTGTTTGCTGTTTTAGCTTTGTCGTATTAATCTAAGCAGTTGTTGCTACAGTTAGCATTGCATCTTTTCCCATCAGCTGGTTAGCTTTTGAACACAACCACCGTGCTAACGTGCTACAGACGCTTTAACGTGAACAATTGTACACATTAAAGCGTTTATTAGACGTCGAAATGTTTGCAGGGAACACTGCAAACAACAGTTGCTCGGTCGCTATCATTATGAGAGCGATAGTAGTTATTCCTGTGTGAGACTTTGGCTGGCCGCCATTGTTGGGATAACTGTTCTTGTTGTTGTTTTTTTCCGGCAATACAGACGCATTCTAAAAAAGCTGCCGGTGTTAACTGCCGTTTCGATCGCTAATCATTTGTCTTTTTCTACTTGTGCAGATGGAGTCATCCTGTTTGATAATCGGGCAACTGAGGACTTCATAAGGGCACCTTTTTTTTACTTTTATTTTTATTATTATGTTATTGTTCTATTCGTATTATATTTGTAGGCTATTGTTACATTTTTATTCACAGACCGAAGGTAATTTTATTTATTGTATTTTACCACTTTTTCACAAATTGTACTGCATTTTATGCTGCCTAAGGCTGACGTTTGCAATAAAGATTGGGGGAAAAAACTGTCGGGATTGGATTGTGATTTATTGTAGACCAGATTGTAGTCTAAAATGAGTTTAAGTTTAACGTAGAAACGACGTCTAGAAGACCACATTCGGACTACAACTGGCTCCTATACGGAGGTCCTGTGGACGTCGGTAACGGACGTTCACTCGACGTCGGGAAAATACGTCGTCTGTTGTAACAGTCTGCACCTTCAGAGGACCAAACTTCGACGTGCAAAAACGACGTTGAAAAGACGTTATTTGAACGTGTCTTTGCGCAGTGGGACTGGATTGTCCTTTTGCCTTATTTTCGGCAGGTTTCAGTTGGAGCAATGCGTATAGGCTATAGCTGAAATAAATCGTTTTAATGATTAAAACGCATAGCCTACTAAAACAACGTGAACAAAGTTAACAAACACTGAGTTAATGACCACGAATTCATAGATTTAATTATAAAAAACGAACAACAAAGTCATGAACAAAGTCAACAATTAACACAGAACACAGAGAACAACAAACACAGAATTAATGGATAAAAAAAACGCACAGGCTATTAACACAACGTGAAAAACAAAACAAAACATGCACTTAAACAAAATCACTAGGTGGGTGCTGTGGCAGCTGTTGCTGTTGCTGCTCCTGCTGCTGACGCCCTCCTCGATCCTGTCCGCCGACCAGATGTCCGAGACCAAAACCGGGGACATAATCCCAAAATTTTGGAAAAAACGGGGACATTTTTAGTTTGACTGTCAATCTGATTGAAATACATACAAGTTTTATCTTCAAAAAACAGGGACATAGGTAGTTTTTTCTGTATTTTCCCGGAGGCAACCAAAAACGGGGACTGTCCCCTGAAACCGGGGACGTCTGGTCATCCTAAGCTAAGACCACCTTTTAAAATTCAGCACATTAGCGCAAATATATGTCATGATATTAAAAAGTTGATTCGGTTATCCTATAATTGGGTCTATTCTGTGCAACACTCAGGGCCCGTCCACACGTACGAAAACGATCTTTTCCCTCTCCGTTTTCGATCATCGTTTCAAGAAATATCCGCGTCCACACAGGTCCGTTTCAGCACGACCGAAAACGCTACTTCCTATTCCAGGCCTATAAGTGGCGCTGTTTCGGTTTCAGAAATTCACCAAAAATGGAGAGGAAGATGCGGAGCATGCGCATAAAGCTTGAGCGCTGTTTACAAATCGCCTTTTTTTGCTCAGCGTGGTGGCACAGGAGCATGATATTTTGCCCTAGTAACCCTAATAGGCTCAACATCGTCTCCAGCATGAAAACTAGCATGTAGTCCGCCATTGTTGTTGATGTTGTTACGAGACGTCTCGCGGGAGGTGGAAGGCTGCTCGGGAGTGTGGCGATGACGTCATCGTTTTCCCCGTATTCGCCGTCCACATAGAAACGCAAGAGCTGCGTTTTCGAGTTTCTCCACCCTGGGACCCGTTTTCAGAAAAGTGCGTTTTAGGGCTATGCGTTTACAGGATACGTGTGGACGAAAGGCCAAAACGATGAAAAACGTATGCGTTTCGACGTTTTTGCGTTTCCGTGTGGACGGGCCCTCATGCTTGCCTATTTGTGTAGCGCAGTAGCGCTATAGATGCGGCTTTAACATCAAACGGCTAACACAGACTCGTGGTGCGCAAATAACAGCCTGTAACTGCTATCAACAAAGCAAACAGCATTTCACTTGCACGTTTAAGTAATAGTAAATTAGAATAAACACATACAAATAGATGTACATAATAAACACATAGAATAAACACATAAAAACTTACGTGTGCATAGCTGGTCAGATAAATCTGCGTTGACAGCTTGGTTTGATGATATTTTTTTTATTATTTTTTGGCGCTTCTGGCTGAAGTCCGTAGTACGGATGTGGGCCGTATCTGCAAGACGACAGTCAAGCGAGACCCAACGTTCACTTGGCACTTTTGGCGCTGTCGTAAAACGGACCTAAAACGGAGCTCAAACGGACCTGTGCTGTAACGGACCTTATAGCATCACAAAATGTACTGTATAGTTTTTAAACACTGATAATATTGCTCAGCTTAATGACAATGCATTTATCTCATGCTCTAGATTGAAAAAAAATATGCAGACAGGCAGAGCCGTTTCTTGCTATAGGTGAACTAGGCGACTGCCTAGGCCTTGGATGTTCAGCCTCGGGAACCCCTTAATTATGAGGAGAATTAAAATGTCCTGTCTTTATCTGTAGCTATCTCTGTTTGTTATGCCCTTTATATGCTTAAAAATAAACGTAGGATATAAATAAAATAAACTCCAATGATAAGCTGTGGCTGGTGTTTTTGTGGCATTATTGCATCATATTCATTGGACCGCACTGTCGCACAGTGAGACAGATATGATGGGAATGATTGACAGCTACCCATCATTACCGTTAGTGAAAATATTAAGTAAAACAAATAGAGTGATGGCATCGAAACGAAGTTATGCCAGTGGCGCAGAAAAACGCAAGAAAAAGAAAACAGAGGAAGAAAAACGATCGAAAGATAAAGGTAAGGCATTTGTTGATGTCGGGCTGGATAGGTGGAGGTGAAACGCCGTTTTTTAGCAAGTTTGTTTATTTGTCCTACTAGCCAGCTAGCTAGCCCTGGATAAATGTTAGCTAGCTGGCTATGATTTGTTCGTCATGAACTCAGCTTTAGCGTTTTCTTCATGAAAGTTGGCTAGTATAAAATGAATATGTCTCATGTGAATGGACAGTTTGTCCTGCTGTGGAATGACTGACTGACTCCAGATCCGTTTATTCATATATTATTATTTTGTTGTTTATTGTGTTCAGTGAAAGTTGTGTCTCAGATATTTGACACTTAACATTATTTTAGCATTATTCAGGATTAATTTACAAAGTTTAGTGTGTGTTTTATATGCCTCTAATTAGAAGTGTGCTACTGTTTTATAATTTAAATCAATATTTTAAAGGTTTGTTTTTTAAGTGATTTATAAATATGAGGCATTGTGTTTATTATTTTAGACTATTGTGGCAGTGGATCATTATCTTAGTTTTATTTCTTTAACTAGTCCAATGTGTAAATTAACGCAGAAAACTGTGATTACAACAACTTTGTAATTAGGTACAAGTTTTAACTCCTTGACGCCTAATTTGATTTACATATATAAAGAAATTAATTATTTGTGTTTATGCTTTGAACTCCGACTGGTGCTACGAAAAACTAGTGCTTGTAAAAGGTTCTTAGGTATGTATTGAATGTGCAAAAACCGACATTAGAGTATTACATGCGTTATTTTGGCTGCAGTCTGAGTGGAAGCAGTGCGTCACTAATTCGCAACACTCTGTGTCAGGGGGTTAATGGCGCACTGTACATCGCAATGTTTAATATAAAAACAGATTCATTTTAATTTTCTGTATTACTGCAACATCACTGCAGTTATAAAATAGGAATATGCGCTCATGATCTATTTTGCTTGATAACCTAAGGAGCTTTGTCTTTGCAGGAGCAATTCTAAAAATTTTTGGAGCTGCAGACATTGAGCCAGAGGGATCTTCCCAACTTCCTGACCAGGAAGCCCCAGGATCATCATATTCCTCAGGACCTCTTTCTTAAGCCCCAGGAATTTGGAGGAACTGTATCCCAATCTGTGGGTTGCCCTGAGAATTGCCTGTACTCTGCCTGTGACTGTGGCCTCAGCAGAGAGGAGCTTCTCAAAGCTGAAGCTCATCAAGACCTACCTAAGGTCATCCATGGGACAGGATCACCTCACTGGTCTTGCAATAATCAGTATCAACCAGGAGATGGGCAAGCAGTTATCATACGAGGCCATCATTGATGACTTAGCAAATAAAAAAGCCAGGAAGCAGACATTTTGAGGACAATGTGAGTCACCGTAAAAATGACCGTTACTGAGAATAAACTATTCTTACTTTGATTAAGTCTGTCAGGTTTTATCCCTTTAAGTGTGAGACTGATGTTAAATAAGCATTATTTTTAGTGTTGTTTTTGTTTTTCGTTGTTGCACTTTAAAATAGATGTGGGTTTGTTGTATTTTTTTATTTAAATTAAACATTTTTATAAACATTAAGAATCTGTTTTTTATTGAAATATAGAGGATTGTTGTTTTCCTTGTATGGTAGTTTTTTTTATCAGTTTAACTTGCCTGAGTGGCTCAACTTAAGATGTTCAATTTTTAGTGTAATAGATTGTTTCATCTTAGTGGACCATCAAAGGGTTAGGAATCTCTTTATCATAGTATCACAAACTAGGGGCCCCCAAACAGCATCTTGCCTAGGGTCCCCACAAAGCTAGAAACGGCCCTGCAGACAGGTAACCATGTTGTTTTGAAAATGTTTATTCCACGGAGTTCTTCACACAGTTTGAGTATTTTGGATGTGGTCCACATCATCCCTAACTGACAAAAATGCCGAAAATAAGGCAAAAGGACAATCCAGTGGTGATTTAAGCGGAATCGTAACACATCCGGCACAGCTCCGGTAGGCGGAATCGTTTCACGCACCCGTTACGCATCTGTAACGGGATGATCAGGCGGTGCTGGATCGGCGCTGGCACATATCCGCAACAACCCCTAAAAACAGACCAGAAACGGCTTCGGCCCGATGTGCGTTTGGACTCAGGAACGAGTCCGTGGAACTCAGGAACTCGCAAAGAGGACTGATTTGCAAGCAAAGGTTTTTAACTTGAAAGCACAGAGGACTGATTTATAAGCAAAATGGTCGTATGTTTTTACTTAAAAAAAATACTTTTGATCTCAAAAAAAATATTTTTGATTGCAACTTACTCTTTTTTGCTCTCAAATCCCTTTTTTGGTTTCGAATCTATTCTATTTGATTGCATAATAAAGGAACAAAATTCTCTCCATAAACAGCTGCCATACAATAAAATAAAATAAATTCAACATCTTAAAGGCCAAGCAGAAAAGATGGGTTTTAATAAATCAATTAAAAAGAGACAGAGAAGAGGTCTGTCTGATGTGTAGAGGTTAATCATTTCACAACTGTGGGGCCGCAACAGCTCCTGACCTGAACCACCCCAGAGCTTAACCCCTGATGCCCACCCACTACTCCAAATGAGAGACTTCATGGTCGACTGTGTCGGAAGCAGCAGTGATATCTAAAAGCACAAGAATGACACAGTCACCGGAGTCTTTAGCTAAAAAGATATCATTAAACACTCTTAAAAGAGACGATTCAGTGCCGTGCAGGGTTTTAAAACCGGACTGGAAGAGAATATTGCTCTATTCCAGGAAGGCCATCGATTCACTGTACACTATCATTTCAACTGCAGGATCTAGACCAAGTTTTAAAATTTTCAGGGACAAGACCTGAAGACAGACTGCTATTTACAACTGCAACAACTGATGGCCCTACCGTGGGGAAAACCTCTTTTAGTAATTGAGGTGGGATAGTATCGTATGGAGACCCTGATGGCTTCAAATGACCAGCAGTCTCCTGAAAAAAAAAAGAAAAAAAAAAGAGTCACGTGCTCAAACTTACCAAACACAGTAGGGCAGGTGACAGAGACTGAGTGGTCATGAGTAAGAGGTGAGATTAGAGCCCTGGTGGAGGTGACCTTATCAATACAAAAGTGGAGAAAGTTTTCACAACCAGCAGGGGAGGCATTAAAGATCCAGCAGTCCCTTAGCATTTGAAATGACACTCAGCGCTCAGCTCTAAAGCACTGGTGTCTGACCAGGGCCCAAATTTAGTACTAGGCTTCCTGTTGGCTTTTTTAATTGAGCCAAAGTGTCTCAACCATCTTGCAGGTGAAATGAAACATTAGCATTATTTCAGCCAAGACATCAGAGAAGTTGCTTAAAAAGTCCTTATGCGGGCGACCCAGCTCAAATAAACTCAAAACTCAAAGTTCATGAGGATGAGGATGACTGCGATAGCTGCTTACACGTGCAGCTGCTCTTATAGATGGTCTCTATTCCACTCCTCGGCCTGACGTCCACGGGGAGTTAAAATAGAAGCAATCAGCGCATAAAAATTCTGTGAAAACACTGGACCCACCGACATTCAGCCATGCCTCAGTCACACAGAGAGAAACCAATCCTCTGGACCTGAAGAATTCATTTAAGATCTAGTATTTACCATGCAAAACCTGGCAGGAATCGGCAGGTCTGTGGCCGTAGGTGCCCGTGGAGCCCGACCCAGAGGGTGCAGGTTTCGCCGATTTACACTGAGGCCTTGGGGCTGGAACACCTCATCTGGGCCGACGACAGGTCAGGGCGGATGAGGCGGCGGCGCTCACACTGGGAAAGTGGAGCTGGGGCACGGCAGAGGTGAGCTAGGATCCCTAATAGGTGCTTGGGCAAAGTTTTATATCCACCATAATCCAACTTCACTAGGTCTTCGGAAGGAATTTGAATATCCAGCGGTGTTTGTCCATCGTACATCAGTAATATCAGTAGTTGACAAACACAAACACAGAACGTTGGCAGTGACAGACAGCGGGCCACACACACACTGGTGCCATCTTCTTCACCCATGATGCATCTCAAGGGTAGAGAAAAAGCATGGAAGGCTGATTTTCTATCCGAAAAAGCTGATCACTCTGCTTACTCTCACAAGTGGTTGCATCAAATATTAATCAAAATGTTAAATACGGCCTATACAACACAGTTTAATTTAACAAATACATACCGTGTGTTCCTCTTGCTCTTTTGTCTTCTCTGGCAGGACTCCCAACCAAGCTGCTTTTCATCCCAAAACAAAATACACTGTTTCTGTTAAAGTGTATTGCTTCTCCTAAAAGAGGCATTGCAGTTATCCAAAAGGCAGATCATTGTTTGACCCACTACCTGTGGTGCTAGAGAGAGAGAGAGAAAGAGAGAGGCATAAATCCTCAGTTAACCTTTATCACTGTCTCTTCTGTCTCAAGTAGGAAACTGTGCGTAAATGTTGAGAGAGAAATACAACCCCTCTGACTATTTTTTTTCCCTTTAGCTATTTTCCACACATTTTATCAACCTACCTACTGTATTCCCTAGAGCTGGAAAAAAAAGTATTTGAGATTATACTTGTTTCTACCTGTAGCAGAGTTTGTTCTTTGTTCAGTCTGAGGAATCAAGATCAACATTAGTGACAAATTTCCCTATACAGATCTTTTAATGTCATGATCTTTTAAGTTATGTTTATTTTTATGTCTGCGCTCTTCTGTTTAGTTTTTTATGGAAACCCCCATTTGGACAGCTGTAACTGGCACATACACAAAATACAGAAAGCTTTATTAATCCCCAAAGGGCAATTCAGTTTCTACAGTCCACCATCTGAACATACAGCCATTCACACAACAAAAGTGCATAGCAGGAGTAGCATGATATAGCCTGGGTCCAAGTACAATTAATAAGTAAAAAACATCAGAAGCAGAATAAATAATGATAAAAAGAATACAAATAACTGCTTGTCCTGATAGAGAATAAAGTAAGATAAAAATAAGATAAAAATAGCAGCCCAGAATAAAAGGTAATGTGTGCTTATTAAAACACATTAATAACTAAAAAATTTAAAAATTGCCAAAAAAAGTAATAAAAACTGAATAAATAAATGGGAGATGAATTGCACATATCCGTACTACCTAAAGTGCATTGTGCCAAGAACAGATCAGTCAATAATTATTTCCTCAACTCAGTATTTAACAGCGTAATTGCTGAAGGAATAAATTATCTTGCATAACGGTTTGTCTTTCCAGGAGGCTGCAAGTAATGCCGACCTGATGGCATAAGAACAAATTCATCTCCAAGAATATGATGTTGGTTCATCAGACTTTTTGCTTTTTGGAGGACACGTTTCTTCCAAAAAAAATTCAATTCGCACATTTGGATTCCAATAATTTTGGAGCACACTTTCACAATATTATTTAAACAGTTTCGGTCCTTCACTGTTATATTACCAAACCAACAAGTGAAAGAAAAGGTAAGAAGGCTCTCAATATATGACAAATACACAGTGCACAGTATAGATCTGGAGACCCCGAAGGAATTCATCCTGCGCAATAAATGGACTCTGCTGGGCCCGTTTGACCCCTGACTCAGAGTTAATTTCAAACTTCAGCTGAGAATCAAAAACTGTACCCAGATATTTATACGAATTTACAATCTCCACATCCTCACCATGAATCCTGCATACTGAGGTATTTGTCACTTTTTTTCTAAAATCAATGATGAGTTCCTTAGTTTTAAGGACATTGAGGTCGAGAAGGCTGTCGTCACACCACTTTACAAAATCAGGAAGTGCACGTTCATGGTCTGACTCTGCGCCATGGAGGAGTGACAGCAGAACAGTATCATCATACATTCTTTAACTTAAAAATAAATAAATAAATCTGATGCCAAATGTGGTAATTAACATCTTAAATTTCTTGTCTTTGTAGGTCTCTGTGCTTCTGCAGTAGTGTGAATCAACAGTGGGAAGGTCCCCCAACAAGTCCTTAAGGAAATCCTTGACATCAATTTAAAGCTTTACATGCTTGCCACTCTTAGGTCCAGATTTAGACGGTGACACTGCCACTTGTTCGTCATGGTTGAGGTTGTGTTTGTTCAGCCAGTGTGTAATGGTTCTTTCAAGTGTGGAGGAAAAAAGTGCCTTGCACACTTTGAGACTTGTTCCATCTTAAAGTTTTAGTCAGTAGGACAATGATGAATTGCATCGGGATCCTTCAGCAACTTCCTTTTGCTACATGTTAACCTTTGTGACCGAAGCGGTGGCATATAACCGACGTTCTTCCCAGGTGTTCATTGCTCAAATCTTGTGAAATATCCACTGCTCCTTTTATTCTATAATGACTTGGCAGTCTCGAGTTGAACATAACTTCGAGTTGCAGGGAGGACCCACAGCCTTTGCACTTATTTCTTTGCCACCTTTGCTCTTGTATGACATTCCTTTGAGATGTTTCTCCTTGGATTCATTTTTCTTCCATGTTCCCGGATTAAGGCGTTTATTTCTTTTCCTTTTGACCCATCCTCATCCTTATCCTGCTGTTCTGGAGTTGTTGCGACCATGGTTAGGCTGTCTTCATATTCAGGGGCAGAGAACTCATCACAGGATAGGGTATAGTCTGGATCTGTGATGCCGTCATTATAATCGGATATGTCCTCTTCATGGTGTGGATGTGTCTGCTTGGCATCTTCAACAACATCAGTGGGAATGTTTAAGGTATTGTCTGCTCCAACTGAAACAGAATCTTGGCCTGCTGCTTCATCTCTTCAACGCCGGTCTTAATGTCATTTTCAGTAGATGAGGCCTGATTGGTGTCAGAATTGTCTAGTAGTGTACCTCTTATCAAAAACATTTCAACCCAGCTGTGCAGTCACAAATGTTTGATCATTCTGAAAAACATTCATTGCCTTGTGGTCACTTGTATTAAGCTACATCAAGGATTTCCAAAGTGGTTTGCATGCACTTCTTGGGGTGCACAAGCTGCCTTTAGACACTGCACAACAGGCCAGTCAAATATGTTCAAGGGGGATTTTCATTAAATAAAAACATTTTGTAGTTATTTTTTAGTCAAACGCATAATACCTAGCTGTTAGATTATACAATATGGTATTTAAATCTTTCTTAATTAGATTATGTAATGTGGAAAAAATTAGACAAAAACTGTAGACAAACTATTGTTTGAAAAGTTAACAGAAAGCCTATCACTTGTATTCTGGAGCCTTTCCACCCTTTACTAAATGATAGCTTCATGGACTTAGCTATTTAACTAAAATGGTGATTAGAAAGACTGAATAAAAATTAAATACCAATAGTGGACGAGCCCTGAATCATGGAGATAATTTCAGTGGCTAGGTAGACTTTCATTCTTCTTGACGAGGCCGCCATCTTGAAAAGCTCGTAAAACTGCCTAAGTCATTGTCTTCTGACTTAGACAGTCTTGACATAGGTCATTATACTACATGGGACATCATGAGGAGTTGCTTTAGGCAACAAACTTATTTTTGTCAATAAATGACTTAGGCCATTATTTTAGGAAGGTGATGAAAGGCAGGTTGGAGAATGGTGCATTCAGGTAGGAGTGGATAACTGCAGGCCATGAAGACTGGAGCAGGTTGATGAGACCAGAACAACAGATGTAGTACGGAGCTCCACAGATCAGAAACACACAACTCCAGGCCAGAGACACTCACAAGAAGATGGACGAGGAGGGGAGGGGCGAGGGGAGGGGAGAGAGGGGGACACAGCAGTTAACATGCTATACAGCAGTAGCACACAACTGCATGAACAGTAATAGAGAAGAAATATAGATAAGAAATTAGAGGACAGGACATCTTGTCAGAGAAAAGAAATGAGAGGAGCTTTGTGTGAGAGTAGAGATACTCAGTGCATCATCCCCCGGCAGCCTAGGCCTATGGCAGCATAGCTAAGAGATGGTTCAGTCCAGCCCAAACTGTAAGATTTATCAAAAAAGAAAGACTTAATCCTGGGAGCTGGTTCCACGGGAGATTGGCCTGATAGCTGAAGCCTCTACCTTTTACTTTTTGACTCTAGGAACCACAAGTAGGCCTGCACTTTGAGATCCAATGAAGAGAAGTTAAAACTGGAGTAATATGATCTCTCTTGCTAATTCCTGTCAATGCTCTTGCTGCGGCATTTTGAATCAATTGGAGGTTTTTTAAAGAGCTATTTGGACAGCCAGACAGTAATGAATTACAGTAATCCAGCCTGGAAGGCATAAATGCATAAATTCATTTTTCAGCATCACTCTGAGACAGGATGTTCCTAATTTTGATGATATTATGCAAGTGAAAGGCAGTCCTGGTCACTTGCTTTATGTGCAAATTAAAGGACATATCCTTGTCAAATATAACACCAAGGTTTTTCACAGTAGTACTGGAGGCCAAGGTAATCCCATCCAGAGAAACTAAGTGATTAGATAATGAATCTCTGAGATGTTTAGGGCCAAATACAATGACTGATGATACAATGACTCTGTTTTGTCTGAGGCATGCTTGGAGTTTAACCAGCCGATTAGTTTCATCTGGTTTCATGGATGAATACCGCTGGGTGTCATCTGCATAGCAATGGAAGTTTATGTGGTTACCAATAATTTTGCCTGAGGGAAGCATGTATAATGTGAAGAGTATTAGTCCTAGCACAGAACCCTGAGGAACTCCATGACATTTGTATAAGCAGAAGAATCATTGTTGACATGGACAAACTGGAACCTAATGCGGGTCCTTTAATCACACTTCCAAGCGTCTGCAGTAAAATATTGCGATCAATATTGTGACTATTCCAAGTAATCTGCTAATATATTGGGTTTTCACTGGAACAAATATTCATTAGTTGAATATTTGCTTCCGTCATTGTGGATGACTCACAGGAAAAGTTAAATGTACTGTAATCAAATGGATATACTGCCAAAATTCCTGTACCTTTTCCAGTCAATCCCACTCCCACTTCCTAAGTGTTTTTTTGATAAAATTAACAACATTCTTGCTAAATTCATTTGGAACAATAAAAAAGCTAGACTGCGATTGAAATTGCTTTACATGCCGTATGAGAGAGGTGGCCTTCGTCTTCCAAATCTGCGGTGGTATTACTGGTCTGCTCAATTACACTCTGCTTCGTTTTATTTTAGCTCAGATATTCTTCCAGCGTGGGTACATATTGAGCAAACAACTACATCAGAACTACCCCTCAAGTTGTATCTATATTCAGCAGATTTTAAAACATTGGGAAAAAAGACAAAAAAAAACCTTTCTTAAAAATGCCATTGACATTTGGTATCGTGTACATCATCATATTGGAGACATCCCTGCTTTATCTCGCTTTTCTCCTATATGGGGAAACAATGACTTTACACCAGGTAGAGGTGATGGTGGTTTCAAGCTTTGGGCAACTAAAGGTGTGCAATGTGTAGGGTGCCTATACAGAAATGGCAAACTACTTACCTTTGAGCAAGTGTGTAAGGAATATGATATACCAATGAAACATTTTTTCAAATATTTACAACTGAAACATTTTAGATCATCAAAATATAAAGACCTAATGTCTGAGCCACCTTTGACAAACCTTGAAAACCTAATTATTACAAATCTGGCTAAAAAGGGTCTAGTGTCTTTGTTTTATGGGACTTTGGTATCTCATGAAAAGGAATCATCCAAAGACAGATTAGAAGCATGGAAAGTCGATGTGGGAGATGATATACTTGAAGAAGACTGGGAAGTGGCATGCTTAAAGGCACAGCAAAATTCAATTAATACAAAATTGAAATTGCTCCAATATAAATGGCTAATGCGAACTTATATCACCCCAGTGAAATTAAATAAAATCTGTCCTAATATTCCAGATGTCTGTTGCAAATGTTTAGAGGAAAAAGGAACATTGTTCCATTGTGTTTGGGGATGCTCAAAAATACAGTCATTTTGGCAAAATGTGATGGGGGCCATTTCCCAGATGGTGTGTAAGAACGTTAGCCTGCAAGCGAAACTTTGTATCTTGGGTATATACCCTGAAAATTTGGCTGTCAATTCTAAACAATCAGTATTGATTGATTCTGGGCTTCTTCAAGCTAGAAGACTGATTGTTGTTTTCTGGAAAAGTATACAATTGCCCTCTGTTAAGTTATGGTTGAAGGAGATTGCAACATATCTTGCATTGGAAAGACTTACATATATTGTTAGAGGGAAGAGAAAACAATTTGCTAAAATATGGAAACCTTTTTTGGAATTTTTGGAGGATGAGAATGTTACAATAGCTTGAAGATCATCACTACTGCTGCCCCCCCCCCCCCCCCCCTTTATTTATTTATTTTTATACTTTCATTACTACTATTCTGTTATTTACTTTTCTTTCCTTACCTTTTAATTGTTTTGTTGTTTAGTACACTTATACATTATACATTATTTGCTATTGCTTTGGTCATTGTTATTTGTATATATATATAAAAAGTTAATAAAATGTTGTTTAAATGTACTGTGATCTACTACTGCACTGACCCTGCTCAGATTTTTTATATATATATATTCTCTCAACAACAAAAAAAAAAAAAAGACTTGAAGGGGCCAAAGGCACTGTAACGGTGACATTGACATGATAATGTCCAATGCGCAGATAAGGATTATCAATCACATCAAGTATTCTTTGAGACATGAATGACCTTTAAAATGCATTCATTCATTCATCTTCTGTAACAGCTTGTCCTGTGAAGGGTCACGGGGGGCTGGAGCCTATGCCAGCTGTCTTTGGACGAGAGACAGCGTACACCCTGGACAGGTGACCAGTCTATGGCAGGGCTGACCTTTAAAATTGCCTTTTTGTTATCTTCTGTCACTCTGCACCCACAAATGGTATTCATTCATTCATTCATTCATCTTCTGTAACCACTTGTCCTGTGAAGGGTCGCGGGCGTCTGCTGGAGCCTATCCCAGCTGTCATCGGGCGAGAGGCGGGGTACACCCTGGACGGGTCGCCAGTCTATCACAGGGCTCAAATGGTAATCAGCTACACCATAAAATTGTGATTGAGATTCTCTTGGGACAATTTGCACTTTAAGTAGGATTAGGGCACGTGAGGGCAAATGCATAAAAAGTATTTTATTATTATTATTAATGAATCACTTCCACTTTGGAAGTGGATGCATAAAGACATAGAAAAAAGAAAAAAAAAAGAAAAAGAAAAAGGTGAGACGAGCATAGTGGGTCCAAACAAAAACACAGCAACAACACAGAACCGTTAACTGAACAGACAGCATCTCGACTGTATACATACGTTAATCTCTCAGTTCCTATTATTGCTCCCCAGTCCAACAGGAAGAGTTGTGAATCACGAAAAAGTCTGAAAACTAGGACAAAGCAACAATGCAAAAAACACTCACCCCAAAATAAAAAGTGACAGGCGTCGGCAGTTAGGACCAGTTACTGCTCATTTGAGGAATGTAACCAAAAGGTTTAATTTCTTTAAACAAGATTTAAAAAAAAAAAAAAAAAAAAAAAGAAAGAAAGAAAGAAAGAAAGAAAAAAATGCTTTTGGTTCTTTCCTTAACCTGTGATGCAATATATGGAATGATGAGCTTAGAAATATTTTTCTGGGTCCATAATGCTCAAAGAGGTGTAAAAGCACTCATGGTTACACTGTATACTTGAACATTTCATCTGAGTGAGATGAGGTTACACACATCAGAGACATGTATCAGATCATTATTATGCGAGTTTCCCCACCCAACCGTAACCACTTACAAGTCAGATTTTTTTTTACATACAGCATAGAATACCGTTTAGATAGTGAAAGCACAGTTTTAAAAAAAAAAAAAAAAAAGAAGAAGAGGAAAGCTTGGATTCTACAGTAGTCCTTGTCCCTGGAGATGTGGGTGCTTGTCTGCTTGCAGCTCAGTATTTAATAGTCCACTGCTTGATGCTGGCATCATGGGAGGCAGTGACTAGGGTGTGCTCATCTATCCAGGCCAGGCCGCTAACGTGGTGCAGTCGATGAGTATCTGCAGACATTGAACCATGAAACAATCTTGTTACAAAGATATTAACACAGAGCAGTTTTCACACAGAAGAGCGTTAAATTATCAAGTCAAGTTCCATTCGCTTAACAGTAAATGATCGGCATTCATAATGTCCATGATCTGATGCAGTTACATAAAGTTACTGACGACAAACTAAAAACTTCAAACCATAAATCTGAATGTTGTTGCACATATGCATATTTTTG
The DNA here is from genome assembly GCF_963514085.1 of Chelon labrosus. Taxonomy (NCBI): domain Eukaryota; kingdom Metazoa; phylum Chordata; class Actinopteri; order Mugiliformes; family Mugilidae; genus Chelon; species Chelon labrosus. The sequence continues at coordinate 27,142,897 of NC_140340.1, forward strand.
CAGGATGGATCATGCAGAGAAAATACGTAAATACAGTACATCTGTGTAAATCTGCATTCAAGCCAGGTCTTAGTAAGTGTACTTGTGCGCTTGTATGACCAACCTGGGAGTTTGATCCTCTCGTCTGGGTCACTAACGGTCCAGACATACACCATCATGTCCATCCCACCAGTTGCAAAGTGCTCATTGTCAGGCGACCAGGCCAAAGTCACCGGTTTGGCATGGTGTCCATAAAACTCATTTTTGACCTGGGCAACAAAGAGAAGAGAATGATTAAACCAAACTACTATAAGAACTAGACGCTGACTAGCCGACTAAATAGATTTATAAGACTGGGAAATTTATACCGAGTAGCCGTCTGCCACATTGTAAACTGTGGCAACTTTCCTCTCATCAATGGCGGCCAGATAGGCTCCATCATTAGAGTAGGCCATGTCAGTGATGGGACCTTTAGCATCAAGAACCTGACTCTCCTCCTTCAGAGTGTTGCCCTGGATCGAGTACAGGTGGACTTTTCCATCCTAATGTGGAAAAAAGCAAATATATGTCATTGAAATATCAGATATATCAAAATCTAATAAAGTAAGAGTGTAGGAAGTGTTGTTACCTAAATAGATTGTTATTACATAAAAAATGCAGACATTTAATCTCTTGATATCAAAAGCATTTTCTGAGATAGCACAAAGCTGACTTGAACTTATATTTGGCAACATCATTCATACAGATGTCCACTTACTGCTCCCCCCACTGCTGCAGTGGTGCCACCAGGATGGATAACGCCAACCTCTGCTTCATAGCCAAGACTGTCCAGTGAGAAGACTTTCTTCTTGTCCTTCAGCAAGACAATCTAGGAACCGCAGGAGGAATGTTGTAGATATCAATATGATCTATAGCTTACAAAAATAAGAAGAGTAGAGTCTCTGAACTATACGCTAAGCAATGATGACAAAGGCGTTACCTGCCCGATGCACACAGACAGTGACAGCCCTCCTGATGCCACTGACACACTTTTAGGCTGCGCATCCATCTTCACCACATCGGAGGCACTGAAAACCAGCAGATAGGAATATTTATATATTGTGATATTGGTTATGTTAACGTGGACATTTTTTCTTTAAGCTGATGGAAATCATTCTTAACATGGATGCGATGGATAAACATGCATGATAAACACAACAATCTGATAAGATACACAGGTGTTTACACGTAACAAAGCGATAATCAGAAATTTTTCTTTTTTGTGACATGAGCAAAGTGGCAAATCTGAACTCATTCAATACAAGAAGAAGACCAAAACAGATTGGGACAGATTCACGCTTTTAACTGCGCGGCCCACATCAAGTCTGTGTCCTTCAATAACAAGTCTGAACAAGTCTTTGTTTTGCTACCACCACGTTTCTATTTTCAGAAAGAATAGAGTCATTCCACCCTATAAGAAACAATAGGTTCAAACATTTAAATTAATAGTAGGCGTTAAATTCACTGTTGAACACACTATCAAAACCTTTACACTACCCTTCTTAATCCCACTGAAAACCTTTCAGATCGGGTCAGGCTGTTCCAGCTGAGATGGTTTTAAGATATATTTTATGAGGCTTTTATTCTAATTACTAAGTGAATAATAGTCTCCATGTAAAGGTATTTGGGAATTTCTAAATATAACAAAAAACAGAAAAGATAAAACTACTACGTTCCAAACTCAATCTCCTCTAAAACAGGATGTACTAATTATGTGAGCAGATAATCATTATGATCCCCTCTGAGTTAATGTCATGAACACAGCAACGAGTATGGGCGCCCACCTGTACTCCTTCTTGGTGATGCTGGTGTAGCGCAGTGTATCATCCATGCTGCACGTCACCAGCTCATTGGCGTCGTCAGTCACCATCTTGCTCACTTGGTTGCCGTGTCCCTTCCCAGAGAAGCAGCCGTTCTCTCCAGTTTCGGCATCCCAGTAATGTGAGGCAATTATTAAGGAAATGACGACTGCAGACACGGTAGAGGTGTTGCAGAAAAGTGGAGACAAGGTGCGTGGTATAAGATAGCAGCAATCTTTCATCATTCCACAAATCGTCCAGCCTGAGGAGTTGCTCAGTACCAACACTTTACTCACATTTAGAAAAACACTGCTTGGACAATGTTCTGAACATTTACCATCAATTCTGTAGGCTCAAGCTAACTATAGTTGCTGGGATTATTATGAATAGTTCAAATAATCTATTCTGTAACATTTGATACATCTGGCATATTTACACCACACCCTATGCACCACAGAATAACCTCATTGTTTGCATTACAAACGCATTAAAAGGATATTAATGTGTCCATCGTGACTCCCCGAGTAGATGTATGCTCGCCCTTCATTTTTGTGCACTGTCAGACACTGGATGGACTTGGAGTGACCCTGTAGAATGAACAAGTACGTGCTTTTAGAATATACTTTCAAGAATATATATAACTCTAGTTTTGTACAATGTTCCCTTTAGATTTGAAGACATCACTTCCCATGAAAGTCACACGACTATTTTGGGTGCTTCTGCATTTTTTGCCGTACTGCTGCTGCAACGTGTAATAGACTTGAATACATTAAAGTTGGTTTATTGTCCGAGTCCGACTGGAGCTTCAAGAAGAATACTACTGTAATGTTACACCCCTCTGTTCTCTCACTCTTAGCTTAGTCTCTTTTATTACTGTTCGGAAACACAGCTGACAATATCCAGAAACCGCATCCTTTAACTGTTGCGTCTAACCTTGATTGTGCGAATGGGCCTGTCAGGGTTGCTCTTGTCCAGGTAGTTGATGTATCCCGACAAGGAGATGCTGAGGAGGTGGTTGTTCTGCCACAGGCAGCCCAGCTGCTGGTCTGTCACATCAGTGCCCATCTTGAAGGTGGTGACAGCTGTACCTGCACCAACATCCCAGAGCTTCACCGTCTTGTCCCCTGAGGCAGAGATCAGTTGGGAGCTGTCAGGGCTCCAGCTGACCTGCAACATATGAGGAAGAGGGGTGGAGAAAAAAAATGTATGATATCAATATACAGTATATGTAAAGTTGGACATTTTGTGTACAAAGGATATTCAAGTGACCTTTAAATGTCCATTCAACAACAGAAACGCTAATGGTATGTGGAAAACACATCAATCAGTGGAAAAATGAATCAGTAACTAAAGGACAGAAGGAGGCCACGTCAGGACACAGTCTCTAATTTGAATAGGGAAATAAGCAACGTTTCAGCCTTTACAATCTCCAGGCAGACTGTATGCCCGCAGTGATTATAGCTGGCTTTCCTGAAGAACAAAACTCATCAAGTGTGAGAATAGCAGGATAAACAGTTCATTTAAACATATAAACACTTACAGCATAGATTCCTCCACTGTGGGCCTTCTCTCCACCCAGTGAGCCAATGCGTTCCCCAGTCTTTCCATCGTACATGAAAATCTGTGAAAAATACAATTATTAGGAAGACAAGAAAAAATATATTGTACACAACTATAATTTGTACGAGTTTTTTCAAGATAAGCCTTTCTTCTTAGGTTGAGACGCCAGTAGACGTTGCACATGTTAATTCATTAAAATGAAATGGTCATATGATGCCTACACCTGGTGATCCAGTGCTTACCTGGCCATCAGCGCCGGCTGTGACAAACCGACTTCCATCTGGAGCGAAGCGAACGCAGTTGACAAACTGGCTGTGATCCTTTAGTATTCACCGAGGAGAAAGAAGGAAAGAAAGAAAGTGAGACAGTATCCATACAGAAATGTTTTTTCCCTTAAAAATGTAGTTCATAGAATTTGGAATTTTTTTTTTTATATAGAGTATGCAACAAAACTGAGATTCAAACAATTATTTTTCTCTTGAACTGTAATGTTTGACCTTAATATAAGAATAAGAATAAAAAAAAAAAAAAAAAAAACTGCTTAGGCAGACTGCACTGAAAATACAGACCGTGTATTTACATATTTAACACTGAGCACAAGCACTGACAAGTAGAATAAGCCATTGTGTTATTGCTGTCATGACAGACCGAAACTCAGTCCTTCCTCATTTTGAACCGTCATGGCTGACCACAGCAAAAAATAAATAAAAAATAAATAAAAAATGCTGGGGACTCTTCAGGTACGGCATTAAGCAAGACCAGAAATTGCATGCATACACAGTAATACACACTGTTAAGGAAGCTGTAATCAAAATAGTTTCCTGCAGCCGTCCAAAAACGATATTGTTCCTGAAAATCACACGAGAGGGGTGGAAATCCAAATCCAAATTTACTACAATACTGGACTGTACAGTTGTCAGGTTTGTATGCAGAAAAAAGCATTAGACACAGATTCAAGGGGAGTGAGTATGCCTCTTGACTTTAATGATAAATTCTCTTCACTCGGTGCCCAAAAACGTGTTAAACATTTCAAGAGGGAAAGCCTAAATGATCACACATTCTACAAGAATTTATGGGGGAAGATGATTATGCAATATGGAAACAGAGGAACAAGGCAACACTGTCAAAAACCACCAGGCTGAGCCAGATTTGAAATTACCAAGGCAACTAGTTCAAAGTCAGAGAAAGTCTTAAGGCTACAACTGTGAGTTTTTTTATTTATTTATTTTTTTTATTGAGAACGTAAGCCAAAGAGAAAATGCAGTCACTAGCCTCTAACCAGAAGAGTCACTTATTTTCGAAGAAGGGTCCGACAAAAACAAACACACCAAATTTCTATGGTAAACAACAAATGTTAATCCCAGAAACTCACCCGCAATGTGAACTTGAACTTGAAAGGAGGCCCCTCAAAGAAGGAGCCGCAGGTGTCATCACTGGCAGTGGCAAGGCGGTAAGGGCGTGTCTGCTTTATGTCCACGCTGTTGATTAGTTTTGCATGTCCAGACACTTCTCCCACGGAAGAGCCAGAGTCCCACAGGAACACAGCCCCAAACCTGCAATAAGAGATAAAGATGTGTACGATTGTTTGATATTTCTGGGTTTGTGAAGCAGTCAATAATAAATGTATTACAAATACACAAAAATGACACCTTAACAAACATATAAGGCAGACTGTTAATCAGTGGGACTGCTTACAGTAAGAGGAGTTTCTCAGGAGACTATGTGATCATGGTTAGAGTTAAATGAGGTCTCACTAGTCACTCCGTGATTAAAAAAAAAAAACAACAGATACTCACTTCTCTCGTCCCTCCCCAACAACAGCAATTCTCTTGCTGTCCTCTGTCCACGCAATGTCCTTAATCTTCCCAGAAATAGGGGTATACTCATACTTGAGTATGTGCTCCTTCTGGGTGGTGTCCCAGATACGGATCTTTCCTGATGCATCTGAAGGGTTTTTGGACAATTATTTTATTATAGTATCAACATTACTCCAGTAACTGTAAGCACACATGTGGTGATGAGCATATTTTACCTCCAGATGCAATGTAGTATCCGCTGGGGGCATACTTGGCAACAGACACTTGATGGGCATGCTCAGTGTAAATGTCCGCAATAGCCGGGTTCTTTGGAAAACAGGAAACAAAAGTCAACAACCATAAATCGATGCATGGTCAAGGGAACAGTCAGTTTTTAAGTGGGACTTGGAAATTTGGCCATCATTCATCTAGAGCTTTTTCACACGAGGCCATTTGTCTAAAGGCAGCAGGGAAAGCACAGATTCATTAAGTGCCCCAGTAAGCCATGTCAGTGTACTAGAATGTGCAAACCTCCACTAAGGACTGCAGCCTTTATTAATGCACTCTCTTCACTGCGATAAGTAAAAATGTCTGCCATGAAAAAAGTCTTAACTTTTACTTGTTAGATTAATTAAGAAAATTTACAGGGACATGTAGACTTATGACTGTACAAATTATACACCTTTAAACAACTGCTCAGTTCAACTCAAACATATAATCCATCAGATTAAAAAAAATAATACTAATAAATTATAAAAATTGACAATTAAACATTGGTTGAATTGCTAAAACATAATTCAAAACCTTATGCAGACTGCATTTAGTACACCCTGATGTCACCCTTAGGCGTGGTTGCAGGTGCAAGAGAGGCTGCACTAGTGTGCCACAGCAGGTGCTTTAAGAGGGCACACTAGAATGTCTGACATTGCAGTGTACCCAGAGGGTGTGGTAGAAGGTGAAAGGTACTACAGTTAGTGAGTAAAGTGTAATGATAGCTAATGTGAATGTTGGCCAAAAGAAGATTCAGCTTTAAGAAGAAATAAAAACTGTTTAAAAAAAAAAAAAAAAAAAAAAAAAAAACTTAAACAAATTACTTCAATGTTCCTGATGATGACACACTTCCCATTGGTGTAGAGAAAGTTGTTGCCTTTGGGATCACCGCCAATCACTTTTGCAACTCCCCTCTCCATCTGCGGGAGGCCGGCGAATACATGCTCTAAAAAAAAAAAAAAAAAAGAGGCAGACAGAATGTAAAGTTTAAACCAGATCACACTGAAGAAAGTACTCGATTGAACTACAACACAAGAGATCACTTGCAGACTGTGGTATTTTGAAGGCGCCGATGGAACCTGAAAACCTGAGTCAGCCAGCAACACTGAGCTCATCATTTTCAGGACTTTTCTGATCTGTTGGTCTGCACTGCCATGTTCAATCATTTTGGTCAAATGAATTTAACCTCACTTTGCTAAGCCATTCTGTCAAGATTATTCCAAATGCATTACTGATTATTTAATGGCTGATTTTATCTTTGGGCACAACTATTGTGAAGAATAAAAAAACACTCATCCATCAATATACAGCATACATTAATCTTCTATACATGAAAATGAGAGCTGTCGTTTAAGCCCATTGGATCTTACACTAACAGTACATTGTAGTAACGACATTGGTGCAGTTACTGGGCTTCCGCATTGCTTTCGCAGTTGTGTTTCGACATTTGTTCGCCTCTGCACAAGCAGCAACATTACATTTACTGTGAAAACTCTTCTCAACAGCAATGATTCGGCTTTCTGTGAGCCACTTCCCCAATACATGTCCCTGACTATCTGTCAGACAGCCCCTGTCTGGACATGTCATAACAATGCGATGCGAGCACAACTATTTCCTCTAGCTGACGTTAGCTAAACTGGCTAACGCTAACTTGACAGAGCTCTAACCGGCTTCATTGTGGTGCCAGGGCACCTTCATAACACACCGCGCTCATCAGATACATGTGTGCACTAAACGTGAAAGCATCACAGCATAAGCCCAGATTTTGCCTTTTACACGCGGGGTGAAGTGCCAAAAGTCGTGCAGCTATGGGCGAGGCTAGCTAGCTAGCTGCGAGCTACCTGGATGACTAGCCGGATCTGATGACTAGTGTCGCTGATAATATTAACAGTTTCGTTGCGTTTTCCTTCATTAAAAATAAACGGACTTACTCAGTTCATACGGCATTTTTTCTTCTTGCCTCTTGCTTGGCGTTACGCTTCTAAATGAATGAAAGAGTGGAGACAGAGAAGCTCCTGTGCCAGTGCGCTACACTCTCCGGTCACACAAACACGGAAGCGGGTGCAGCTCTCGCTCAGCCTGGCTTTGCCCATATATAGTAAACTCAGATACTACGCTGCGGCTGTCAGCCAGTAGCCGTGCGCTGCATCTATTGGGATAAATTTCACCTAAATATGGTCTCTCAGGCTCCAGGGCAATTATGCCACCGATCCAATTGGCCAGTTTGAGGGCGAAGTCTGTGCCACTCAGGTTTTTTTTCTAAAAGCCATGTGTCCTTTGACAAGCAGAAAAAGTAATTTCACAATCATCAAATATTACATATATTACATACATTATAATACAAGCAACACAGATTTCATCAATTGTGCCTGTTTCCTTAACCAGGTATCCAGAAAATAATTATAGATTACTACTATGTCATAATACTGTATAATCTTCAATATACATATAAAATATGTGCAAATTACATTGAATCAGGCAGCCTACGTTAAGTTTGGATTCAAGAAATACTTATAAAGCAAAGACGAGTGATTTGCGTGATAAAGGGTTGCCTGAGAGGCCTGACTTAGGGCATCAATGTCACAAAATAACGGAGTACGCTGCTTTGTCCACGGAGGAATTATGGCAGCATGAATAACCAAATGAATTGCTCAAAAGTGTAAATTAAGAAAGGTTTAGCAAGTGTCACCGAGATAGCTGCTGATCCACATTTTCATGACGGTGATTTTAAAATCTTATGTCATCCTCTGCGTCAGTGGAGAGCATCACACGCCTGGAATAGGACTGGGGAATCCCCTGACCTATTTAGGATGGAGCCATTTCAGACAGTGGAAATATAATATGTTACAATAATACAGAATTTAAAGACTGTGTCGTCACAGGTGTCACTGAGAAGTACCCAAAATGTGCATCCTCAGCAGGGGGACAAGAGAACGCCCCCCTGCGTTCATCTCAACAACAGCTCTGACACAATAAATAACAGGAATCCACGGCATGTTTCAGGGGCCCTGTCTAGCTTTGGCCCAAAGCTGCCCTGAATGAAACAGAGGGGGACATTGTTGTGCTGCACGTTTGTTTTACATTTAACTGACTATTTAGTATCTTTTCTTCCAATCCATTTGGTCTTCGGTGTATTAGGATTCAATAATTACTTTTTATTCATTTAATTAGTTATCACATACTACTTACTGAGGCCATTTGTTTACTTGTTGCTCACTTCACTAACATTCACTCGTTACTGATGAATTATCACTTATTTATCACTTACTTCCTGTAAATTGTACATACCGTTTCTGTTCAATATTCCTGCGGTACTCTGAGCCATTGTACCGAAATTTCATTTTGATGGAAATCTAATTGACAAATAAAGTCTGTCTAAGTCTGTCTACTTGTTTAACTTAAACAAACTTTGACAAAAAAAAATTTGACAATAGAATTTGACTTGAGTTCAAATGAAAAAAAAATATGTAACTCTTTTTACACTAATGCACATGCAGTATTATTCAACCCCTAGCTTCAGTACTTTGTGGAGCCTCCTTTAGCTTTTAAACCTTCTAACAAATGTTTTTGGTAAGCGCTGACACGCTTCCTAAACCTCTTGATCAGAATCTTTGCCCATTCCTCACCTGCAAAAACCTCTAGGTCAGTGATGTTTGATGGCATCCATGCTGCAACTGCCTTCTATAAATCCCTCCAGCGATTTTCTTTTCAATTATTTAATAATTATTGGAATTCATACTGAATACCTTCATATACATGGTTTATATATGTATCACAGCTGAAGCAAATGAAGGATCATTATAGAGTTCCCGTATGTTTCAACTCCACTTTCGGACACACAAGATAAGATAAGATAAGATAAAAACAACTGTAATCTCCATATATACTGTATCTGACATGTGCTTAGAAAATAACAGTAATGTTGTCCTTGTACACAATAAATATGGCCATATGCAAGCTGTACAGTAAATATGAAAATACACTATATCTCCAGTAAATTGTGTAAAGGTTGTTGTAAGTACAGCCGAGAAGACAACAGTGAGTACAAACATGTGCTCCATATACATATATTATACATATTGCCTGATGAGGCAGATGACAATGAGAGGCATATGTTATCAGATTACAGTTAGTTGAGGATATAGGTACTGGGCGCTGTGGTGTTGTGCAGCCTGACGACTGCTGGTAAGAAAGAGAAAAACGCTTTGAGGCTTGTGGCTGGAACGGTCTGTGGCTGAACATTCTCTATCAGCTCGCCATAGAGAGGATGAGGGGAGTTCAGGATGGCTTCCAGCTTCCCTCTCATCCTCTTCTAAACATCAGAACCAGTGCCTGATGGACTAGTCCTCATTGTACATGGCTTTAGCAGCACAGAAAAGTAGTGCACATGGCATCACAGATTGATATTGGACATGATCTTCAATATATTATTGTATATTATGATAATAATATTGGGGCGGGACAGTGGAGAGGTGGTTAGCACTGATGGGTCCCGGGTTCGAATCCATGGGCCGACTGGGCCTTTCTGTGTGGAATTTGCATGTTCTCCCTGTATCTGTGTGGGTTCTCTCCAGGTACTCCGGCTTCCTCCCACCATCCAAAGACATGCTCATTAGGTTAATTGGTGATTCTAAATTGGGCGTAGGTATGAATGTGAGTGTGAATGGTTGTCTGTCTCTCTGTGTTAGCCCTGCGATAGACCTGTCCAGGGTGTACCCCCGCCTCTCACCAGATGACAGCTGGGATAGGCTCCAGCTGACCCCCGCGACCCTCAACAGGAATAAGCGGGTACAGAAGATGAATGAATGATAATAATATATGATAATGAAAATATTGCACAGTGTTGTCAAAGTCAATGCTAATTCACTTATCAGTGATGTGTCACTCACACATTTAGTTACTGATTTATTACTTAGCTACTTTTGAATCTTGTGTCATTATATCGTGCCTTTTGTTTGTTTTTGTTTTCCTTTAGGCAACATATTAATTTCCAATGTTTTATGTCTGTGAAATTGAAGCTAAGGCCGCTTGCCACCTGGCGAGACCATGGGCGAGACAGTCCCCCAGTGGAGTTGTTCGCATCCGGTTACCCACTGTACAGTAACCCATCTGTCCAGCTGGAGGCGCCATCGTCCTGCTGTCAGCGCCGCTCCACCGCCGCACCACAGAAGAATAAGCCCAGTTGCTTGCTGCATGCGTGACGATGGCGGCCGCCTTGAGAGGAAGCTTAGTAACATTGGTCAAGGTGAGTGCCGTTATGATGTTTATACGGTAGCTGTGTAAATATAGCGGTAGGAAAGAAGCTGCTGCGACTGAAGTTAGAGTTTGTTATATTTAAGCACCATGACAGTATTGGCAGTCAGAGGAAATATCTGACAGACTGACTGATGCCATCTGTGTCTGACGTTATTGCTAACCATGAGCCTCCTCTGTGTGCACATTGTTTGTATTTCGTCTTAAAAAAAAATCATACTTAGGCCATTGGCTTTTATCAGATGACTTACGGTTGATTTTGTTTTGTTTGTCAGCAAATGCTCAACAAGGCGACATCACTAGTTGAACCCTCATCTGTATCTGTAGGTGGTAGCTTAGCCTCTCTCTGTTAACCGTGACATGGTAACCTCCCTGTCCTTAGTGAACCATCTATTATCAGCTGCCTCTTCTAACGGGCCTAACCCAGGCCAACTGTCTTGAAAGGAGCAGCCCAGATAAGTGGTCTGCTTACCTCTTACCTCTTGTTACATGTAGTTGAGGCTGAAGTACTGTGGAAGTAGAGAGCTGTGGTTTGACAGGTTAATTAATAGTTTAATTTGCCCACTGGTCAGTGGCTGATTATCAGTTTGGTCGTTCATGAAGCAAATACAAACACTACACCAACACGATGAGGGATCTAGTGAATTTGGAGGCCAGGTCAACACCTTGTGCTGTTCTTCATGTTTTTTGAGTTGTTCCTAAACCGTTTTTGTGTGTGTGCCTGTGTCAGGCTGCATTCTGATGGGGATGGCTGCTGTCATCAAGGAGTGTCATTGCTATGGGGTGGGGGTGCCTGGTCTGGTCTATGTGGGTGCTACATGTCTAAGTAACATCCACATGAATGAATGCCAGGTCCAAAAGGTTCCCAGCAGAACATTGCATCGTCACAAGATGGTCAATGTTATTCACTCCTCCTGTCAGTGGTCATAATGTTGTGGCTGATCGGTGTATATTATGACAGGTTTTTATTATGATATAGATCCTTCTCTCATTATGAGTAAACTGTAAGTATGTGCTATGTTTGGTTGGTCCTGCCAATAGAATGGCATTGATTTAGAAATTCTGGGTTTGAACTAATGTTCTTTTGTTTGTTTTGTTTTTGTTGTCCTCTATGCCCCATCTTGTGCCAGGGAATTATATCCTAAATGTAAAAATATACCTGAAAGGTCTTTCAATGGTTCAGCACACTGTCTTTTGATGAGCACAAATTCAATCATACAGATTTATAAAACAAACGTAAATATAACTTTCTTGTTTGTGTAAAACAAATTTAAAAAAAAGTTACTGAAACCTTTCATGTTTACTACACAACTATTTACTTAATGACGAGACCTGTTAAGTACTTGCATAGCCCAATAAAAAATTCTATTTGTGAAAGGTAAATGTGATTAGAAAGCCAATAAAATATACATATTAACACATTAATAAATACATCTTGCATCATGTCAGAGAGTGTGGCTCCTGAAATACCATAGGGTGACTGTGAATTTGTTCTCGTCCTTCAGGGCCTGGGTGGTCCACGGTGGCAGCAGCTGGCCTCTCGACCACTGAGTGTGTCCACTGGTCTCTGTAGTCCAGAATCCCCACCAGCTCGCGCTGATGCCACCTTCAAGGTTACAATGGTACCCGGGGATGGAGTGGGACCTGAGCTGATGACTGCTGTCAAGGAAGTCTTTAAGGTACAGTAAGGTTCCATCCACACATGGTATTATGTTTATGGATGTCCTGACCGATAGGGGCTTTAACCCCTTTAGCGTCAAAACGTCTTTTTCCTCCTCTGTTTTAGTGGCAGTTGTCTAGCGTTAAAGCTGCCAAAGAAAACCTAAGAAAAGGAAAACGGAAATGTATTAATTTTGCAGTGTGATATTTGGTGAGGTGGTAGTTCAGTATTCCATACTGCCAACTTGAGCTGCCATGCAGCGTTCACCGCAGTGAGAAAAGTTTCCTCGACACTGTGTCAAGTTAAGCAATATAACAGAGGGTTACGGAGTTTATGGTGTTGGATGACCGGCTAATTTTTTGTAGTAGAGAACAACACAGGTTTTCAACATCTGTTTGAGCTACCCTCTCCTCCTAACATTAGCTTTGGATTCCCTATTTACTTTACTTGTTAAAGCTGCACGGTGCACACGTGATCTAGGAGAATACGTAAGATAAGAAAAGTCTTTATGGAACTCCAGGGGAGGAAATTTGGTTATTTAGGTTCAGACAGGGACTCGGATTGTCCGATACTGAATATTAAAAGACCGTAATCGGATCAGGGGGACAAGAAAAAGCTTCATCTGGACATCCCTAATTATGTCATCCTGGATGATCTGATCACAAGAAAAGAAAGAAAGAAAGAAAAGAAAAAAGAGGCCATACCCAACTGTCAGAAGTGACGACGTTCATCCATGTAGCTGCTACAAGCGTCAAACGAAATTTCGTTGTATTGTTATACAATGACAATAAAGCTTCTATTATTAAACAGAGACCCAGACATTGGAGAGACGCTTGTCATAAATTCATTTATCGTGCAGAGGGCAGTCAACATCTTAATTAATTACACTCATGTAGTTTGTGGAATAGTATGATTTGGTAAAACATCACGTTTAAAATGGATTCTTCATTCATAGATATCGTGTTCAAATATGTCTTTATCTTTATGTTTGAATAACATTTATTAGGGAAAGATCACCTAGCAGCACAAATATTAATACCAGATCTGTACAAAGCCTGAGATAGATTCATCGCTACCTTTTGTCCTTTTAAGAAACAGGCACAATTATCAGTGATAATACAAAAAAAAAAATCATGGAAGTTGTGTTGAATCTGAACTAGAATATTAAAAAAAAATCAGCCAACATCAACAAGTTTTTATGTAACAAAATGAATATTCATGCTTTTCTCTATTTTCTCTATTAATCAATAAAAGCAGATTCTTTAACCTTCTACCAGAACATCTCCCACTGTTAACGTAGCAGATAAAATACGATTTTAATACACCAGAACTATTCTAGATGTGCTGGTGATGGTTTGTGATTTTGTTTATTTCAGTCTGACTAAAAAAGGTGACTTGTTTTTGCCTGGCCTTTAGGCAGGTGATGTTCCGGTAGAATTTGAGGAGTTCCACCTGAGTGAAGTCCAGAACATGGCCAGTGAGGAGAAACTGGATCAAGTTTTGACGTCTATGATGAGCAACAAAGTGGCCATTAAAGGTAGCTTTACTTATTCTATGTATGTTCCTTTATAGCTCACCTCTGTTTAATAACATGCCATGGTTTAAATTTCTGTGATGATGTATTCTGGCTCAAATAAAGTGCAGTACTCTGGGCTCTAATATGTGTTTTTGTGACATGTTTGGTATCTAGGAAAGATTCACACCCCCATGGAGTTCAAAGGGGAGCTGGCTTCATATGAGATGAGACTGAGGTAAATATAATAAAAGCAGTTGTGTACTCGTGTGGGTGTGTGTGTAGGAGTTTGAAAGTAATTCTACATCTGTCTGTTTGTTCTCCAGGCGTAAACTGGACCTGTTTGCTAATGTGGTTCATGTGAACAGCCTGCCGGGCTACAGCACTCGCCACAATAACCTGGACCTGGTCATCATCCGCGAACAGACTGAGGGGGAGTACAGCTCCTTGGAGCATGAGGTAAACAACGCTCCTCCTTGCTGCAGCCAAAGGAAGAATATATGCACTTTAAAAGGAACTGGGTGTTAATGCTGGGATCCAGCATTAACCAGTCATTCTGAAAGAGGTGCTGAAATGGTTTACACATGCAAGTCTTTAATTCAGGTTTTGTTTGAACTGCTTCTGTCTTCCATGGAAAAATGAGTGCATTAAGTGCTTCTCTTGTGATTTGTTAGCTGTCCTGTTGACTTAATTTAATGGTAATTTGGCAGCGTGATCATTTATACATTAAGAGCTCTTGCAGTAATTCCTTTAAATCATGTGTGAAATATGAGCTCCACATGTTCCACCAGACATGAGACAGGACCACTGAATAAATGTGTTTGCTTTAAATGGAGCGTTAAATGTGTTAATTCTCTTGCACTGTTCTCCGGTTTATGTCTCCTTTCAATTGTATATATCTTCTTCTCACTGTTTAGAGCGTGACGGGTGTGATTGAATGTTTAAAGATCATCACCAGAGTCAAGTCACGGCGCATTGCCAAGTTCGCCTTTGATTATGCCACCAAGAAGGGGCGAAGCAAGGTCACTGCAGTTCACAAAGCCAACATCATGTAAGTATATAAACAAAGATTCCTCTTTGCATATATTTTGAAATCATATTCTTTCACTATACTTTGTCGTTTTTACCGAACTATGTAATTGGCAACAGCGGCCTCTGTGGCCAAATGTGGTAACTACACGTGTCTATCAAATTCTCCTGGGGTCTATATACACTCAGTGAGGGGTACTCTCAGCCTACCAATTCCTCATGCAATACAAAATCATCATGACAGCGCAAAGAACGACTTCACTGTCCAAAGCAACAGACAACTAAGTACTAAATGCACTAGTGTGAAATAAAAACTTTTTACCATAGTTACTTTTTACCATTCCTAAATTTAGGATATTGCATTATAAGGGCAACAAACGTCAATGAAAGAACATTTCAGGCCTATTCAGATGCTCTGTTTTTATTGTGTTGACTAGCTAGTAGTATAAATGTCAAGCAAGTGCAACTACACAAGACTAGACATGTCTTGTGGTCTCTTTCATACCATCCTTTAACAGTGTTAAGGTGACGACAATACACCTAGCTTCTTAGCTGAAGACCTCCGATGATGAATTGTGACATAAAGTGTTGCATACTTTCTCTAGGAGATTGAAGCAATCACCCAAGTCAGATTTGGTGCACAAACTGAAAAATAGTGGGTTGGGGGTGTCTCGCTATTATTAATTAATGATTTAAAATCTGTTATTTTCACAGGGTGTCATAATGTTGCTTTAATTCTTAAATTTGACCTAACTTTGGTCATGATCTCAGTGACGACATGTTTTCTCATCCGTTGTCTTATTACAGGAAATTAGGTGATGGCCTGTTTCTGCAGAGCTGTGCGGAGGTGGCACAGCTGTACCCCAAAATCAAATACGAAAACATAATCATTGATAACTGCTGCATGCAGGTATTTACAACTTCACTGTTCATTCATTTTACTTTATTCTTGATTATCAATTTGGTGAAATAAAATGCTTCTTTTTTTTTTTATTCCTAAATTCATATTTAAAAATTATATATATAAAAAAACTCCACTTTGACTTTGTAGTAAATGAATTAATCATTAACATTTGTTTAGTGTCTGTCTGAACACAGATGCTTAATCTCACTTGTTCTTGTTTAAACTTGTCATTGTTTGTGCTACTTTGCTGCAGCTTGTTCAGAACCCATACCAGTTTGACGTGCTGGTGATGCCCAACCTGTACGGTAACATCATCGATAACCTGGCAGCAGGGCTGGTTGGAGGAGCTGGAGTTGTTCCTGGGGAAAGCTACAGTGCAGAGTATGCTGTTTTCGAGACTGTGAGTTTCCACCGACCTCTTACACACTTTGTCTGTTCTCTATTAGAAAAATTGATTGGGCTGCTGCAGAAATAGTAGTACGTCTTACATTGAGGCCTAGAGTTTTTCCCACTGTAGCATTCGCATAGGGAAACTGTTGCTATGAACCTAACACCAGTTCTCAATAATCATATATTCAATAGACTGTATATTGCTTGATGGAGTGAATATACACAGCTGTTATAACAAAAAATGTAAGGACCTAATTGTAGTATGAACATTAATGTGCTGTTGTTACTCTGCCTTTTTCTTCCACTCATTCAAATTCCTTTTTTTTTTCCCTTCAGGGTGCGCGCCACCCTTTTGCACAAGCTGTAGGGAGGAACATTGCAAACCCCACAGCTATGCTGCTCAGTGCTGCTAACATGCTCAGGCACCTCAAGTGAGTGAACTTCTAAAGCCTTGTGGTTAACAAATACACCACATTTTACACAATACCTTCAGAGCTTCTGTCCTTATCCACCGTTACCTTTAGTGTTTCCAAAGCTGCCACAAGCAGCTGTTTGTCTGAGCGTGGACATGTGTACAAGACAGTTCTAGCCACCTCTCAACTGAGTGTATTGTTTTTTCAGCCTTGAATACCACTCCCAAATGGTGTCGGATGCTGTCAAGAGGGTCATCAAACAGGGCAAGGTAAGTGATTTATTAGCTCTGACTACTCTGTGTGTACTGGTGCATGAAGACAGTTAATCTGGAGACATCCACTATGGCATAAACATGCCAGAAATACTAACAGGATTAACACCCGAAGGTATAGCTTGTCTATATCTTGTAATATTAGAAGAGCAAAATAACATCAGGACGGTCCTAGTAAATGTGGATATGTGCAGTCACCTGGAACGCTGTCATGTTGTGTCTATGCTGTTTAGTGGTTTTGTGGGTTAGTAACTGCATATACACAAAGTGTCAAACTGTTGCAGGCACTTATAATAAAAAATATTAAATAAATAATATTTATTAATAATAATAAATAAATAAAAAATTCAAGTTCACTTGCGCCGTGCAACCCTAAAGAGCCGCATTTAGAGCCGTCACTTCAGATTAAAAAACAACAATGGTGCCACCACATTAGTAATGCAGTTATTAACCTACAAATGCCCCTATCTAACAACCTGCATACTACAATAAAGTAGTGTGTTAGAGAGCCTTTGATTTCCTACATTCTAATTTGCATATATAAATGTGTCTTAGCTGCTCACACAGTTGTGTGTATTTTGTACAGAAACATTTTTCTTTTTTTAACTGGTGTGGTCTAATTGCCTTCTGCATCTGCTCCCTGCTGACACTAACACACACTGACACAAGCACGGGAATGAAGTCGGTCAACGTTTGTCACGCAGATGGCTGATGAACACCGTCTTAGGGATGATTTTTTCTAGTTCATTAAAATTCATTTCATGTTCCAGGAATGTTTGTCAATCGAAAGCAGGATTTGCCTGCGTGTTGTCTGAATGCTCCTCCTCTCCCTCTTCCGTCTGCTTTAATTCCCTCCTCTACTTGTACCCCATTGCCCTCTGTGTGTGTCTCTGTGTGTGTGTGTGTGTGTGTGTCTGTGCATGTCCCAGGTACGGACACGAGACCTTGGCGGGTACTCTACCACTGGCGACTTTGTGCGTGCTGTTGTGGAAAACCTGCGCCACCGACCTATGCACTAAGATGTTTTCAGCATCACACTCCTCACTGACATTTCCTTAACTGTGGACATTGTTCTTAACATGAACTGGATGCATGTTAAGACTCATCTTCCCTCAAGTCAAAATTACACCATCACTTGCATCCCCCATCTTTACAGTTTGTACTGAGTGTACTGATGGATCCAGATGAATCAGTGGTGACTTGTGGTGTTGCCAATTAAAAATTATACAGCTCATGAGGTTTCTTCTCAGGGGGATATCTGTCATACAGTACCATCGATCCATGGACAGCCCTCTTCCTTCATAGTTACATGCTTTTACATTCTGGGAGACCTTTATAATCCACCTCTTTCCATGTCCTTCATGCTTAATTATCAATTCTTTTTAGGCATGTTTTCCATCTAAACTACCTCTGTATGACATATTAGAAACTCCCTGCCTTTAAATGGAACTCGTGAGCTCCTGGTTATAAAGTCAGAAGTCATGCAGTTTAAGTCAACGTCAGTCGTAAGTCATGGGAACATTCCTGCTAGGTTAACTGGTGACGCATAGAAGCCACCAAAGCTAACAAACCATTGGACAACATAACAAGATATTAACTTACCATCCATCATCAACATTTGTGAAAACATCAGCCAACATGCACAACTCAGACTTTACCAAAAGTTTCCACTTAGGTGTGTTAAATACCAGGATGAAGCTGTGGCAGCAGAAAGCTTTACTGCAATCGACTAATCATCGGTTTATATCAGATAGTATGTTTAAGACTGAATGTAACTGAAACTCAATATAGGGTATAACATTTCTGACCTAAACTCACTAGTTAGTTTATTATGCTAGTGAAAACAAATACATTATAATATAATAACAGTCCTGCACTAAATCTTGTCCTCGTTGTTTTTCAGAATTTGTTGAAAATAACTCTGCTTTACTTTTGTTCTGTTGAATTGTGTACCGGCGCATGTTTCTATTATTTTGACAACCTCATTGTAGTCAGTGGGCAAGGCTAAATAACAAAACGCTTATGTTTAATCCAGTCCAGTTTAACAAATCACATCTTCCAAAATGATCATAAAGTTGAATCACCGCCTTTCTGATGCCGTTTCAACATAAACTGAACAGAACAGTCATTTAGAGGAAGATTAAGTGCAGGACTGTATATTCCAATACATATGCAAAAAAATGTTACCGTAGAGTATCCTAATGGAAAACACATTTCTTGCACTGATTTTAAAACAACCTTCTGGTTTCTTGATATGCATGAGCCGATCCTCTATTCATTGTCAGTGGAGTGTTTCCCACAATCCAGTCTGGGTTGATTCATGAATGAATGCATTCACTGTAGTGAACTGGTTAAACTGGTCGTCATCACCATTGCAACGATTTGTAAGAACTTGAAACTCCTTTGATCTATCAGGATTTTTATACTGTTTTGCATCGGGTTTAAAATGACACAATGTTTGGTAAAAGATTCATCCAAATTAATAAAAAGAAATTAAGTATTTGGAACTGGATTTGTGTTTTGACCTTGGGCACAATCAGAAATTTAAAGTTCTTTATGGAAGAGGTTTATTACCAACAGCATATACAGTGTTGTGTTATGTGTGTTTCTTAATCTTTTGTATTATTATTATTATTGATATAAGAATACACACATCTTGGATAACAACAATGCATCATCAACATACACTGAAATACTGGATGTGGTTAACGGATGTACTCAAGCTAGTATATTATATCTCTGTCTGAAGTTGTGCTCAGAATAAAAGAACAGAAAAATAAACTGATGCTTTGCTGAAAGAGCGCGTCTCCTCGATGTTCGTTCTGTGAGTGCAGTTTTCAAAGGCTCTCTAACTGTGATTGGCTGTGATACTGAATGTGGACATGTGTTGCTGCAGCTGTGCATATAGTAACACGCTGTCCTTGTGTTTGCGACAGGTGCGCACTGGAGACCTGGGGGGCTATGCATCGAGCGACGAGTTCACCCGGGCTGTCATTGCTAACCTGGCAGTCTAAGCATTGTGTTTTCAAATCTGTCAGCTGCTGAAACGCACACACGCTTGCTTTTTACCTCCTGTCATGCAGACTGTGCATACACTGAACAGTATATTCCTTCCTAAACGCCGTCTAATTCAGATGAAATGCACGGACAGGACTCTGGTTTCTGGTGTGATATCTAAGGCAAAAAGTCTTAACAAAAACATTACCGTGCAGCTATATGAGTACACACCAACCATTCACATTCTCTTCTCTTGGGAGATCCTGTAATTTTAACTTAATGGTTTTATGTTGGGAAATTAAGCAGCAGTCAAAGCATGATGTATGTACACTTAGATATTATTTATTAACTTCAAGTTTTAGCTAATTGCTACTTCATTTACGACGATATGTGAAGAATAAATAATAAATGAGACGTGACATCTTGTGTGCAGAGTCCTTGCCTTAATGTTAATAGACACCAAATGCAGTGCTATTAAAAGTTTATCAGGCTGCGGGTGGCTCAGTCAGCATGCATCAGCTCACAGCAGGAGGATCTCCTTGTCTAACTCACTTTATTCCTGAGTCCAAACATATGCAAGTCAGGTGGATTTGAAGAATCTATAAATACTATAAATATCAGCATGTGTTAGAAAACACGTGATGCTGGAACATATGGTCCACATTCACAGAACCACGCACAATGTTTGTGCAGGACTTCATATCAAAAGTAGAACTACAGCTAAAGATTCTTGCCTTTATTTTCTCTAATGAGTAATATATGATGAATAAAATCTCAGAATTAATGACAAATATATCACGTTTTCCAAACCTATGACTAATATTGTCTGACCAACATCCAACCATTTAGCAGGAGATACACAAACATTCATACTTGACAAGATCTCAAAATAATAATTAAAAATATATGTTACCAATCAATGCTTCACTCGAACCACGAGCAAAAAAGAATCCGAGATACTCGTCACACGTTCAGCTAATATCTGTTCATTTACAAAGACATCAGGCTTTTCCTGAACTTATTCTCAAATCATCATCAATATTTTTGCTCCAATAACTGAACTATACTGCTCTATTAAACAGAACACATTGCTACTATGGACCACAGACCACCTCCATTACACATTAATTTTACGTACCTTTATCTAGTACAGTTAAAGAATTATTCACATCATTTAGCTAAATAGTCACAATTTCACAATATTAAAACATAGCTGTACAAGTAAAGCTCTCACATTCAAACATTTCCAAAGCAAAAGCAATTATTATGCAGTGCAGAATACCCCTCTCCAGTGTTATATTATTAAATTATTATATCATTAATATTGTTGCATTGACAGTACTTTCATGCTGCAGTTGGCCAAGATGGATCTAATTTCATCTTCTGTTGAGTGGTCAGTTCCGAGTGATGGGTCATATTTTATTAACAGTATTTGTAAAACTCTTTATGTTGAAACAGCGTCAGAAAGGTGATGATTTAACTGTACGATTATTTTGGAAGACGTAGTCTGTGGTGCTGTTAAACTGCATTGAATTTAACACTGAAGCCTACTGACTAAAATGGGGTGGCCAAAGTAATAAAAACATGCGTCGGTACAACACAATACAATTCAGTAGTACTGCAAACCACAGCTTCTATAATGAAAACAGTTGAAACAGCACCTATCTCTCTCTCAAATGTTGACTACCATAACCTTCAAGAAGATACGATTTATTGCAGGATCGTTATAATAAAATGCATTTGTTTTGACTAAAATGAAATGATAGGTGAGAGTATATTCATTACTGCTCTCAAAACAACTCTAGGTGCAGAATGAAAAAGTCTGACTGCCTACTACACCTAAGTGCTTGTTTACCTAAGGTGAGACAGTTGTTGTTAAGTTAGTGAACCAGGGATGAACCATCTCTCTTCTGTATAGTGATATTACAATATCTATGTTCATTTTTTGAAGCTAAGATTTAATGCAGGGCTGTTATAGCAGATTGCATTAGTTTTTACTAGTCCACCTAATGAACTGGCAAGTGAGTGTGTTCAAATTCCTTAAAGTTAACCCAAATTGTCAGGGGCCCATGTTGGATCCTTTATAGCCCCCCTCCCCTCCTCAGTGTGTGTAACATTGAAAGCTGCAGTGTGTCCATCCGCGGCTCGGCCAGCAGGTGTCGCTGCGAGCTATGGAAGAAACGCAGTGGGGAAGAGACGGGGCCTGGCCTGGGAATTTGCTGCTCGCTTCCCATTCTTCCTATGCAGACAGACACACAACATGGCGGACTAGAATAGTCGGCCGACGCGCCCGGATACAGCGGATAAACTGTGAGATTCAGCACCCAGGAAGGCACAGAAAGTACCCTCTGAGGACACGACACTCAAGGGCGAATTACTGCGATTTTTTTCCGTGGAGGAGGGTTTCCTCCTTTACCTGGATTTAGCAGATAAACTGACTGCGAAGTGTTGGCTGTGTGTCCCAGATCGTGCTTCCCTCCTCTGCTATCACCCAGGTCCCCCCCTCCCCACACCCCGCTCGCACTCTCGGTTCCTGGGGTGTGGAGACAGGGGCCGGGGTTGGAAAACGTGGAAGAGAAAAGAGGGGAGAAATTCCTACTCGGCCTCTGGGGGGTTTTGTTCCCCCCCAACCCTCCACTCTCCCTCCTCGGGTTTCCTCTGTGCGCTACAGGAGTTGTGGTGAGTTTTCTCGTATTTGTTGCGCAAAGCAAAGCCGAGCCACACTTGTTACAATGTCGCTGGTACAAGCATGTTTCTCGCCGTAACGTTGTGTCCCTCACAAACAAGCACTTTATCCCGGCTGCCGCGCATTTAGCATTAGCGCTAAGACGATGCGCATATCCCAGCGGAGCCTAAACCCGGGCTTAAGACTTGAGTTTGAGTGTTGTAATAGTTGCGAGCCTCCTTGTAAGACGTTTCAGAAGTAGCTCGGAGGCAGGGAGGGGAAATTTGGCTAAGGGGGCTCTCAAGAAAAAGGGTGGTGGTAGTGGTGGTGGTGGGGGGGCGACAACATTTAAGAAGTGCGAGCTCGGGTTTGTTGAGCCGACGCAGATGCTGCTGAGCTGGAACAAAAGAAGAAGGGGCTCCAGGTCTGAGCTGCCTCACTGGAAAGTACACTTTATTGATCAATGCTTTGTTATTACACGTCCAGAGAGAGAGAGGGAGGGAGGGGAGCAGGCTGGCTGGCTGGCTGGCTGGCTGGGTGGGGGAGCAGGGGGGGCTTCAGGCGACCCGCAACAGGAATTAGGTCGCCCTAATGTTAACATGTAAGCTCTGTCAAATCACAGCGGCTGCTTTGTGTTCCTTCTTCTTCTTCTTCTTCTTCTGCGCTCTGAACTCAAGCATTACAACCTCACCCAAAGTTTTTCTAATGATTAATATTCTCCTCTTTTTCTGAATGTTGGGTGTAACCAAGCATACCATTTCTGTCTTGTGGGTGCTGAGGGTTTTTTTTTGTATTGTTTGCTGTCATTTGAGAAGTATGGTTTATATTCCTCAACTCATCACAGTTTTCTGTTAGATGATAAAAATATGCAGCTGAAACATCCCATTCGCTTCTTGATTTGAGCCTAAGATTAGCTGCTCGAAGGTAGCGCCAGGAAAAGGAGTCTGACCGCTTAAAAGTCAGAGCATCGTCATGCCGGAGGAGGCTTGGCGGAGCCTGGGTTGTCGTATCTGAGGAATCGCTCTGATGCGTGCGACAGCGTCTGGTCTGATTTACTGAACAGCAGCACATGCACAGCGAAACCTCAGCCCATGTGCCTCTGAGCAGCACGTCGAGGTCGTCTGAGGTGCAGAACTCAAGCTGCGTGAGCCTCCGAGCGACCCTTTCGGGCCTGCACCTTGACCTCTGCTTGTCAGGCCCGAACACGTCCTTTCCCCCAAAAAAACCTGTCAAACCATCTCTGGCACCGTCTCATCAAGTTCAAGCTGTGGAAAAAGGGGAAGAAAAAAAAATGTGTGTTGGCCATACGACAGAGAAAAGCAGAGCTGTTATCATCTCTTTCGCTCTGTCCGTATCTCCTTCAGCCTATCTTAAGAGAAAAAGAATGAGTTATTTCCGTCTTTGGGAAGCTGAAAGGGTTTTTTAGCGGAGGAGCTTGAGTGATCCTCACACCACACTTTTCGTGATTGGCCTAGTTTCTAAAAATAAGCATAAAGTATATACCTTGAATATCGCCTTGTGGCAGCTTTGCATCAAGCTCCTATGCTGGGTGTTTAAATATTACCTCAGTGTTGTGAGATTTCACAATTTCAGGGCTCTGACACAATATTGTGAGTTGGCTCTCTGGGTGGGGCAGGAGGGATATTTTTGTTTCCACCTGTGGCCCTACATGTTTTACCGTGGCGGAGCACTGTAATTCAGCCCCTGACAGGATAAACACTGCTACATTTGGAGGATTATGAAGCATTATGGAGCCTGATTGCAGCTACACTTGGTACGCCATTCGGACCTAATTACATTTATCTCGCAATACAGGAAATCTACCTGTGTGACCTCTAATAATTCTTAAATCAATTGTTTTGCCTGACTTCATACAGAGTCCTTCAGCTTTGCTCTCTCCTTCTGTAGATGCAGACTTGTAATTATGTAATCCCTTCAAATGATTGAGTAAATCTGTGTTTTGCATCCTATTGATGTGGGATGATTGATGTTTCTGGTTCACCACAACCATGAGAAGTATGGACTTCAAGGTGTAAATTATTCAAGATGTATTTGTGATGTGCAAGGAGTTTCTTTTCGTCTTTGCGTAGGAATATTTCCAATTAACCCTTTAATTGCCGTTGTCTATCTTTTACAGCATTTTTTAAGTGCTCAGTTGTATTAAACAGTTACATTTATTTGGGTATGTATGCTGTTGTTAAGCCAGATTTATGGTTGTGTGTCTCTTCTATGGCATAGGTATGGCGTAGCTCCCTGCCGTAGTCTGGCGTGCGCCCACCTGGAAATATAACTACATGTTTCGCCGACACAGATCACAGAAACTCTGATTGGTCCAAAATGAGGTTCCTTGTTTGCGTCCCTCAGCAGCTGGACAAGCTCAGAAAATTCCCCATTCTTCAGCTTCCTACACACCATCTGCTCAGACGTCTTCTCTTTTTTTTTTTTTTTGTGGTGCAGCGATTTTAGTTAAAGTAACCGCTCAACATTTATTAACTTCAGCTCCAACATGAGCCTTTCACTTGCCGTCGTGTGAATAACACAGAGAATTTTAACTCAGCTGGCAAATGGTTAAGTGGCATGATTACAGCACAATGCAGACACACGAGAACATGGGTGTAAATGCTTTCAACTATGATGTAGGCTCTGCATAGACCTGTTGAGCGAGGATCAGCCAAGCTTGACACTGCCAGTTATTATATTTAAGCATTCATCCGGAGTTTTCCGAAATAGCCAACTGCAAGGATGGAACTCATTCATAGATGTTATTTGTTTGTTTTTGAAGGTTAATATTGGACTTTGACCGACACCCTTTTCTTCTAAATCTGAGCTCTCCTCTTGTCATTTGGCTTAAAGCCAAAATGTACCTAATTGCAACTAAATCCTTGTCTTTGATGTTAATAAATGCAAATATTAGAACAGTTGAGAGCCCATTTCAACCCTTAAATAGTGGAAAACGATGTGGAAATAGTGACGGAATTGTGATATTTCTGTTAGTTTCGTCCAGATGTTTTTATACAAGTGAATGTCATTTATTCTCAACATTAGTCAAAATGATTGCGGTATAATTAGGCGATTATGTCATAATTGTGACAGACACACTCATGTGTTCCAGTTCAGTCAAAATCCTGCTGCCACCTCCCTGTCCCCTCATTAGCGTTTATGTTAGTGGGACACTGTTTGCTTTTTGCCATAAAGTGGGATAATGGCACTAAATGGAGCAGTGAATGGAGAGCAAGTGGGTTTGGCACACTCGGCTTATTAACACTCTTCCATATAAAGGATTACTCTAGTCTGCACCATATGTACCATAACTAGAGCTACATAAATAATTTGCTTGTTTTACAGTATGTCTGATAGTGTGGCCACTATTCTCTGTTTAGTGGCATTACGATCCATTTTCACTTTTCTGTTAAGTAAATTGAAAACTCCGAGCAAAACGTCCCATTCAGTCATGTTGAGTTATTTTCTTTTCAGTCAGGTTTTCCTCCTGCAGAAAAACTTTGATGTGCTTCTTTAAAACAATGCCTTCGCAGTCAAGGCCAAACTTTGGTTGGATTCGAAACCAGTTGAGAGCTGTAGTTATAAATATTTATATTTGCCCTTGGCATGAGCAGTGTCGGCAAGACCTTTCTTGCCCTGCTGTGAAAAAAATGTCCAAAGAGCGTTAAGCAAGCCCGAGAAGTCTCTTGCGCCACCTAAAATGGACGTAGAAGAAAAGAGATTCTGGAGAAGACGTTTCTCTGAAGTCAAACCTCTGATGGTAGTCTTGTCATCTTGGATGGGTTTCTTATCTCTCAGAGGAAAAGGAGGGGATGAGTGCAGTGGGATGGTCACGTCAGATATCAGAACTGTCATTCTGGCTTCTAGTTTTTACAGAGACTCACGTGGCAGGGAAACAGAGCAGTGCTTCTGCTGCGTGTAGAGCAGTGTATCATTTGGAATGTTTTAGTACCTGCAGTAATGCTATGTCTCTAAGTACACTTACTCAGGTACATATTGAATCTTTTACCCTGCTACATTATTTGTCAGTTATAAAATCTTTACAAATTCACAACTAGATCAATCTAAAAATCATAAAATCAAACATTATACAACCTACAGTTGCATTTAACTACTACTTCCACGATAACAGAATAGAAATTCAGTAACTTAAAATATAATAGTATAACAATAAGCACACTGATTTTTTTATACTTAATAGGACACCAATAGATGCCTCTGGCAGCTAATCGGGTTAGATGGACTAACTACTGTCATCAGTATTGATATTTTATCACCAGCACCGCCTTGACCTCTGTTTAAGGTAGTGTTTATGCACTGGGATTATTATCCGCACTGCTTAGTCTGATAAAGATACTGAATAATCCGTATGAAAACAATGTTTTTCATGAATTCAGCTACATTAAAACAGAGCCTGTGTGAAGACTAAGAGCTACAGGAGATCCACACCAGACCACTTCTCTCTATGGGAGGGCTTTTATTTAAAAAAATAAATAAATAAAAATACACAGTCTGTATACACTATTCACTACTGGAAGTGTTGGTACTAATAGTACATTTCTTTCATTACAAAAAGTGTAACTAATATTAAATAATTTCTTAACATCATGAACTGTACAAGAACCTAACAAACAAGTCAAATAGTCAAAATTAGACTTGAATCAAGAACTACATTACTTACTAAAAAAATAAAAGACAGACATCTGTTGTTGGCATTCAGTGCCAACTCTCTCGGTTTGGTG
The DNA here is from genome assembly GCF_963514085.1 of Chelon labrosus. Lineage (NCBI taxonomy): Eukaryota > Metazoa > Chordata > Actinopteri > Mugiliformes > Mugilidae > Chelon > Chelon labrosus. The sequence goes on from NC_140340.1 coordinate 27,170,178, forward strand.
GGGTTTTTTACATCATGCTGCAGACACGTTTTGGTTAGTGTTGGAAATATATAGAGGTCTAATTTCCAGCCTTAGATGCATGCAAAGCATGCATGAAATCCGTTTTGGTGTTTAGGTTTCAAAGGGCAGAAGCAATAGTTGAATCGGGTTTCATTGTGGCCCTTGAGCTGCCCGTTTGGCCCCACACCACGCTTCAAGGTCACGGTGGCTTTTGTGGGGAGGCCATGCTTTGCGCCTCCACATCCTCTCTGTGTCCAATGTGGGAAAGCTTGAGAGGCCCCTGGCATGCTCTGTGAGAAACCCCACAATGAAGCAGACACACAGCAGAGCTTCTCTGACTCACCGCTTTACTCAATGAAACAAGTGAGTTTTTTTGATTCCAGTCTTATGGAACCAAATCATCATTACCGCCTTAATATCAGACACAGTGGTCACTGTTGCCCTTATGATTAGCCAGAATAGTAATCCCAGTGCTTCTCTTCATCTTTTCATCAACTCACCCGCTCATGAATGAAGCCAACAGGAACACAAACCACACCAACAGGGAGTAGTATCCCTCAGAAAGGGAAGTCCAGAGGATTGTGGCTGTTGTATGTGGCACAGGGGACGTATAATCTGTGGTCTGTTTCTGGAGCAAGAGCCCTAGCGGCCCTGACTTAGGCCTACTTCAGTCTCCTGTGAAGAGAAGCATTCACAGTATTCCTGCTGGCCCAGACCCCCTCCCTCTGAAGACACAGGAACAGTATTAATGTGCCATGATTGGAGACGGACAGACAAGCATTATCCAGCACTGCAGCAGCTACTGAAGCAGGATGCCTTGCCAGAAAGCCAGACGAAAAGATTTCTCTGCATGTCTGCCACTACTGGTGTCATGCCACTGAGGCCTGTAAGCACTGTGTCTGTTGGGTTTCCGGCTCATTCACGTACCTCAGGTTATTCATGATAAATTACAAACATAAATTATTGATTTCTTTATTTTTGTTTGAAGAATATTACTCAGCATATACTTTTGATGAATGTTGAAAAACTACTATGGATTCTTATTTATTTTATTTAAGTACTTTCGTCCCCTGTACATTACTTCTGATTGAGTCTTCTCTTATTCATAAATTCACATTCATGCAGTTGGAAAAGACTGTTATTACTGCACCTGAGGTCCTAAGTAAATACGAAAGCATCACTGAAATCCGCAGGCTGCAGCAGAAACTATTAAATGACTACCTTGCATTGATCTAACATCTTAGCCTTTGGTTGTCATGGAGATGTAATTGGACTTCCTTTATATTCTACCTATAAGTGTTCCTTTCACCGTGTGAGTGAAATGGCATGGGAACAGCCTAGTCCTTTTACAACTGTGTGATTGCACTCCTATTGGTTCTGCCTTTGGCCACAGGCAGAGAAGCAACTGTCTTCATTAGTTGGTCGGGCTCACAGCTTGCATGCTCATTAAGCATTGGGTTCTCCAAACTAAGAAATGTTGTCTTGTATGGCTAGACTTGTTGCTCATATACTGTATAACCAAACATGTAACGGGTTTCTTTTATTTGTGTTCATTCTTGCTTATTTTTTGATTATTCTTATGTCGCTCAAAAACATTTGGCGCGATATCCAGGATTCTTTACGTTAGCCAGATTCGTGTTAGCATGTTCGACGACAGTCAGATAAAATGGGTATAATACTCAACAACTAAACTGGAACTCTGTAACCTTTCTTTGGAGACTCATAAGCAATTGAAGTGGCCATGTCCCAGTGCCTCTTTTTATCAGACCGAGTGCATTAGGGATACAGTGATCCTCATCTGTTTCTTTGGATCACAGGAGCGCACTTTTATTGTTAATTCTTCTGTCTTTTATGTAAGTGTTCATTGGTGAGCAGTGGGGAGTATTTGGACAACAGTCCATTTCCATCATCCTACATAAATGTATTATGTGCTATTCCAGTGACTTAACTATTTTACATCTGACTAGGGATGTCCAGATTGAGCTTTTTTGACTCGCGACCCCATACTGATCTATTAATAATCAGATCGGCTTTTCTTGTCTTACTTGTATTCTCCTAGATAATGTATCGTGCGACTGGTATAGTCCAGTCAAAGCTAAAGTAGCGAGGAGAGGATAGCTCCTCTTGGCTCCAGAAGCTCAAACAGACGGTAAAATCCTGTGTTCTCTACTCCAGAAATGGGCTGGTCATCCAACACTATAAACTCCATAACCCTCTCTGTAATATTTTTTGCCTTGACACAATCTCCAAGAAACTTTTTTAAACGTAGCGTTCAGTGTTTGTTGTTGCTTCAGTGCCGCCTTTGCCTTAGTGTACCCGACATATTCAGTTTTTTATATATATATATATATATATATTTCTTTTTTGGTGGAGGTATTAAGTGATAATTCATTACTACCACGTCCTGAAACATCCACATTGCTCACAAATTTACCATTTACAAGTTTACTTTTTGGTTAGCTAGCCAAATGCGGTTAAAACGGAAGAGGAAGAAGACGTTTTTATGCTGCAAGGACATGGTTTTGGTTTATGGCAGACCTAAAAGAAATAACTATAAAAGTTTGAGCCTGGCTGAAGCCCAATACCGATCCAATCCAGTCATTTAAAAAAAGGCCTGTATCGGCCCCATAGCTATCTACCGGTACCGATCAGGACATCTCTATTGGCAACACAATGAGCTGAAAGACCCTCAACAGCCAGCTACCGCCAATCATTTTCTTCTTTTCAAACCACTCTGAATGTGCATTACAACCACGTACTACTACCTGCAGCCAACATTGGTTACATATTGTATCACCAGATATCAAGAGGACTGGTGTAGTAGGTTGCCATAATGGTATCTGCAATCAGTAGTATTGGATGTGTTTGACGGGTACCTGATTACATCCAAAGTAAAAAAAAATAAAAATAAAAAAAAAATAAAAAAACTTAAGACTCAAAAAACAAGTTTTGTTTCAAACCAGCTCTTGATTTTAGCTCCTTGTCCTCTTTGTGTCCTTCAGGGTCAATGTAGTAGCTTGTGATGGGTATTCTCATGATACTACTAAGGGGAATAAAAGGTGTTCCTGGAAAAGAAACCATAGTCATTTAAAATAAGAAAAAAAAATCATTAAAAACGATGAGCCTGTCTTGTTGCATTCACGTTGTTTTGTGTTTTTATTCCCTCCAGTCAAACTATTGATTTTTGAGTTGCATGTCATGTTAGTTTTAAGAAAACCGTGGCAGTTTTGCACTTCGCTATATGGGAGCGCATCCCAACAGTGACTGCTTTAAAGGGCTTTCAGTAAGTGCTGTGCCTTGTCTGAGAAATATTCACATGGCTGAACAACACAAGGCCAAAGTCAGGCGAGCGTGAGCTGCATGACCACTTTTTGGGTACATCCATTCACTAATAAATGGGCATGTACATGTTTCCTCTGCGGGGAATAGCGTGATGAAACTGTTGGAAATATGTTTATTCTCCTTTTATATTGCAATGGAGATAAATAGGCTGGACTGAAGAAAAAAAAAAAAAACAGACTAATGTTGAGAAAAGCTTTATCAGTTAAATTAGTTTGTTAAATCTGAAATCAAATCAGTAAAGTGTGGTGGTGAGCTTTGTCTTTCTTCTTTTAAGAGGCAGAGTGCCTTGTGTTGTCAATAATGATGTTACCATAGAACAGTATTTGCCAAAAAAATATTAATCAGCCATCACCTGTACACTGTTGGGGCCTCCGAACACTAAACAAGTGATTTAGCAATATTAGTTTTGTGAAAATCTCTTTTGAAACGGAACCATGTTTTTTCGTTTTAATCGAATCAGGATCCTGTGAATCAGAATTGAATTGATTCAGAAAATCAGTTGTGATACACAGCCCTAGAATTAATGTACGTAATCAAACAACTGCTTAATACGCTGATATTTTCTTTGTCTCTTGCTTCTTCCATGAGTGTGAATTACACTAATCCGACTGCACAGGACCTGCACAGATAGAAGCACTTGCCCAGTACCTCTTAAATTAATGATGTCCTCTGCCAACACATAAGTCTGTTGAAAAAAAGGATCCCATGCATTTTAGAGCCACACCACACACACACACCCACACACACACTGTAAGACGACTGCTTCTCTAGAGGCTAAAACACATTAAGATGCATCTTCAGGGAGTTGTACTCTTGGCGCTTCGTAGTTTCTAGATAAAAACCTCTCGGGCTTCTGCAGCATCTGTGAAGTGAAGGTTAGCAACAGTACTGGCTTAGATCACTTGCACCAACACAGTGACACGTCATACAGCCTCACTGGAAGGCACACAGAAAACTCACTCCTTAATGTGAACGTGCCCGTCACATTCAATTTATCCTAATACACAACCGTAGCGCGCTGTTTCGCACAAAATCGTACCAATAAGGGAGTGGGTCCATTATAGCTGAGTCACTGCTTTTAATGAGAACTGAAGGCTAGGATGGCGGAGGCTGAGATGTGGTTTTTGTATCACGGAGGGATTTGTTTTATGTCTATATAACCAGCTAGGCGACGAAGGAAGCAACATGTACTTTGACTTATGGCTCACTGAACGCTGTAGATGCAGTGGACACACAATACTGTGATCACACCTGTCACTCAGTGGCAGGATTTAAAGTGGCGATGTTGGAGATATCTTTTCTGTTCCCATATGCATTTAGTGGTAATTGCAGGAGTGTTTCTGAACCACACTTCCCATGCAACCAAGCAGTGTTGCCTGTGTGATATTTTAAGTCAGCTAAACGTTGGCTCCACCTCCCCTCTCTGACAGAGAGATAACCACTGGGTGATAGACTGAGCGCCAGTAACTGTGTAGTGCTCATGGATTTCTGCAGGATAGCCCCGGTCTCAGTCTCAGTTCAGCTGTTAGTTAATTAATGAGTTAGTCAAAATCAAAACAAACCTGTTTTTAAACTTTTCAGATGACCTAAGGGTTTAGTTATTTTTCAACATACTTGATGCAAGGATTTTCTGTCAAACTGAAATTCCTCTAAAATGCATGTGTTTGGTTTTCTACCTTTTGAAGGGTTGTTTCCTGAAAGCAGACAATTGTTGCCTAAATGGATGTGTGTGACAGAGAGAGGAAGAGCACTAATCGGATTTGTAGGTTAATAGCATCCTCATTGACCACATAACTTGCTCATCACGCCCCATTTCTGGCTGCAGTCTGAGCCAAACATCCCTGTGCTCAACCCAAAATGTAAGCACTGCAGTAAATGAGCCCAGTTCAAGACAGCAGAAGATTGGCAACTGGCACTATTAGAGCTTTTAACGCCCTTTTTATCCACTGCCCACTGATGCAATAATCCGTGATGTAAAGCATTGGGTTTTGTGTGCGGTAGCGCTACAGTGTTTGGCTCAGGCCGGTGTTGAAGTATCTCGATAAGCAGAGACATACGGGCTGGATTATTTCAGGGTCAGGACCACTGGATTAGGTCCAGGGATTATCACAGCTCAGTCAGCCTCTGGGATTATACGAAAGACTGACAGTCACTCAGACCCACCGCTCTGTCTCCGTCATCCTTTCTCCAAGTCTCGCTGTCCTCCACCCTCCTCTCTCAACCACATATCAATGGGTGACTAATGTCCTAGGTGATGATTCACTGTCACAGCAGGAATTTGAGTATGACTCTAATTCCGTCCTCATGCTTGTAGTGGTGAATGCTCAGTGTCAGGAAAATTATGTTTGGGTACGACATGTCTGTATGATGAAACCCTGTTGCAAGAAGTTAGAAAACAAATCTGGATGTGATACGGTTGAAATGAACATAATATTTTTACTCTCATACTGTATGCCAAGTGCAGATAAGATTGTGTTTGAAATAACTGTATCATCTTCAGTAAACTAAACTCTATTCCACTGCAACCAGCCACTAGTGAAATGTAAAACTTCACTAACTGTTACTTTAAATGTAGATTCCTTTGAATTATTAATTTGGACTCCTGAACTTTACAGTATAATAACATCCCACGCACATATCAACATTGTGCAATTCCACTGAAGAGTAACAAACCATGGTATTAAGTTTAAAATCACTGCCCTATCTCAATCCCTGTACCACGTATTTCTAATCATGTCTCCACTGGAACATCCCTGTGATGATCAGTTGACACTGATGACTCAGCAATGGAGCAAAACTTAGCCAAATTTTTTTTAAAAAATACTGCAAAGCTCAAGATGGTAATGAAATTGTTCTTATTTACTTTTTTTTGCTCTTGTCTCTAGGGCCACGCTGTGCGAATGAGTGATTGATGCCAACTTCGCTTCTTCAGGTAAACAACGTTTAGCACGCACGAACCAACAGTTCCGAGTGTGTTTCATTTTTATTTTTATTTCAAATTCATCCTTTTAAATGAGCATGGATTATGATTAAGGATTTAAAAAAAATACACAGTGGATTACACAACCTATAAACCCTCAATCTCTTGCTCTTTAATTTTAAAAATGGGTTTAGTGGCTTTTTGTCTCTCTTGTTGTGTATCCCTCATGTAGGGCAGAATGGGTGTGTGTCCCCTGCTCCTGTTGCTCGGTGTTGCCCTCGGGGCCTCAGCCCAGGATGATGTCCCCAACACAGGTACGGACATTGTCCACGTAAATCAAGCACACTGATGTCCTTCATTTTTTTTTATTTCGCTGCGAAAAATGACTTACTCTTGTCTTCTGCATTCCAAGGTCATACAAATATCACAGCCAAGCCCACAGGCCCATCTTCTTTCAACTATACACCTGCACCAGCTGCCCCGGGCACACCCACAACGCTCGTTCCAGCCGTCATCCCAACGACGACAATAACAACAACAGCAGCCACAACCTCAAACCCAGCTGGTGAAGGGGACATACAACCGACTGATACCAATGCCACATTGAGAGTGTTACCAGTCCCTCCTCCCCTGCCTCCTGCTTCAACTGTTGCCCCTCAGACATGGCCAAGCACGGAGCCTCCCCCTCCTGTCACCCTGGCAGAGAAAGATAACGGGACCACAGCCTCAGCCCCAGACACAACTACAGAGGCCGAAGACATCTATGACGAAACCACAGATTCGAATGAGTTCACCTCACACAGCACTCCAAGTGGTGAGTGTTGATAATTCTGCAGAAAAGTTTGACTTTTTTCCTCAATTACACAAAATCTTTTTCTTAATAACATACTTAATGCTAAGATACTTAAAAGATGGCTTCAGATTATGATATTATAATATATGACACGTTTAGTGTAGTTCTTGCCATCATAACTGACAGAAACGATGGCCTTAATGCCTCAAAGACCCATTTTATTATGAATAGCATATTTCTATCAACCATGGAATGAAATTACTAGAATTAAACAGCAGAGTGCTGTGTTTATTACTTAATTTTGTCATTCAGCACCTTTCAAGAGTCACACTCGGACAATTCAGTCTAAGAAGGTAAAGAATCAATGCAAGCGAATGGCGAGAAGCAACATGATATTAAGTTATGATTAGAAGGGCTGTGACTCATTTTATCTTGAACAGGAAAACACCTACTAGCAAAGCTGTGGGTATTGTTAACATTATTTTGTCTGCACAGAAGACCTACAGCTGAATGTAAGAGGTAAACATTCTCACATCCGATGGAGTTGTTTAGTCATTTGGAAAAGTGTGGGAAATCATTATGGCACTGTTCAGACCCAGTGTTCACAGATGGCAGCTTCTATAAACATGGTAAATAAGTCACGTACTGTTCCTGATTGGATTTTTCTCTTGTGTAGTTAGATTTTAATTGTGGTAACCTACAGTTTCTGTGAAGAACACTGACCAACTTAATATTTGGTTTAGTTTAGTTTATTTAGTTTATTTCTTACAGGGACTATGTACAAAGTGCATTAATCACAGAGAAGAAGATACACTGTACCAGATTTAGCAAATTGCTAATTTCCATCTGCAGTCCCAGGGCAGGTAGGATAGAAGCATAGACAGAGGTATACACTTGGTCATGTGTACTTTGCTGCAGGTTCATCTTTTTATACCTTATTGAATCTGTTAGTTGCTGGTATATTAGCTATAAACAACTGTGTCTGAGTTTCCTGCTTTGCACACACTGGTAATGTTCATGAATATGTATTCTTTCTGAAATGCGTTTTAGACGTGAAAGGATTTTCTGTTGTTCTTCGGTCGGTGCTTTCAGGCCATCAGATTACCTGATTAGGTGACACACCTAGCCGACAGTCCGCTTTTTCTGGTGTGGGGCCATCTGTGAGCATTTATGGCCCTATGTTTTCCCTTGTGTGCCGCACCTTTGGCTAGTCAGACCCCTGTCACCGGCTTTTCAGATGATTCAGCATGTTGAATCGGAAGTGGAACAACTATGATTGACTGTTCAGCTTGGAGAACAAGGGAAGAGAAGAGAGAGAGAAGAAAAATGGAAGTGACAAAAGTAAACTAAATGTTTAAGTTCTAAGAGCGCACTGAAGACTCTTAGGCCATATTTTCACAAGGACAGGATCATCTAGAATAAATAAATTATAGACTAAATGATCAGCGTGATTCAGCAAAGGCCATCTCTATGATGGTTTGTAGCTCTTCCTAGAGTTATTTCTTTTCACACTTGTGCAGTACATGTGTGCCAGCTGGCTGTTGGCTGTAGTCTTTGCGTTGTGTTCAAGGGCAACTGTTTGGCTCAGACGCCTGCGACGTGAGATGATAGTCTCACAACTTCACTGCTGGTAGTTCTTTGATGTGTCTGCACATTAAGATGCCAGCGGATCACCTTTGGTGCATTTTAATGTTATGTGTGAACAGTGCCTATTTAAATACATAGAAGTAGACAAAACAAGTTAATTTGTTTTCATAAAGAAAGGGACACTTCGTTAGAATTACCCCTGGAATAAGTATCGGTGTAACAGTTTATTGTATTGTGTCCAGGTGTTTTTTGTTGTTGTTCCTTTTAGCTTTGTGTTATTCGTGTGGTGAAGCACAGCTAAAAAGAGCAAGTAAGTGGGCTTTCTGATCAAGAGTCAACTTTTAATATTTTAGATAGCTGAACATCTTTCTGCTTTTAGTCTCCATTGTGGCAGTGCTGGAAATATCCTGATGTGACATACCTGCATTTGATCAGTCATCCAAAAGAAGCAGAATACCTTTAAACTGGATGACTCAGACACTGCCAAAAGCTTTATTTTTAAGCAAAAAGTTAGTCAAGTTAAAGTCCCCTTGAAATTGAATTTGATGTTTACGTCTTTTTTATATACAGTTTATTTTTCTCTATGCATCACCTGCATGTCAATATTTGTCTCAACAACAACAAAACTGTAACATTGTAGCATTCTTAATGGTATTTAATAATTGGAAAATGTTGATGACTCATCCTGCACTTGGGGGCGTATACTAAATGTGTAGTAAATCAAAAAAATAGACTAAAACATGGATTTATATTGCCGGTTTAAAAAGAAAAGACAATATAGAAGACTAATAGGACTAATACCACCGATAGTTCGTTGCTGCTTGCTCAAAAAATCAAATAGATTTAATTTAAAAATCTTCAACTTCTCTCATGAAATACTAAATCAGTATTTTTTTCTACAAATCATCAAAATGTCAATACCTAAATTCAGTTTTTCTAGTCAATGTGCTGGTCGTCCTTTTGAGATGAATTCCATAATTAAATCGATATACAAAGGGGAGGTATGATTGGGTGTGTGTCTGGCTTGATTGACATGTCTGATCCAAAGTGATTGACAGTCTTAACTCCCTGCTCATTCCTGGCTCCTCCCTCTCAACCAAATATGGCTATTTCTGGCCCCAATCAAAGCCAAACTCTAGGCTTCAAAACAGAGGTCCTGCACGTCTACCTTCACCAGCCTTCAGACCGCCAGCTCAGGCCGTTGGAGCTGACTAGTCAGAGCAGACTGGGCTTTTTGTGAGGGGGTGGCCTCCCTAGCTCAGTTTTTAAAGAATACACATTACTACATGGAAACAAATTGTGCTCTACTTGTCATTTCGTGGGGACTTTAAGATCAGGGACATTGTTGAGAAGTTTAGTATTTGTAGTATGTTATAAACGAGTGACTGCTATTGTTCAAGCAGCATGTATTAATAGAAATTCACACTGTGCAGGTAAGCTCATGATTTGATTGAATAAAGCTGCTTGTGTGTTTAGTGTGATGTTGACTCCAACACTTTGGGAAAATACTTGAAATTTCAAGTGGATTTCAGCTTTGCGTCTGTGTACTGACCATCCTGGTAATAGCCCTGTAAGTGAAATATGACTCCCCCACCCTTTTTCTTGACATTTATTATTCATGTTACATGACTATAGCGAAATACACAGATCATTATCAAATATCACTGACTGATTTGAAAGGATGGTTTTATTATAGAAGGTAATAGCAGCAGGTGTGTTTTGAGCCATCCTGCAAGAATTGAAAAATGTTTTGGCAAAAAAAAAAAAATGTATTTAAGGATGTCTGGATAAGCATTGACTTATTTTAACCCCTGGTCAACACAGACTCAACAGATGTGGCTGCACAGCATTATATGGCATGTCTATTACATAACATAATCACTTTGGGTTCCTAGGTGTTATGTCATTGGTCTATTGTCTCCCTCCGGGCGTCTGTGAGCCTTGTGTGGAGGGCTGTGTGGAGAGCTGTGTGCAGTTCTAAATAGCAATAGATCCGTCAAGGCTGTGTCAGTTCCACATGATACCCTCAGCCTGCTGTGCTCCCGCTCTGTTCAATGTACACATTGTCCAAGGGACAGCACTGAAGAGCCCTGGGAATTGTGCTTGGAAATGCAACATAACTGGGCGGTGTTCCAACATACTTCCCCTAGAGCGTGCATTTAGAGCATGAAGTCAAGTGATGAACTCTTTGTCGACAGTGTTGAGAGCTTTCTTGAATTTTGAGTCGACCCATGGAACAGCTGATTTTGTCTTTCCATTGTCGCGTTGTGCTCATGTGCAGTTTTCTAGAAAAATCTCTTCTTTTGTTACACCCTAATGTGTCTTACTGACCAGCCATCAGTGCACAAATGGCAGCCAGGTTTTTGTATACCAAACTCCCTTTGTTGTTCAGACAAACCTCATGTCTTTTGTTCCAACTGTGGTGGTGAAAGGTCACCAGGAAGACCACAGAGTTGCCTTTAACTCGTGCACATGATGGAAAAACATACAAATTGGTCAGCCATTCCAAACTACAGGAGGCATTACAAAGAATAGATAACTTGGCCTGCATCATGTTGTAATGGTAAGCCTGTGCAACCACAGTACTTTTCCAGTAGCATCACCCTAGCCCACCTTTTTTCTGGGATTTGACATGTAGAAAGCGAATAACATTTACACTTTTAATAATTAATATTCAGTTCACAGCAAACGCCCTGAATGTTTCAGTGTTTTATGCCATCACCTTGTGTCTGCTGTCATCGTGGGTATAACCATTTATAGAAGCTAAGGCTTGACCCTCTCAGTTAAACTGTGATTTATCTCCTCACTCTGAAGTACAGCCTGTTGCACTCTCCATTTGTGTTTTTTCCCCCTTCTTAAAGCCAATGAAATATTAACATGGATGCCCGTTATGGAACGGGTTGGTCTTGAAGGGATTCAGGTCATCTCAAAAAACAGAAGTTACAGAACATTACACAGCTAAAAAGATGATAGATAGAGATGATAAGTAACTGTATTTACTGTTGTTAGCTGCTGGGGATTTCATATTGGGCTTTGTAAAGCATCTTGAGACAACTTGTATTGTTATTGACACTATTGTGAATAGCCCACACCTTTACATGTTATAAGGACACACAGTATTGGTCAGTTTTGTTTTTGTTTGTTTATTATGGTGATGCCAGACTTTGGTCAGAGCCAGGCTGTTTTTCCATTATTCCTGTCTCTATGCTATGCTAAGCTAAAGCTTGGTAATGCTGTCCAAGCATGAGTGTGCTGTCAATCTTCTGATCTAGCTCTTACTAGAAATACAATAACTGTATGTCTCAAAATGGGATTGAGTAATTTAGTGATTCAGTCTACTGAGTTGTGGGGTTCAAAATGTTGTAGAGTTTTTGTGTTAAAGTGTGAAGGAATTAAGCATCTTACTGACACACTGATCCCTGTCAGGTCATGAGTCATCATTTGATGGAAAACTTTTTTGTGTCTCAAGGCGACACCCCGTCGGATGACATGCCAATCATAGCCGTGATGGTGGCGCTGTCCTCCCTTCTGGTCATTATCTTCATCATCATCATCCTCTACATGCTCAGGTTGGTGAAAAGCCGTTCTTCCAGACACGCACACAGAGACCTGTGGTGAGGGCCTGAGGTGCTGTTGTTGCCATGGCAATGACTGATTGGCATTCCGCTGTGAGACAAAAGCGCTGTGTGTGTATTGTTTGTGTGTGAGACGGTATGTGTATCACTTTGATTGTTGTTCATTGACAGGTTCAAGAAGTACAAGCAAGCAGGAAGCCATTCCAACTCCTTCAGACTAACCAATGGCAGATCAGATGATACAGGTAAAAATGATTGTGTGTGTTTGTATTGTCAGCAGATACAAGTGCAGTCTTGCTGAATTCTCAGTGTATTGGTTTTGGGTCATATTAGCAAATATGAACCAGCTTGACCAAACTTGTGACTGAGTTTTTTTCTTCTTTCTTCTGATAAGCCGTGATTGATCTCGTTTCCCCCAGCTGATAACATTTTTCTGGCTGACTGTTGGTAGGAGGCTTTTGTTCACTGTGATTACCTAATCAACAGCGCTGCAGTCACAGTGTTGACACATGTCGCCCTCTGCTGGACATTTTAACAAACGACAGTGTGTGATGAAGTCAGAGTTGCATGATGTAAGACCCTGTATCCCATGTCTTTATCTCTACCTGTCTCGCCCTCCTCCTGTTCCTTCCCCCTCTCCTCGCTCTTGCCTCCTCCCTTCCTTCTTGTCGCCGCAGAACTTCAGAGTGTGCCGCTATTGGCTCGTTCACCAAGCACAAACAGGAAGTACCCTCCCCTTCCCGTCGACAAACTCGAGGAAGAAATGAACCGCCGCATGGCTGATGACAACAAGCTCTTCAGAGAGGAGTTTAATGTACGGCACACTCAAGCAAACGGCCTCTGATAACATACTGAGTTACTGAGTACAAGGTTTAACTTCGACCTGCATCTCTGTAGTGCTAGGGTCCAGGGCACTCTAGGAAAGATTGTGGAGCGGGCTGACTGTTAATCACATTTATTCAGCGCTATTGTGCTTGCATACAGTGGTATTTAGGAAGAAAATCATTTTAGTAAATTTAGTAAATGATTTTATGAAAAAAATGTGCTATTCACTCACACATTCACATTCACACTGATGAAAGAAGGAAAGCTAGAGATGTGGCTTTATGGCTTACAAAAGCTGGTCGTCAGTGATTTATGCTTTTAAGTTTCACTTGGTGTACAAGTTGGCAGTGCAAAATGTTGCTGTTTAAACATCTCCGATACATTTATGGATCGGAGATGTGAGACTGATACTTGTCTGTTCTTCCTCCCTGTTACCTAAATGAACCTTTGTTTAGGCGTTGCCAGTGTGCCCCATCCAGGCATCATGCGACGCTGCTTCAAAGGAAGAGAATAAAGAAAAGAACAGATATGTGAACATCCTGCCATGTAAGTCACATTAATAAAGCAGTGTAACTATACTCTCATATACATAAGTAGGATGGGAAGGACTGTGGGGCACCAAGGCTGGTAAGAATTAGGATGAGCTTAGCTTCACTATGATCTGTGCATATCTTCTTTTTTGCTGTTCGCTCATATGTCCCCTGCTTTCTCTCTCAGATGATCACTCCAGGGTGCATCTTTTGTCTCTGGAGGGAGTCCCCGACTCAGATTACATCAATGCCTCCTTTATAAACGTCTGTATCACATCTCTTCCATATCGTATTACCTCATATTAAGTAAATTTCTGCTTTAAATATGATGTCCTCTCATCCCAATTTCTCTTTTCAATCTCCATCTTTTGCAGGGCTACCAAGAGAAGAATAAGTTTATTGCAGCTCAAGGTAAGGTCGACACCTGCATTGTGACAGAAACAAACTGTGCTGATGTTCATTAATAAACTTGAATATTGATCATCTTTAATGCTGTATCTATCTATCTGTATCTCTCAGGGCCAAAGGAGGAGACAGTAAATGACTTCTGGAGGATGATATGGGAGCAGAACACAGTCACCATTGTCATGGTGACCAATCTCAAGGAAAGAAAAGAGGTAGGAAAGCGGGAGTTAGTAGGATCATGATGATGTTTGCGTTAAGATAGAATAGGCACATATATATACAGAGTCAAGATGGTTAGTTGTGCGTTTCAGTGAAACCAGTGCTTTGTTGCAGCTCTAAAACAGTAGTGGCCTTTAGCAGCAAAGGGGCAACCTTCTTCATAGGTTAATGTTTCAGAAAAGCGAAGAAAAAAAATGTGTAACTGGCAGTGTAATGTTAGCCAGAGCTAGTAAAATATTGCATTTTGGCAATACTTTCACCAGTTAAAGGGCACTGTGTATGGTATACAAGGTTGTAGTTTTGAGGAGTGGCACTATGCAACCCCAGTGGTCTTGCAGTGTAAAGCATTTGGGGATGTATAAACCCCAAAAACAGCAATGGGTTCACTGAGGCAAAGGCAAAAAAATATTAGAAAGCAGATTCACGTAGCACAACACAACAACATCCAAACCTGCCATCCCTAAACTGTAAGAGAGAATGATGTTATGTATTTAGTCAAAGATCTGCAGACTGTTTATGTGTGTGGTGTGAGTGTGCTCAGTCCCATATCTGTTTTCTCTCATTTTAGTGCAAGTGTGCCCAGTACTGGCCGGACCAGGGCTGTTGGACATACGGGAACATTCGAGTATCTGTAGAAGACACAATGGTTCTGGTGGACTACACCATCCGCAAGTTCTGCATCCAACAGGTACCGCAAATATCTCATTAGTTGTTTATTCAGTGTTAAAATGTTCATCCAAGCAAACCCAAAACTAATTTAGAAATACATATGCTGTCGTTTCATTTTGAGTGACATATATGGAAACCTTTGTGGTGTGTTCTATGGTCTGGCTTGTTTGTCCCTCAGGTGGGAGATGTCTCTGGGAAGAAGCCTCAAAGGCTTATCACCCAGTTCCACTTTACCAGCTGGCCAGACTTTGGGGTACCCTTCACTCCTATTGGAATGTTGAAGTTCCTTAAGAAAGTCAAGGCCTGCAACCCACAGTATGCCGGGGCCATTGTTGTTCACTGCAGGTAAGTGGCTGGGTGCCTTTCACTAATCTTTGTGTCTCACTGTATTTTTGTTGTGTCTTTGCATGCCACACACAACTCACATAATTATTTTTGTCTGTCAGTGCGGGCGTGGGGAGGACAGGTACCTTCATCGTGATCGATGCCATGTTAGACATGATGATCGCGGAGAGGAAGGTGGACGTGTTTGGCTTTGTCACCAGGATAAGAGCTCAGCGCAGTCAGATGGTTCAGACAGATGTAAGTCCAGAGTTGATACGTACCATACGGTATAGGTTAACAATCACAGTATACAAGTATGAAAGAAACATATGTGAGACTGATTCTCTTCACGTTCTCTCTCCCACAGATGCAGTATGTTTTCATCTTCCAAGCGTTGTTAGAGCACTACCTGTACGGTGACACAGAACTAGAGGTGACCTCTCTGGAGTCCCACTTGGCTAAACTCTATGCCCCCTCACCTGGAGCTGGCTGCAGTGGACTGGAGGCAGAATTCAAGGTCTGTCTTTTTATTTTATTCTTCCAAAGTGACATTATTCTCCATATCTAATTTCCTGCTACTGCAAACATGTCCTTTACAGTTTATGTTACAAATAAATAGCTTTTCATTATATTCTCATGATTTCTAGAAACTGACATCCATCAAGATTCAGAATGACAAGATGAGAACAGGCAACCTGCCAGTCAACATGAAGAAGAACAGGGTCCTCCAGATCATTCCATGTGAGTGATGCAGTCGTAGGTGTGAGGTGGTGGTGTATTCAGTGTGACTGTGTCTGCATGCAGAGAGGAATGCCTTGTTGCACATAATGAAACTACACATGTATGAGTTCTTAAAGCTTTTATTCAATCAAGGTAAATACCTCTCCTTGTGTCTAACAGACGAGTTCAACAGAGTGATCATTCCAGTGAAACGTGGAGAGGAGAACACAGACTACGTCAATGCCTCTTTCATTGATGTGAGTGTAAAAGAGCCTGGATTAGAGTGGATCATTTCATTTCATTAATGCAAGCAATCGATCAGGTGTTTTAAGTCTGCCCCTCTCTCTTTTCTCTTTTCCTTTTGGACATCACTTCCTGTACTCTCCTCCACCCGGTCACAGGGCTACCGTCAGAAGGACGCATACATGGCGAGCCAAGGTCCCCTGCAGCACACCATAGAGGACTTCTGGAGGATGATCTGGGAGTGGAGGAGCTGCTCCATAGTCATGCTCACTGAGCTGGAGGAAAGGGGCCAGGTGTGTGTGCGTGTGTGTGTGTGTGTGTGTGTGTGTGTGTGTGTGTGAATACAAACACCAGTATTAGATATCAGGTCAATAAGTGGCTAAAATAGAACATTGATTTTAGGGTCAATGCTAACTGGATGCCAGCAGTCTTGTGTAACATGTATATAAGGTGGTTTATTTCAGGGCATTTAATTAAATGTGACATAAATTATTATCAGCCAAGATTTCCGGTGCTACAATGAAGAGTAAAAATAAACTTCTAGGGTCTGTTGAAGCTCTTCAGTCGTACCAGTGAATCATCCTTCATGGCCAGAATTGGATGTTTTCGGTTATTTCCAGGAAACATGGTGGATTTGGTGTCAGTTTCTTTCTTTGCTCATTATTAATGAGCTGGAATGAGTTTGTCTCAGTAATGACCACTGCTATTTAGACATCTAGGTACTTAAACTACACTGGGCCTACACAATAAAAATGAGCATAGCTTTAGGATGTTGTTATGCTGTGTTATTTGAGTTTTCCCCTCTTTTGTCCTTTAGGAAAAGTGTGCTCAGTATTGGCCCAGTGATGGAGCAGTAGTCCACGGGGACATCTCCATAGAGATTAAAAGGGAGGAGGAGAGTGAGAGCTACACAGTGCGTGACCTTCTGGTCACCAACAACAGGGTAAGAAAGAGCTCAATGAAAGGCATCAGAAGTTGTAGCAAACGATGGAAACTATAGCAGCTGACACTGTGTTCTTTAAATGACTTGTATCCTTTTCATCACCTATCTGTCTAGGAGAACAAGGCCCGAGCAGTGCGTCAGTTCCATTTCCACGGCTGGCCAGAGGTGGGCATCCCCACTGACGGTAAAGGCATGATCAACATAATCGCTGCAGTGCAGAAACAGCAGCAGCAGTCTGGCAACCACCCCATCACAGTGCACTGCAGGTAAGATGCAATAAACACACGCAGTCACATGAACATTACCCTTTCAACTTCCGCCAGTGTTGGAAGATGCCAGGAAACATTCAAACAGTCATTGGCTCTCATGGAAATGCTACTGACAATGTGCGTCTTGAGTTTGTTGCTCTTTAAATCACAGGAAAAAACATCTCGTAAGAATTGTTCTCCTCTTCCTTGACTGCGCCCTGAAATGTCTGTATTATTTGGGCAGCAGCTGATTGCGGCGAGTGTGTTGAAGTTTACAGTTGTGGCCGTGTGTGTGTGTGTGTGTTTACAGTGCTGGTGCTGGCCGAACGGGGACTTTCTGTGCGTTGAGTACAGTTCTGGAGAGGGTGAAGGCAGAAGGCATCCTGGATGTCTTCCAGACGGTGAAGAGCCTCAGACTGCAGAGACCCCACATGGTGCAGACACTGGTAAGGCCCCATAAACACTATACCATTCAGCCTAACAGGCAGCTAGTTTAGTTTTGACATGGAGTGAAAGTGACGTTTGCTTTCCCACAGTGGCTATCTTTATTTCTGATTGAAATCATCCTGATTCCAGTTTAAGTGTTTACATGGACATTAAATAAAAGGATCTGAAAAAATATATGAAGTCCCAAAGTGGTTCTGCCCACTGTAGAGTGTTGAATCAGATGGAAATATAACAGAAGAGCAGAGTATTCTTTCTGGCTTTTAGAAACACTGAATGTATTCAGTAAAAGAAGGAGGCCCCACGTTTTCAACAGCATCATCCATCTTTTCAAACACTTGTTTGAACAACTCGTTGTTTTGCTACCACCCTGTTTTTGTCTCTCCTGGAAACTCATCAGGTCACCTGATGTTTACTCCAGGTGGTGTAAACATGGACAGAAAGGTTGTATTAATTCCCAGAGAGAATCAATCAGATCAGGTATCTATGTGGTTATTAGACACTACTATTTTCAAATGAGGGGGTACCACCACCTCTCTCAAATCTGTTGAAAATTCCTTCCAGACACAATTCTGATGAGGCTGTTATTGTGATTGTTAGTGGAATAATAGTGTCCATGTAAATGCAGCAATTTACAGAGGCTGGATATGATAAACCGCTACTTCTGTAATTCATTCATAATAAAATACGCATTTTGGAAACATTATCATATCCAGCCTCTGTAAATTGCTGCAAAACTCTTAATCTTTTTGTATTCATTGCCTCTGTTACTGATTGTAGTTTGTGAAAAAAGCTAAAAATACTGACCGTTAAGCAGATTATATTTGACAGTAGTTTGTTATATTATTCATGTAATTAACCAATAATCATTTCTTCCTCTGAAACCAACAGTTGTAAACAGATATCAAAGACTTACCTGTCAAGAATTCTAGCTTAGGTTAGCATTAGACCAAATGGGGAAAAGGCCTGGACATAAATACACTGCCTGACCAAAAAAAAGTCAAAAAATAAATAAATAAATCACACACTCTAATATTTCTTTGGACCGCCTTTAGCTTTGATTACATCACACATTCTCTGTGGCATTGTTTCAATAAGCTTCTGCAATGTGACAAGATTTATTTCCATCCAGTGTTGCATTCATTTGTCACCAAGATCTTGTATTGATGATGGGAGAGTCTGACCACTGAGCAAATCCTTCTCCAGCACATCACAAAGATTCTCAATAGGGTTAAGGTCTGGACTCTGTGGTGGCCAATCCATGTGTGACAATGATGTCTCATGCTCCCTGAACCACTCTTTCACAATCTGAGCCCCATGAATCCTGGCATTGTCATCTTGGAATATGCCCATGAACATCAGGGAAGAAAACATCCATTGATGGAATAACCTGGTCATTCAGTATATTCAGGTAGTCAGCTGACATCATTCTTTGGGCACATAATGTTGCTGAACCTAGACCTGAGCAACTGCAGCAACCCCAGATCATAGCACTGCCCCCACAGGCTTGTACAGTAGACACTAGGCATGATGGGTGCATCACTTCATCTGCCTCTCTTCTTACCCTGATGCCATGGTTCCCCACTATCCTTCCAGTTTTTAATAATGTGTTGGACAGTTCTTAACCCAGTTTTAGTAGTTTCTACAATCTCCTTAGATGTTTTCTCTGCTTGATGCATGCCAATGATTTGACCCTTCTCAAACAGACTAACATCTTTTCCACGACCACAGGATGTGTCTTTAGACATGGTTGTTTAAGAAATGAGAAGCTACTCATTGGATCAGTTGGGGTTAAATAACTTGTTGCTAGCTGAAAGATAATCACCCATGCAGTAATTATCCAACAGGAGGCTCGTACCTATTTGCTTAGTTAAATCCAGGTGGTGACTTTTTTTTTGGCCAGGCAGTGTAAATCCACTTACCAGCACCTTTCCAACTTGTTTATTTCATATGAAAACCAAACTGTAAGAAGGGAGCAGGAAGTACTTAAAATACACCTAAAATGTTTAAGTATTCTTTTTATTTATAGATGGAAATGCAAGTTGGATTTTTTCGGAAGGTTTCGAGAAGTTTGCTTGCAAATGCTTAGATGTTATAAGTACATATTTGATTTACATTTGTGTATATTCTCCTGAGTTTGATACACAATCTCCAGCTGTGTGATGATTCTGCACTAGCTGAGGGAGTGTTGGTAAAGTAATATGTTGGTAATTCCAGCTGTTTCTTCTGTCCCGTCCCCAGGAGCAGTATGAGTTCTGCTACAAAGTGGTCCAGGAATACATCGATGCTTTTTCTGACTATGCCAACTTCAAGTAGGGACCTGCCCTGGATGGATGGAAAGATGGATTTCCACGTACGCTTCATACAAACATACAGAACACACACATACGATGCCACGCAGAGAGCTGCATACTCCCATCTGATGGATCGTTTAAAAAGACTCATCACGGCTTGATCCGTGGATGGGATGAACTGCCCGGAGGAAAAGGGAAAAGAGGTCTCCGCCCGAATAACAGGGCAGCGTAGTTGGACACAGAAAATAACTGAGATGCCTTCTTGAATATTTTGTAATGTTGTTAATACGACCCTTCACCCCTACTTTGCTTTCCATCTTCACTCCCCACATGTATATATACTTACTACTGTGTTGCATCTTATTACTTTGGTTTTAGACACAGTTTTAAGTTTGGCTGCATTTTTGGGTGGCACGTGTAATGTATTTTATTGGTATATATATAAATATATAAATATATATGAATATAAATCTAATGCTTTGGTGGCTAATGTGCAACATCCAGAGTCAATGTGAGGATGTTTGGATTTTCTTTTTAGGGACAGATACTTAAAACACTTGACTTTGCCTGAGCCAGCTGTAGCAACGTGTGTATGTGTGGTAGCAGAAGTTTCCACATTTACCGTCAAACCCCCGGACTCACTATCAGACATTCACTCAAAACCGGTCAGCGTTTTGTCTTTACACACACTTCGTCGCGGCAAACAGAACGGTTTTAAAAGCCGCTTAAAATGTCACTCCCTTAAGTTGCATTGGTTCAGGGGTCAGAAGCTCTGTGGTGTAGCTCATAGTCTCAGGTTTTCACGTACACACACAAGCATACACACTAAACACCAGGAGCCAGTCATTATTTTTGAGCATGTGTGTGTGTGTTTATTTGAACTGGAGCATAAGCTGACAGAAAAGACTCTGGTGTGTTTTAAACATCGCTGTCTTCTGTCCGCTGACTGCCAAACTCCTTCCATTTGGTCACGTAGCTTTGGAGTCTGAGAATCTTAACCAACCACATTTAGACATTCAGAATATCACTGTCTGATAATCAGTAGTTAACAGATTCCTGCGCTACAAGAAAAAAATATATTCCAGTAAATTTAATTCATTATTCTGTTTAAAGATGTGTTGCAGTATCAGCAGCGGTGCTGATCGCGTTGACAAGCTGAATAACAATCACAACTAACTCCATCTTGGCGTCGCTAGCAGCAGATCCCATACACCTGGCATGTTTCTCTTCTTGTTTACAGACACGCGTCAGTATTTCTTATAGATTGTATTTTCCGTTTCATTAGAGTCCTCTGAGATTAATATGTCATATTAGCGTACCGTCACTCCTTAAAGAACGTCTCCCTCTTATTCCCCATCACTAATACTGATGTCGAAGAATGCTTCTTTTTATTCGAATGCTGTTACTGACATGTTCCTCACGGGTGGATAGATTGTTACTTTAATAGAGGAGGTGTGCCATGTGATGTTTGCTCTGATTTCTCTCTTCTTTTTTTTTTTTTTTGGTCCTGTGAGGACACTCAGACTTGAACTACAGTGTTTTTCATTTTATCTGAGGTCTGAGGTCCCTATCAAGGCCGTGCCCTCTGTGATTGTAATAAAAGATGAATGATGTCAGTTAACCGCAGGGCTTCAGGTCAGCCCTAATTTCAACTCGGTCAGCTCAGGAAATGACTGATGACGGGATTGTTTAAATTGACTAATTGAACAAATTCACCTCCACAGCTGACCTACACGTCTCTAGTGGGGTATTCATTACCTCTCAGCTGGATTTTAATTGACGTTAATCATTTACCACATTTAAAAATAATTTCCTGTAAGCTATTTGAATCTTGATGTAACTGAAAACAGCTCTGTAAGTGTGCATAATCTAACACTCCTTTATGTAACTTAAGAAAGTAAGGAGCACAATCATTTTTAATTTATTGATGGTGGCTGTTGTGTAAAGGTACATGCTGAATTTTGAGGACGGGTGATTGCATCCGCGTTGATTGTTTGAAGACTTGAGCACTATCTGCACCGAAAGCAAAGCCGTTAAAAGTCCACAACCAAATGAGAGAGTGCTATATATGAACTCTTGAGAAGCTCCTTCAGGTCTCAAAACCCCAGTTAAAGCCTTCTGCGAGCCCCCTCTTTGGGCTTAAAGTAGCAGATGGGTGCATTGACCAGTCACTGAAATTGTTGGCCATTTGTGCATCTTCATGTCAGGTCTTTCTTTTCATTCCAAAGCATCACAAGTGCCCGCATTGTTAGTTAGGTGCCATTATGTTCTTCCTTTATTTACGTCGTCACTTGTCGGGTCTTTATTGGATAGAGGAGGGGGTGCTTAGCTGTTGCGTGCGTGCTTAAATTATGTGGGTTTTGTAGTGTGTAGTGTTTGAATCGCGTGATCACGACGGCCCACTGCAATTTGACAGCAAAATATGACACTGTGCCAACCCACAAGACCCGTTGTTACGCTACTGTAGTGGAGTTTAAAAAAAGAAAAAGAAAGAAAAAGTGCCTCAGTGGTAGGTTTTAAAACATTCATTCTTCAACTCTTTCCTTTAGTATGTGGGATTCACTGTCATCCTTTCTGTTTGATTAACTCTATACATTTCCTGTCATCGCCTGCAGGTCAATAACAAAAGTTTTTTGCGTGGCAAATCAAGGGGGTCACTGATCTTTATTTTACATTCCCTGTAGGTGCATATTTGTGTTTTCCTTGACTGTGCAGACCAAACTAACATTGGGGCCCCTTATTAACGAGTTCCAGTTCAATTTATTGGCTTAATTTCATTCCATATCAGCTGAATGTGGGATCCATGACAAGTAATCAGTTGTGGGTACCTAAATGTTGAGCATCTTAGAGATTTTTCCCACGATAAATATAGCTCTTTTTTTTTCGCCAAGGGAAATTTGTCGTCCCCGTTCTATCCCTTTATTCGTGGAGCGTTTTGATTACCTCTCCACGTCGAGGGAGAGAGACTAGATAAACCAGAGTCCGGCTTCCCTCTCCTCGCCACCTTTTATATGTCCTTTGTGTCTCTTGTCCCGCTCCACTCACGGCTGTCCACTTACTCCTTTGTTTCCCTTTGTCCTTGGCCCATCGTTCCCAGTGGTCCACACCCATTCCCCTATTGTACATAATGTAATGTTATTTATATTTCATTCCTGTCTGCCGCCTTGCTTATTTTATTTTCTTCTCCCCCCCTTTATTATGATTTTTATTTTTTAAAGATGTATATTGAACTGTATCGGGACCATTTTGAAATGTATTAGAGATTTGTTTTGTTTTGTTTTTTTGCCCATTTTTAATTTGGTATAATTGTCTTAAGCAAATCCTATTTTTTAATTTTCCTAAGTTTGTTTCTAGTGTTTTGTTATTCAACATTTGAATATATGTATATATAATTATATATATGATAAAATTATATATAATTATATAATGCCAAATGGCCTTTCTAAGCAAGATACTGTTCAAACCTAATAAAGTGCTTCAGATTTTAACATCCGTCCGTTTTTATTATGGCTTCGAATACGTTACAAAAGAGAAGTGAGGATACGTCACACGTGTCAAATGGAAGCGCCGTCTTTCCTGGCGACAACGTGGCGCTCATTACAGCTCCCTTCTCAAAGAAGACAGATGGGACGGGTTCAAAATAATTGCCGATCGTTTACGTGCCTTATAGATCAGGCAGTCCTCTTTAAGCGTTGCTCATGAAGGGTTTTCGGTCAGTGTTTAACCTTTCACCTTCAATCAAACGTCAGGGGGCTTTTGGTACCAATCAGTTACTAAACTGTAAAATATTTAGTGTTGCTATTGAGATGTTTGCGTAAAAAGAATGAGAAGCAACAACTGCAGTTGTGAGAAACGTTATGTCTACATTAAGGTAGATTACTATTGGTCGATCAGGAATAACATTAAAACCACTGACAGGGGAAGTAAATAACATTGATCATCTTGTGACAATCCAGTGTTCTGCTGGGAACCTTTTGGACCTGACATTCATGTGGATGTTACTTAGACATGTAGCACCCACCTAGACCAGACCAGGCACCCCCACCCCATAGCAATGACACTCCTTGATGGCAGCAGCCATCCCCAGCAGGATGCAGCCTGACACAGGCACACACACAAAAACGGTTTAGGAACAACTCAAAAAAACGTGAAAAACAGCACAAGGTGTTGACCTGGCCTCCAAATTCACTAGATCCCAAACTGATCAAGTGTCTCCCCTCAACCCAAAGGCCCTCCACTAACAACACTCTGTTCTGACACCACAGGACACCCTCAGAAGGCCCATGTCCATTCTCTGATGAGTCACAAATGTTGCAGGCACAAGGGAGACCTACACAATATTAGGAAGGTGGTCATAATGATATGCCTGACTGGTATACACATTTATTATGTATACATTTACATTTATTATATAAAGGGATGACAGCATGCATTCCGATGTACATGCGATGTAAAGTTTATTGCTCAGCCTGTAAAAAAACAGTATGTTCTCTGAGGTTCTGGATGCACTTCCTGTTTTTTTTTTCTTTTATAGCATTAATGATGTCATCTGGGCCTTCTCCATATGTGCAAGAGAGTCAACATCTTAACATGTGGTAAGCATTACAAACTAAAGAAACAGGAAGAACTGGATATTTAGGAGAAAGAGGCGCAAGGGGCTAAGGACTGCTTTATATTGTTTAAAAACTAGCTCACTAATAAGGACTGCGCCACATCAGCAAGAAGAAAAGTTTGTAATGGCGAGGGATGAATAATGGAAAGGTTGTCTGGTCAGGCTGATATGAGACAAGAAGAGTCAGGGTGGGCTTTGAAGCGACAACAGGCCAAGCAGGCTAATGGAGCCCACAAGTTTCCTGAAAAGAACAGACACGAAAAGGAAGGAAAAATCACATTAATTGATTTGAAGAGGGATTATCAGGGTAGGTAATAACCTTTTCTAGGATTCGTTCAAAAGGCGTTTGAAACTGGAAAAAGAGTGCACGAGTTCAGAATATCTCCCCAGGGGACAGATCATAGCGTTCATAATAATATTTATGTAAATGAAAGAGGGTACTCATGTTTAAAGCATGAATTATGGGTCATCAGTTTTAGAACATTATCTGATGTCTAAAAGATGAGGGTGGGAGGGAGGTGCCAAAATTACATAATCATGTAACAAGCAGTTGCAAGGAGTATGAAGGGCTGTTTGAGGAAAAAACATGTTTATTTAGCTCCCTTTGGGAGATGTAGGATCACTTTACTCATTCCAAAGCATCTGATGCTTCCATTTTGATCATTTTTTCCCTTGATCTCTGTCTTGGAAGTCTAGCAACTTTGTGAAAGTGCAATGCCAAACTTCTGCTGTGCCCCTTTAAGATGGAAAGTATTAGGAAAACCTTTGATGAACTAAAAAACTACTTAGTCAAAGTCAAAATGGTGTTATGAAACAGGGATATTCATTCATTCATTCATCATCTTCTGTACCTGCTTATTCCTGTTAAGGGTCGCGGGGTTCTGCTGGAACCTATCCCAGCTGTCATCGGGCGAGAGGTGGGGGTACACCCTGGACAGGTCTCCAGTCTATCTCAGGGCTAACACACAGAGACACAGACAACCATTCACACTCACACTCACACCTATGGCCAATTTAGAATCACCAATGAACCTAATGAGCATGTCTTTGGACGGTGGGAGGAAGCCGGAGTACCCGGAGAGAACCCACGCAGACACAGGGAGAACATGCAAACTCCACACAGAAAGGCCCAGTCGGCCCACGGATTCGAACCCGGGACTTTCTTGCTGTGAGGCATCAGTGCTAACCCCCTCGACACTGTGCCACCCGAAACCGGGATAATTCAACTTATTAACCCAAAAGAGATTCACACCCCTGTTCTGTATACTATAAGCTTGAACACATTTTAGTAGTTCACTGAGATAAAATAGTGTTGCTACAAACATTACTCATGCATACTAAATAGTAGACTAAAATTAAATTTCTCCAAAATAAGCCGTACTTGTGAAATGATCTCCAGAATGTACTGAATGTATTCAGGTTTATCTCACTGGTTTCTAACTCTGTAACTGTTATTACCCGACACTGACAGGTAATCTACAACCATGCATCACTCCTCATCAGTGACAGAGATCAGTGATGAGTGAGATCACCTCACTTCAACCTATCCCTTGCACTGAACAGTTAAGCTTGCAGATGAACTGAGTCACCACATTGCGTTGTCAATCACCTCCTGGGGAAGGACTGGCTCTGCAGTGAAACTGTGAAACGCAAACACCCTTTACTCTCTAACTGAGATCAATGTCATCAGTGACCTGTTCAGGAATCCACTGTGTTTGTTCCTTCACTGAGTTTGCCCTGACTGAGGGGTCAACAGGATCACTGTGGTCAAATCAGATGTGGAAAATAGGAAATAGGAGCTACTGTGTTTTAACACATGAAGAGCGCATACATATAGTTTGATCTAGGAAATACTGTCTATAAGCTCTTCAGACAGGACCCAGTCCACATAAGGCAACAATTGATGCTTGATTGATACAGTCTGCCACTACACTAATTCATGTAATGACTTGAATGTCCTATTCAACCAGAGTGACCGTATGTGGAGGTGGACACCGGTGATGCATGAGAGCAGATGAGCATCCCAGGGGTGTCAGAGCTGTTTGCAGGTGATAATTGGAATTGGCCAGGTCCTCTGCCCCTCTTGTCCACAGGAACGACTCATTTCACCCCTGGGGACAGAGGGACCAAAGGGGTCACTGATGGGTGGGGCATATAGAGAAAGATGATGGAGATGTGTGTCGGGGGGCGCTTCTGGACTGGTACATATATTGAGAAGGAGGACGAGGGTGTTGAGTATGTCTTCGGTGAAATACTTGTGAAAGTGTGTGATACTGAGAACTGTAGGGTCTGACCAGCTGGAGAACAGTCAGGCTGAGCTTCTGCAGACACACTGAGGGACACCCGTGCTGACAAAGCTGTGAAAGTTGAAACTAAGGTAAGGACACTTAATGACACTTAGTTTTACTGTACTCTGTCTAAACCAGGGGCTACCTGGAACTTGTACTAGTCTTTTTAAAGGGAGCATTATAATTTTAGGGGAAAAGTCAAATAATTATATTAATATAACATCATTTCAGCATCATACTTGGATGTTTGAGTGATTTATGAAAACTGGCAGCAAAATATTCCAATGCAAGTACTTTTTTGAAAGAAATGACACTGTATATGGTATCATTGAAGAAATTGTTGAGATGTTATTGCAGGAAGAGCAAAATTTTCTCAAAATGAAGATAATAATGACCTTTAACCTTTACTTGTATAGCGATTTTCAAGACATAGTTACAAAGAACTTTGGAGACAAAGACTAAATAGTACATAGAGTCACAAGACCTGATGACCTCCTGAAACAGTAAAATAAAAGTGATTAAGAAAAAATAGAGAACAGATTTACTTCTGAAAAAGCCTTCCTGTAAAAGTACATTTTGAGAAGGGGAGATGTGCAGGGGCAATCAATTTCGAGAAAGAGCATCTCATAGTCTGAACTACATGTAACTGAGTGTCCATCTTTGCTTTTAAGTGGGAGTATCATGTGCATATCTCGGCTGGTTTTGCTGATGGGGCTGCTTCTCTGTGTGGGGGCTCAGCTGTCCCACGCCCAGCACTGGTCCCATGGTTGGTATCCCGGAGGAAAGCGGGAGCTGGACTCCTTCGGCACATCAGAGGTAGGCATCGTTTAGTTCTTTAACCGAGCAGCTTCTGTTCATATTCTGAACCTCAACGTCTTTGCTTCTCAGATTTCAGAGGAGATTAAGCTGTGTGAGGCAGGAGAATGCAGCTACTTGAGACCCCAGAGGAGGAGCATCCTCAGAAACATTATTGTAAGTGAACGGCAAACAGCAAAACCTTATTAAAAATAATAATAATAAAGCGTGTTTCAATCTAATGCCATGCTAAATAACTATTTTCACAGCTGGAGGCCTTGGCCAGGGAGCTCCAAAAGAGAAAGTGACAGCTTTTCATCTTAAACTGCTTTTGTACCCAGTGACCCTCTTCTTCTGTATCTGTGTCTTGACATGATTCTGTGATCTTGTGATATGTTATATTTCTCAGTAAATTTGTTTTCCAGCTTTGCACTGTTTTTCCTTGTGGCATACAAATGTGGAAATTACAATGACCCACAATAAAGTATCTATTTTGATATTAACTTTCTTTTATTTATTGTTTTCATTGTTGGTGTCCCAAATTGTCTGCGGCACATGGTGTGATTAATAAATATACAGGGAGAAATACTATTAGTGGTTGTAGAAGTAGCAAATATTAAAGTATGTACTATTATATTTTTATTTATTTATTGTATTCTGCTGTTACACAACAAAAATTTAATTCCATCCAAGAAAAGAGCTGTGACGTCCCGTAGATACATACATAGAGACAGAGTAGCCTAGAAATTAAGTGAAAAATATCACTACATTTGATTAAAACGTTTTTTTTTTAAAAGCTTCTCCCTCAAACGTTTGAGTACTGCGAAGTCACTGCGCATGCGCTAACATCTAGGGAAAAAAAAGATGGACGACACGAGCGTCTGCACTCTGCCAAGTGCGCAGTCAGACGCTCAAAATTACACTACCAGTACACCTAACGCGGCTTCTGTCACAGATGCTGATAAAGTAATAAACACTAAAATAGATAGTACCAAAGTTGAAGGTGAGTTGTGTCTAGAACGTGAAAATTCAGCCGTTTGGAACCCCGTATGCCGAGCTAACGTTAGCTTGTTAGCTAACTGGCTAGCCAGCTCATCAGTCTAGTGAGCTAGTTAGCTCCTTAGCTAAATACGTTAGCGTATTTCAGAGGGCTTTTGTACCGGTCCGTGAGTGCAGGACTCGTGAAAGATATCGCCACCAAAAACTCCCCCTTTACCTTTAGAAAAGCCGAGTAACGAAACCAAATATTTATGACATACGTTAGTTTGTGACTCTTCTAGGTGCGGAACTTGTGTCGTGAGCTAGTGTCTCTGCTCCTCAACGAAAAGGCCTATTGGTCCTTGCTGTATCCACATACCAGTGGTTTAGGTTAGCTGGTTGGGCAGCTAGCAGGTTTTGGTAGCGGATGCCACAAAGTAACTTGGTACCATAAAGTGGTTGACATTATTTTTATCCTCTCTGGCAGTAAATGAAAGACGAGTCACCAGTGACAAACCTAATGATTGAAAGTATTGTAAGATGGCTGTGAGTTTGAAGAATCAGAAACTGAGGTGTCATTCAATCTGCTGTAATGTCCCATCTGCCCTGGCCTCGCTTACCAGTAGAATAAACAGTACTGTCAAAAGTTTCAATTGTAAATATAGCACACATACTTTGAGACAGTCCTTACAATTTCTGTCCTGTGGTTAACTGCTACTGTGACTATCATTTGGTAAGTACAATATTTGAAATGTATCAAAGACATGAATATTTCAGAATTTACAATACAAATAATTTGCTTTTCCAGTCTTTAAATTTATTTGAGAGGCATAAATTATTTGACATCAACACTTTTTTTTTGTGTAACTGTCTTGAAATCAAGATATTCTGAAAGTAACAGTCGATTATGATTACATTATTGTCTTTCTCTTGGTCATAGCAAAAAAAACAAAAACAAACAAATAATGTTAAATTGTGAAAGTTTTCATTACATTCGCATCATATCAATGCCAAAGTATGTCTTTGGACTTGATACACTGTAATGCAAATATTTTTACCTCAGGTTCATATGACGTGAGGTGAACAGTGAAATAGTAATAATTTCCACAACAGTCATGTCCTATGAAAGGTTCACTACCATATAAATCCATACATCAGATCATGTCATTCTTAAATTATGTAGGCTTCTATTAGTTAAATTGTTTAAATATTGCACTTTAATATGCTGATTCCTATTGATTAAAATATATTTAATAGTATTTCTACACATGTAAATTTAACTTCACAAGACGGATATTAAGTGTTTGACTTAATTAAAAAAATTAAAACAATACATATACAATGATATTGTAGTGTGAAATAATCTGGGATTACACTGGACCACAGTGTCTTAGAAGAAAAATCAAATGGAAAGTTTGTCCTCCAGCTTTGTTGTCATGACCAGTAAGCTTTTATTTTATGTGCAAAAATACAATGTACATTCCTGTGAACTAATGGGAAATAGTTAAATACACAAGCCACCGTGTAGTTTTAACAGTTTTTTTAGTGAGTCATTATATTTTCCATGATTTATTGAGTTTGATTTAATTAACAGATTTTATGATGGTATGGTAAATGCTGCTGCGTCCTGCCTTCTAAGCTGGTACAAATGCAGCAGCAATGACATGCGAACACTCTTAAACACTCATTTGGTAGCAATAATATACTGCTAGTATCTAGATGATTTGAATCAAACCCCTATAGAAGGCTGGTAATGAGTGTCGATAGTTCAAGGCTTTAGGTAGTTAACAACACTAATACAGAATATATTTGTGTATCACTGATCCAAAATTTTTTTTCTTTTAGGGGATACTAGTACGATTCAAATCTGGTTTATAGTCTGTGTGCACCTGTTGTATTGGAGGTAGCAACAGAAGAATTCTATGATGATTTAAAAAAATGTTTTGAATGTTGGATGCCAGATAAAACTCATTCAGACAGTAGAAATTGTTAGAATAGAATCGATTAGAATTTAACTTATTGTTTTTCAAAAACGTATTATCTAGGAAACGTTTCCATTTGGCTCAATAGTTTCAGCTGAATTTTTAAAAGTTTGGCGCTTGCGTTTAGAGCTTCAGTACTATCTGATAAAAGTTAGCATTGCATAGAAAAAATTTTTTAAAATGCTTTTGAAATGCAGCGCAGTCATTTAATTGCCTGATATTTGTTCATCATGCTTAAATAATCTTTATTCTATAGTTCACCACAAAGAAGACAAGAGTGAGGAGGAGCTACTTAAGGGTCTCCTCACTGACAGTTACTGCCATGTGTGCGAAGCTGTGCTGCTGTTTGAATCTCAGCGACTGTCCCACTATGAGGTGTGTACTGATTTCTAGGCACTAGTCATTGAATTGTGGTACAGTTTTACTGACTCGAAAAAGTTGGAGCCTTCATAGTAATGTAATGCCTATCACCCGACTGCAGGGAAAGAAACACGCTCAGAAACTCAAGGTGTACCTGCAGGCCAGAAAAGAAGAGAAGATGAACAAAGTACCCCAGGTTAGTGCTAATTTGAAGATTTTACTTCACTATAAAATCAAAATTGAGCTTCATAGAGGAATGAAAAGAAATCACAATGCTACACATAATCAAAAGATGCGATTTTGTAGAGCTGGCTATAAATGATGCTGGGCTCAGACTATGGGAGTTTAAAAACAAACTGGTTTTTGTGCTGCATGACACCTTCTATCAGATATCAAACATGCACACACTAATTTGAGAAATAATTGTTTCCCTAGATATTATTAAGATCTTCAAACAGAGGGAACAATAAGGGAGAAGTACACCACGTCACATCATTTCAAGCTGGTTGTGGTGCAGCAAGTTGCTGAATGTATAGTAATACTTTGCAGTGGAAAATAAGTATATCCTAATTATCAGACATGTTTGGCGTACTTTATTTAGTATGTCATGGCGCATGTGTATCTGATTCTTGACCAGTCGGTCTTATGTCGTTTTTTGTTTGTGTTTTGTTTTTTTCTCAGCGAACTATGACTGCTGATAAGGACCGCTTCTGTGAGCTGTGTAACATGGTGTTTAGTTCACATGTGGTAGCAAGGTCACACTATGAAGGCAAAGTCCATTCAAAGAATCTTCGTAAACAAGGTCTTCGTCCACCAGGCAAGTGCTGGTTGTGTATTGTAGTGATCTGAATTTAAATATATTTACAGATAAACAGTCAGTTTTTGACAGTATGATTCCGGTTCATTTCTGATTATTGTCAGAAGAACAAACTCAACTTGAATTTGTTCATTTTCCTTGCATTTATAGACAAAGGCATGGGAGTGTGTTCTTCGCCAAGTCTTATTCAGGATCCAGATAATTCTGACCAGACGTTATCCTCTGAGGGTGGTATGGAGCTTCTTTCAGACCCTACAGGCACCGCAACCACCCAGAGCACAGAGGTTGATCTGAAGGACCCTAACAAGTACTGTGCCCTTTGTGCTTCCTCTTTCAACACACCCCAAATGGCCACACAGCACTACAATGGACGCAAACACCAGAGAAATCAAGCCAGACAGGAGCTGCTCAAAGATCTAGGAGACAATGTACAACAAGGTAACACATGGCCTCGTCTCTGAGTGTATAGATGCAATACAAAAGACATTAAATCAAGGTTTAATCACATTTAATATTATGTTTTGTCTAATTTGCGGGAAAACCCTTGATGTGAAAAAAAAAATAGTCTTTGAGGGACATGTCTTCTTTAGTTCTCTATTATTATATTATTATTATATTTCAGTATATGAAATTATCCTTTAATCAAACTGAGATTCAAGACGACAAATAAAATCAGTAGAAACCAGGCAATGGCAAGACAGCCTAATACCAGAAAGTTACCATTCAACAGAAGAAAATATCACAGATTAATACCCAGAAATGCAAAGTGAAAAGCCCAGATGAATTTCTTGCCAAGCTTCTTAAGACAACACAGATGAAACGACAAATCTTAGCCATGAAGAGTTTATCCCATCAGAGCAGATAGGTAGGGAGGAGATTAGCAGGTACGTTTTAGCTTGATCTGTAACCTTGTTTTAATTAAATTATTATTTTTTTTTTTTTAAAGTCAGCAGTGTTGACTATACTATATTTGTCTAGTTGTATGTTATACATGTTTAATTAGATATTGATGATAGATAGATTGCAATTTAAGTTTCACGTGATGTTTTGTTATTTTTATATTCAGTTGTAGGCCGTAGAATTTGTTTGTAGAGAAGAAAGATCAATTAGGAACTAATTAGAAAATAGCTAGAAATAGACAAAACCAACAGAAGTCATGTGTGTGTGTTCAGAAGCCTTTATTTGACCATTTTGCAGTTTCTTTCACATTTTTACACTCACTCGTCTCCAGGTAACTCCCTGGTGTGTCAAATGTGTAGCGTGCAGTTCAACTCTGTGGAGATGTACCAGGCCCACATGCAGGGAAGCAAACACCAGATCAAGTAAGATCAAGCTTTTTCTGACAAACACACCATTTCTTCTGTCATTTTGTCATAATTTCTCATATACTTCCTTTAAAATTCAGTCTCTGCTAAACTGCACTTCAGCCAGCCTTTGCAGGACTTATGCACCTATGCTAATCTAGGAACCGTTTAGCTACTTTTGTTTTGGTTTTCCACCAGTATGGTAATTACAGTATGTCCCACGGCTCCTGCATGCACTGAGGTGTGTAGTGTGTAGGGTTGGGCGACATGGACCAAAAATCATATTTCTATATATTTTTAGTTGATCAAATAATACCAAAGACAGTTCCAAGTCAAAGCCACAAATGCCAGCAGACACATTTATTAACAGACTGCTCTACATTTATATATGTTTATATGTTCTTCACCAGGGAGAAGAAGGTCATTGACCTGTGCAAATCCCAACAAAAAGTCTACACCACATTTTCAGATGAATTGGCAGATTACATTCAGGTTCAGCAGGCTCGTGGTATCAAAACCAATCAAGTGCTCCCTCAGCGTGATACACAAGAGAATGAAGAGGATGAAGAAGGACAGAAAGGATTAAACAAGGGAGATATGGATATGAAAGAATGGAATAAACCTGTGCTCAACTTCCCTCCCACTTCTAAACCTCTTCATCTCCCCCGCCCTGGTTGTTACAAGCCAGCTGAAACATGGCGCCCTTCATATCAGGGCCCACCGTGGCCGTCTCATGGCTGGATCTACAACTGCCCTCCTCCAGTCCTCCCATCCTCAGGTTCTCCACTGGTCACTGGTCACCAAAAAAGGGGGAGGCACAGACAACAGTCAAGCTCTTCCTCATATACTACCTCATCATCTTCCTCCTCATATTCCTCCTTCAGCAGTAGCACAAGTGATAGTGATGACAGTGAATGTAGGCGCCGAGAAAAGAAGAGGAATAGAAGGTCCAGGAAGGACAGAGGCAGGAGAGGAAGGGATGAGGAGTCCGAGGAGGAATGGAGGAAGGGGAGGAAGCGCCAGAGGAGAGAAAGAGATAACGACTCAGAGGAGAGGAGAAGAGAGCAATCTGTAGAGTCTGGGGAGGAGGGGAGGAGAAAAAAGCTAAAGAATCACGGCAAGCGGAGACGGAAAGAAAAGAAGGTTCAGGAGAACTTTGAGATGGAAAGAGGAGAAAGGGTGTCGGTGAAATTAAAGCCGGAAGACACGATGGAGAATAGAAAAGAGACTGAACTGCATGTTGATGCTGGACTCAGTATTGAACAAAGGGAGGGTGGAGAGGAAGAGCCAGCCAAACCCAAACACAGGAAAGAGAAGAAGAAAATGAAAGACAGATTAGACACTAGGACAGAGGAGGAAAAACTTTGGGATGACTCCATTCTTGGTTGTTAAACTAGTCTTCTGGACTGCTGACATTTTTCAGACATTAAGTTATCATAAGTATGATGCTGAAATTTTCAAAAAACTGTGTATTTTAAAATGATTGAAATATTAAACTAAAATTTCATCATCTGGTCTGGCAGCCATACGCGTTTCTCTATAGGTGTGCTAGCTGGCTAGTATGTTTAGCTTTTGTATGGCTCTCTGATTGAATTCATGTGTGTATCTAATTGTTTTCCCCATTATGTGAAATTATCCTTTAAGTCGTCTTGGTGACTTAACACATCAGGAACTTAAATTATTTTGGTAATGAATGTGTGCTTCTCACAAGGATTTGCTTGCAATTCCTTCAGCAGTCTGTGGTCGGCACTGTTGAGCTTCTTTCAGAGCCACAGGAGAGCAAATAAAAACCCATAAACGTTAGAGTCATTTCATTCCTCTTGAACCTCTCATGCTTTCACACACAGATGTATTGACTTAAAATAGGTCTGCTAGACCTGTAGAGAGCATCCACATGTCAGACTAGTTAGTGTGCCTGTTACTCATTACAGAATATCAAAATTGTTCAATGGTAGATCACCTAGACATTACCTTATTTATAAACCACTGTGTGCTCCCCCAATTCATTAGGTACACTGGTGAAAATGAATGCATTCTAATGTAACAGTCAGCACTAAATCTTATCTTTGTGTGAAGGTTAAGGTGTAAAGCGTTCAAATAACTGAGAGCTGTTGATTCAACTGTGTCAACTTGTCATATATTATTTTGACAACCCCATTATAGTCAGTGAGCGAGACTTAACAGAAACACTTTAGCGTTTGATTCAGTCCAGTTTAACAGCACCACAAACTGCGTCCTCCAAAATGAGCATATTGTTTAATTACCTGTTTCAACATGAACTAAATATTATAACAAGATTTTGTGCAGCACCATACTAGAATACTAGAATGGATTTGTTTTCTCTCGGGTACCTTATGAGCCAGCGAGTGTTCATGTGCTGCGAATGTGCTTGCACACCCCGACAGCATATAAAAAGTTTGGGGTCATACAGGTGCAAAGGTTAACTGAGAGCAGCTCTTTACAAAACCTCAGAACTTAAGTTTAGAGGTAATTTGTGATAAATGTAGTAAAGGCAGCGTGCAGAAACTAAAGGAGACTGAAAAGTAAACTGCAGTTTAAAGTGCTATTCTAAGAACATGGCCTTTCATTTCAATTTTTCACATTTCTGTCTTTAAATTCGGCTTTTTTTGGGGTTTGGCATTGTAAATCTTTATGCTATGTGTATGCACAAAACACATTGCTATGAAGAAAGTTTGATATAGTCTACTACATATGGTAAGTCCTGTAGAGACTCTTAGATGAAAACCTTCTGGAGAAAGACCTTTAAGCATACTAATAGCATCTGTGACACATGGAATAATACATATACAGGTAAAATAAGTGTCAAAAAGACTCAAAGAAGCTCCTCCGCTTTGCAGTTTTTGTCTGAAAGCGTTGAAGCATAGAGACCAACAAAGGCTTCACTGCTTAGCGATGTGTACAGAGCATCTCTGAAGCCCCCGGAGATCTCCTGTTTTCAAAGAATCCTGTGGTCTCGTTCCCTGTGTCGCTCGAAGCTTCGACCCCCGTAGAGCTGTGTGATGCCCACATCCTCTCGCTTTACGACCCCCGCCAGACCGTTCTGTACCTTTTTAACATTTAACACACGCACAAACAAATCCACAGACACTTAGATGATCTGAAGTATCTTTATCAAGGAAATGTCAGTTCAGTGGATAATTAGACCTTTGAACAGTCAGTATGGCTGCACAAAAATGAAATATAATTACCAGTCAGTGAGACATATTACTTTTAATGCAAATGTGCTTAAAATCATTAAAATCCTTGTTGTTGTTGTTGTTGCTGCTTGTAAGTAGCAACAAACTACTGTAGGTCTGAGTTAGGATCATCTTATCGTTATCAACTTAAGGCTTTCATCCCACAAACCAAAAGGTGAGTTGAGTATTACAATGGCACATTGATCGATTGATCAATTGAATGACAAGAAACAATCATTGGCCATTCAACTTTCAGATTGGGAAAATGTACAGATTTACTGCTTGTTTCCATTTTTAGCATCATAATTGAAATACGTCTAGGTATTAGAATTGGGCCTGTAAAGAATATGAAGATGTCCACATAATTTTCTAGCACCTATATAAAGTATGGGCCCATGAGCTGACGGATTAGTCACTGATGAAAACTGATTGTTGCGGTCCAAATTCACTCATTCCTGAGCCTTTACAAGCAACGCAAATGCACTCTTGTGCCTGCGCTTTCACATAGGACAGAATGAAGAGCTACGTGTTACAACCGAGGATCTTCAACTATTCAAAAAAAAGATTTTAGGAAATTTTCCCTCTTGATTTTTCAGTAATTGCTTGGGGACAGTTCATTGTCAGTGGAGGAAACTGAGAAAGCAGTTGATTTAAAATCCAAGTTGAAGCGTTCCATCAAAAAAACGTAACTTTGTTACAAATAATTGGAATTTGGAATAAATAATTTCAGCATAAAACTATGTTATTCCCTTTTACATGGGTGAAAAAAAAAATACTCAGAATTTTATTTGTTTACCAAAGTTTGTAAATTGCATATACACTCTTTATACGCTGCACTCTAAGAAGTAATGAGACATATGTGCAGATGAGTGGTACAGACACATGAAGCATACATCTACAGCAGTGTTGCTCAAAGTTTTCATCTCTAGGCCTTCATTTTTAGTTGATACTTCAATTTAAAGTTTCGGCTCTGTATGTCGGTATTCTTTTTCTGTTTTCTTTCTGCAGAAAGACATGAAGCTACATATGTAGGGCTCCGCTGAGCTCTAGGTCATGCACCTGGGCAGAGACCACAGCACTGCAAAGTGCTGCTCTGGCAATATACAACTTTTTTATTGTTTGATATGTGGTATCATGCCAGCTCTCATGAAACAGCTGTGAGACATAAGACACATTGTGACTTGTGTGTTGAACTGCATCTTTCTCCTTTCTTTATTTTTTATGTAGCACATTTTAGAATTGGATATGTGGTATTTCTGCCAGTTGTCTGCTATAGGCATTTCACTTCTCATTTTTTGGTAGCGTGTGTTTGCGTGCGTGCGTGCGTGCATGCATGCGTGTGTGTGTGTGTGTTTAAGTCCTGTGGCTGGTGTTTGGCTCAATCTGATAGGCCCTGTGCGTGTCACATTGGGGTGGTCCTTTGAAGGCCCTGTCAGTGTAGTTCCTCGTATCATCTTCAACAGATAGATAGAAGAAAAAGAAAGTGTCAGCTGCCTTCCTCCAGCTAACGCGCGCAGGTACGCACACTGGCCACCTGACAAAATGATCCTGCTGCCACTAGCATGGACACTGTTCACTGTCTGGTTCTGGACAGCTGGTAAGACCATTACACTTTTCTATTTAGTGTTCATTAAGCCTCCATCGTACTCGGCATCAGAACTCAGTCAGGGGCCTGTAGCGGAGGTTGTGTTTTTGTATTCTCAAGCAGATGTTTGTCTGGTGTGTAACTTAAATGATGTGTACGTTCAGTAAATATAGTCAAAGCCATAGTTCGTGCTCAAGGTGAATTTTTTAAGAGTTTAAACAGAAACAGTAGC
Source organism: Chelon labrosus (assembly GCF_963514085.1). NCBI lineage: Eukaryota > Metazoa > Chordata > Actinopteri > Mugiliformes > Mugilidae > Chelon > Chelon labrosus. The sequence goes on from NC_140340.1 coordinate 27,208,409, forward strand.
ACGCACTAGCTGATGTTTGTTAAACTTTATTTTCTTGTCTCAGAATTGGACACTAATAATAACATGTATATATTAATGATACTATTATGTTATTACATTAATGCTAGCTGCACGATAAGAACTAAGGGCTTGTGATGAAAAGAAACAATTATATTATGAATAACAGTGTGTGTGCTCTGCAGTAGTTTTCCTCACGGTCAGTTTTATATTTTTGTGTTTAATGTATTGTCGCTTGATTGAGGCATCAAAGTGATTCGTACTATGTAGAGCAAATCACTGACTATAGATTAAATTAATTTGAAGCACTCTTTGGTGCAATGTTTGCCTACTCTATGTTGGCAAAAACAACATCTTCCTCCAAACAGTCCTACGTGCCAGCGAGCTGTAACATTTCATTCACAGACAACCTTTAAATATTTCATAACACAATTGCAACAGGTATTATACCTGACTTGAAAACACGCACAACAGCCATTGGCGCAGATTCTAAAATTAGATGAAATAGCTCTTACAAAGTAGTCATCTATTACACAATTGCTAAATCACCCTCCCCTTACAGCTATTTCTAAATGTCACCTTCACAAAGTCTGACATATAAACAAGACATTTCTTCATAGTTCGGCTTCATTTGTGCTATTGCAGAATTTTAGGTGGTAGTTGTGTTTCCATAATGCCAGATGTATTTGTGCGGCCTTGCTTTAACCGTGATTACGTCGATGTTCTTTTACATTACAAACAGTACATTACTAATTTCTGTGTGCGACTGCTGAGGACTACTCCAATTACCTTTCTAAAAAACAAAACAAAGGATGGACATTAAAAGAAGACTCAGTAACTCTTTTGTGACCATACCCGATTTCTCTCAGGAGCTGGCGTATATGATTCTACAGCTGTATGCTAGAGCGTAGAAGTTGTTCAGTGTACAACAAGTGTGTTTGTTGGAATCTCAAACATCCCTCGTTTTCTGCTTCTAGGGGCCCAAGAAATCGTCCTAAAAGAAAACATCAAACAGAAGCCCGTCCTTTATCCCAAGATCGACAGCAATGAGACTATCGAGTGTGAATGTGGCAACATCCCCTGTGACTCTGTCTTCTGGTTCCGCAGTATTCTCATTAACAGCAAATTAGAGTTCCTCGGCAAATGCAACAATGCTGAGCGCGTCACCGGTCAGGTGGACAAAGCACACTTTAAATTAACCAAGCGGGGTGGTAATGCATTTACTCTACGTATCATCAGTGTGACAAAAGCGGACGCAGGGATTTATTCTTGCGTCGTAAAGGGCAAGGACAACAGAGAAATGTGGAATCCCGGACCTCTTGTCCTGCCAGGAGGTTTGTATTCTGAAATCTGCAATACTTTATTTACTGTGTAGCAGTTCAGTATCAACGATTTAAATAGCAATCACGTGTCAGACCTCCAATATATCTGTCTGATTTCAGGTAAGTGATTAAACGCACAGGCATTTAAATTGGTGTATTATGACATTTGGTAAAACATCATCATGTATGTATTGTACAGTCAGGATTATGACTTGCATATTACTGCGAATACCTGCGTTGGATCCAGTTTGAATTCGTCCTCAGAACTTACGCTCCCCTCGCTTCTTATGTTTCGAACAGTGTAATACTCCACTGTCTACCAGTCTTTAAAAATACATATATATATATATATATATGCACATATAGTAGTAGTAGTAGAGGTAAGCTCGGAATCCACTGATAATACTCAATTTTAAAGTGTGTGTATACAACCATATACAGTTATGTCACATGTACCTATGTATAGTCTAGTTGTCACCCCGGCATTACGCTCAGCACCTATTTTTGATGATTTTTATATCATGAATGTTCTGCGGTCCAAACGGTCTTTTACTGGAGTGTGAAATGCAGATAAAGTGTCTGTAGGCCTTAACATATATGAAGTTTTAAAAGCAGGGGCAGGTGTATAATTGCTGTGTAACACTCTTGCTTTGCTGCTGTTTGTCATTCATCTTCATGGTTCTTTGGTCTTCATGTGACAGAGACCCCTCCGACGGTACCCCCTAAGCCAAAACCCAAACCAAAGATCAAACCGGTCAAGTGCTGCTCTTCGAAGAAACAAGGCAAGTTACTAACATCTTTTCTGTAAATGAATAAGAGCACTTGCAACGGTGTATAGGTTGTACAACGTCCTGCTGTGTGCAAATTTAAGTATATATGTGTGAAACCTTTATATTGTTTTACAGAAGGTTGCAGCCCCAATGTTCTGTGGCCAATGGTTGGAATTACTGCAGGCTTGGGTCTAGCTCTCGTCTGCACATTGTACTATTTCAGCCGTAAGTTGTGTCCTCGTTCGATACGCTAACTATTTTAAGGCCGGGTAGAAGAACTGGTTGCGGTTATTCGTGTCCAGTGAGCAAATCGTGCTTACAAATTGTTGCAAAGTTTCAACATTAAACATTAAAAAACGATTGCATCTCTGATGTATTTTCTTTGTTTTCTACACTCTTGTTTACAGGGCTACCCAAAAAATGCCGCCACCGATTTGAGAAGTAAGTCATTGATTGCTCTGCTATTAGTCTGCTATTTTTCTTGCGTAATCTTTACTTCCTTGTTTAGTTTTGTTTACTATACTAACATCTTTATCTTGTGTTTATCTCCATTCAGAAAGAGGCAAACGTCCTAAAGCCCTTCTCCTACGGCTTACATGAAGACACGCTTCACGTGAGCCGTCCATCCATCGGGGCATGAAGGACAGGATTCACTCCGAACCCTGACATGTCAAGTTTCTTCACAGAAAATGTGTGCTCAGCCCGAGAAGGATTTTTTTCATTTTCAGCAGCTGCAGCCATGTAACATATTGTGATATATATTCACAGGTTTCTGTTGTATATTTTTATAATAAAGAGCTCCGCTAAGTTCAGACAAAGCCTTGCGCTGTAACTTTTTCTGATCTGTCACTTCTCTTTATTCAGATTGATTCATCGCATATGAAGATGCGGCTCTTGTTTTAAGACCGTTATATCTTTTTCTCTAAACCCATACTGTGACACAGATATGTCTCTTAACAGTAAAGTCTAATCCGTGTATTTACATGCAACAATCACAAAAGAGACGGGCTGAAGTACAGCTTTTTCTGCATTCTTTGCTCTTCTGTATTTATTCGTGCGGTCATCTTCAACAGCGTTGTAGTAAAGGTTAACGTTCACATCTGTCGCAAAGAAAAAAGCACTGGCATGTTGATTTTTCTGTGAGCTCAACTCAGTTTGACCAATAAAATTGTATATTTTGAATCTTTCCCATTGGTTGCAGTCCTTTCTATCCAGTTTCTTGCAACATTACCAACAGATTAATGATGGGCTCCTTCGCCATGGCAGAAATAATAAATGCTGTACATTTTTCCAGTGACAGTCCAATGTCATATTTACGGTTGTCTCTCACATATTGTGTTAATTATCTTTCGTTAAGCAGCACATCTTGTGTATGGAGAGAAGAAAGGGAGGTTTAGAAGTGGGTGTTGTACTTCCATTATCAATATTGTGTTAGGCGGAAGTTGAGTAGGTGAGTGTCAGGGTTTGGTTTCTTCCTCTACTTTTGATGTGTAAACTAATATTCAGTTTCTGTTGAACTGCCTCCAGTACGTGCCAACAAACTCTACTGTTATAATCCTGAACTGCAGGCTACAAAATCATTCTATAGCAAGGTATCTTCGCTGTTTCACTCTCTCACTAACACACACACACACACACACGCTCAGGCGCGCACACACAAGCAGCACACATTCACACCTGCGTGACTGAGGAGTGCAAAGGCTTGACTGAGTTAGTGGTTGTTCGGGTCTCAGGAACTGCGCTCATCTCCTTCCTGCGTGCTGGAGAGAGGAGAGACAGAGCCGTGTTTACTGAGATCCTATCGCCTCGCTCAGCTTTGAGCTCTTCATCTAGTCTCTGAAACAAAAAGACCGCAACAAATACCACAGACCCAACCACAAGCGCTGACAGAGACAAGGGGAGACAGAGGGAGCGTACAATTTTGAAATGAGAACACAATTTAAAAAAAAAAGAAATACATGAATACCTAAAGAGTGCTGTTTCAGAGTGTTTTATTGGATATGATCCGATATAATACAAAGCACATTGCATTCAGACATTCAAACATGCAGTTATTACCTGATGCATAAGTGCGTGTGTATGAGTATGTCAAGGGTGAATATTTATTCATCATGAATGAATGACGATAGTAAATAGTGATGATAGTAAATGTTCAAAACAGTAAAATACATTTGGTGAATTCCTGTAAACAGAGGTAACACTAGTTCCTTAAAGGACACAAAACACATAAAGTGCTGCTTCAGTGAAATACAAAATGGTTGCCCATACGGTATGTTGTACCACATACACAGTCAAAGCAAATTAAATTATATTCATATGTCACTTTAACAAGGACAGACAAAATGAGTGACATTTTTCATTTTAACATGTTACAATTCAACTGAGCCACAAAACACAGCCTCCACAACGACAAAGTTGAATCAAGACCGCAGACGTCTTCAAGAAAACTGAATATTATATCCTTTATTAATGTAGACTTCAAGTGAAGAATTGTGTTTACTGTGTTTAAGGATTTGACAGATTTAGTCAGCAAGATGTACCCGACATACTAGTGAACAGTATTTATTTTTCTAATATTCAGTGTAGACGTTTGAGGAAGTAATTCATTCGCATTTCTCAGTTCCAGGAAGTGAATGTAGAAGCAGCAGTAAATTCGTGTCATTAAAGACAAAAGATTCCTGCTGTTTTCTGTAGATTAGTAGATTTGTTTGTATTTAAAACACAAGATGAATATGTCAAATGATACATTATAGGTCTTGTAAGCTATTTGTACAACGTCTTCTGACACCTGTATAATTATAGTCATACCAAAGTAACTTCTAAACGGCTAAACACTTACGGATGGTTTTATTGGCGTTTAAATATTGAAATTTATATATATTTCTGCATTAAATACATTCCACACCAATTAGATTCCTTGTTATGTTAGCTGTAATGAGGAGAGGAAGAAATATAAATAGACAAGTGGCACTAATATTACTGTATTGGACGTTAATCCATTGTTATCATTTAATTACTGTTACGTCTTGTAAGTTTACATTTGGAATGCAGGACCTTACACTGAGAAACATAGAGATAGTAGCATGTATATACATTCACTTGTGTCAATAGTATATCAGAATAATATTATTGCGGCCCTGAATGATAAAGATGTCTGATTAGAAATGATCTAATTCAACATGGACCAAGTAGAGATTTGTCAACCGTATTTTGAATGTCACTGGCCCATTCAGAATCCGATTTGATGAACTCTACATGGTGTGAAAATAGTTCAGTTGAGACAATGTAAACCCTCTTAGTATATCAGAATCAACGCTACTTCTGGAGTCACTGTGCTCTACGTGATTTACACAAACAAAGTGTTGAGTCCAACAAGCAAAGTAGCTTTTAGTGAACGTTAAGGGTGGATGAGTACCCTTCACTACCATAATATTAAACATTAAATACCAAGTAGACATTTTTTTATCAAAAGAGCAAAATGTAAGAGCACTTGTATACACTCCTGCTATTTTCCAAAACCCACATATTCAAATAAACTTCCAAAAAAGAAAGTACCACAGCAGAAGATGAGTAGACATGTCCAGCTAGCCACATATGTTAAGTTCCTTTTTTCAGAGCTTGCAGTTTCTACTTACTCCACTTGTGGTCTTGTTTTCCATAGTGCAGCTTCATATCCCATAATACTTGAAACTGCCAGCATAGCAGTGACAGCTGAGCCAAACTGTAAAGACCGATGAACACTGAAATTTACACAGTGCTGCCATTTCAGACTGTAAGGACTGTAAGGAGTCTTCTGACTACATTTAATGTACGGATTGCCCGTTGTCTCACTGGCTTCCCCTGGACACCCACAAACACACACATCCACACACACAGTTTCAGGTTGGAGACCCCCTGTGTGACTAAGATAGGGAAGCCCATGCAGGTGTGTTTGTGAGTGACTCAACACTGAAGCAGAGACATGGAAAGGTGAAGTGGGCTAACAGAGTGCGTTCTGACTGGGTCTTCCCTCTGATACCAAGCATCAACAGAATCCCCTGCTTACTGAAAATGGCGCAAAGACTGAAACCGACTTGGTTTCCATCTAGGTTTCATTTAAAACTAACTTCAAAGAAAATTATGAAAAACTAAATTACATTACTGACAAGCTCTTGTATTCTGAGCAAAGCAAATGTTCTACAGCACAGATTAATGAGAAAATATTGGCTCTTTCTCAGCATTATTTCACACCCTACCCCCCTGTTTCTTACTCTTCTCCCACCCATGGAACAGATAAATCCACAAAACGAGCAGAATGTCAGCACTTGTTGCCCATTACCAAATCGGGGCTTTCATTTTCCAACACTGAACAGGAAATAGGCCGGGCTTCGAGTTGCGCCATAGCATGTGTCGTCTCTCTACGCAGTTGAGCTGAAGAGAGTTTCACTTTCCTACAAGTGTAAGACCACCTTTTACATGATGTGACAGGACATGTGATGCTGAGCTGTTGATATTTTCATGGAAAATTCAGTTGTACACCCTGGCTTTGATTTCCAGTCATTTTAGTCATCTTTCATATTAGTTTCTCTTAATAGTTTAAAGACGATGATGTCGCAGGTTAAAACTGAATCAGGTAGTAACTCAACACTGTCAAAGGAATGTCGACTAAAAATGTCAAAACAGGACCATTTAAACTTGAGAAATGACTTCTTACATAGCGAAATTCAGTGAGTCCAGTTGTCTTTGTCGTTGCCTTGTTTTTAGACACAAGTATTGGTCAAGCTGCCAAAGCACTGATTCATTTTTCCGTAATGCAGCATCATTTGTTTGCTCTATATAACAGCACTTTCGAAATTGAATCCCTCAGTTTTATAGTATTCATTTCCTTTTTTGATCCCCCATGGGGAAATTCTTCCTCTTCATTTAACCACTCCATTCGTACGCATAGAAGTTTGTACAAAAAAGGAAGTCTTGGTAACACCAGAAGATGATGACCAAACATATCCAGCTGTCCACATGTGTCCATTTTGTCCTTTCAGAACTGTCAGTTTCTACCTACTCCTCTCAATGCTCTCTCCAGTGCAGCTTCATGTCTCATAATGCTTGAAACTACCAGCAGAGCAGCAACAGCTGAGCCAAACCGGTGAAGTGCACTTGTGTCCATATCTTATCTTATCTATAATGTAGCATCATATGTTAGGCTCTATATAACAGCGCTTTCAAAATCGAATCCCTCGGGTTTATATTATTTAAAGCTGATCCTCCAAGTAACTTTCCTCTTTACTTTCAAGTAAAAGTAAGCCCTTAACCATGATAATTAAGGACCATTCTACATTATCAGCATTATCAGCAAAATACTGAAAACATTTGAGATATCTGCCACTCTGCAGCTTCTATCCACACCCTGGCCTCTAAAGTCTCAGCAGGTGTTTTCCACCAGGGTTTTTTATTTTATTTTTTTTTATTCATTATTTTTTTGTAAGCTGGCAAAGGTGAATCACCCTTACTGATAGTATTGATTGGGGTGTCCTCAGTACTGTAACACTTTCCACCAGTCTGAACAGCAAAACAGCAGCAGCAGGTTCGTGACTCTCGAGTCGGTGAACTCCAGCTTAAACAGCGACACACATCTTAATTCTGCTTTTGCTGCCATCTAGCGGTTTACATTTTCATCCCGCTTCCATCTGACAGTGATGTACAGTAAGCGCTGCGTGATGACTGCTTTTTTTCATGCCAAGTTCACGAGAATCCTGTCAGGTAAACTGGTTCAGGACGTCCCTCATGAATGAAGGTGCACAATGAGAATAGAAGAGAAGAAACCACTCAACTGGGCCATGGTTCGAGCTTTATACGGTCTATGGTACAGAGGATTTCCTGGCGCCATGGGCGTGGTAGTAGGGGGAAAAGGGGACCTGACTACCCAGGGCCTGAGCAGGAAGAGGGCCCATGAAAATCCTGAATTTATTTTTATTTTATTTATTTATCTGAATGAACTGGGCCATCCAATTAATTGGTGTCATAATGTATTTCACATATATTGATACTAATATATCTCTCATCAACTGAGAGAATGCACTTTGTGTCACAGCCCTCCCAACATATTGGACATTCTGGGGGGAGGGGACCTCTTGGAGACGCAAAATGGTTTAGTCCACCCATAGACAGCGGTCGGCGACAAGTACGTCAGTGAGCGAAGATTGAATGACCTGGAGGCTAGCTGTCATCATGCCGCCCAAAAAACACAAGTCGGGGTACCAGAAAAAGAAAGAGCGGAAAGAAAAAGAAATTTACTGGGATGTAAATTACATCCTTAGGCCTACATCTAGTGTAAGGCTTTAGCAAGGCTTTATTTCTTTTTCTGCAAGATGAAGAGCAATTTTATTGAAAAATTAGATAGTTTATTTGATTTGATTCTCTGTGTACAGTTGTTGGCTCCTGTTCAAGAATAAATGTTTTTAAATCAAAATTTGTCGTGGATCAAAACGTTAGTACACAAACCAGATGTAGCCTAATGTTTATAGGTGTTTGAGCACGTAGGCCAAATGTGTCAATTCAGGTGGTGAATGAAAGAACCAGTCATCAATATAATCTGACCTGATTTTAGCTTAAAACCCGATTTATTCTTGTTTATTTATAAATAAATGCCCCCATTTTTTTGCTCTTTTTTTTTTTGTCACACACATACATTTTTTTTTGTTTGTTTTTTTTTGCTTTGATAGAATAAGAGACCCTTACAGCACGCTTTTTATTTATTTATTTATTTTATTTTTTTACTATACCTATACAGATTTGTTAACGTTTTATATTCTTTCATGGGTATTGTGTTATATATGCTGTTTTTTTTTTGTTTTTTTTTATTTCAAGTGTTTAATATATTTACACAAAAAAAAGGCCAGCTGCTGAAGTCGTGTTTGGCCTTTATATTTTATACTACAAGAAGGATTTTCTGTAATTCACTATTTGGCATGGGCCGTCAGTGTGGTGTAAAGTGTGTAAAGTGAGTTGCTACTCAATTTTGTGCTCTGTTTTTTCACTTCCTACCTCATCATTTTTAGCCTACATACCGTGCACTGCTACATTTGTGTGCCATTTGTAGCTCGTGGATGAAGTCTCACTGTGTCGATGCGTCAAACCAAAGGCTGAGAGGTAAAGTGCAGATCAGGTGGGCTCCACTTCAAAACACCATGCAGACCACGACCTTGCTGCAGGAGGTCTCTGCAACGCTCCTCTGCAATGATCCCATTTGTCACAGAAAACAGAGAAGAAGGTTACAGCTGGGGCGTGGTTTCATATCTCACTGAATCATCTTCATACAGGCTCCAAAAGACACTACTAGAACACGTCAAGCAGCTATTGTCGTCTTCAGGATTAAAATGGACCCAAAATGGATTCAGGTTGTGCTGCTTCTGGTGTTTTACCAAAGTAAGTTTAACCTAAATGATAAATAAAGGTTATCTGGTTTGTTTATTTATTTATTACTGTTTATGTACTGTAGCTGAAAAAAGGAGAAGTGAATTATTACTGCTGTCATTTTATCAAATCTTTCAGAAACTATTGGAAACTGCATTGAAGTAAAAGAAGGGAAGTCTGTTCAAATCAATTGTACACCTAGTCCGGGTGGAGCAATGATCATCTGGTTTCGGGTTCTGGACACATCTGGCATGGAATTCATTGCATCTTTCAGCAGCAATGGCATGATGAAGGCAACTGGAACCAACTTCAGCCAGACCTTCACTCACTCAAATAATAATGCTTATGGTCTGAAGCTGAATTCCTTCAAAAAGAGTGACAGCGGCATTTATAGCTGTGGGTCTCTTTTCAAGGGCAATCAGCTAAATTTTGGAGAAGTAACCCGACTGTCTGCAGGCAAGTTTTGTTTCCTAATTTTGTTCTAATCCACTCTCGATGGCTACTTTTTAGTAACACTTCCCATTCATGATTCCTCATCTTTTAGTAAAAAAGACTCCCACAGTAGCACCAAGAGTAACACAACAACCTCTGGCTATAACTCCCGCGCCTTGTAACTGCGGGGACAAGAACACAAAGGGACAAGTGCTGGGAGGTAAATGTTATCACTGTAATGAGTAGTGACTCTTCATCATCTTCACATTTATGCTGTAAAGAAGCAGGTGGTAAATGACTTCATGTTTATCAGGGACAACCAGTCCTTCCTTTGCCTGTCCTCTCATCATACTGGGCCCACTGGCCGGCGGCTGTGGCATTCTTCTTCTGCTCCTCCTCATCACCACCATATACTGCAACCGTAAGTCCATGCGATACAGTAAACACAACGTAATGGCCTTCATGTAAATCTTGACTGTCAAGTGAAATATTCTGCGTGTAAAGGCCTCTGGAGAGATGAACATTGTTATTTCACATCCTGCATTTCACCCCCTCAAATTTTTATTCTGCCGTGTTGCAGTTACATGTGCGCAGTCATGAGTAATGTTTCTTTGTGGCATATTTGATTTGTTGTAGGAATAAGGACAAGGAGATGCCCACACCATTACAAAAGAAAGTAAGTTATTTATTTAGTTTTTTTTTTAAATCTAATATTGTCTTTTCATTTTATTTTTTTTTCATCTTTTAATATTTGTTAGTCTGCACGTAGGCCTACACACCCAGTGCCAAATTGTGATCAGTAAAATTTAGCACATATTTTTTCAAGCTGTATTTAAATGATATAGATTTTCTGGAATGATTGTCTAAATTAGTATTGACCTTGTAATTAGTACAAAATTGTTTCTAGTAATTAGTAAAAATTATTAGTTTTATTGCTTGCTCCTATTTGAATAGAAACACTGAATATTGTATCATTTATTTTCCTCAGTTGTATCCACAGCCAGGTTTCTATTTTAATTGCATTGTCAGATAATGCTGTTAATTATAATTAATATTATTATTTAATATTTTTATCTCTTATAGACCCCGGGGGGCGGCCCATGAGAAACAAATGATGGCCAACAGACACGTTTAATCTAAAAAGGTGCAATTTCCCGGACGTCTCTTTGAACTTCAGTTATTTTTCAGTTGTTGCGGAAATTATTTCCTCACTCAGTTCTATTTCGTGAATACTTTCTTGCCAACTTAAAACATCTTTGCCGTGTGTGGCGTTTAAAGTGGTTCAAGTAGCTGACGCATCAAATAGTCTGAAAGCTTTTCATTGTTGGCATCCAGTTTAACTGTATTGTGGCTTGATAACCGATAACACCGTGCCGTGGCATTTAGACTGAACCCGTTTAATGAAATCATGTGATATATAATTTTTTTTTTTTTCCTGTTAATGCTGAGACCACTGAAAATGGTTCCTGAGAATATTGCAGATCTGCACTAGGCTTTATGTTCCTCTTCTAAATGAAACTTATGCAATAATTGTATATAAACTTTTTAAAAAAAAAAATAAAAATATTTCCATTTGCAATCTACACATTTAAAAGGCTGTTTTATCTCTTTACTTTTTTCACCACCGGCTTCAAACCTTTCTCTTTTTTTTTTCAACTGAACATATGTCACCTTGCTTGTCTTTCCTTTTGAGAAAATATTTTTTTAAATTCACAATTTAATTTTCTGAGGTTGAAAAGCAATACTAAAAATAACAAATAATATAAGATTTTTAATGAATGTGTATTATACAATGATCTGAATTTTGCTATGTTATTTGTAAAGTATAAAATAAAACAATAAAAAAAAAATACAACGCCACTCAAACAAGCATTCCTCCTGGCTGCAGTGAAGTGTTTTTATCTTTATTAGTTTATTTCATTCGATTTTCTTTTTCCACACATCAAACCCAGTCATTTGCACTCCCATCAGTCATTCGGGGTCTTGGCACAAAAGTATAATATATGAGCAAAATACATTTTTTGTGTATTTAGTTTCGAGCCCCCCTTGAGTGGAGAGGAAGTGGGCTGCTACAACTGTAAGCAGAGCAAAAAACCACAAGTCAGAAGTGGAGAAGATTCTGTTCAGTTTAGTACAGTTGAGTCCCTTTCTTTATACTGAGCTCTTTTTATGTTAGAAATCATATGTATACAACACGGTTCTAATTTTTAAATTTGAAATATTTTGTTCCCACCTCTAATGTATCTCGCACCCATTTTGACTCTCACTCACACAAAACCATTGACATGGAAACAAATGGGGAGCTCACGGTGACTTTTGGCTTTACAGTTGAAAGCGATAGTCCTTTGTAAAGTGTACAGTGTTGTCTTCTGTAGAGTCTATACAGTTATCACAAACAGTGGCAGTTCACAAAGTGTGTAAACACCTTGGTTCCATAAGTGCACTTCTGAATGCCAGCATTTTTTTCATTTCTACAAGGCCAAGTACGTACAAAAAGACCCACGACAGATATATCTCTTCAGAAAGCGAGAAACAATTTTGCAAAAAAAAAAAAGTAAAGAAAGAAAACAAAGCTTTCCGATACAGAATAAAGCAGAACACCTCCTGGAAATCCTCCACATATTTATTAATGTAAACTATGTATTGTCCAAAATATAAGCAAACTAAGCTGTACACTAGTGTCTTAATGGCATCCGACCACATCATGATAGAAAACTTGGCTTTTCTGTGTACATCAAGATTGCACAAACATCCCGATACGATTCCGTTACTGCTCCCACACAAGCCGACTGTCACAACAACAAAAAAGCCACGAGGCTCAGAGAAACTGTGTGTTGAAATATTAAGTGTATCACTGGAAGAATAGAAATTGTCAAATTTGAAACTAAAAGATATTTGCGGGTCTTAAGATGCTCTGCTTCCCCACAAGACGGAAGCCTAAGGTTCCTCATCTTTGAATGTGAAACCTAGAAAAAAAATGCGGTGCACGCAGTTATGTAAATATGTTGAGAAAGTGTTATGGGCCTGTCTAGGTTTGTCTTGCATCCAGTATACGTTCTTTACGATTTAGAAAAATAGAATCATTATCCAGAGAGCAGCTCCATCACTGTTGCGTCCCTGTGGCCCGGAGGTCAAGTTACACCGACAACCTGTGAGCGTGAGACATTGACCGGTCAGTGGAAACAACTGCACATTCATCCTAGTCACTTTCAGCATGCGACATATTCAGGTAAGAGTGCGCACGAGCCGTACCAGGAGACCTAGCTCTTTCCTCCCTTCTTTGTAGACGCTGGTACGACATCTGAGCTTAGCTGGGCTGATAGCTGGTCGGCGGCAGACGGTTCCTCTGCATGTGGTTTCTGTAGCACAAGGTTACAACAAATAAGCTTACAGAAATGTATATATGTGTAGAAGAAGAAGAAGAAGAAGAAGCAACGCCTTTGCATGCAAAAACTTTACTGATTGGCGAGGCAGAGTGAGAAGAGTGAACCACATGCCGCTGTGTGAAGGCACCAGGAGAGTTTTTTTTTTTTTTTTTTTTTTTTTTTAAACTTGGGCTCAGTTATAAGCCCACAGATCCAATATTTCAAATACAGTGCGTGTCCAACTTCTTTAGGCCTTCATGCAGCAGGCGATTTGCTTACTTTGGACTTTGACTTTGACTTGCTCTTGCCCTGGAACAAAGTTGACACCTCGGTTAGGCTTAACAGCGCTCTATGTGGCGGCGTTCACAGACACAATAACTGCTAGTGAACAACCTAAAGGTGGGTGCCGTGTTACAATGACAGCTAAAAGTTTTTAATAATTATACTTCGGAATTTCCACTAGTGTGGATTTGACCATCTCCAACTTCTACATTTGTTGTTCTCTTGTTGTTATCTGTAATATCGTCAGATGAATTAGTCTTACATCCTGATTTCACACGTCTTCTTTTTACCTTTGGTTTGTCTGTTTTAGGTTTGAACTCTGGGGCGTCTGGGAGCAGGGTACTAGATAGACTGTCCAGAGCAGGAGAAGCCATCGGCTGGAAAAGAATAATGAAAAATAAATACATTATAAGTTAATGTATCAAGATTAGCTACATTTGTGCTTTCTATTCATGACACTTCATAATGATTGTGTTGTCCTATGAGGAGGAGGGAGGGGGGGATGTTTGCATTTCACTCTCTCTGCTACCTTCAGGGGCTCCGAGTCCAGCACAGGAGGTTCCAGCTTTACTGTGCCTGCAGATGATGTGACCGGTGCAGCAGGCTTGGGGGCAGAAGAGAAGTCACCGGACAGCAGGTCCAGGGCTGTTTGGTCATCCATCGTCTTTTGCAGGGCGAGAAATGAACATCACTGCATATCCAGGGTATCAGCATGTTTTAACAATGTGTGCATTATGTGAGGAACGTACCTCTTCGGGCTTTGAAGCTGCCTTTCCTTTTACTTCAGGCAATTTCTTTAAAAATGAAAAAGAATTAGATTCATTAGATGCAGAGTAAAGCAGCAATGTACTACGCACTATAGTCGACAAACGCCTTCAGACTGCAATCTGAATCAAGCAGTTGCCAAAGAATAGTTGCAATAATCTTTTTTTTTAAATCTAAAAATCACTATTTTGTACATATAAATTTTGCACAAATGTTTTTGGTTGAAATTCTTTCTCTTTTTAGCACAGTGAGCTGTGTTGAACTGACACCTGAAATGAAGTAATTCAAGTACTGAACCTAACTTGCACCAGACAACATAGTCACAGTGACTGAAAACATTCGGCTGCATTTTTAGACCAAATGAGTAAAGTAATACTTGAAGAAGTGTTCTTTTGCCATCTGTTTTCAGCGTCCCTCAGTTTACCTTGAGGTCTTCCTCAGTGGGCCGATACTCCGGTGGCAGTGTGTCGTCTCTCTCTCCCATCTTAATCAACTTCTCTTCAACTACCTTTTTCTCCTGCATCGACCGAGCAACCAGACAAATCAAGACAGCTCATGTGACGTGCAGAATTGGTTTTCTTTTATATTTTCAGTTTGAAACATGCATGCTACCTTGACAATGTCTTTAGTAGGAACTGGGGCGGGCTGAGGGACGGGTGTGATACCCTTCAATGTGTCGGACAGCGCGTCAAGGGCATTGTCTGCTCCTCCTGACAGCTGAGTGCACAAACAGAGAAGCCCAGAAAATTTAAGATTCGGATGCAGGATTATAGGGAGTGGACGTAGTTGAAAACAGTCAGTTGGGCTCGCATTTTTACCTGTGGGTCAGTTTGTGCTGGAACACAAGGTGCAGACTTCACTGCAGAAGCAGCCGTCGAGGCAACAAAGTCACCTGCCAAGGCATCCAGAGCGAGATCTGAAGAGGACTGAGAGGGTTGACAGGATGAAATACACTGCATAAAAACTATTACTCTCATCAAATTAAATTACTTCCACACATCTGTACCTGTGCAGGGACAGGAGCAGCTGAGGGGGTGACAGCAGGAGCCTGGACCGCAGGAGCTGCTGAGGTGGTCAAGAAGTCTCCGGACAAAATGTCCAGAGCATCACCTGTGTTCATGGTGGGCTGCAGGAGGAGGTGAAGAGAGAAACTAATCAAGAACTCAAATTATTATATTACCATTCTCCATTTTAAGATGTAATGTGAGCGAGATCTTAGCATTCATTACTGCAAATACAGCAGAGAAGGATAAAGCTTATTGCACAATGAGTTTTTTTTTTTTTTTTTAAGTCTAATTTACTTAACAAAACATAATAATTGAGCTCTGATTATAAAAAACAACTCATATTTGCCTAGCTTTGCTCCAGTCTCACCTCTGGTTTAGGAGGAGGCAGTTTCTTGAGCTCCTCCTTATTAAACCTGTAGTCTGGAGGAAGTGTGTCCTCCCTCTCTCCTACCCGCACACCCTTCTCCTTGGTAACGTTGCCCTCCTGTAAAAAGGCAATAGAAAGGTTTTAAAGATTTTTTTTTAAAGATTATTTTTCACTATTATTCACACATACACAACACATGAATGACTGCAAAAACGGTTTAAGAACAACTAAAAAAACATGAACAGCACAAGGTGTTGACCTGGCCTCCAAATTCACTAGATCACAAACTGATCAAGTATCTGTGGGATGATCCACAGAGGACCCTCCCTTAACCCACAAGACCCAAAGGCCTCCACTAACAGACACCACAGGACACCCTCAGAGGGCCCATGTCCATTGCTTTGGAGGCACAAGGACATCCTACATCAGAGGTTGCGCTAGACTTTTTCGTTGTCTGTCATTTTGACTGACAGGGTCATAAAAATGCCGTCATAATCTATTTTTACCCGTCACTTTAATTTTTTTAAATGATAATAATGCAGTTCAATAGCATTTACACCCTGGACAGGTTGCCAGTCCATCGCAGGGCACGATTAGAGACAAGAGACAATTAGTAAGGTCACTCGCCACCAAGTGGTCAGGGGTGTGAATTGCAATCTGTCAAAATGACGGACGGCCTTCAGATTTTTCCGTCACAGTTTAAAAAAAAGGTCAGTGACTGAAAATATTCGGTTAACACGATCCCTATGTCTATATATATATATATATATATACACCTATATATATGTCTCTGAAATGTCCTTTAAGTGTGTGTGTGTGTGTCAAGATTGTCTCCAAACAACACACTAATGAAGCTATAGTTCAATCAGGAAGACTCTCTTTATCCTCTCTCATTCACAACTCTCTGTCTCTCTCTTCCTGCTTTTCTCATCAGCCTCTCTGGGACTTCTGGTTTAACCATTCAACAGTCAAATATTTGTTGTCACGTTTAAAAATGTTTCTCCACTGCTGCTGTCAGATGTCTTTTCAATTCGAAACTGCTGCGACCTTCCTCCACCCCGTTCACCCCTAGTCTTCACATCCAGGGCCCCGGCCAAGCTCAACAGAATCCACTCCTCATCTAATCCACAGCTCGACCAGCACCAGCGTCTAGACCCTGGCGGGTGTTTTCACTACTAAGCACTGCATTACATTCTCCTCCTCAAAACGTTCACATTTTTCTCTTGTGCAAGCAACTAAATAGATTGTTATTATTCACTCAGAACTGCATTATTGTGGCCCGCACCAGCACGACGTCTCCAGGTTTGAGTTTGGGGGATTCAGGTTTTGGTGTGTCCGCTGCCAACGTGTCACCAAGAGCACTGAGAGCATCCAGAGACATGGAGTCACCCTGGTGAGAGAACAAGGGGAGGACATTGTGGGCCAAAATAAATGTAAAAAGATTTTGTAGGAACATACATTCATACATAACAAATTAAGGCATGTTGGAAAGAAAGACATTTTTCTCCTCATGTCTACCTTCTGAATCTTGGGCTTTGCTTGTTGTGGTTGTGGGGGGAGGACATCTAGTGTGTTAGGCTGTTCCAGGGGACAAACCATTAACTGAAGAAACATAAAGACATGCTGTGGGACATGTAGACTGAGACGAGACAAGACTGTAGAAGATGTAAGAACAGGCAGCACAGCTAGCAATAAAGACCAAATTATTTCTATGTCGTTAACTCGGGACAAAATGGTTTGCAGAGTTGCCAACACAATCACACACACGGACAGCTTTACCTCTGGGGCCTTCTGGGTAGGAGGAGGGACAGGCGCCTGAAGTCCAGAAGCTTTAGAGGAAGCCACGAAATCTAAGGAGAGGACATCCAGAGCTGACAGATCCTCAACCTTAGTCTGGCAACACAGAGAAGAGTTTTAGTGATATCACACCGTTTACTTCAATGCAAGGAAATAAAAAGATTAGAATAGTGTAGAAGAACACTTTGTGGAATACACTTTAGTCTTGTGATAAGATAAATACCCTTTCTATATGCACAGTAAACAAAAACCCAGGAGACAGTATTCTGAAAGCAACTATCAGGAATAGCTAGCACGGGTAATAAAGCCTCAATGCACAGGTACAGCTCCACACATCTGTACCTGTGCAGGTGCAGGAGGAGCTGAGGGGGCGACAACAGGAGCCTGGACAGCAGGAGCTGCTGAGGTGGTCAAGAAGTCTCCAGACAAAATGTCCAGAGCATCACCTGTGTTCATGGTGGGCTGCAGGAGGAGACGGATGGAAGGAGCAATCAGTTCATGAGGTTTTCATTTCTCAGTTGAACAGCACTCTCAACGCTCGACGTCTAAAATCCTAATTGTAAGACTGATTTTGCTCCAGTCTCACCTCTGGTTTAGGAGGAGGCAGTTTCTTGAGCTCCTCCTCATTAAACCTGTAGCCTGGAGGAAGTGTGTCCTCCCTCTCTCCTACACGCACACCCTTCTCCTTGGTAAATGTGCCCTCCTGTAAAAAGAAAAAAAGGAGAAAAAGAGGACAACATGAGAGACCGCCTGGTGAGAAAACTATTGTTAAACGCTACATGCCAAGAGTCTTTCTGCGAGGGACTGTGGCTTTTTTTCTTACCTTCACAATTTCTCCAGGTTTGAGTTTGGGGCTTTCGGGTTTTGGTGTGTCCGTTGCCAACGTGTCACCAAGAGCACTGAGAGCATCCAGAGACATGAAGTCACCCTGGTGAGAGAACAGGAGGGTTGGACTTGTCCGTGTGTCATTCATTCATTTATAATTCATCTATGAAATGAGATAGGGAGGAGGAGAAGGATACAGGAGAAAAAACAACAGCACATATCCTGTGTCTCACCTGGTCTGCCTTCGCCTTGGCGCCAGCGGCTTCCTTTCCAGCGGTGGGTTTCTCTACTTTGCCTTTCTTATCGGCAGGAGGAGCAGGGGATTCCACTTTCTGCATCAGACAACACATATAAGTGAAAGAAGTCGCTCAGTCAGTCATGTCAGTCTGCTCAGTGCATAAATTAATCTGCGCATACATGCTGCCATTTTGCTTAAGGCTTAAAGGCTTATGTTAGACTGAAAACTGTATGAATGCATCGCAAAGACACCTGTATGTGTTTGTGCATATTTGGATTCATATTGGAAGAGTCTGAGGTGCTCTGTAAATTAGCCTCTCCAGGTTCCATTGTACTTTAAAGGAAAAATAAATCTCCTGTACTGTACCTTGGCAGTAGTGGCGGACAGCCCAGCCTCCAGAGAGAACCCATCGGCTTTCTCCGCCTTGGCTTTCTTATCACCAGGAGGAGCGGGAGTTTTCTACAAAGACCAAGAGACGTCATTACTATTAACTGATGGTTCAACTGTGTCATTTTTGTCTGCCGTCACCAGTGATGGATGCGCAGATCTGTACCTGTGTTGGAGCAGCTGAGGGGGTGACAACAGGAGCCTGAACAGTAGGAGCCGCCGAGGGGGTCGTGAAGTCCCCAGACAAAATGTCCAGAGCATCGCCCGTGTTCATGGTGGGCTGCAGGAGGAGGTGAAGAGAGATGCCAAGGAAAACAGAGATCATATTTGTGCACCAATATCCTTCAGCGATTGTTGTAGTCATCTAAAGGTATTCTTTAAGGTTGCTCCAGTCTCACCTCTGGTTTAGGAGGAGGCAGTTTCTCGAGCTCCTCCTTATTAAACCTGTAGCCTGGAGGAAGTGTGTCCTCCCTCTCTCCAACTAGCACACCTTTCTCCTTGGTAACTTTGCCCTCCTGTAAAGAGTAAAAGAGGAGAAAAAGGACAGTGGGATAGATGTAAGTAATAATTTATCATTGCAGATAAAATGTAGACGAGAAAAGGTGTTTTTTTGTTAGCCTTGAAAGAAATCTGCTATGTGCATTGGACTGTGTGTTGCAGTTTTTGCCCATACTGGAACAAAGTCTTCCGGTTTGAGTTTGGGGGGTTCAGGTTTTGGTGTGTCCGCTGCCAACGTGTCACCAAGAGCACTGAGAGCATCCAGAGAGAAGTCATCCTGGTGAGGAGGAGAGAACAGGAGATTTGTGATTGACTAATACAACTTATATTATTTGACTACATGGAAAGACAAAGTTAGTCTGTCCACTTCTTCTCCTCTGTCTCACCTTAGCAGCCGTGGGCTTGGTGCCTACTTTGGCATCCAGTCCAGCCTCCAGAGAGAAACCAGCAGAGGTATCCATCTTGGCTTTTTTATCAGCCGGAGGCTGCACAGAAGGTGCTGCTTTCTACACCAGCCAACAGAAACAACAGACCATGACGATGATAAAAATGAAATAAACGCTAATTCTGTATAATTTCTAAGCAGTCAAACATTTTGCTTGTCATTTGAAAAATAACAAAACAGCTACAAGTTTGAAGAAAGAGATCTGACAAGCCAAGAATGTACCGAGGAGGGAGCGGAGGGAAGTCCGGCCTCCAGAGAGAAATCGTTTGAGACTTTTTCCATCGTGGCTTTCTTATCAGCAGGAGGAGCAGGACACACAGCCACGGGAGGGACTACTGCAGGAGTGTCTTTCTGCAACAGAGACATAAAAAAAAAAAAAAAAAGTCTTAGCCTCCTCAGCCAGAGGTGGATTCGGTGGCACTGAAAAAAGTTTTACTTTACCTTTGGAGGAGGTGGAGCAAAGTTTGCAAGACCAGCAGATGAGGCGCTGACACTTTCAACAGGGCCCTTCTTTTTAATAAAACAATACAGAGATGTTTAAGCAAAAAACAAACAAACTTTAATTTCAGTCACTTCATTAAGTCCTCACGGCTCAAACTATTCTCAACAGATAAGCCAAACTAGGAATTTTCTACATGGGCCTGTGAAGGGGGCACACCAAGGCTGGACTAGCAGCTGAGTGCTACATGCTTGGAGACTGACCTCTTGCTTCTTGGGTCCAGATGGAGCAGTAGATGTGTTGAAACCAGCCGATAGAGAATCCAGGGCCTCGTCTGTGCTCAGGGGTTTCTGAGGTGAAAAACAAGAGCGTGCATCAACACCAGGTATCAACAACAATTCACTTAGAAAGAATCTCATCACATTTTTCTACACAACTGCCTCCACTAGAGGGCGTGACCGACCAAGTCAAAGGCAAAACAAAGGACAATGTAATGTAAACCAGACGGCATGTACCAACAGTGGAGGAAAAGTACAGACACACCCTTCGCATACCGTGGACAGAAAACTTACAGATACGACTCATATTGATGCATAGGATCACAGTGAATTACCACCAATGTGACAAATAGAAGAACTAAAACTCACACAGAGAGAAAGTGTCTAAGTGGGAAGAGACTGCGTGACAGAACGAAGCGTCTTCCACGAAAAGATGACAAAGTGGGAGTAGGCCATGATGCAAATGTGGGTGTGCTGAGCTGAGCAAAGAGCAACCTACATACGGGCGGATATCAAAGCGTGTAACAGCTGCATCACATCGCAAACTGGTTGCACACATTTGTGTTAGCGTTCGGATTGGCTCTGACAAGAGCCGACGAGCTCAAGCAGAAAAGGTGGGTCCTGTGATGTTTGCTCAGACTACACCCGCCCGTGCAATGCAACATTCCCCACTCTAGAGGTACCAGCAGAGAGCACGGTGGAAACAGATCTTCCTGTGTGCATGTGTCATGTTTGTGATGGAAAAAAAGTTTAGAAAGAGCGAGTCTTGCGTCTAAACTTTATCTGGACTGAAACAAGCTGAGTGCAGGAGGTCGTGGCTCTGCTAAAGGCCAGTTGTGAAAGCTTTACTTACAGGAACCTCCTTGGGTTTAACATCCGCAGGAGCTGGAGTCTATGAAAAAAAAAAAAGACATTTATTTTAGTCTGGGGAAAGAAAGGGAAATGCTGAAATGGTGGCGGTTAAAAAACTGCCTGGAGGGCTCAGTTCCACTTTGAAAAACATATATTTTCTAATTTTTTATGCAAATAGTTAGAAGAAGTGGAACGAAAGGAACATTTTCTTGATAGTTCCTAGGTCTATATAGAAAACTAGATGATCAAACTAGTCTTTTTATCGTCGATTCAGTGCTATTTTGGTACCATTTATCTCACCTGAATATAATATAAAGAAAAAAGAAATACATCATTGTATTAGTGTGGACGCATAGTAAACTGTTTTCATAGGAACTTCTTTTTAGCAAAAGAATTAGCCCTTATTAAACTATTGAAAGTGAGGTCTGTCATACACATAAAACAGTCCTAAAGAAGCAAATCAGAAGAAGTGATGGGGAAGATGAGGACAGCGAGGTGAACTGACCATATCTTTAAATCTGTAGCCTGGAGGCAGCGTGTCGTCTCTCTCTCCACACTTCTGAGCCTTCTCAGAGGCGATTCCATGCTGTGGCACATGCATCACACGGTTACACATCCATGCGGCTCAGCGTGATCACACAGTGCTCACCTTTCTATACACACAGACACGCATGCGTGCACACTGTGGCTATGCTGTACCTCTTGGACATTTGGCCCAGTGTATACAGGACCCACTGGCGCGACTGGACCGGCTGATGGTAGTATGCTGGCCAGGGCGTCAAATGGATCCACTGCAGGCGTCTGCACATGCAACACAACTCAGCACACCGGAGCAAGCAACATGCTTTTTAAATAGAAGCTGTGCAGTTTCACTAATTCGTTACCTCTTTGGCTCCTGTGGCTGCTGTGGAAGGAACCTCAACCTGCACCTGCAACAGGTCACAAATTGTGTGAACACACCTTAGTGATATGGAGCATCCCAAAAAATTAAAGCCATAACAAAAACTGTACAGCTCCTGCTGGGTATCCATTTAGAGTGATCTATTTCATCTTGATAAAGCTGTTCTTCTTATAATGTCTCTCAAACATTCATTCAGAAATCTCTGAAGGTATCTCTGGAGCAGACTGGAGCTCACTGCATTCATTCACTAGCGAGCACCATGAGAATATTCAGTCCTATCCGTCAACATTGTACTGAAAATACAGAGGACAACCTCCACCAGGGTTGGTTTTGGGATCCTCTACCTTTGTTTGTGTTGGTTTAGCTTCTTCTTTCTTTGCTTGCACAGATACATTTCCAGTTGCAGCCGTGGCTGCTGCTGTTGGCTTTGCTGTTTTAACAGGATCAGCTTTATGCACATCAGCTTTGACTGTTGTGGCAGTAGAGGCACTCTAAAATGCAATGAATTCACAATCATTACAGGCCTGGTACTCGTCAGGTATGTTAGTCTGCTGTACAGGCACAATTTATGTAATATACCCAAGGAAACATGAAAGACAAGGAAGTGAGGAGCCGCCTCCACCAGAAGAAAGCCTCCACCAACGCAACGACAGTCATTCATTTAGAAGTGTCAGCAGGGGTTGTGCAATGAGATGACACAATGAGGTGTAAGAAGGCAAACGGTAGGCGTCTCCTCTTCATTTGTTTCCTCTCGTTGACTCATATTTATGATGCATGGATGGGGTGCTCAAAATGGACAGGTGTTCACAGTGAGCAAATACCAAAACAACAAGCGGAGGCATGTTGAACACAGAGCAAAAGTCTTTCACAATACCCAAAAGGTCAAACAGTGACTTATTTTTAAAGGACTGTCCAAACCAGATATAAGAGTGTTCTCAAGTAAGAACAGTATCAAAACCTGATAAATCTGCAACGCAAAGAGGCAGATAACAAAAGAAAGAAAGGCAAGAAAGCCTTGAAAGATACATCTCAAGAGGTGTCATGGAGGCAGTAAAGATTCATGGGTCGAGTCTACCTTGGTTGTGTCTTTGGGTGACTCTTTAGGTTTGGTCACAGCACTGGTCGCTGCTGTTCCAGCAGCAGAAGAAGAAACTGTAGCTGTGGCTTTGACGTGGGAGACAGGTGCCGTCTACAAACATGTAGACAGATGGTCACTCAAAAACACAAGGATGAAAGCAACTCTGAATCCAGTAAATGTATATTAAAGACGTGCCAAGCGTGTGGACAGTGTTAGTGAAAACAGAGCAGATAAACCACAATAAAATAAAAGGTCTGCTGGGATCTGACCATTAATCAGCATATATATATATATATATATATATATATAAATGCTAGTGCTTTTTCAGGCTTTAATTCCATATAAAAAACAAAATGAACAGTACTCCTGACATTTCTAGATTTTTTTTAGCCGTTCGTGCAGCTTAATTTTCAAAAAAATGCTTTCAAATGTATTAGTGTATATATACTGACAATGTAGCTGCAGGACAACAAGCTCAAATGTCCTTAACCTGGGTCAGCTGCAGAAAAGAACTGTCTTCAACCACTACCATCAAGACATTGAAAAAATAACAAATTCAATAAGCAAACTGTGGCATTATAAAAATCATGTGGATCTTATGAATTTGGTAGTAGCTATAAAATGAGCACATGCTGTGTATGTTGTGTTTGCCACAATCTTCTGTCTTGATTGTGTGAAATCGAGTTAGGATTTATAGATCAAATGAAGCTCTGACTAAAGCCAGAAAAAGCAGCGTCTGCCATAATGACATCATTACCTTTGACATCCCTCTAGGCCCGCCACGCTCCCCTGCTGATGGCATGTCAATAACAGTAGCACCGGCCGGCGCAGTGTTAGTCTACAATCAAGGAGCATGTGTTTAAAGAAGAGGACGAGAAAGTTCATTCATGAAGTCAGCTCCACGGTTTGCGAAGAGCATTCAACCCGAGGGCAACAATGCGAGAGCTCTGTGTTGAGACGCAGCCTGTGTTCAGCCACTGATGCACGTGAAAGACCAAGATGAATGCCGAAGAGACACCGCTCACAGAGAGGCGACAATGTTTTGCAAGGTGAAAAGCAAAGGTGAAGCCAGTGAGGAAGGGATCCCTTGTGATGAGAACACAGAGTGTTGAGAATGAAAGAAGAAAGCAGCGTTACGTCACACCAAAACAGCCAAAAGCCCCCTGCACTTTTGTTCAGACACCCGGAGTCTGAACAAACTTTACGTTTGGCTTTACGTGCCTCTTTCCCCGTTGTACGGACTGCAGCACTTCCTCCTGCTGTGATTCCACTTCCTGTGGCTCCGCCTGTTGCTGTGGTAACCACCCCAGGCTTTGTAGCCATGGTGGATCCTGATGATGCTTTCTGCAACGCACCAGGTGTGGAGAACTTTATCATCTACCTTTATTGCTCATTGGATGCTCACATTGCTTGTGTGTAAGTGTCTGCAGTAACTGTTCATGTACCGCATGTACCATTTGACGACAAAAAGGTTTAGTTAACCACATTTGAGACTGCAGGGGGCAAATTCAGCATTACTAAATACTCACTCTCAAAAGTTTCTTTTGCCCCCAATTTTGCCTGTAGTTTTCCATCCCAATTTAAATCAAGTCCAACGTTACACTAAAAAAAAACGTCCTTTAAAGGTAAAGAAAAACAGGCACAAAAAGTGGCTCATATTAACTGCCAACGAAACTGTGGCTACGCTTTTCTCTATAGCTAAGTATCTGCGCTACACTATCCATACACACGTCCACTGAAACCTGAGCGGCTCTAACCCACTGTGCCAAAGTCAACCAAGAGGAAAATAAGAGGGGCAGCAAGGTCAGCTGCTAACCAGAGTCACTCATAGCTGAAGTTATCTCTAGTTCAGTGACTCGTAATTCTCGCACATTTCTTACTATTTTTACATAATATTGCTGCAGCTATTTTCTGCACACGGCCTCCTCTTATTATTAGTATTCTAAGTAACAAAGCTTATCTCTACAGGCCAGACACCAAAATAGACAATGCCTAAGCCCGGTGGTTGAATGACAAGTGAAAACTTCAGGCTGCCACTGTTGCTTTGTTCTGTTTTAACACTGTCTATAAGTAAGGAAAACAAAACACTGACAGACAATCTGCCAGTGGATTCCTGTGTCCTGGGGTCAAGACAAGAGGTCAGTGCAAAAAGTAGTCACTGAGCACTGTCACTAGTGGGGGTAGAGAAATGGACACTGGGCGGGTGGTATAAAGTACTTAACTCTGACTCTAACATACTGCTCTAAATAAACCATATAACTGTTATATAATCAGAATTTATGAGGTCCTGAGTCAAATACTAATAAACTCTTTTAACGTATCTAACCCCATTTAACCCCATAAACACTCAGAAGAAGTTTTGTCCCTTGCTTTTATGCAAAATACTTTGTTAAGTATTTTGCATAAGTCTAAACACTCATGGTGACTTCTGTAAATTGGATCTTACTGTTTTACACGGCTATTCTTCACATACGTATACTATAATTATGATGTTATTTTTTCTTTCTTCTGATTTCAAAAGCCCACTCTTCTGTTGTTGTATTGTCTCCAGGTTTTCTGACACTTTCCCAAGAGACTTTTGGGGGCTTTTTTCTGGCAAGACTTCCTCTATGTAAATGTTCAGAGTGGTTCAAAACTTATGACTTATTCAAATTAACGCTAAGTGGAGAAGGTTAAATATATATTAAATATCTTTGGTATGAATCTTTGATCCATTGTTTCAGAGCTGGGTTAATGGGTTAAACTGGGTGGTACCTCCCTCATGCTTGAATGAAAGGAAAAGGAAAGTGTTCTTTTGTGTGTGCTACTGAACACACAGCTAAGCCTTTTCCCTCAGTCTGTTCTACTGCTATTAAGAACGGCATGCTTCTGGAGCGGGAAAGGAAGTAAAAATAGTACACGGGGGGGGGGGGACGTGGGAAGTTAACCAGTTTCTTCAGAGGGAGTGAGGGAGAAAGACAAGAGTTTAAGTGACATAACATAGGAATATGTAATACCTCAAACTGTGCAGGCTTCACCGTGGAGACCTGAGGTGCTGGTTTGGGTGGAGCCTGGCTAGGCTGCGACTGCAGGAAGAAAGAGAGAGAGACAGAGAAAGACAACCGTCACACATGCCCCGTGAACACAAGAAACCACAGTCGTAAATTAAAGAGTCACACGCGGCCACATCTCTATTTCACACGAGCAACATTTGTGGAAAACAACACATTCCATCAAAATCATTTCTGGATGGAGATAGAGGTATGCTGAAAGGCTTAAGGGTAACACTGACTCTGAGATAGGGAGATAGGGGAGTTATGGTCACAAACACTTCAGTGCAGTCAGAGGTGACTGGTTTATGTTTCGGGCAGAAGGGTGTGAATGCTGTTTGACAGAGAGCAAAGACACCTGGTATTACTGCTATAGCACTGTGTAGTGGATAACACCCGCCAGCAATGAACATAGCTTTCACAAGTTGCTTTTCAGCTGAGGTCGTGCAGTGTCAAATAAACCGTAAGATCATTCACAGAAACATGAAACAAACAGAGCACTCTGCCTTTGACATGCATGGTTGAAGATGTCGATGCAGCCATTTTTAACACTCGTGCACCCGTCCTGCACTGCACTTCCTCACACAGCAACTATCAGTCAAACAGTGACAGTGGTGCTGTGATCTCTGGCTTAGATTACCTCTTGATAAGCCTCCCTAAAACAACATGTGTTACATCAACTAGTAACAAAACTGACATTAAGGGCTACGAGTATGATAAATGATTATTTTTATATCATGTATACTGAAAGAAGCGGTAGGTTTCCCACCCGCATTTTGTTTAAAGTGCCACGCATCTATTGATATACTGTTCTGATGTGTTAAGTTTATCAGTTATTACCCTGTATCTCTATAATTAGGAGGAACATCAATAAACCAAAAATGACATTTTCAGTGGCTGGAAATGTTTATTGCCACATTGTAAAACAGCATGGGAGTTCAAAAGGTAATGTCTCACACCTTGAGTCCATTTACTCCTGGTTTTGTGACATGTGAGCTGTATCTGGGTATGAGAAAAAACAAGCTATGTTAATGCAGGGCGTAACTGCAGGCACAAAGCACTGGGATTGGAATGTGATCAGATCAGCCAGACCACATTTGGAGGTGGACGGACACGTACTGTGAACAGATCTCAGCCAGGTGTAAAGTGTAATCCCTACAGCACTGACCTCATTCTGAAGAAAAACAACAGCCACAGAAGTTGAAAGGTCATCTAATTTTTGGACCTCTATAAAGAAGAGGCTCTAACGACCTTTGAAGGAATCTATTTAACATTTGACATCACAAGAACAATTTTTTTTTTATATAATAAGTAAGGAATTTTACTTTTTTCCATGCAATACCAGTTGGTGGAATTTCCCACACTCTTACCCTCAGAGGAAACTATAACAACAAACTGTAACAATAAGGCTTTGATTTAATCCGAGTATAATTGGCTTGTATCTGGCTCTATATCTAAACTTGAAACACTTAAAAGAGGACATTTCAGAGGAGGAATGGACTGTGAACAGTCTCAAAAATAAACCAATAAATACAACTGTAATGTTCAATAACAAAATAAAGAAGTTCTGGAGGTAGGTGATCACCAAAAAAAAAAAAAGAGATAACAAAAAAGCAAAATGTTGAAAGGAGGTGGAAAGAGTTGTAATCATGTTTGTAACCATGTTGTTATAGCTGAATAAAGCTGTTTAAAAAAAAAAAGAAAGGTTGGTTAAAAGACGGTAATATACTGCGCCACATAAAAACATTGTTGTGTATGGAACAAAAATCATTAGAGATGATCAATAAATCATGAAGCTCTTACAGCGGCATTGCTTTTCTTGACAATCCATACATTTATTTTACATGTATTCCATTAACATTTTTGTATACAAAGGCAGATCATGTAAATATTCAGTGTTTCCATGGTATTAAAGATGCTATATTATGCCCATTTACAGATTCATAATTTTATGTTTTAATTTTGAAAATTCATATTGCTTTTTCATTGCTGCATTCCCTTTTTCTTTTCATTCTCATTTTAGCTCCTGTCTCTTTAAAACCCCCCTCCTGAAAAGAGAGGAAAGGGACATCTGACTAGTCAGCTGACAACTCTCTTGTTTTTGGTCAGCCCTGGGCATTATGCATACATGTAACAGTAATGTAAATAAGTAACAGAAGAAAAAGCTGGACTGAGAACGAGATATTTCAGGCAGCTGGAGTTTTCCGTGGGACAGCACAACTCCCTTTTGACATGAACTTTGTAACTTTTCAGATATTTGACCAGCACAAGAAAAAAACAAAACAATACAACACACTGAAAGAAAGGGTGAATACAAAAAGCAAACTGAAATATGGCCTGATTAAATAATGGACCAACCTGTATAACCCCAAGAATACCTCTCTGCTCCAGTGTATTTGTGTAACAAAACAACTAAAGGCAGCCCAGTGTTTTGGAGGCATGCAGCGGTCTCCAGGTGGAGTACAATATGCTGCAGAGCCCAGCCCAGTTCTTTTAGGTGTTGTGAACAAAGAGCCTCCACCCCACTGATTCTAGGCTGGGATTACTGAAGCTACTTTCACATCCAACCCAGTGTATTGTACCATTGTACACTCAGACCTAACCCAGCCACATTACTCACGTTTTTTTGTTTTGTTAAAATTTGTTAATACTAACAACAGAAGTTCACCTGGATAGAAAGACACTGGCTGTCCATGAGTGCAGTGTAATTTACTAATATATGGACACTGGTGACTGTTTTTGGACCTCAAGGAATTCTTAACAGATGTTGTAAAGAAAAAATAAACTAACTACATCTACCAATTATCATTATCTGTCTTCTTAATACCTGGAATCCTCTCTTTGAGTAAACCTGTCAAGACAGCTTTGCATCTCGTTTTACGGCGACACTGCCGGCAGGACGGAGGATAAAGCCAGACTGTATGGGAGTAAATGGGAGACGAACAGCAAAAGGGAAGAGATACAGAGTGACAGAGCACACAGTGACTTGCACCACTCTGACCCATCTGCACTCTGGGACCTCTGATTTAGAAATAGTTGCACCTCAGCAAAGTATGTGATTGCCTAACACACTGGCGTTACATTCAACACAAATAAAGTCACAACCCAGTGAGTGAATCACATAAACTTGTTTTGCTTCAGCGAGGAGAAGAATATTCCCGTGACCTTCAATGTATTATACACATCTAATGACTTTTCATCATCCCCCCCCCCCTTCTATCTCCCTATAGCACTGCTTTTTTTACATAATGATTTAATATGAAGTGACTGTTGTTCGAGTCAGCTTGATATTATTTAGAGAGAGAATAAGGAGGAAGTGGCACCGAGGAGGAAGTGAGGTCACAGAGCATCCCCCTGCCACAGGGGAAGTCATGCTGCCTCTGTTGAGGCAGTAAATACAGAATGTTGCCAGGTAACCACAAAAAATAACTTTAATAACTAACAAAAACAAAAAATTGACAAGAGCTGAGCTGCTCTTTATATTTGCATTACAGAATGCACAATTTTGCATGTTTTATTTGCTCATGAGACAAAAATCCACAAAGATATTTACAATACAAAATTATTAAGGTTATTCTTGCTTGGATTTGGATACTGGTACTAACAATAACCTAAATGTTGGTGTCTATACTAAATCAGTACCAGTTGTTAGCTACCCGCTGCTGGCTCAAGCTTAGGTTTAAGATCTAGATACTGATTCAGCATTGACACAATTTAAAAACAATAAATAAATCACTGAAAAGCAGCTTTAATTACATTTGATTAAAGACACTGAGGTCACTGCAGTATCAGCTTTTCCCTTCTTGTCTGCATATGATGTCAGACGTTTCATCAGAAAAAAAGCCAGTCATCAAGTGGATGACATCACTACTTGCTGCAAACTTTCATTTACTTTCATGCACAGTATGGCAAACCCAAAACCCTGTAACACCACATCCTCACTAAACCTAGAACGCTGCTCTTAT
The DNA here is from genome assembly GCF_963514085.1 of Chelon labrosus. Classification (NCBI taxonomy): domain Eukaryota; kingdom Metazoa; phylum Chordata; class Actinopteri; order Mugiliformes; family Mugilidae; genus Chelon; species Chelon labrosus. The sequence continues at coordinate 27,238,837 of NC_140340.1, forward strand.
AATACATGTGCCAGTTGAAATGAAAGGAAGTTGGGCAATTTTATTTAGTTTAATTTTAGTCATATGAGAGTGGACCACAAAGTGCTGGATCAAATCCATGGAAGCATGAGACCTGAAGGGATGTACTTCTGGACTCATGTCGCGCAGCCTTTTGAGTTCTGACCCTTTCCACGCATTCAGTGAGTAAAACTGCAAAACTACACGTCACAACAAAATGACAGTTCTAAGTGCACGTGCACGGCTTTGCATTTCAGAATGTTATTTTAAAGTCATGCTTCAAGACTGTAGACAAACAAAATGGCCTCCTGAACCTCTGTCTGCCATCACCAACAGATGCCAGTTAACAAACACAGTTTAGGAAGCAAATACAACAAAACATCTAGATACTTTCCAAGCAGGCAAACAAACAGGCCACTTATATATTGGATCAAGGATAGCAATGTATTGTATAACAGAGGATCCGAGGACTCATGCTGTCAGAGTCGGAAAATTATAAAAATGATCAGTCACATGTAAACATGAGTTAAAAGTCTCTTCTCTTCAACTGAAAATATGTTAACATTTGAAGAACTCACACAAGAAAATGAAAAGGCTCAGAAGACTCCCTGAGTTACAGTCGTACGTCAAAAGCTAAATCAGAGGTTTGTTGTGTCATCTGGCTAAACTTGCTGCACTCACCCGAGAAACGCCCAGACTCTTTGTTTTACGTCTGCTGTCACTCCAAACCTACACATTCCAACATTCCTCATGGCTCATCTACAACAGGTCCTTACAGATGGCTGTCACACACACTGTAAGCACCAAACAAGCTATCTTAAAAGCACATTAAAGGGCAATTTGCCACACTGAGGGAGAATTAAATAACTGGATCCTGGTGGTGTTAGCATAAAGTCGTGTTCCACTCGCTCAAGTTTAGCCTTACTTTCAGGGAAGCTGAAGCACAACACTTGAGACGTCTACCATGTGTTACTATGCTTCACATTAAAAATATGAATCCATTTATTAAGAGCAACAAAACAGGTATTTCTTTAGTATTCAGCAAAAGGCTAATGCATGTCACACAGGCTAGCATTATTGGAATTTTTTACAGTGCAAATACCAATAAGATAAATAAGTACAGATGCCAAAAGAGATTCAGTTTAGTGGGTTCTGGTGACATGATTTAACATGATGGGTTGTGTTTTCTATGCACTGTTATTTTTTAACTCTATGCTGGTGGGACGTGGCCCTTTTAAAAGTTTTGTTGCTGTAAGCTAGCATGGTTGTGCTGCGCTGCTGTTGTTGTCAATCATTCAATACCTGAATATGCAGGACATTAAGTGCTTTACTACAAATTCCTATTTTTTGTTTATTTTATTATTTTATTCACTAAAGATGCCGGTGTTCAGATTTAAATAATTATGTGTATAGTTCACAAAACTAAGTTTACAAGAACTTTGCCGGAATCAACTACATTCTACTAATAATACTTTGATTTGAATAAGGAACAAAATAACTCACAAGAAATAAACAACACAACAAATGTCACCAAATTTAAATACCTGCTTTTGGTACTCAAGGTCTGTACTAAAATATTAGAGGTGATAACCGGGTCTACCCATGGTGCTTAGCTATTGCTAGGTTACATGTGCTATCTGCTAGCTGTAGCACTGGCTATTGAATTCAAGTAAAATAACGTTTTTTTCTTACAGTTATTTTGGACAGAAAGCCCCTCAGTTATGTTTCAGCCTTTGACAAAAACCACAGTGTGGAACAAGTGTGCTAGTGGAATGAAAGCTAGTATGCTAGCCTCAAGTAGTTCATGACTTCGGCAATATATACAGAATAGACACTTGTCTTTCCTCAACAAAACCCAACTGTGGCCACACTCAGAATTGACAGAGATAACAGGAACACCTTAAATTGTATTGTACCCCTTATGAAAAACCTAATCGTCATGTGACTACATTTGTTGTAGGACTGTGGCAGTGCAGTCAGCTTTAGATAGTGAAAGAGTAGCCTTGTTAAACAGCACTGTGAAGTGTTCCTGTTATTCTGTTCAGCCATGCAAATAAACACGACAGAAGTGTGCAGATGGTAGAAATTTTATCCAGCTGTACCTGGTAGACATGTTGTTGGTGTAGGGGAAGGGGCCGATAGTCGCCATATATCTGTTTTGTAAGGGACATATTGGGGCTGTCAGACACATGGATCAGCACAGTTGCAGAAACACAACATTGAGGGAAACGTACATGCACATATACAGTATGAGCTCAACATTCAAGGCACCATAGTTTTAAAGTTCACGGAGCTTGTCACTGTGAGACCAAGCCAAAATCCTACAAAAACACTACAGGAGGACTCGGGTTGGTGCTTGACCATGTTTCCTGTGGTAAAACACATGACACACACTGTAACCACACAGCTTTCACTTCTATTTTAGTGTGAACATCCCACGTTGCTGATAACAGGATTCTGATATCAGAATCACAGTCGTCCTGGGAGGCACACTGCTAGAATGAGTGCAGCCAAAAATAGACACAGGATTTTATATCTGAAGTGTTTTTATCACATGACTTAGAAAAACACTGACAAAGCAGTAAAGCAATGGGGGAAGTGGTGGCGTAGTGCCATCTGAAACCATTAGGTACTAGTGTTCTTTTACTTTATCATTCACAGGTAGCTGTTCTCGAGATTTGTTGTTTCAGACCCTTTCAAGTGTCAGCTTTGCACTACAACTGCACATATTTTTAACATCTGAAGACTGATCTGGCAGTTGTCTTTCTGTCAAAACTGAAGTAACAATGCACTATGTACATCCAGGCCCTACCCGACAACAGCAATTAAACCATTGGCTTGGCCCTTTTATGAAAACTGATGACTAATGCTACGCCCCACCCGACAGACCACAGACACGCACATTCGAATATGGCTGGAAACAGCTCCTTAGCTATCTGCTGCAGCTGCTTCTAGCAGCACACGTAACTTGTCTAAATTCATCAACAGCGACAATGTAGATCACCTCGGCTCAGTGGTGGAAACGATGAAAGCTGCGGTCAGTGTAACAAGGGAAGAACGTAACTCAGAGTTTCAGTTTCAGCACACATGAAGTACATGAGAATGACTATGATCGCTTTAGGGAAACACAAGACACAAGAAAACACAAGACTTACGCCATAAGTAAGAGTAATATACTTCACAGTAACATCATTCAAAGCCAGGAGAAAAATGGCAGCTCTTTCATGTCGGCCAAGTGTTGCATCTTAATATGTGGCTTTAAAATGGAGAGTTAGCTCTTAGTCATAGAGGACGAACAGAATCATTCATCTTCTATTTTACAGTATTTGTCAACTACGCAGTATGTTCACATTGGCAAGAAGAGGGAAAGCCTAGGGTACATGAAGAGTTACTGTCAAACTTTCAGAAAAAGTCTTAGTGACAGATCCTAAATATACAGAGACGGCTGATTGTTTACTGTTTATTTGGATGCCATTTTGTTGTTACCTTGGCAACAACTGCTCTAGAGGTCCATAAAAGTAACACTAACGCAGTATTCTTCAGTCCTATGCCAACTTTCCTCACCCTGACACGCACACAAAAGCAGTAAACTTGATCACAACAACATGGAGGATCACAGTTAAACGCTGTCACATGAACAAACGGCTAAACCTGTGATTTGAACAGCCTCACTGACATGACAGTGATTTGGCTGCTAACCGCGAAAGAGGAAGCCTTTCCACGCAAGCGCTTCACTAAATAAGAGTGAGCATAAACGGGAAAACAGATACATACCATAGGTTTGACTGTGAGTGTATATCCTCTATGTATGTTGTTGAATGTGCTACCCAAGATGCTCCCTTCCGCCTGGTGCTCCGGAAACACCTAAGTCCACTCTGTATGTCAAATGTTCACGCATGCATACCCACACAGGTAAACACATACATACAGACACATGCGCCCCAAGGGGAAAAACTTGCTGCTCCGCCTTCCTGGACTCTGCATAACAAGTCTGTGCTGCTCAGGCTCCACCTCCTCATCCACAAGGCAGCAGAGCAGGCTCCGTCAGATTGGACAGTGGGACACTCAGTGACCCACCCACTGCTCGCTGCCTGCCACAAAAACCACACAAGTCAGCATGGAGGAAACTTGGGGCTGGGTCAGGGCGTGCTTTGTGAGGAGGGATGTTGTAGCTCGATAACAGACCAGGCGTGATGGCCTACATCAAGCAGGAAGAGTTAAAGTGAATGAAGAGCAGAATGTGAAGTGGCAATAAGGCAGAAGTGGATTTGCGGGTGCAGTGTGTTTTTGTCAGAGTCTGGGTGTGTCTGATAGACTCATTGCTTAGGAATCTAGACTGCAGAGCTACTACTTGAACAGAGTGTGCGTGTGGCAAGAAAAGAAGAGAGGGAGGGGGAGTCACATCACATTGACTACAAGCCACACCCAAAGAATGGCAGAGGAAAGAAAATTTAAGACAGACAAAGTTGTAAGGAAGAGAGCATATAAACACAACGGTCATCGTGGTCTTGAAGTAGACCCTGGACAAAGGAACAGACAGGAAACAGCTTCTGAACAGCAGGCAGAGGTTATGTAAGAAAAAAAACAAAACATCGCAGGGTAACTTTTCCCCTCTCTGCACGCGCACACTTTCATCATTGATTGGCTGATAGTTCAAGATCCGCACAAGTTAATCCAGAGAATTTAAATTACTTCTCAGAAAAAGTATTACCACAAAACATGCCATGCCATGTTAAGGAGGGAGGGATTTAAGGAGCAGAGCCCCCTTGTGTCTGCAAATAGTCATAGCACTTAGGTGAAAATGAACAGAAGACTGAGTCATCTGAAACTGCTGCATACGTTTGTTACGTCTGACAGCTTATGTATCAGTCTGTTGTTTAAAGCTGAATGAATAAATGATTCAGGTTTGTTTTGACTCTGCACTATAATAATAAAATGCATTATGAACTAATCCAACTAATCCGACACTTTGGGTTTATTTATTTTTTTAAACACAGACAAACATTCCCTTTTACATGACCCAATAATGAAAAGGGCTTGTTAAGAAACTTTTCTTTAACCTGAACATGAATATATTTGCTTAAACATCAGCCAAAGTAAGCTAATTAATGGGATTATCTCCTTCAGTAAAGATAAACAGGGCTGAGGAATGAGCATGGCAGAAACATTTCTCTATTCCTCAAGGTCAATGGTCCGTTATGAACACATCCTATTTGCCTACAAATATCTCCAAAAGGAGGAAGGCAGACGGATCTTGCACAATCCCTACCACTGGCAGAAATATCTGAGTCCCTTTTGGAAGCTTAAAAATAAATCTCCCTTTCCCCCGACTGACTCCAGAAAAACACATCAGAGTCTGCCCTCTGCTTTTATGTCTTTGACTCTGAGTGTTTATGTGTGAGTGGGAGAGGGAATGTTTATGCATGTTTCTGAAGGGAAGCATGCACTGGATCCAAATGCCTTGCTTAGGATCCCCTGGTAACGCTTATCTCTGTTGACAGCTAATGAGCTACAGCAGACCCGCCCATCCCTGAGAGATCAGCCAATCAGAACCGTGAAGCTGGAAACTGGACATCTCTAGTGTGGAACTTTGGTCCTGTTTCTAGGACTTCTCTGGCAAATTTGGTGGGAGGATGCAAGGTGTCGTGTTTCTTAAACTCAGCCTTTGGGGAAGAGAAATGTTCTATACTTTAACTGGCGACAGATCACAGTCAAAACTATTGGAAACATACAGCAGTTGAACTGGTTAGACATGTGTTTTGAATGTGGGAATCAGGTCAAGAGATTGTGAACAGAAGGTGCCAGAAGAAATCTCTGAACCTGATACCAAGAAGATGGTAAATCAAGCAAATGAAAAACCAGTAGACAAGAGTAACCCAGATAACGTGACAAACCAACCTAATACTTCTCTAGGAAACACAACAACGTGGATTAAACTTGAGATGGAATTTCATTTGAAAGATTATGCTACACAGACTACACTAGCAACGTGCATGAGAACTAGCTAGTACACAGTCATCTACATAAAACAGATAAGCATACAAATATGCAGAATATGTAGATAAAGGAAGAGATTTTCATACAGCAAGCTTTCTGGTTTCTGTTTCTGGTCCAGCTAACACTAATCAGCCATGTTTGAGCAAGTCATGGTTGTATGCAAGTAAACAGCAGGCTATTGTCACGCAAACAGCTCATTGTCCTAATTTTGAACTGTTAACTAAGTTCAAACAGTCAGGTGGTAGACGATAACTTTACGCAATTCAAGTTACGAATATATATATGACTATAGCAGACGAAACAGGAAGTCTTAGCCAAGGCCGGAAACCACTGACCTTAGAAATTAGGCCATCAGACAATATCTGATGGATTCCCAGAATGAACACATGGTGAGCTAAAGGACAAACACATTGCTCTCAGGAGTAGCTAGCTGGAATATAGGATAGCTAAAGGAAGAGAATTATAAGTTTACAATATGCTCAACCATTCTTCAAGCTACCAAGCAAAGGTGGTAGCTGGCAACGATGGCAGACTCATACGCCATGAAGAGCTAAATGGACTTGAGTAGTTTGTTATCAGGTTCCCAGAGCCATGACTTCAAACCATTGCCATGGTTGCTTCATTCTGGTATATGCTTGCACAATAATACAGTCAGACAGCTAACTGTGGAAGGCTCCAGGCCAAAAAAAGCCCTTAAATCAAAACGGTTGATGTTCATTTTAGGACACCACAGATCCAGTTTTAGATCTTGCATTATTCTCAGCTCAGGTTTCTTTGACTCACCTGTTAGGTCATTAGTTTCTGTCTGTTCTCTGCATTACCTAGATGTCACATCATTTCATTACAAACATTAATGTTTTATATGAAACCTGCATCTCTGAAGTGTGAACCACTAAACTTACAGACTTCAGTGCCTCAATATCCCAGAAACCAAGAGATACAATGGTGAAAAAAAATAAATAAAATAAATCATTTATCCAGTCCCATTGTTGCTTGGTTACAGATAGAAACAGTGGCTGTTGTTAAACCATCATGCCCCCCACCCCACCTACAGTAAACTATTGATGTCCTTTGGTCTGCTGTGTGTCCATGAACCGTGTCTAAATTTAGCTCAGTACTTTTCCCCCCTTGTTTGTTATCCCACACCAGAAACATGCACATGAAAATGTGGATCCTGCTCGGCCCCACCTGTGCCAGCTACATGACAGAGAACTCCAGTAACATCTGTTGTTGGGGCTTGTCATTGATTTAACAACAATAATCACATGCTTATTAAATGTCCTCACCAACACTGGCTTACTGATTTCGTGGATTTATGAGGAGCATTACCAGGAATCTCAACCATTATGTATCTCATTGCAGTTTCCAGTAAGTGTGAGGCTGATGGATATTCATTACTTATCCTTGCTGGGTAGGACAAACATCATGTGGCTAAGGTTTTCCTCAAGCATGGGAGATGTAAACAGACACGAGAACAGATGCACAACCAGAGCTCGATGCTCGATGACAACGCCTTGCAGAAGCACTTTCTCAGATAAACACCCAGAAGCTGTCCTGGAGTTTCTTTTACATAACTGACGTGACAAGAGCCTGTAAAGAGCAATGTCAAGTGACAGTGAAATGAGAAATGTAACAGCGCAAGTATCGATGAGTGCTGGGAAATAACACACTACCTGCTGACGGGATAATCAGCAACATTTAATGGACGTGAAATGGAAGGATAATCCAACTCTGATTTCAGCCATTCAGCCTGTTCTCATTCACACTGTCCTACTGTCCTTTACAACAGAAGCAGACACTTTAACCTTGATCAAATGCTGTGCTTCAGTGAAGTTCGCTCATCCGATGATTACCCAGCAATGTATGGAGTAGTAGGAACCCAAAAGTATGTATATACAAATATTTAAAAAGATATATTTTTGGTCCTCAGGCAAATCTAAGCTATTTAGCAGGCCACACCTCTGTGACCTCTCAACCTCTGTGACCTCTCAACCTCTGTGACCTCTCGACCTCTGTGACCTCTCAACCCCTGTGACGTGGCTCTGAATCAGTTTCACCTGATAAGTTCATTCCAACTCACCCTCGTTGTTCCTATAGTCTGAGATGTTTTATGAATGAAGCAATGTGTTACAAAAGTAAAAAGAGCTCATGACGCATTATTATAAAGAAAGCAAGGTTTTTTATCTCAAGAGTCACCTTAACTTTGGTTTTACTGGAGGACAGGTTTGGACTTGGTTAGTTTGTATCCTTTGTGGCCAGAAGCTATGTGAGTAAGGAGGGCCCCAAGGAAAAAAGGCCAGAACACTAGACACACTAAGTATTTAAACGTATAAACATAAATAGTTAATACTCAACAAAGTTCAGTGTCTAACATGTTCTGAATGTAGTTTGCTGCTGAGTATGCATTAGCTACTATAGCCTTTTTTCACTAGAGAAGGCTAACGGCAGCAGCCAACACCACCAAGTGAACCAGAAAGGCTACAGACTCAACAGTCTGAGGAAAAGTAGCTCTGTAAAGTGGAGGGGTGCTGCAGATTCAAGTGATGTTTGACGTTTCAGTGCTACAAGAACTTCTTGTCACATTTAACATTATGGAAATATTTTACTTTATATCATTTTTAACCTAAGCAGAGATTGATGTGCACAACATCCGCTCAAGTCTTGTGTCTGTTTGACAGTGAGGAAGCATACTGGATGTTTGTTGAAGTCATTTTGTCGCTCTGAGACTTTGTTGTAATGCTCGTGCATGTGTAGGCAAGATACATGAATTTTTCCCAGTAGCCATTTCCTGCCAGTCCAACAATAACAGTGCCAGACCGCTCTGAGCTACAAGAGAGGCAGACATCTGCAGCCCAGGTCTGGGACAACATAGCCGAAAACACAACACAAACCCTCCCACCCAAACTCTGAGGGCCATCAGTGAGCAGTCCTCCTCCCAGGACTCATTCGTTGTCTAACATTTAACTCCAGCTCAGAGCAAACTTAACATGGCCCTGATAAGGGAGTATTGACATCAGGACGGCCTATATAGCCCTGTCACACGTCATTGCACAACCACCTTCTCTGCTAGACGTGTGAAACTTTAACAAGAGACGTTGACAAATGACGCTGAGGCTGCAGGGAATGACCTACAGCACATGCAATTTTAGGCTGTGCAAAGCACAAAAAATACTTAGGCTACACACCCTTTCAGATTGCTCCATCTGTTTCTGCAGATTATCACAGGAGAATGCTATTTGGCATCAGACAGAGAAATCTAAGTCTTCATGCGAGACCCACTAAGCATTCTTTGTTATAAACACAAAATCAAGATATTTTTAACACAAATAAAAAAGAAATCTCCTTTAAAAAAAGTATTACTGGAAGGAATACATCAATTTTCTCAGTAGTTTGATGCTTGTAGCAACTTGTAGGAAACACTGAAGGCCTTGTTCCAGCTCTCACGATTGCTAACGACAGACACTGAACTCCCAGACTCTGACCGATAGCCTCATACATTCCAGCAGAGAGAGAGAGAGAGAGAGAGAAGTACAACTTGGACTGGAGCCAAGAGTGTTTTCCTCCTCATGTGCGTTTCCCATATAAGTCCTGTTTTACAAATACAGTTCAAACTAGAAGAGGACTAGCGAAACAACCACTGCATTTTACATTTGAAGGCTGACACAAACCATGTGGACACTTTTGGATCAGTTACTCAGCACATAACATGGCACCAGCTCACATGCTCAAACATAGACACGTTTTGCACACACCTGTTCCTCCACAGCCACATCCTGGAGGGCCGGGGCGTCCCGAGGGCCTCGGATCCAGCTCAGTATCTGGCCCATGTTGGCTGAATGTGCCTCCGACTGTGTGTGCGTGTATGTATGCCTGTCAGCCTCTGCCTAGTCTGTCGGCTTGCAGCATGTTTCCAGCAGGCAGGGAAGGGATCGGGGAGAGAGAAGGGGGAGGGACTGAAGAGGGTGGGTGGGAGTGTTGTGTAGGGGGAGTGGCCGGGAGAGCAGAGAAGGGGTAAGGATCCGATGTGGAAGTCACAAGAGGCTGGGCCGTAACTCTCAGGGCTATAAAGAGATGTGTGCTGACCGGGGACTGACACCCACCTGATTGGGGGCCACACATGAGCTGCTCCTCTGGGAAACAGATACGTCACATGGGCACGCACACAAAAAAATATGAACGCAACATATGTAGAACAACAGCAAAGCCACCCGTTTAAACTGATACAACATCTTAGCTCCTTATCAATAAGAACACGCCTAGAGTTGTGATTATATAGACAGAGACATAAATACTTCTGTCCATGCAGCAATAAAGATATCTTAACCAGGCAACTACCCTGGTTGCCTAATTACCTAAGAAAACATAGGGAGGGGCCCGCCTCTTACATCTGTGATATGAGAGAGAGAGACTGAGCTGAAAACTTTTTTCTGCTGCAGTACCATAACCTTTCAAGTATAAGTGCAGGAAGTGCTTATTTTAACATTGTGCCGTGCCAAAGAAAACGTACGTGAAGTAATTTCATCATTACTGTATTAGGGCAGCCTCGGAGACAGCAAACAAAAACAAGGAAGAATGTAGGGAGTGTTTCTACGCACACATGACTAACAGATTTAATGCATGGGTGTTGGCCTTGTGAACCTTCACCTATACAGTACCACTTTTTTTTTAATATAGTAGATTTTACTTTAACTAAGCACAATAGCAGGAAGACATAAATTGCTTCTGTTGCACCTTCTCTTAGGAAACGGTAATGTACTGTATATCTGAGAGCAGTTACATTGCTCCTTTAGCTTTCATGTCATTTAAAGACAATGACAAAGTGCAAAGTGCAATCTCAGTCGTAAGTCTGATCTCTGAGTGCCTTTAAGCAGGGTGTGGTGTGCAGACAATACAGCCTTAGAGTGAGTCAGTGCGTGTGCAATCAGTCCGACAGCCAAGCCTTTCAATCCTGAGCGTTTCAGCAGCACACCTCAGCGAAATATGAAAATAACACATTCTGCTGCTGCTGCTGCTGACTTTAAACCTGTCTGACGTGAAACTTTGGTCTGTGCTACTCGAAGGCTGAAGAGTCAATAAAGCATCGTGTGCAGGTGAACTGCTTCTATTGTAGTACATGCAGTACTGACATGCAGTACCACATTCCTGCTGGACTGACATGAACCAATAAATCATACTTACTGTCTGACACTTATCTTAGTCCCAGCTAAACACACAAATAAATACACGCATTTACATTAAGTGTGATATACTCTTCCTAGTTATATTTGATGAGCACTCACAGTTGCCTTCACATAAGAGGATACATTATAATCAGGGACTGCAAATAGTTAAAATGGCATTTTTGCATTTGGCTTAACTGCAAACTAAACGTTTAGCTGTTGGCCAAGTTTAAACCAACATCTAAAAAAAGCTGTTGTTTAGGTGAAGGTTTGGAAATCCAACACCCAGGGTTGAAGAAATCTCATTACTCATGACTAGAGACAAAAAAATGTATCTGAGTTTATGCACATTACCATAATAAACGTTGTCTTGAGGGCAGGACTGCATGGTCTGAGCCAGGCTGTTCCATCTCATCAGCTAATGTGTTCACACAGAAATGGAATGAAGTCACACAAGTCTTCTTCTTGTTGTTGTGTTTTTTTTCCCACATGTGACAGCCTGTGCTATGAGTGCATGTTTTACATTCAAGCTGCTTTGTACACACACTAATATAAATGTTCATGTTTGAACATGTGTGCACACAAAGGCTCTTCCACATGGCACACTGCCTGTCAGCCAGACACACCTTTGGTAAAGTGAAGTGCCCACTGACTGAGCCTGTAAAACTAGCTGGTGCACCGTTGGAGACGAGACGGCTTGCACTGTAACACCCCAGAGACCTGCATGAACCTGTTTAACTTGTGTGGCATGCGTCAGCTTAGCAAATTATTTTTTTGTATCATAGATAAGCGATGTGCTCAAAATATTCCATATCATCCGTGTTGTGTTAGTCACTGAGGGAACCCTAGGTGTCATCCACGTGTTAGTGTAATGGTGTATGGACATGACTAGGTTCATGATATGTAACTGGACTCCCCCTGGCTAAACTGGTTCTCATCTTTATATTTAGCCACAGGCTGGACTTCAGTCATTACTATCTCCTTCACATACGTCCACATCCTCTGCCCATCGCCACTTCTTCACACACTGCTTCACCTGCATCATATTCCCAAAGCACGCAACTTCTCCTCCAGCTCTCCGGGACATTAATGAAAGACTAACAAAGCTACAGCACTTTGAAACTTGGCAAAATAAATATTTATGTATCTCTATTAATGCAAGTAAAGATAAATGTAAGAACAGTTGTCCTTTGATGTCTCAGTTACCTCTCCACGTCAACGAACAGAGCCCAGACAACATTCTCTGGCTGCAGATTTACAGACAAGAAGCTCTCATCTGAGGGCTCAGCATTTGTGGACTGGAGCGGAGCAGCAGAGGGAGACAAACACAAAGACGGAATGTCCCTCCTGTCCCTACTGCAGTCTCACACTGACTCTTTACCTCAGAACAAAATGACCATCAACTACAGCAGCTCGTTCCAACACTTTCAGCTTTATCTTCGCAATGTAATGTAGACTGGATAGCGCAAGTAATTGGATGTATCTATGAAACAGGACAAGGAGGTGAACTCAGTACCTCGCCATAGTAGGACGCTGCAGTTGGATGGAAGGCAGAAGACTTGCTATTATGATGGATTCTCTAGTGGATTATCTTCCCTGCTGCACACTCAAACACACACACACAAGCTTGTTATGACAAGTATAAGAGCTTTGAAGTGCGAAGGAGTTTTTTGCCATGAAATTCGATGGAAGTCTGCACAGGATGCAGTGATTAAAACCTATTGTGTTGGTGGATTATTCATTTGACACCTGATGAAAACAGGAGACTTATCATCTTGTGGATTCTCTCTTTGTTTAATATTTTTGTCTAATTCTACAAAGTGAATGAACTAAAAAGCAAACATGCAGAAGTCCCTTTGCAATGTAAATTAAAATGTAAATTCATTGATAATCCAATCAGCATGTAACTTGAATGACAATGACAGAGACTGAAATGTGAACACTGAAGCCTATCTCAGTATAAGCAGACACACACCCTCATTACAAATAATGTGTGTCAGAATAAAGGCTAAGCCCTAACAGTCATTTTATTTTCATTTCCAAGTTTACTTTGTGTGGCCTACGCCAACTTTTAACGAGCACTAAGCAGAGATGCTGCACCGTCAGATCAGTTGAGCTGGCTTTCTGCAATACACGCCCAAATGCAGCGTCTACACGGGTGCCAAGCTTTGCCTAGGAGCGACTAAAGCACACCGCCAGAGGGGTAAAGAGAAGGGAGAAAAGAGGGAGGCTGAAAAATAGCCAGATGTACTCACAAGACTCATCCAGTATGCTGCGTACGCCATGAGGGAGCAGGAGGAGAAGACGCTGGCCTCAAGTAAATATTCAACTCTGCGCTGCCAATCTGTCCTCACAGCAATGTCTTTTTTCTCATGCCTTCCTAGACCTTGTGCCACTCCCTTCGCATTTCATCACACACATCTATCTGTGCGGTGAAGCGTCCTGCCAGCTAAGATTGCAGGCAATTCACTTTTTTCGTCGGAATCTCTGCACAAAGAATAATCAACCGCTGACCTGTTGCGCATATGAACCACCCAGCCACGTCCCCCCAAACCCCCATCAGTAACACACTTATACACCCTTTTATGTCCAGATATGGAACTTCAGAGACTCCCATTTCCAGCTAAATCGAGACACGCAGGAAGTTTAGACCAATTGTTTCGCGTTATGCTTCTCTGGTTGGACATCCAAACCTGGCAGCGACTTATATTGATTAATCGATGATCCTGGACTAATAGGAATGGACTTGGATTAATCGAGGCGACTCTGCAACTAATTATGTATGAGCAATAAATAAAGTCCTGAGCAAACCTGCAAATATGCTTGTCACTCAAACGTGCAGGGAAATCGTTTCCTGCGCATGACAGTGAGTTGCAAATGATCAAACGCAATCATATTTTCATATGAAAACTAAGACAATGTTGTCTTATCCCGGATATATCTCGGAGACGATTGCATCTGCTATCCTTTGCCTCCTGCGATGCGACTATAAGATAAAACCTACCTCCTTTGCCTCCTTGGTGTTTTTATGATGGCCATGGCTTCTCTTCTTATGTGGCATCTTTAAGGACTGATCGGACAAACTTTTGCAGTTCCTTTTTGCGCACTCGCTGCCTCTTTTGGGAGACCTCCAGGCTGGCGATCGTCCCCTTGGGCTGATTTAAAGTTGCCCCTCCCGCTGAGAAGTCGAGTTTGATGATTGATCAGAGTAGCTGTCAAACCCCCCCAAAGTTTCAGCAAGATAGATTTAAGATGGAGTTGCAACGTGTAGAGTCTTGCTTATCTGCTTCTTTGCTTCATATGAAATAAGTTCATTAAACAGTGAGGCAGACAGTGTTAAGTTACTGAAGTGCACATTTAGCAGAAATGTAACCATATGGTTTATGAGAGGACACACAGTCAGAGTAAACTAGAATCATAAATGATTAGATTTGGAGAAATGCATTTATTTCCGTGTATTTTCCGTACAACAAACATTCAGCATTATCACTCTATCAGCCTGGATGTAATAATGTGACACGCCCCACAGTTCAGGGAAGAGTTGACTCACTGCTGATGTTTTCCTCTCAGGAAACTAGTTTGTATAAGAAGCACAATGATGCCCTCTGCTGGAGAAAATGTGAACTGTCCGTGTCAACACGAAACAGATGTACCAGGTTTGAACACAGCTGCAGAATGGGACATTCGGCCATTATGGTTGGTAGCTACACTATTTCCTTTTGAAAAACTATCACTATATATTTTAAAATAGTATTGTCAATTCTGATTAAAATCTTACCAGACAGAACAATCCAGTGGTCCATTTTGACAAATAGTCTACACCTACATTGGACATGCTGCGTTTTTCTGCTCCGTTAAGCACATTCTGAAGGATATATCTAGGCTACTTTATCATCCTAACAGAATTAGATAGATCATTTGGAAGCTTTTTCATCCCACTCTCATATCAATCTTTGAGATCACCTCAGACTTGAGCATTGTGAGCTAAACGTAGCCCCAGTCAGAAAAGCACCAAATCACTTCCACACATTCCTTAGATCTGACAGTACAAAAGTTACAAGCCATGTTACATATGGCTAAGTTTAGGTGAAGCTAATGAAGTAGTAGAATTTTAGAAAAGAGGAGGTTATATAAGGGCTCTCATCTTAACCCTTTGTCTTTGTTAAACCTTTAAACCTTAATGGAGGCAATATATGTAAGTTAGCTACTGTACATTCATTTGTTTTTCCTGTTTGTGGTATGCATATTAATATTTGACAGATGTACCACCGCTCAGGTATAACATTATGACCACCTTCCTAATATTGTGTAGGTCTCCCTTGTGCCTCCAAAACAGTTGTGACTCATCAGAGAATGGACATTGGCCTTCTGAGGGTGTCCTGTGGTGTCTGGCAACAGAATGTTGTTAGTGCGGGGCCTTTGTGTCCTATGGGTTGAGGGGAGGGACCTCTGTGGATCATCCCATAGATACTTGATCAGTTTGGGATCTAGTGATTTTGGAGGCCAGGTCAATACCTTGTGGTGTTCTTTTCCTAAACCATTTTGTGTGTGTTCTTGTGTCAGGCTGCATCCTGCTGGAGATGGCTACTGCCATCAAGGAGTGTCATTGCTGGGTGGGGTGCCTGGTCTGGTCTAGGTGGGTGGTACATGTCTAAGTAACATCCACACGAATGCCAGGTCCAAAAGTTTCCCAGCAGAACACTGAATTGTCACAAAATGGTCAATGTTATTTACTTCTCCTGCTGGTGGTTTTAATGTTGTGGCTGATCAGCGTATATTTTCTTTACAAATCCCATTTTGCCGTTCCTGTGCCTAATTAATGAATGGTTGATCTTTTACATATATAACATGTTTACATGTATAACATATATAACAAGTACAGTAAGAACAATCTGACTTTAATTAATGTGTTGAAAATGATTAACTTTGAAGTAAATTTCACTCCACTTATTCAAACCGTCCTGTACAAATTAAACAATAAATGTACAAACACTGTGTTTATTGAGAACACAAGGGTAATTTCCACCAGTTGAAACTGTCATGGTTTGATTTTGAGTGTGAGGACTAATGACGTATGTATGAACAATCAGAACAAGGGATTTGACTGACACATGTGCAGATGCGTACAATAACAGAAGAGAGAATACATAAAATAAAGGCAGAAAAACAAAGCTAATCAGCTTTTCTACGTTTATTGTCTTCCTCTCCGTTTTTCACTACCGATCTTGGCAGTATAGGATGAGTGAAATAACATCTGAGTTACACTGGTGTCCATCACTCTGATGCCCTTCAGAGACGAAGTCTGTGTGACCTTCACACTTCCTGATAACAGAATAAACTCCGCCACAACGATGAACTGTTTCCTCAGTCTATCAACCGCAAAGTGATGCTAATCTGTCTGACACCAGAAAGACATTTTCACTGCGTCCTCTGATAACACATGACATTTGTAACAATGTTGATCGAGCTTTGGTGTCATCAGTGACTTGAACAGGTTCTTTACTGTTTGTTCCCAGAGTTCCTCATATTTGCAACAGCTGAAACATCATACAGCAAGTTTCTAAATAAATAATGCAGCGTTATAGCTCCTGCTTTTTGTTTATAATAATTAACTTCTTACTCAGCGTGAAAGAAGACACAGACATTTAAATCTGTCACTGATGCAACTTTGCTAACTCTAGAAGAGCAATAAACAGGTGCTCATCGGTGGTATATACTGTATCACAGTCAACAAGACACGTTCGTTCAGAGGTTGTCAGGGTAAAATCTCTCTTTCAGTAAGCAAACAAGGGCCAGATGAAAGACTCATGAGTAGGAAACCTCAACACAAGCGTCCAAAAAGCTCCTCAGAGACACATACAATGCGTCATCAAGAAATTTCAAGAGCAGCAGATGAAGTTAAAATGGGACAGTCTTCTTTTCATTTATTCATTCATCTTCTGTAACCGCTTGTTCCTGTTAAGGGTCGCGGGGTCTGCTGGAGCCTATCCCAGCTGTCATCAGGCGAGAGACAACCATTCACACTCACACCTACGGCCAATTTAGAATCACCAATTAACCTAACAAGTATGTCTTTGGACGGTGGGAGGAAAAATGGGACAGTTGATATGTTTATTGTTATTTTGAATACTTCATTTCATTTGCACTCTCGTTTTGTTGCAGTATGTCCTTAGAATTGTGTGCCTCCACCTCACATCCTTATTAGATGACCTGACCACAATAGACCAAAGCATGTGAGGACACGGGACTGTGTGTCTAATGTGGTTGTCTGCAGCACTGGAGCTCCTCAGGGAACTGTCCTAGCTCCCTTTTTTTTCTCCCTCTGCACTGCTGACTTTAGACACCTCTCGACCAGTTGTCATCTGCAGAAATTCTCAGATGCTGGTGGAGTAGTCTGCCTCATCCAAGATGGGGAAGATGGAGAATACAGAAGACTCATCCTAGCCAGCTCTGTTCAGGTCTGCCCTCTTGAGCCTGTGGAGGTGGTGGGTGATTGGGGGATGGAAGCAAAGCTGTCCTCCTTGATGAAAAACTGATCCCACTGCCTCCATGGCACTGTAACAGGACTGGGTAGTGCCTTCAGTAGCTGACTGTTTACTCTTTCCTTCTTGTGCACACTGTCCTTAAACTATATATGCTGCTGTAACGCTGCATCCCACACTGCATATCTAAAAAATCACATCCAACTGAAAATAATTCCTGCTGAAATTTTAAATTTTAAATCTCCTCAGAATTCAGCCCAAAATGTTCAGTCAAATATCTTAAATATTCTTTGAAAGCCCTTAACAAACTTTGTTGAAGAGCGTTTAGAGCATGGTGCAGTGGGTTTGATCAGTGTTTGTCTGCGCAGCATGCTTTTGTGTCCAACTTTAATAAAAAAAAAAAGTATTTGAATGTGATCTGAATAACACAATTGAGATGCACCTGTGACATACATGTGAGCTTATTTCATCTTGTTTTTGTTTTTTTTCTTAACAAATATTGTGACTTGTGGATGAGGACGTGCACTCATAAGACTCCAGAGACAATAAAGACGACAAAAGGATGGGGTTGGCATGGCAACCGTGTGTCCTTGAGTGTCACAGGGCTGGTCAGGTGATGTGGGGGTACATCGATCCTATTCACTGGTGTAATGTGTCTCTTTATTTCGCAGTCGTTGACTTTGTGATGGTATGAGACTACTGCTGCTGCAAAACAGACCTTAGTTTGATCCATCCATCATCTAGAACCGCTTATACTCAGAGGGTCGTGGAGGGCCAGAGCGATTCCCTGCTGGCACTGGGTGAGAGGTGGGATTCATGCTGGACAGGCTGCCAGGGCTAGCACACACAACACCCATTCAAACCAAGAACATTAATGCTGCCAGGCAACAGTGCTCACTTCTAGTATTATTTATTTTATTACTGTTGTCTTTTATTGACTAGGAATCTGTTTGAAATTTGATAAAAATGTGTGATTGTGTGCATTTAAAAATGTAAGATGTTAGTTGGTTGATAAGATTTCATTGTCCTTTATTACTATCCTTTTTTCCCAAACCGTGCACCACGGTAACATACACGAGACACAACATAATGTACGGTCCAACACCACCTAGCTGAGGAGAAGCATGACATGTGTGAGATACAACATGACGTGCTTGAGGTAAGACATGAATTATTAATGGGCCATGAGATGAGGAGGAAGTGCTGCTGAATACTTCGCATCTATTTGCCACACCTAATTGATTTCGGCTGAATTATTGTGCACTGAGTCTTCATGTGCGTCATCCACCAGTTAAAAGCTCTCCTTAACTGTCGGTCCCTCTGTGTTGCTTGGAAAAATAATTAGCTGACGAAACCCGGTTAGACCTCTGACCTCATTTGATGGAACCAGTGTGTGTGTTAGTGTATGTGCATTTGGCGTTTGTGTTCTCTCCGTGGCGTAGCGAAGGAAGGATGAGTGATCTCACGCCACGCACAGCTCAGAGATAAAAACAGAGGACGCGGATAATCAATGAAAGGAAAGTCAGTGATGTAGCGATCTGTAACGAAACCAGGATCTGTCCAGATTGCTGCTCTTTCTCCTCAGCTGTGTGTCTCCGTGCTCCCAAGAGAGGGCCTCGGTTAAAGCAAACATCTGTTGCTAGGTAAAGATGGATTACGCCACAGATCTGGTGCAAACCTGTTTGCACATAGCCAGATGACCACAGGTATCAGTCTTTATTAGCTCTGACAAGTTCAGTTCAATGACTAACAAGCTCACTCCATTAGAGAATGAAAACCAAACAGGCCTTTTACACAGCAGTGCTCTTGTTGTTTCGTTGTTCTTAATTTATGCAGTTTGTCTGACATGAACTCCAACTGCACAGCCTCCATTGTGTCCGAGAGGAGGGGACAATACTGGCTCCGATGGTGCCTTTATCTCTAGATCATTGTACACGCATGAAATCAGGCCACGCTGACACATCGTTTCCATCGGTAAACATACTGAACAGCACCTGAAGTAGACAGCATCATTCTCACAGCTGCCTGCTGTCACCGTTTGACGGGGCAAAAAAATAAGAGACGGAAAGCTATGTGCTCAGTGACGAGCATGTGTTCCACCGGAATGAGAATTAGAATCTTAATAAAAGTAAATCTTTAATATCACCTATGAATCCAGCAGCTCTCGCACCGATTCACTCTTAGTTTTGTCAGTTCGTACTGTATTTTTAACCACACTGTGAAAACTGTGCAGATTAAAGGAGCTTTAGGGTTTAGTTGGAGGAGCAGTCCAAAAGTCACAGTCTGTCACACCAAAAGCTTCATGAGTGACTTTTTAGAAACTGTATCGACTGTTCCTTTGACACCTCCATCACACAAAATGTAGATTTTACAACTGACATTATGACTGAAATGTGGTGTGTTTGGATCCCATATTTGTCATTTGCAAATGTCACATCTGATAGACAAAAACATTCTCAAGATGACATAAGCAAAAAAAATGGCAATTTCATATCAAACAAAAGTAGTAATTCAGTGATCAGTGATGATTCAGATGCAACAGTGTCCCTGTGGGTTTGCACGTGTGGGACAGACAAACGCTGCCTACAGATTACAAATATCAGAGCACACAACTGCAATCTGTACACGTGACATGGAGTACGGACTTACAAAACACTAGGCTAAACGAAACTATGGTTCACCCTTTTCACTTAGATTCAATGGGTCTGACAACAGGATGTTTATCTGAGGAGATTAAAGAAACCGGCCCAGAGAGAAATGTCCTGCACACACACTCAAATATGATGTGGACTTAAAATGTTATTCAGACCAGTAACTGCCTGTAACCATGTGAAATTTACAGATCATGACTGTCACACCTGTGGTTGGTACTTGAGACCAGAGTAATGGGATAATAACTGTCAGCCAAGTATTTCAACACTAATGCTCTGAGAAGGCTTTGTGCCAAAACCCGTAGGCGTATGTTTTTGTGATGGAAGCCAAATAGAGTTTGAATTATTATTATTATTTTTACATGTACTTCTTTTTGGTTAAGCTGTAAACAGAAGGTTTTATATGTGAATCACATCCTCTTCCTCTAACAAATGAAACTTGTTATTGTATGTTTTTCTGCATGTGTCTTATATGAGTTAGGAATCTTTTCTGAATGAGAAGACTGTAAATTCTCACAGTAAGAGGACACCAAAGATGTACATGCACATCAGTAGCTGCACAGTTATGAACACAACAACTCCCAACTTATGACACCAGATAAGGTATCTTTACTCACATATTGTACTGTGTTAAGTTCAATGCCCAGGTACATTTTACTCCAATATACTAACCATATAATTAATAGACTAAGATCCCACAAACAGTGGACTTGTGAAATCGGATGCATTACTGTGGCCAACACCTAACTGGTGTAAGGTGGAAATAATTCGGCATTAAAAATGCTGCTTATGTGTTTCATTACCCTAACAAAGACCACGCCCTAAATGGGGCAAGGAAGTTAATTGGTAGACAGGATGTGAGGGAAATAGATGGATGGATGATAGGGGTCAAGGAGGTAGAAGAAATGGGTTGAAGGGAAGAGATGCGGTGGTGGGTAGAATAACATGAGCCATGGTCTTGTCCCTGAACCTATAACTTACTTATGTTTCAGTTATGTAATATATGATAATGTATCTCTCTCAGGAGACATCCATTCGTATTATGACCTGATTTATTTTTAATCCCAATATTCCTTTATTTTAAATCTATTTTGGATCACGTAGAGGACTACTACGCAAACTGGATAAGATGATGTCTCCTCAGTCGGTGGAATGGCCATCTTTCCTCCCGTCCCTGCGATTTAGTTTCATCTCATAGCCTGATGTGAGTCCGCGGTGTGAAAGAGGAGCTGTCCGCGGTGCTGAAACCTCTCTCTCTCTCTCTCTCTCTGTATCTGTTTGTCTCTTTCTCTTTCTATCTCTCTTTCTCCTGGTGTCGTGACCACAGAAGACAGGGAGACATGTTTCTATAAGCTGTGGCGCAAAGTCAAGCTCTGGTGATATAATATTCCACATCCCGCCTCACGCAGCTTATATGCAGGTTGCGTGAGAAAGACGGTGCATAACAGCCGCCTCCCAACGGTAAGCACCTACAGCATAAGTTAACCATCTGATAGGATCATTTAAGATGCATTTTATTGTTGCGTCTCTTCCCGGTGTCTCCTCCTCCTACTACTACTCTTGGGACAAACTGAGATGTATTTTTAGTCACATCTCCCCCCTCCTTCAGACTTTCTCCCTCTGGGTACTCAAACTCACATAAGCAAAGGTAGACGACAAACTGACGTCAGAGCACCAGTAATTTGACGTGTGAGCCCCCCCATCGCCACCAAACACACGCACGCATGCAGCGCACACTCCAGCCCTCCCCCTCTCCAGTATTTCCTCTCCTTGGCGGACCAATAACGCGCAGTTTCACGTTCCCTCCGTCTCAGCCAGCGGTGTCTTCAGGATTAAACTGAAAGGAGCTTTCTTTGTTTATTGTTAAACAACATTTATCTTTTGGAATTTTTTTGTCTGTGTGTGTGTGGCTGTTTTTTTCTTGGAGGTATATCAATATATATACATATAGATAGATAGATACTATTTTTTTTTTTCTCATCTGGTTGAATTTGCTCTGACATGGAAGTGAGATGTCGTCCAGCGGTGATGTGCTGTGTTCTTGCCGTCCTCTGCTCCGTGGTTCCCTGGTCGCTGGGGTCTTCTTACGGGGACAGGCAGTATCTGAACGAGTGGGCAGTGGAGATCCCAGGTGGGCTGTCCGCTGCGGAGGCGATCGCCAAAGAGCTGAACTACGAACTGGTCCGACAGGTAGGCACCAACGCCCCGGATCCAAGCATCCAGCTCAGACAAAATAAAAGCTTCAGATGAACTGTGCATTAGCAGCTTTAATGTATGTTATTTGTTTGACACTGGCATTAAATCAAACTGGAACTCAAATAATAATCAAATTTTCATTTAGCAGCCATTTAAAAACACAGAAACGTAATGATTCATGGTGTTAGTTGAGCCTGCAGTTTGAGCTGTGGTTGTAACAGCAGTGTAGGCAATAGCTGTATCAGTTATTCTGTTATGCTTGATAAGGCCATTAGACTGGAAACTCATTGCCTCTCTAATAGTCCAAAAGCACACAAATCTATTTTCACCACACCGCTAAATCGCAGGACAGGGATTTAATGAAGCCGTGACTCACTGTTTACACACTTCTGGTAACCCATACCTGACTTTCATTTCCTCGTCTTTCCCAGTATTTCGGTTTAGACAAACAGGTTCCCTCTACATTATAAGAGCTGCTCATTACTTCTTATGGCTCTGGACGGCATCAGTCAATGATTAACTGATGTCTAAGTGTAATGAAGCCTGGCACACAGCAGGGCAGTCTTCTTCCATGACATTAATTTAGAGCACACATTTCAACCAGGAGTCATTAGAAACGGGAGTAACATGTGATGATTGGTTCAGTCTGGAATGGACACATTGTTTTTTTCACATGTTCATTTACAGTCCACCAAATGCACCCAGACTAAATCTTACACAGCTTGCATGTGTGTTTTCTTTGTCTTTGTCTGGACTAAATGGAAATAGACACTAAACATTGCTAGATTTCCAATAATATAGTTTGCCGTGCTGGATCACAGGTGACACCGTGCAGGGTCTCAGTGACCAGATGGCTGGTATTATGTCATTTCCTATAAAATACGCTGACCTTCTCACATCCTCTCTGCAGATTGGGGCCCTGGAAGACCATTTCCTGTTCAAACACCGCAGACATCCTAGCAGAGCGAAACGCAGCGCCGAGCACGTCACCAGGCAGCTGTCAGAGGACGATCGAGTGAGTGATCTTTCTTTTTATTAGTTTTTTGTTGTATCTCATGTTTAAACAGGGAATAATTCAAATGTCTTCAACTGTCTGCACAGGTGCTGTGGGCAGAGCAGCAGTACGAGAAACGGCGCAACAAGCGGGCGTCCCTCAGGGAGTGCAGGGATTGCCCGGTGGACAAGCTGTTTGATGATCCCATGTGGAACCAGCAGTGGTACTTGGTGAGTCCCCAGAAAGGCTTGAACATTGCATGAAAAAGAACTGGAAACAATTCATCCAGTTCACAGAATATATTTGAACATTATGTACTTACCAGAGCTCTATACACCAGATGTAGGTTGCTATCCACCCTGCTGGTCATATGTTGTGTACTGTGGGCCTGGTTTGGCCTTCTGTTTGCATGCAGCCGGTCTGCTGTGCCCTGAGACACTAAAGCCCTGTGAGTGCTGGACAGCTCCACATGCTCACAGCTCCATCCTCACATGGTCCTCACAAGCATTGAGGTCATTACCAGCATGTGGGTTTTCACACATTGGCGTGTCAGTAGGATTGTATGTATGTATGTATGTATGTGTCAGGTATTTCAAAGACGAACACTTTCTACTTTTCCATAAACAATAGAGGGGAAAAAAACATAAAAACAATAAAACAATAGCATGCTATCAAGCAGCTCCAGCCAAAAGAGCCATTTGCTTAATTGGTTATCCAGTCCCTCGTGGAAATGAGGGACTATAATCCAGCAGGATGGTGTAGAGTGGAGCACTAAGTCCCAATTTACCCTGAATGGGACCGTTTAGCCCAGTGAGGCCGAGTAGTAGCAGAGAACGGTACACTGTCACATCTGTGCGTCCCCTGCCAGATCCATTACTCACACACTCACTTTATCCTAAACACAAACTCACCCCCCGACATCTTTACTGATTTTGATCCATAAGCTTACTATTAACTCAGCAACTGTCCCTTTGACCACAGCACATACAGACAGCTGCCATAGTGTGAACACTAATAGAATGCAGAGCGCCCACTTTGGTTGCTGCACATATTCTTATTTATCACTAAACTACAAGCTAGGAATGATGATTATCATTATCAGTAAACCTACTAATTATTTAGTCATTTAATCAATTGAGTGTTCATTTAATTTAATTTGTAAATTGGGCAAAGAAAAAACAAAACAAATTGGTAAACAACAATAAAATAGGTTTTCATAGGCCTAAGAAAGAGATCACCACAAGCTGACGTGATCTCTGGTTTATCTTTTCACTTTACTTGGATCAATGAGCCTGGTCGGGTTTTAAGGTGATCACATTGTGCTTAGCTTGATCCCCATCTAATGTTTGTGTCTGATTTGACGAAGAGCAAGGAGGTGAATAGATGTGTGTGCATTTGGGTAAGAGAGTCAGATTCACATTACCCTCTCCCAGCATCGACTTCTTTTCACCTGCACTAACCGAACATGAGTCACACGCTTATGGGGAATAGGAAAACAAATTGAGATGAATCATTTTTGCCAATAAGGGCTGATGGCTCTAATGGAATTGGCTTTAAAGGGCCACTTAGTGTATTTCCACATCAGCCCGTGTCTGTGTCACTGCTGGGGCCACGTTACAGACCATCTGAAGCATCGTGATTTATTCTCTTTATCAGTTTGGCGAGGACAAAACGCAGAGATAAATAAAACGCAGGTCTCGGGTGTTGCCTGCGTATGTCAGTCTGTGCAGTATAATGGTATAATTTTATCTCTAGTATTTGCAAATGAGGACACATACGTGATAATGAAGGACAGGACTAGGGTAACACCGAGACTGAAAGGTTACAAGACACCAGCAGCAGACGTGATAATCACTGATATTACAATAAAGGTGGAGCTCTGTGATAGAGGCGGTGCTGACCCTATGGACAGGATGGGTGTCTCTATCTATCGCGAGTATGTGACTGCATGAATCTAATCAGGGAGTGACTCATACTTGTGTTTTAAAATTCCTCCTGCCTGCACGGCTGGGTGAGTGTGTGGGTGTGTGTTTGTGTCCATGGCTGTACAAGTGTCAGTCCATGTTAATTGTGCATCAAGGGATCTCTTTGTGCTCTGTGTGTCCATTCATTCATTACATATGCAGAGAGACTCGCATAAGCTGCTGTTATGTGTGTGCGTGTGTGTTTTTGCCTTGTACCATTAAAATCCATGCATGGCAGGGCACTGAGAGCCCCCTCACCTCCCACCAGCATCAACAAGTGAGTCATTTGATGTACCACCAAAACTGGCAAACTGCACATACGAGCTGGCTAGGAGTGGGAGCCACTCTGGCAAATTGCTATTGAAACACATTGTGTAAAAAGTGTGATATCTGCTGTGTGTTTGAAATGTGATCTGTGTTTAATTTGCGGCATCAACAAGAACGGACGATGTCCAAAGTGAACGAGTGGTACAATATGTGAGGGGATGGGGTGAAAACAGGACATCAAAGTGGAAGTTAAGGAGGGAGCAGTACATCACAGGGATGAGTCACATCTTGGGGTGGCGTTCTGCAGTGTCTGTGCATAATGCACAAAGAGCAGAGTTCTTTTTTTAGCCTTAGCCGTCTCCTGCTCTGAATCATACTCTTCCCGAGCAGGCGGGCAGACATCAGCCCTTCGCACTCTTTCCTACTCTCTGCCGATATTGCCATTCAAAACAGGCTTGGCACACCCCACACTGTGTAATGTTATATAGCCTCAGAGGTGGATTTCTAAATAATCCGACACGGGGATTGAATGTGAGTGAGGTCAGAAAAACACAATACATCTCGAGGCACTTTAAGGCATCTCAAGGGCTAAATTAGTCAGTAGAGTTTCTGTACTGGAGAACACAAAAGAATGAAATATTATGACCTTCTAGAGGCAATCTGCCTGAAAGTGGCTATGCAGTACAAGTGGACTCCCGACAAAGGAAAATCCAGTGACGAATTTCAGTAAAGGTCAGACTCAGAAGTCTGGGACACCCTGCTTTAGCTGACCTTTTTAGTGTATATGATAATACTTCAACAGGCTGTTTGGATGAAGTGGTCTGAGATAATTCACACACAGTTTAGTTTTGAATTACAGACGCGTAACTTTGGTATTTCCATTTCCAGCAAGACACGCGGACGTCCTCCTCGCTGCCGAAGCTCGACCTGCACGTGATCCCCGTGTGGCAGAAAGGCATCACAGGCAAAGGAGTGGTCATCACCGTTCTCGATGACGGGCTGGAGTGGAACCACACAGATATCTACTCCAACTACGTAAGACACCGTTTCCATGGAGACAGCCTCCGTCGTCTGGGTCTGCTGTTGCCTTAGCAACGCTGCTGGTGACACCTTACAGAGTGAATTATAAATGCAGCAATACATCTTCTATACCACAATGCCTGGTTTTAAGTTATGGTTATAAAATGGTCCATTTTTCTACAATTCATGAGGATGACTAAAACATCGTTTTAGATGTTTCGCATTCCTACAATAATGTTTTGGCAGCTTGAATGGGGATGTAGATAATTACAAGCCAGTGAGAGTGAGCATGCCTGAATGGGAGCTCTTCAAGGTTTCATTTTGGCACTATTTCTCATGTTGAAAGGAACTCTAAAAGACTTAAAAAGCCCCATCTATGGTTTGGTTTCAAACTGCTCACAGACGGCAGCCGCCACTGCTGCACCAGAGCAAAAGAATGAAGGAGAAAGGGAGTGGGATCGAAGGAAAGGAAGAAGAGAGATAATGTATGACAACAACGCTGATGGAAACTGCTCCCGCTGTAATTAAGTTTACGCTGATTAATCAGAGAGGATCAATCAACTGAGATGCTCGCCCTTAACAATCAACACATGTGAGCTGCATTTGCATAACTTAATAGAAATAATTTTAAAATTGCGGTGACGGGCATCAGATTTAAATGGATATAAAAGCTGTTAATGTGATTCACAAACTGAAAGGAAATTAGCTATATCTATTAAATAAAGGAACAATTAGTATATGTAAATAAATACATTCTAGTGCAGAGGAATGATGGGAATGACAAAAACAGAGACATGAGGTGACACACCAGATACAGCGTAGTGACATGAACCAACGACAACCTTCAGGCAAAGACATATTCAAGCAGCCTCTGTGTTTCAACAGATTCTGAATTTGTGTGGTTTCTACTACTGGGTCACATCACTGTCTTCTCTTAACACCACCCGTATGTGTCACCATGACAGCAGCACGGCCCTGACAAATCGGTGTTTGAAGCCTTCGTCATTGATGTGCACTTACGTCACGTCAGCTTTTCAAAAAGACTGTTTTTCTGTTTTATTCTCTAAAGGATGCCGCAGCCAGCTATGATTTCAACGACAACGACCCAGACCCTTTCCCCCGGTATGACTCCACCAACGAAAACAAGTAAGTGTACTGAAAACAGGCCTTCCTTACATATAAATACATATAAATTTATTTATTATTACTTCTTATACGTAGTCCTTAAAGCAGCCATGTTGCTTCACCATGGTTGTTGCTCACAGGGTGCACCCCAGTGCAATAAGAAACATAGGCTCCATATTAAAATTGATTGACGCTGATAAGATAAAACCCTGGAAGTTGATTAGAAAACACTCCTTTCAGTGGAATCAGTTTCCTACTCTCTGCTAGCTGACTCTCTCTCACACAGACACACACATTTCACTGAGAACAACCCACCTTTGTTATCAGAATGCTCCACATTTAAAATCTCCCAGATGAATAATTACAGAGCCAACCAACCAGAGACCTCGATTTTCAGAGGAGACATATGACACCAGTATCAATATTTAATGAATATATTTAGTGAAATAAGGATCATGTTTGATGATGCCTGCATTCTGGCGAGTAAAATGGTTCAGAGTAATCTCTGATGAAACACAGTCCAATGCATGTCATTGAGAACATCATGGCATATACTGTTTTACGTTTCTAAACGGATGAAACATCATCTACAGAATATCTGTTTTCTTTTACAAAAACAAGTGAATGTTTCAATAAAGTGCATCATTTCTTCTCAGGCATGGTACTAGGTGTGCAGGGGAGATTGCGATGCAGGCAGACAACAATAAATGCGGCGTGGGCGTGGCGTACAACGCCAAGGTTGGAGGTAAGCTTGCATGCAGCATTTTTAACTATGTGCACATTTTACCTGCAATTTGGAAATGGAAACAACTGCACGCAGCACGGTTATATAATGTTGTTGTTAGAAAGGATACAGAATAATAGGCTTTTATTAACTTGTAGCATTTAAGCAAGAAAGAATTCCTGATGGAGGCCTGATTTGGCAACCAGATGGTTGCATAATGTTACTCTCTAAAAATACTGACCTCTAATCCACCTAACAACAACATGGATGTTAGGGCTGCAACATCTTTAGGGCTTCTAACAGCAGCAGCTGGTCCACCAATGACCCAGAATCCCCTACATTGTTGTGAAACTGTCACAAAATAGATTTGAAGTTTGTATTTATATGCAAATTTATTTATGAAGAGTATTGTGCTTTAATATTTGCTTTCATCTCTCTGCTTAGGGATTCGTATGCTGGATGGTATTGTTACTGACGCCATCGAAGCGAGCTCTATTGGGTTCAATCCAAACCATGTGGACATCTACAGCGCCAGCTGGGGGCCCAACGACGATGGCAAGACGGTGGAGGGCCCTGGTCGTCTGGCCCAGAAGGCTTTTGAATATGGAATTCAGCAGGTAAATAAATGAAACAGGCCGTTTGTACTCACATTCAGTTGATGTGATCTGAGACTGATGTTCCTAATGGGAGCTAAAACCTGCTGCTGTGATGGGAAACAGATAGAACAGAATCAATAAAAGCGATACAGTGATATGCTTGGAATAAAGACTTGAATGACAAAATGCCATGGGGTAGATTTGCATTGGGCGGTGATTATTAAATGTGACATTGTGCTAGTATCAAACATTAAATTTACTACACATTATTTCACAGCATATATCTGAAGGATTTGTTAAACCCTCACATTTTACTTTAATAATCATGACAGCTTTCATGTGTATTATATACTGTACATTAAATAAGCTGTAGGAAAGGCTACAGGGTTTCATCTAGCATTTTCTTTTCCCTGTCATGCCTTCTGTAGGGCCGTGGTGGGAAAGGATCTATCTTTGTTTGGGCATCAGGTAATGGTGGGCGCCAGGGAGATAACTGTGACTGTGACGGCTACACAGACAGCATCTACACTATCTCAATCAGCAGCGCCTCCCAGCAGGGCCTGTCCCCGTGGTACGCTGAGAAGTGCTCCTCCACTTTGGCTACAGCATACAGCAGTGGAGACTACACTGACCAGAGGATTGTAAGCAGCCTGTTGATGTTAGGTTCTGTCACGTTACATTGTATTGTATTCAAGGTTAATTTAACTTTGACACTCTTTGCTTGTTTCTTTTCAGACAAGTGCTGATCTGCATAATGAGTGCACTCAGACTCACACCGGAACTTCAGCTTCTGCTCCACTGGCTGCTGGAATATTTGCCCTAGCACTGGAACAAAAGTATGCAATACTGTAGTCGCACAATCAAAATATGATATTATGTAAAATAATTTAAAACAGATGAATGCCCTGTGATGATCATAAAATAATCACTGGCTTGCTTCCTACCTCAGTCCTGATCTTACCTGGAGAGACCTACAGCACATTGTGGTCTGGACCTCGGAGTTTGATCCTTTGGCCAATAACCCCGGCTGGAAGAGGAACGGAGCAGGACTGATGGTCAACAGCCGCTTCGGCTTTGGCCTTCTCAATGCCAAAGCCCTGGTGGACCTTGCTGACCCGGCCACCTGGAAGCATGTGCCAGAAAAGAAGCAATGCATCGTCAGGGATGATTCTTTCCAGCCAAGGTATGTGATGCCTTTTCTACAGCTGTTCTTGCTTACCTGATTCTGTCCAACCATCTCTCTGGTCTTCTCTGGTGTTTCTTACTATCAACTAATGATATTAATGAAAGCTCCTCCTGCACAATAAAATGTGTTCACATTGAGCTGTAGCGGACATGCATGGTCATGGTTACATTTGGGACACAATATGCAATATTTTGAGGTCTAATTTTAGAGACTGAGAGAGACCTTTAATTCTTTTTGTCCTAACATTTTGGGTTCAGCAAAGCAAACCGACAAAACCATCTGCGTTATTAAAGACGCATCTGTTGCTGTTCGTCATGACAATGACAAGTCTTAAGCCTGGGCCAGCTTTCTGCGCCATGAAAAGAATTAAAGTGCTTTTTAAATCATGACAGCTGTGATCATTTGAATTTGATTCAAATCATTCAATCACAATGATAAATAGCTGTTATACAGTAGGATTAAATATCCAAATCCTAAAGCTGCCAACCACAGAGTAACTAAGAGGAAGCAGGAATAGGTTCAAATGTTTAGTTTGAATTTCTTTCTTCTCAGCATTAAAACTTTGAGAATACTGAGAGTAGATGCTGTGCTTTGTCTTTAAAACTTTTGATATCCTCAACTGCTGCTAAGGTGAACAGAGCCCTTTATTCCTTTAAATGTCCACTCTGCAATTTGTTTTGGATTACGGGACTCAATAGCACCAACACCCAGTTTCCCCATTACCTTACTACATCCTGGTTTAATCCCCAGGATTTGGCTCTACATTTCCGTCAATGCTTAGTGGTCCACAACCCCCTTCAGCTTTATGCCAGCTTGAACACGGAAATCCTTTCATTCATGTCTGGGAGAGATGGGGATTACCTGTTTTTTTTGTTGTTTTTTTGCAAATGAAGGACCTAAGGTTTCCAAATCTGCATATGCATATTATGTTTGCTTGTGACTGCCATTGAAAAAACTATACTAAAATATGGAATGTGTGCACGTTCAACATTTTAACAGCTACAATAATGAGAACATGTGAGTGGACATATGATAGACTTGTGTTGTCACGGGGAGCTGTTTGTGTCTCATTCACTGCTATTTTAATGCACCCCACAGGGAGCTAAAAGCAGCGGGGGAGATCACTATAGAGATTCCAACTAAAGCCTGCGCAGGGCAGGAGAACGCGGTACGCTCATTGGAGCATGTGCAGGTGGAGGCCAGCATTGAATACACCAGGAGAGGGGACCTGCACATCACACTCACCTCCCCAGCCGGTTAGAGACACGCACACATGCACGCGTGAACACGGACACATGGCAGATAAACAACAAAGCTCTGAAATGATCCGTTCCTTTGGATTTTCTTTCAGGTACCAGTACAGTGCTGCTGGCAGAGAGAGAGAGGGACACGTCCTCTAACGGCTTCAGGAACTGGGACTTTATGTCTGTCCATACATGGGGAGAAGATCCCACTGGGACATGGACCCTAAAGATCACAGATACTGTGAGTTACACTATATTTAGAGCCTTTCTCTAGCCTAGCGTAGCCACACCAAGTTCTTCGGAATATAAGTCTTGTCTCCAGTGGAACTTCATTATGGGGAGTGTTTCAACTGATACCGACAAAAAACTCTATATGCATTTGAATAGTCCTACAACAAATAAGGCCCAAGTAGTTGTAAACAAAATCAACCCTACGCCACTCAGATGACTTGTATGACCGTGTTGTTGTTACTTTTCTGTCCATCCTCACATAAAGACCAGCTTTTTCCCACAAAGATTTGGTGGATGGTAAACGTTTGGACTGGCTTCCAGGCTAAGCTTTCCGCTGTTAGCCCAAACAAGTATTCCACAGTTTCATACAAAAATCTGTAAGGAACACCTATATAGCTAAGAAGGCAATAAATAACTCATAGCAAATCTTTGTGGTGCAGAAAGGTTTTATTGCAGGCCTGCGTGTAAATAATTCTGCCTCTGGTTGTGGGTTTTCCATCTACGTAGGCATTATGTATACAACACCTTGAGTGGATTTCTTAAAATTTGGCACAACATTCACTTGGACTCAAGGATGACATGATTAGAATTTGGTGATCAAAGGTCAAACTTCAAGGTTTTGGCTTGACAGTGCAGCTCAGTGCTGACATTTTATTATGAAATACTTTTATTAAATTCCTTCCAAGTCCTCACAACATACTCTCTATCTAGTGCTTTTTAGTCACATGCGACCACAATTGGGTAATTCTCTTTTGACCTGAGATTAAACCAACCTTATTCCCTATCACAGTCAGGCCGTATGGAGAACGAGGGACGGATTTTGAACTGGAAGTTGATTCTCCACGGAACGTCAGAGAAACCAGAGCACATGAAGAAACCTCGAGTGTATATTCCTTACAATGCTGTGCAGAATGACCGCCGTGGAGTGGAACATATGGATGACATGATGGAGGTGAGCACAAACGTACCTGTAATAAAATTTAAAACTGCAGGTGATATGGATAAGAGAAGAAAGAAAGATAATCAATCAGGCTGCATATTGCATCAACAACACGTTTAAGTTGGGTGTATATTCACAGTTTTAGTACAGTTAAACAGTTGGAGTACCATGTTTAGTTTAATGTTTAATTTAGGGTCTGTTGTCCCTGTCTTTGAGGACTACATTGCAAAATACACAACACTGTTGTCTGTCTTTACATGTCTATTCTGAAGATCATTTTTATCTCACAGACAGCATTATAAACTGATGTCCTGTCTTCTTTCTCTTTGTCTGGTGATACAGGAGCCCACACAGGCCCACTCACCTCAGAAGACTGAGACTGCAAAAGCTTCTTCTCCTTCCAATCCAGAGAAAGAGCCGAAAAAGCTCTCAAATTCTCCCTTCACCCCCTCTCTGGCTCTGCTTCGTCTCCTGCAGACGGCCTTCAACCGACAGACCCCAGCCTTACAGCAACCTCAGGCTGTAGCCAGGGCCGCCTCTGTCTGGAGGAAGCAGCTGCAGCCAAGC
Organism: Chelon labrosus; assembly: GCF_963514085.1. NCBI lineage: Eukaryota > Metazoa > Chordata > Actinopteri > Mugiliformes > Mugilidae > Chelon > Chelon labrosus. The sequence goes on from NC_140340.1 coordinate 27,272,177, forward strand.
CAGAGCATCTCTCCTCCCTCTACAAGACTCCCACCTCAGAAGCTGTACCAGGCGCTGGACATGATCAACAAGTACCGGGGCAACGATGACAGCGTGTACAGTGACTACAGCGATGGCTTTTACAGCACCAAGCCGTACAGGCACAGAGATGACCGACTGCTGCAGGCCCTGTTTGAGATGCTAGACGATGATCGCAAGTGAAACCCCTCGGGGAAGCGGAGTGGAGGTTCGGGATGGAGCATGGTTTGGGAGCAGAGGAACAAGGTAAAGAGGGATGAGCCTGGAGGAGAAGAAACGCAGAAAAGAGAACTCTTCCACTCGGTTCTATTTTTCTCCCAAAAAAACATGCTGCATATCTGATCTACTGACCTTCATTTGCCAGTCACCATTTCTTAATTCTTTCATTCCTTTGCTCTCCCATGCAAAATTTCCAAATGTGCTTCAAAACCCGTGGATTTATTTAGAACCTCTCTGCTATCTCCAAATAGTGATAATATAAAAGCATTTAAACCAGAGCTGTAAAGTGTGCGTGGGGGGTGATGGTGGCCTTGTCTCTCTTCTCCTTACTGCCTGCTCAAGCATGTCACCTTTAGAGTCTAAGTTTTGTAATAGTATCTATATATTAACTATATATTATACAGAGACAATGATTGTAATATGGTTTGGACAACACAACATCTCCACATTCTAATTCAAAAATCCCATTTCACACTACAAGAGGACAAACTGATCCACGAAACCTGACAAGGTATCATCAAATTAAAATCAGCACAAGTAAATAAAATAAATCTAAATTCAATGAATTAGCTGTTGACAAAAGGCTTATTCTCAGGGCGTCAACAAAACTACAGACTTGTTTTCTGGATTCTTCAAAGTATTAAGTGTGAAAGATCATTTACTCCAGAAGTATACTTATACGTAAGCATGTAGTATGATAAACAGTTGTACTAACAAGCTATTCAACATCAGAAATTCCGAAAGAAACTATGGAAATATAAAATGACAGAAGGAACACTGGGAAAGTCTGGGATATAATAAAGAAAACTTGTGCAATTTAATTTAATTTTGTATGAGTCCAATGCTGCATTAAATGAGATATTTTTCTAAGGATCCTCTTTAGCTTATGAAATATTAGGAACAGAAATATTATGAACAGTATCAAATCTTAAACAGTTTATTTTCCTGGGGCACAGTTCATTCAGTAACCACAAAGTAAGTGTAGTTACCACAGCTACAAATGAACACTGCCAAACTCTTTGCTGACAAAAAGCTTCTGTGTATTCAGTGACTGGGCAAATGACTAAATGCTGTTTGTTCATGATCTGTAATATGCCAGTGGCAAACAGCTCTGTGAATCCTGGATATTAATACCTGCAGCTGAACCATTTCTCTGGAATTCATTTGGTATTAAGGGACCTATCACACTGCAGAACCTCTGTAGAATAGGTGCTCTGCACGGCAACCTTCGAGCGCATTCATGTCGAACGCCTTAATATCTGCTGTAATAAAAGCTGCATACCCGTCTTTACTTGGTGTAGATCAATTTACAGATGCCGTGTGTAAGTGTTTATGACGTGAATCGCGGTGAAGCCTCTGCGCAGAGCTTCTATCCCCCAGCTCGGAACTGCCTGCCCCACTTGCCAAAAACGAGACAGGAATAAGATGATGTTTGGGGAAACGCTTTTCATGCGCCCTGTAATTTATCCATTTATTCGTGTAGCCTGTGCTGTTTTCTTTCTTTGTTCTTTTCTTTTGTTACTTTTTTTTAGTTTTTTGACTGATACTTCAGTACTAAAGTTGTTTACACTGACCAATATTATGTTGCAATTTCTGTATGGCTGTACAAAAAAATATATATATATGAGATTTATCGTAATAAACTGCAAAGTGACATCTCGAGTGTGTTTGAGTCTCTGCCAGTATACGGCTTTTCTAGTTTTTGTACAGTGTACAATATTGCATATGCATTAAAATGCCTCAGAGGTATTTTGTTAAGAAACACAAGCACTGTGTACAGATGGATTATACAATGCACCTTGGATTTCATGAGTGGATGAACACACTGACAGCAATGCTCTATAATTGCCAATGTTGTCTGTCACACCACATTGCTCTACACTGATCTCAACAGTTATTGGAAGGAGTTTCACTTAATTTTGTATAGAAACGTTTGGTTTCCAAAAGATAAATCATGCCCATTTTCACAATCCCTTGATTTGTTTTCTAGCACCAGCATGGGGTTTCACTTTAAAGCTATGAAGCGAGAGTTTTGTCTCCGCTCTCTGGCAGTGAATGTAATTACACAAACAGTTTCAATGTGCGTGTGATGTACGCCTATCATCTATAGTAATCTAGTGACTGCTTTCTGTTTTGGACTGTAATTTGAATTTGAAGTTGTTTTAAACCTAGAACATCAGATACTTTTCCTGGATGCTTCCTAGATTCTATTTAAAATTTTCCTGGTTGGTGGGCGCCCAGAATTCACACCCCACCTTAGCTACCACTCCTGCTTCTCTGTTCTCAACCATTGCTGTGGACTACTCATTCTAGTTTCTCTTCATCACTGGCAAAGACAGGTTTGTCTGATGTTAAGGCTTAACAGAAGTCCCTTCCTTTGTTCTGCACTATAGCTTTAATATCTTCACAGTTATTGGAGCAGTTGCTTCAGAAATTGGTACAGACGTTCATGGCAGCCATGACTCTGGATAACTCCTATCAGAACATCAAACCTTTTTCTTTTGACTTTATTTTATAACCTGCAAAATAATGGCATTAGGCTCAACTATATTTGATAATAGTGCTAATCAGCAAATGTTAACTCTCTTATACACTTGGTAAACATGGTAAACATGGTATACGTTACATTTGCTAAATACTGTATTAGTGGATTAGCATAACAATAATAATAATGGTTATTATTTTTTTTTTTGTATACATGCAGTATATCTGGATAGGGCCTTTACATTTTTTAGGTTTACTTTGCTTTACTAATTACTGATTTCATTTTACAGTTAGATTAATTCCAGCAAAGTTACTATGTTTATCTTTTTAATGGAATATCACTGTATCATTTCTCATTGTAAGGGCCAGAGAAAGACTTCTTGCCACTTTTGTCCAGAAATACCCATATAGTGCGCTCACAATAACTACAATATGCTGAAAAAATACTTTTGAAATGAGCTGAGATTTGAGATTTGCATTTCTGAAAAGTGCAAATGTTCTTTAAAGACTAAAAAATATTGATTATCGTAACGATTTTCACAGATTCAAGTGTTTCCTTGCTGCTTCAAATATTTACAAAAGCATAACAGTGGATGCCTTGAAAAGGGGAAAGGGCTACTGAGGTTCCAATAGTGTCCAGATTGGCTGTAGACTGTTAGTTTTATTAATGTGTGAATTTTGAAAAAACTAAACACGATACAATCACTGCATCCCATTGAACTTGCAGGCTTTAAAAACATTCCAGTAGTGACATTGTTGATAGTTTTAATTAATTTACAATTATGAGACTGACAGTGATTCTTCTCATAGTGTGACAGCAGTTTAAAGTGTTGTCTCTTTGTGTTTATTTCTGATATAGCCTCATTCATTGTATTTTGTATTGAACACATCACCACCTTGTGAACATAAGTGGTACAACACCCTTCTGACAAGTACCAACACACAGGCCTGGTTTATTGCAGACCTTGAGTAAAAAAGAAAAGTGCAGTTTGTAGTGATGTACTGTTTTGAGTGCCATGTCGGCCATGTAGGACTAAAGTAAAGTAAACTTGGTTCAGAGGAAAGAATGTTAATTTTTTTTTCTTTACTATCCAAATAAATTTGACAATTTCCCTTCCCTTTTGTGTCCTATTTTCCTCTCCTCAACTCCTCCCATAAACCCCGTTCCCAGAACATCTGGTTGCTTTGGTTTTGCTCCAAAAGTGAATACTGCAAGAGCCTGAGACGGAATGTGAGAAGGGGGAGTGAGGAAACAAGATATCTGAAGAAAAGTGAGTGGAAAATATTATAAAAGCAGAGAGAGGGGAGAGAACGAAGGAGCAAGGTAAGAAAAAAATTACTGGGGCAAGCGCATTTCCAGGAAGACACAGCCTGAGCGACCAGAGAGAGCTGCAGAAGCAGTGTCCTCAGAAAAGGGTTTCTGTGTTTATCCACCAGCAGCTCGCAATATGGCGCTGTTCCTGTTCTGCAAGACGCCTACAGGTTAGTACGACTGCCACTGCCCCACCCCTCCTGCTTGTATCTTTTGTCATTGATTTGTGACTGCTGTATTTGTACATGCTAAAGCTCGTAGTTTTTAAGAGATTTGGTTTGAGGCAGCCAGAATGAAGTGCAAACACAAACGCTTTAAAAAGCTTATCACCAGGAAGGCCAAATAAGCCCTAAATTAATTCAAGAACTTGTCTCGCATTTGTCCAAAACCTCTGCGGCTGGTGAAGGAGCATGCATGTTCTATCTCAAACAGTCCCAGTGTGTACAGAGAGACCCGTCTCTCTTGATAACTGTCTGACTTTAGTTTTTCTCATATATTTGTCTTCAGGCACTGCTGGAAATGTCATGTTGTATATTCAAGTTGTCACAGCTTATTCACTTCAGTATCCCTTGTTTCTCATTTTGCTTTTTTACTAACCCTCCTAAAACTCAGACCGGGACCAAATGCTTTTTATGATGCATATACAGTAAAATAAGACAATAACATATGAAGTAGGGTATGTTTAACTTGCATGTGCTTTATCGAAAGTAGTATAATGATCATTTCTATGAGCTCCGGCCTTTAATCATTCAATTGCATAAGGGAACTGACCCTTTGTTAGTGGAAGAGTCTTCAATTGGTTTCATTAAATAATTTGTGTATCTGTGTTTTTGTCCTTCAAACAGGAGCAATCAGAGTGTCCAGAATACAACTCGTCCTCTGCTGTACTCTCCTGTGTCTTATCATTTGTAAGTGAACAGAAGGATATGTTCTATTCTAATACTCAGTCTGTCAGGACAGTACATGCACATATGAAAATGTACAACAGAGCTTTGTTGCCATGTCTTACAATGACCTCAGCTGAGCTGCGTACTAAGCAACGATTGTGCTTTTTATTTGCAGTCCTTTGCAGGAAGATCTGCTTTTGCATTTCGTCTGAATTGTAGAAGATCACTATAAACCAATAAACCAATATGCCCTCTAAATATATATTGCAAAACATATAAGTGGTTTATACAGTGTAAGATCAGATGTGAACAGCTGGGCTGGATGTGTGCCTTCCACAGGTCAAAATGGTGTTTAAATAGTAAAGCATGCTTTGCCTCCTCAGACTTCCTTCGTGGACGTAAAGCTGCTGCCGGTGTGGAGTCAGCGCATCCAATCTACCACTTCTTGGGAAAGGACAGGGGAAGAATAAGGACGGACACAGTGGTCAGGGCAGCAGAACCACAAACTCCTCTGGAGACACCATGGGGAGCTCCTTTGGTGTGGGGCGACAAGCATAACTCAGTGAGGCGCAGGGCTAAATTTGCAAGTCAGGAAATTCATATAGGTCTATTAACCGTCGTGGTGGGAACATATGCCCACTTTGTTCGAAGTTTCCTCTCTTCAGCAGAACTTTACTTTCTCAATGGTCAAATTGTCACCTATTACATTCTCACAGACAACCCTCGTACTCTAGATCCCCCGGTCAGTCTGGGGCCTGGACGAAAGATGACGGTGATTCCTGTTGCAGAGCTCCCTGGCTGGGAAAGGTTGGCTCTTCGCCGGATGGCCCTGGTTGCTGAAGCCATAAGAGACATTGGCGAAGAGGTTGATTACATATTCTGTGCTGATGTTGACTTAGAGTTTGTGGCACCTGTGGGAGAGGAAATCCTAGGAGACCTGGTGGCTACACTGCACGCAGAGCTGTATGGGATGCCACGGAATGCGCTCCCTTATGAATTTGAAAAAGTCTCATCAGCTTGCGTGGAAGAGGATGAGGGAGATTACTACTACACCTCGGAGTTGTATGGCGGGTTGGTGTCTGAAATGCACAAACTGGCTCGTGCCTGTTCTTTGCTTATTCTTCAGGACCAGGCTAAAGGCATAACAGCAATAGGCCTAGAGGAGAGCTACCTCAACCGCTACCTGATTGATCACAGGCCAACCTGTGTGCTGTCACCAGAGTACAGCTGGTGGGATTCAGCCCTGGTTGCCCATGTGCCTGTACAGAGGCTGGTCTCCTTGGGAAGGCAATGTGGGGTTTATGACAAGCAGAAGAAAGAGCAACACAGATGTTGACTAAATCCAAAACGTTTGAGGCATTTCACCACAAATCCAAGTGGCATCTTCTGTCCTAAATGACTGGTGGGGAGTTTAGGTCTTTACTGGGAACATCTGTGGGTGGAGGCCACCTGAAACTCATGATAGGAGTAATGACCCGATACTCACCTAGAGAGTATAGCAGTTTGGGTGAGTGGTGAAGTCTTCAAGATAACAAGTCCATTTGCTTTTGTTTTAGCTTTGTTTAAGATATACCATTCAAGAATGGATGCAGACCTTACTCTGACATGAACTGACAGTTACATTTGCTGTGGAGAGAGTTGGAGACGGTCAGACATAAGCAAACAGTGTTGTATAGAACACAGAGCTGAAGGGAAAAAAAGAAAGATGCAGCCTGTAATCACACTGGAGCAAATCTGCACTCAGTTAAAGCTCCATTTGTGCGAATAGCGATTCTGTGTGTCTGCTATCTCCTCCACAGCAGACAAAAAATAAATTGACCTGTCTCTTTAAACGTAGCGCTGCCCTCTCCATTAATGTCAGCCTAAGAGATACTGCTCCAGTGGCTTTGTGGTCAGCAGTGATAAGAGTCAACAGTGTAAGTGCACACTTTCCCCCCAGTGGACAATCATTAACTGGAAGAGCTGCTGTTTCAAGGTTTTTAAAAACCAGGTGGGGGAAATGGATCCAATGGGATCCAATGGGATACATGTGCCTAAGTTTGAGTTTCACCACAAGAAAACGTGTTTAAATTGTTCAGGGTGTTCTGAAAATTTCTAACTAATCAGTTGGAGTAAAAGGTAAATTCAAAATGACCTGATGTTGTCTTGCTTTTTCTCCCACACACAAACACACACCCACATTCACACTCTGCTTTCTGTCTACTGTGTGCTGTGCTTTAATGGGAGGGTTAAACAGCAGCAGATGTTTCTTTTCTCACTGCCAACAGAATGTGTCCTCAGGGCCAGATCGCCACGTGGAGTGAAGTTGGAGGTGGAACTTCACATGATCTTATGAAACCGATTTTCAATTGTTTCTGTTGGTTTGTTCACTACATTCAGAATCACCACCGCTCACTACACCTGTGCTTCTGGAACTGCATTGTCAGCTTATTAAGCTTTAGTCAAATTTGCCCTGAGTTGCTCAGTGGACTGTAAATCTCTGTCTCATAACACCCTGCTTTCACATATCAACATATGCATATAGCACAATGTATCTGCAGATGTTCCTTAACATCTGCAGCCAGTTTCACTACATAAGACTTCATAAGTCAAAAGTCCAACTTCAGAAAGGACATCTAAATTATCTGCAGCACAAAGCTGTCAAGTTTTTCATATTTCAAGTACTTATGCTGTGTTATTTGTAGCCACCCTCCAGCTGGTGTCACAGACTGTTACAGTGGAAATGGCTTTTTTATCTGAATTACACTGTGATGTTGATTTATGAAACATAAAATATTAACATAAGACCAAAATAACACTTGCAGAACAGACTAAAATACCTCTGTGAAAGCAGCTCCTGCTATAATTTTGTTACTTATACAGGATCTTTTACTTAGGTTACCTTCATGCGATTGGTCAGATCCATGCTGAGTACCCCTGTTCATGCCATAATGCAAAGCAGTTTAAAGAATTATGTCTTTAATCCATGTCATATGATTTGCTGGTGGAGCCTACTGCCAGCAGCGTAACCTATAGCAGACATGGGCAGCACAGAAATCCTCAATGTGTAAAGATCTACATATACCCTTCTACTTTGTCAGCATATAAAACCTGACTGCATTTAAAGATTAATCAGTTTTGTAGAATAAAGAAGACAGCAGAAAGAATTATATAAAATTCTAATAATGCAAAGAAGCATTCTTCAATATATTCATCTGGCATTTCTTTGGCCTATGACACTGATTTTATCTAAGTTATTAAGATGGTATGGTTATTCTTGCCATTTGTAACATAGGGAAACCCTGAGAGTAACGTTCATACTGAGAAAAAACATGCGATCTATCAATTTACATGTGCATTGTTGAGTCTACTGCATATGCACACAAATTCAGTTTACATTCCCATTAAAAAAACAAGAGGCGGTTTGGAGTCCACAGCTCACCTGTCCAAATCCAAACCAATATGTTGCTGTGAGGCACACAGCTAGCTAATGAGCCACCAGCTAATGAGAACAACAAATGCACTTATGTCCCACTTAATTTTAATTTTTTTAAATGAAACATTTTAATCGTAATTTAAATTTACTCATAAAAGGTAGATTGCTGATACCACCCAAGTTGTATCATCTCATACTTATCATCAGGAGCAAGTGAATGTGTGGCATATGTATGTATGACGTTTTTACTATGTGGAATTGTCCTGCGTGTGCTGCGTATGTCGTGTGGCAGTATGTGCCGTGAGGGGCACACAGTCCACACGGTATGTATATGTTGTATGGTATTGTGCGCTGGTACTTGTAACTATTGTTTAGCTCTGGGTTGAGTGTGTACGGAACTGATGTCATGCTGACGGTGCCGTGCGGTTACCTCCCGGCCCGACTCCACCCAAGAGATCATCTCCCAATCCAACCCCACCCAAGAGGACAAGTATTGTGCTGGTCATCAAAGGGATTTATAGCATCCAGTCCTATTAAGCATTCTAGGTTGAGTGTGTACGTAAGATTATCTTGTATGTATAATAATTAAAAATGAAAATAAAGTCAGCCATTACCTTGTCAGCTTATTTGTGTCAAATAAAGTTCACAAAGTTAAAGATTAATTATTGGTTTCTTATCTGCTGCATGTATCTCATATCTAACTACAAAAATCATTTTATTGAGTGTAATTAATTTAACAAACAGGCTAAACAAGTTAAACAATGTGATGTCAGAAAATGTCTTGCTTTTGCTTCTTACCATTGCATGTCCTGACTTTAAACTTGCTTTGGATGTGCTCACTCTACATCTCTGTAACAAATTAGGATCACAGTATGTTAGAGTTTTTCAAAGCAAACTACTCAGCTGGTAATGTTAACAGAAAATGCAATAATTAGCTCCAAAAATGAACAAAACAACATTAACATCTGAACATTTAGACCGAACAGCAAAGTTAGATAGATGGCAAAAAAAATTATCTTGATTCGCGTGACTACAAAAAGACCTCGTGAATAATTATAGTGACAATAAAGACTGGCCCATTAAAAGAATTTAGTTGGTGTTAGCAGTACTTGTTGGATACAGCACTTCTAATTGTGGACTATTTGATCAAAACACAAAGTAACATCTTTATCACTGTTACTGATAGTAGGCCCCAGGTTTCGGTCACTAAAATATGTACCTCTGATTAGCACCAACATTGGAGCCTGGCCAAATAATACTTCCATTAATAATTAACCTATGTGGTTATTCAGAGTCGCTGGTAAAAAAAAAAAAAAATAAATAAATAAATAAAATAGAAGGACATACATGGTATGGCACAGAACTGGGAGGAGAGACGGGATGATTCAGAAATAAAAGCAGTGTATGAAGATAAGCAAGCGACATCATGTGAATGTTAAGTAAAACAATTGATAGGCCAAAGTAATAATGTTTAAAAATGCCACTGTGTTCCGGGTTAAAGTCTTAAGCATGCTGTGTTTAATGTTTAGCCCGAAACAAAGGGTGTTTAATTTTAAGGCATTCTTCAGCTTCCATCAGGTGACACCTTCAGGGCCTCTGTAAACACAGAAGCTCCAAAATCAATGAGTCCTATCCACCCCAAAGGCTTTTTTTTAGTTGTTTGCACAGCAGGCAACCTGTCAGACAAACTACCTCTCTGGTATCAAACTGACTATGTGCTTGAAATTTGCATGTATGTAGACTAAGAGAATGCAGTGCCTAGAAACAAAGCCATCAGCCCAGGGTTGTGTCTCATAGTTATCAAGCGAATAAAGGCCCCATTTAGCAAGGCGCTGAAGGCGGTTTCCGATTTTACATCACGCACATGTATTCCTATTTAAATTATCGGCAAACTAGTGTGCGTTAATCCACTTTCATAAACAGGGAAATATGTTTCAAACATGTGACATATATGTGTGTGTGGGACTTGTCAGGGGGATGGGTGGGGTGAAGAGCTATGGTAATCTGCTGGATTCACACTGGCCTTTCCCCACCCTGCCAGGGGCTATGCCACTAATCACCAGGTCAAGGGGAGTGACACAGGCAGATAGTCACACTCACACTTGTACTGAAGTCATTTTATATGCCATATAAATAAAGAAACGTGTTTAAGAGGGATGTTGTTGATTTTTTTTTTGTGTGTGTGTGTATAACTGAAAGTAGGTGTTTATTTGATAAAGAGGAAGTCAACTTGTCCACAGGGTAATTATCCAAGAGTTTTGAGTATAGTCTAATAAAGATGTGCTCACAGTTTTATGTATATTTAAATTACCCTCATTACAATGCATCCCAAAGCTTATTTGAAAGAAAGTTGGGCTACACTGCAGTGTAGTCTACAAAAAGCTCCTTTTAACAGTTTCAGTGGAATTATTTCTCACATATCAGCAAAACACAGGTTTCACAGGCAGTTTTGACAAGAGGTGACCAAAATGTGTGCATCTGAGATTGAGGCTCTGTGTTTCTAGAGAAGGGGGAAGTAGTGACTAGAATGTTTCTTCTAATAAGGATTTAAAAGGCCAGCGAAGACGCCCTGCTGTCTTGATTCTGTAACTACATAGCAAAACCCAGTAGTAGTAGTAGGCTGTAAGTGAACCAAATGACAGAATACTTCTTAAACACTATAAAACGAAACGACAATAATACATGCTAGACGTTGAGTTCATTCCAGCGGAAAATGAAAAACTAACAAACCACTGTAACAAGTCGAGACCAATCCAGCTGTCAGCCCTGTAGGCAGCAACTGTAATCCCTCCCCGGACCGGAGCGAGCACAGGGAGCCTGGGCTGCTAAAGCTCCAGCCTCAGAGGGACGATGGTGGAGGGCTGGTAAAGATGGCGGCTCTCTCCGAGGATGGGAGGTATGGATTAAATTGTGGCCAACAGAGCGCAGACAGAGTCACCGTGTTGCACGTCAAATTGACCGAGACAGCGCTGAGAGCCATAGAGAGCTACCAGAATTGTCGGGTGAGTGAAACGGTGCCTTTATTTCGGGTAAAACGAGACGGGACTCCCCCGAGCTGACTCGGCTTGTCTCAAGCTAGGAAGCCTAACTGCCACGCACAGCTAAAGCTACAAAGTTAGCTAAGCTGTTGACAGAGCGAGTTTCTGCCTGTTTTTTTGGTTTTATTAGTCGTGTGTCATTAATTCCATCAACAGAATAAGATACACGAAACCTTAGCGTTATGTTCTGACCATGTTTTAGGAAATGACAATTGTTAGTTTACACAGAAAACCTGTTAGTTAAGTTAGACGCTCTGGTTAGCCACCATTAGCTCTGTTAGTGGTGCTGTGCTGGCCAACCAAGTCGATTTTTTTTTTTTTTTTTTTTTTTTTAACTAACGTTACTTACCAAATTAGGACATATGTAATTTCATATCGACGGATACACTCGTCAGGTGACAAGTTTCGTGTGCCGTACGTTTAACGTAAAAACTTAGTTAACTAATGTGAACTTTTATTCTACGATGTTGTATTTGAGTTCGGAGCAAAGTAGAAATGTAGAGAGATTGAGGCTAAGGCAACTTCCATTCAACTTGGTGTCGTTTCAGACATGTCGGTGACTGGTCAGCTTACCGTATGGTTTCAGGTTCTAGCTAACCTGGCATTACAACCTATATGAAGCTCCTAGCCGGGCCCAGCCCTTTGTGGCGATTTAACTGAAACATAAAATGTCGCATTAAAACCAGTTGACACACTAGATACAGGATTGATTAATGAGCAAACATTTAATTTGTTTGCCACGTTACTTTTTTTTTTGTATCCCATTCACGCCAAGCTGTATTTTCATATACTTTTCATAGCAGGCCAACAGTAACACATGTATGGTATATGATTGCAATAAAAGTATTTGTTAATAGGGTCATACCTCCTGAAGTCTGTCTTATTGTGCACAATAAAAACCTGCTTGAACACATGAACTTTATTTCACCTTCTGAAACTGAGTTTGCTATATGACACTGCATACCTGTGCAGATTAAATATAACTTGTTAATCTTGAACTGTACAAACGGTTTAATCTTGTTGAGGTGAACTAATCTGGAGGAACCTATGCAGTGTTGAGTTGTGGAGGCCTGGAGTTACCTGAGTTTAAATTTGCCAACAACAACTCGGTTACATAACAAACTGACAGGGCCCAGGTCTCCTCTCGGGGCTGATGCACTGTGGCATAGCACGGGGCTATAGTGTGTTCAGAGGTCTCTGTGACTGCTTTTTATGGCGCAGTGTGTGTTGGTATGTATGCCATACACTGCGCAACACCTCTGTATGTGAAACATGAGAGCCTTTACAAAAATGTGGATATAAAACACAAATTTACGGGTTCCTGAGCTAGTTTCTGACTACAGGCAGACAGCATTATCTCTAAGTTGAAGGAATTCTTTTGTGACAGGCCATGCTACAACCTTATTGGATGTGGTAATGTTGGTCTGTTCGCTGCACTGAACGGCAGGCTGCCACCTCTTGCTGACTGAGCAGCCAAAACTGCCTGCTTTTTGTTTCTCTCCCTCTCTGTAATGTGTGCTGTAGCTGAACCAGTCATCGAACTATGGAAGCTGGCTATCTTTGTCTTTCAGTGTCGATGTGAAATGTGATCAGAACTCTGTGTGTGAGAGAGAGAGAGAGAGTGAGTGAGTGAGTGGGGGAGGGAGGCCGTGACTTGGAGTATCTTGGCTTTAACAACTATATTACTGTCTTTCTGATAAAAGCATGCAGTTTATCCCCAATTATCTGGGTCTCCTTAATGTATGAGTCAGGAAGCATGTTTTACGTAAAGAAATGTAGAGAAGCTGGTAAAATGCACATTCCTGGTGAAATGTGCAACATTTTAGAAGTCCAGCCAACTGGTTTTTCATTTCAGACGTCCACGCACCTGGTTCTTCTGTGCATTTAAGTAGTGTGAATAAGCTGGGAGTCCTGTGCTTTCCTATCCTAACCTACAGTACACTGCTCCAGAGCAGCCACTGCATATTTGTGGCTGTCAGATCCATTTCAAGTAGCCACCAACGCAAACCTACACAAAACAAAGACGCTTCAGAAACACCCAGTTCAAAATATCTGCTGTGTTTGAGTATTGTCCATCCTGCAAGTTCCATTCCCTAAAGCAAACTGTTTTAATTAAATCGTAAAAAGGAAAAACAGGTAAAGTTGGATCAAAAGCTTTGTAGATTCAGACTTAAGGGCTTTCATTGAGAGAGTGTTGTCTGCTTCTAATCAAGTATTTACATCCAAGAGTCACCCATGGTTGTACCACATGACCAACAGGAGAAAAGCTGAGACTATTAATCATGATAATGGATTCATCGCTTCGCCATTTTCTTTTTTTTCTTTTTTGTATTGATCCGTTATGTGGCATTACTGCACATTGTTCTTGGTTTTGTGTGGCTGTTCTAAACTCGATATCTTTACATTTTAAGGCTGGTCATCAGAGCCACCTTCAGTTTTTCTCGTTTGCATCATGAATACAGGTTATGGCCTTGCTTTTTTTTTGTCTCACCCAGACAAAGAAGGCATGTGCTTGTCAGACTTCAGCTGTACCATGTTTAAGTGCAATATTTAACAGGATATGTAAGGATGAGGCCCTCCACATTTGTGTGTATTAACGCTATGTCATAGTCTCCACAAGGCCCTGGATGGCCATAAATTTTGTTATCTGCCCAAGTCTGCGGGAGTCTTTTAGACACATAAGGACACACGGATGCTGCTAAACTCACGGAAATACGTCATGCTCCCAAAGTCACCCGCGGTGTGTGTGCCCACTGTGCTTGGGACGGCCACAAACTCCGGCTACAAGCTATTTCATAGATTTTGGCACACCTTATCATTGACACTTAGCTACAGCCCAATCCATAGCTAACCGCTATTCTACAAAGAACATGTAGCTAAAAAGCCCAGTCACAGCTAGCCTGTCATAAACATCCACAGGAGCCCTTTGTGTTTTGTGTAATGTGGGGATCAGAAGCATGCATTATTAGTATAAATGAAAATGAAAGTCTACATCGTCTTCATATGGACAAATCCTGTATCGGCCTTTATTGAAAGTGTTTTTATGTTGATGCTTTGATGGTCTGTTTCATTCCAATTTCGTATCACTTTTTTATAAAAAGTATCTACGTAGTTGGTGAGGGGTTAAACTTTGTCCTCTCCTTTGTTTTCAGAATGCATCTTTACGGCCGGCAATACAATTCAAGGGACTGCAAGGGGTAAGTACTTTTATTGTATTAAGAAATGATTTGGGGCCGTCCACACGGAAACGCAAAAACGCAGAAACGCAGAAGTTTTGCATCGTTTTGGCCGAGCGTCCAGACGTATCCTGTAAACGCATAGCCCTAAAAACGCACTTTTCTGAAAACGGGTCCCAGGGTGGAGAAATTCGCAAACGCAACTCTTGCGTTTCTGTGTAGACGGCGAAAACGGCGAAAAAGATGATGTCATCGCCACACCCCCGAGCAGCCTTCCACCTCCCGCAAGACGTCTCATAACAACATCAACAACAATGGCGGACTACATGCTAGTTTTCCTGCTGGAGAAGATATTGAGCCTATTAGGGTTACTAGGGCAAAATATCATGCTCCTGTGCCACCACGCTGAGCAAAAAAGGCGATTTGTAAACGGCGCTCAATATTTGTGCGCATGCTCCGCCTCTTCCTCTCCGTTTTTGGTGAATTTCTGAAACTGAAACAGCGCCACCTATAGGCCTGGAATATGAAGTAGTGTTTTCGGTCGTGCTGAAACAGACCTGTGTGGACGCGGATATTTCTTGAAACGATGCCCTCGAAAACGGAGAGGGAAAAGACCGTTTTCGTACGTGTGGACGTGGCCTAAGACTGATCCGTGAAAGCACAGGTCAGGTCAGGTCAGGTCAGGTGCAGCTCAATTCACACTTTTCGTAGTCGCCAATATTGGACCATTATAGTAAAACCACAAGTGCATCAGTTGTGGTCATGATCAGTCCATTGAGCGATGAGATTGGGCACTTACAATAGTATACACATTTAATAAAAAAATAGAAATAGCAGAAGAATCTGCTTCGGGATGTTTTTAGTTCATTTGTCACGCTAAGTTCCTTCAGATGCAGAGGTTTATCATGCTCCCTTCAGCTACTGACAACCAGTGAGAACTTCCTGTTTTGTGATGGCATTCACATTTATTGTGTGAATTATTTTGCAGCGCATTAAAATTCCCAAGACTGACTCCTCCTCAGACGCCTTCAACAACTTTGATTTCTACCTGTCTAACGTGGGCAAGGACAATCCTCAGGGAAGCTTCGAGTGCATCCATCAGTATGTTTCGAGGTAATGGTAATCACTGGTCTGCTGGATCAACCCTTGCTGTCTTACCACACTTTGCTGGAAGGTAATCCCTCCCTGCCTCACATTTGTCTCTCATCCTCCCTCTTTGTCTCCAGCTCAGGGGCCTCACACCTGGCATTGTGTGCCACAGTACAGGACAAGGTCACAGTGTGCGCTACTAATGACTCCTACCAGGTGACCCGGGACCGTATGACCCAGGCCGCGGAGGATACACGTGAACGTGGGACCAAAGTCATCAAGCCTGGGGGCCGGTACAGAGGTAGGGCCCTCACTACAGTCTTGCTTATCTGCAACTGCTTCAGTCAAATGGCAGATTGGATCCCTACGCGCCAACGTGACTTTACATTCTATTAACAGCTCTCCTCTCTTTTCAAAGAGAAGACTGAATAGGTGGAAGCCTAACTCTATTCAAAGCCATTATTCCAACTGACTAAGCCATTTTGCCGTCTGCTTTTTCCAGATTAGTAGTCTGACTGATAAGGGCAAAATGTGGCAGATGAAGCTATTTCTGTTTTTTTTGCGGATAGATTGCCAAAACGATATAGTGGGTCACAGTATAGCACTACATTCTGCTTGTGTTTAACAGCCAAACTTATACAAATTAAAACTTCATATTTTCCTCGAGTCAGATGAACGTAAACAAGTTCCTGGATTAGAGTCACAGGGCTTGTCTCTTTCTGGTCACAGTCAGTATGTCTTATCCAGCTTTGTGCAGGCAGGGCAAGGGCTGTGCATGGAAACAAACTGCTGTAGTAATGGCCCAGTTACAAAACAAACACAGGCTCAACACACAGATAAACTTATCACCAACAGTAGGTACAGGCCAGGACAGGAAAGACAAGCTGATATATTACTGAGGTGTCATTGCTAAGGCTCAATGACAGAAAATATTGTTATTAAAGGAGCCCACAAGGGAAGATTTGGGTCACTTTACCAACCTCTTTGGTAAAACCAGAATCAGAATTTCTGATTTGGGTCACAAAACTGAGAGCATGTAAAGCAGGTGTTTGAACTCACCATCCACACAAAAACTTATGTAATTCTACTAAAACATGTCTTTTCCTAAATGACCGCAGGGATATGTAAATCTTAAAATGGTGCCGTGTTTACTGAGCTTTTGCAAAGCGATGACCTGAGCTGTCCCCGTCTGGGTCGGACAGTGTGACAGTAAGGTTAGGGCGGCCTTTAGTCGCCTCTTTTTTCACTGTGATTGTTTGTTTTAAATGCCAGTTCAGCAGGATTTGTGTATTTTGCTAAGCAGATACCATTGGACTGAATTTATTCACAGTTTTGCCAATTTTAAATATAAAAGTTAAAAGTGCAATGCCACACCTTTGGAATCACTGCTGGTTAACATAACATACACAGTTAAGTCCTTGTTCAAATTTAGCTGCATTATATGTGACCACAGATTGCTGGAGGACACTGAATGGAGATGTCAAGGACTGATGCATATTAGTGTAACCAGCTGTGTGAACGCGCCACATGGAGTGGGACTGTGTGACAGTCAAGAAGACAACGTTCTGTCACCTTTAGCTTTTTCTGTAATCATGTTCTGACTAGGAAGTAATGATTCATTCAGCTAAGCTGGTTTTTTTCTTGTTGACAGAACTTAGCTGTAGTGCAGTTTGAAATGTTTAATTGTCTGAAAAGAAGAAAAAATTCCAAACCAAAACGCTATTTAAAAATGCAAGATTTTTTTAAGAGTAAGTTAAAAGCTCCTCAGACCTGTTTGTCAGAGCCCCAGAGATATATTTGCATACATGGACCCAAGCAGAAACTGGGAAACGAGAGGAGCTTCAGAGAAAAGGGGGTGGTTCATGAGCTTGTAGCAGCTGGTTTGGAATGAGCACCATATTTGCCAGTGCAACAGGAGCCTTTAGTTTCTTGTTTTCACACGCTGTTCATTTCAGGTAGCAGATTGTAACTTGTGTTTTTATCCTCACATTTGTCTGTAGTCTCTTTCATTGAATAATCCATGTACCTATGAATGCAGTGGCATTTGATGTTGTAAATGATTATTCTTTCTGGAAGCGTAATGGCAAAAGGTTTTCACCTGTCACGATCTGTCACTGTCCTGCTAGACAACTTGGAAGTGTGTGAGCTCGGATTGCGTCTAGTCTACTTTTTGCCAAGGAGGAAGGGAGTGAGTTATTCCTTTCTCTTCCTTTCTCTAGCCTTAATCTCTTAAAGAGCTTTAGCATTTCATAATGGTGATGAAGACGTAGTGGGGAATGTGCAGGCGGCCTCTTTAAGTACATGGCTCAGTAATACACAGCAGTGTCTTGAGTTTAATCATCTCAAGACTTTCATATGAGCTTTTCAAACTACTCTTGGTTAATAAGAGAACTACATCCAAGTGTAGTTTACTGATAGCCTCCTTTCTGGTCATTGACTCTTTGATTGCCACTGCATTGGGTCATTTTGTGACCCTCTTTCTTCAAAGCAAAGGCTAGTTGTTACCTAAAATTTATTTAAATTGAGATTTGAAGAGCCATCGCTAGTTGTGCCTCTAGTTTCCAAGATTTATTTGTTGAGCATTTCAAATCGTGGCAAACCGTGTAAGTTTCATTAACGCTCTGTAGTTTTAGCTTATTTAGCGCACTAGTGTTGAAACCTTTCTTCTAGCTTACAGTGTTTGTGGCCCTCTGAATCTGTTGAGGTGAAGGGTGGTAAATGTTTCTTTAAACCCCCCTTTCATTGTCTCTATTTAGGCTTCAAAAACTTTGTTGAAAATAAAAATGTCAGAATGACTTTAGGTTGAAACCTGCCTGCAGAGAAGAGGTAAAACATTGTCTTTGTCTTCTGTTTGTAGGAAAGCAGGTGCATACTCGTAAGCTTGCACTACCTGTTCCAGATGTAGTCCCAGAACGCAAACGCTCCACGCCCATCAACCCAGCCAACACTATTCGTAAGTGCCTTTCCAATAACCCCGTATCCCAGCGACCGTTCCGGGACCGTATCATCCACTTGCTGGCGCTGAGGTCCTACAAGAAGCTGGAAGTTCTAGCCCGTTTGCAGCGGGACGGTATCAACCAGAAGGACCGAAACTCACTGGGGACCACCCTGCAACAGGTATTCTGGATTTTTTTATTTTTTATTTCTTTGCTTTGATACTGTAATGTGACTTAAATATTGACAAATTAAAATACTTGTGACCCACATGGAGTCTTCCACAGTCCACTGTTCTACAGGGGGGGGAAAAACCGTTGCTGACATTTACATTTTTAAGTGCCATAACTGGCCTACAAGTGTTTAATTTAATCCCAGAAATCTCCTTAATCTTTCTTACTCACCATGAGATTGAGATCTGCCTGTTACGAATCATTGTCAGTATCTTAAGGCTTCATTCACAAGAAATGAATCATTGAATTATTTGCATTCACAGATGTCTGGTCCAGCACAGGAAATAAGAAGTTTCTGTATGTTTTCTCTATGGTTTTCATGGCGGTGTAATTTAACTTTGAAACTCTGTGTTCGTTTCTCTGTGCAACACAGGTGGCAAACCTCAATCCCAAAGACAACACATATGCTTTGAAGGACTTTATGTACCGGGATGTGCAGAGAGACTGGCCTGGCTACTCTGAAGAGGAGAAGACCCAAGTTGACAGGATCTTGACTCGGTACAGAAAAGGCCTACAAGGCTTGTTAAAATCATTATTTTGGGGACATTCTTGCATTTATTTGGTATCACCAGTAGAGATGCAGACATGAGTACGACAGGTAATCGATCCATGGATACTGAAGACATTTAAAGACTTATTTGTACTCAAAACCCATTTGCATTATATTTATTATGTGTATTACTACATGTAGGCAGTGTGATACTATTTTTTTATGTCCTATTTTATGTTTTTTTTATTGTACATTAAACACCTGCCAACATTGGAAGACCATTTTCAATCACGTTTGGCTGCTTTCACTCTTTGCTTTTGTTGTTACTTGTCAAAGGGTAGTTGCTGTCCACTGCATGCAAAGTTAAAATGAAAAAAGAATGTGCACATGATTTAATGTTTTTATTGTGAGTATGACATCCTCAGCAAGTCCTATCGTGATGGTAGCTGAGTCCTAATGTACTCTTTGTCATCCCTTGCAATGTTCCTCACTGATACTACTTTCCTTTCTTCAACAGCAAGTTAGGTCTTCCTACTGAGACAATCTCGTCAAGCAGTTCTCCCAAAGACAGCGTCCCCACATCCCCCCAGGTAACTGGACAAATACACTCGAACACACCCACACTCACAGTGGTATAAAAGGTTTGGCTAAATTCTGAGTTTTCTTGCAGAAGCGCAAGCCAGACTTTGACTTCATCGATCCTTTGGCTCCAAAGAAAGCTCGGATCTCCCACCTCAGCAATCGAGGGTCAGCCACATCTTCATCATCTGACCGCCGTGAGGACGACAGCAGCCCCAGCACTAAGCGCTCGTCCCTACCTTCCAATGTCACCTCGGGCCCTCCCACCCATCTCCCCATCTCATCCCACCCTCCTGCACCCTCTCACCAGCAGCCAAGCCCAGCCTCCAACTCCAACTCACCCAGCACCCCCGAAGGTTGCGGCACCCAGGACCTGCCTATGGACCAGAGTTCCTCCTGCAGAGACCCATCACCCAGCCCCTTTTCCTCTGATAGGACTCTAAAGGACCGCTATCGGAACCCTGTCCCTGTCCCCAGACCAGCCACCTCTCCCAGCCCTCCTCCTTGCACCTCCCTCACAGTTACCTCTACTGTTGTCACCAGCCCTCCCTTGTCCAGCAGTACCAATAAGAAGTTCAAAAAGAAATCCAAGAAGCACAAGGACAAGGATCGAGAGAGGGAGAAAGGGAAACGGGCCGAGAGAGTCAGCAGCAGTCCTCACAGTGCAGGACAGCAGGCTGAGGAGGGTCATAGAGCCAAAAAGAGACGCAGTGCTGAGGCAGAGAATGGTGAAGTTATCAACAAAACGTCTCACAAAGATCAAGGTGTGTTTCTGTCTTGATTATTGTCTGCACTGCTCAACAAAGTGTCTTGAATGACGGTACCATTACATTGAAGGTGAATCCATTCCATTTAAGTGAGCTAATTCCTGGTACTAGGCTCACTGGCATGACTTACAGGGACACCTGAGGGGAAACAAGCCATCTTCAACAAAACTTACGTTAAAGATGGGCCATGATTTTACTCATTTTTTTTGCACGGAAATGCCTATACTGTCTAGTCGACAATCTAAAACTTTTTATTTTAAATGCAGAGCAAGCTTTTGATATTACATTGCCAGATTCCTGGTGTGAGTGGAGTCTCTACTGGACCGATAGTGAGGAGAAGGAGCTGTTCACTCGCAACCATAGTTTGCAAGAGTTCCACTAATGTTCATGTACATAGCTAATTGGACTCACCTCTTACACACACACACACACACACACACACATACACACAGAGTTTTCATTTTTAGCTTGATCAGAACAGTGAGCACCATATGGGTGTGTACCACTTCATTGGTCTTGATTATATTTTTATGTAATGCTGGAACATCAAAGATAAAAACCTGAGAGAGAAATATTCATGTTCATATTTTCTCATTCAAACCTGCCCTTGAGGAGAAATATATGACTTAATTGGTCATTTGAAAATGTATGTAAACCTAGTTTTAGTGCAACTTTTAGACTAATTCAAGCAACACTGGCATATCTTGTGACTGACATTGACTATGGACATTCCCAGCCTGTTTATCTTTCAGACTTTGGATTGTTGTCACAGTGTTTCAGCGTTTATCTCAGCTTTGTGCCTTCGTTCCCATTTAGCCACACACAGTTTGATCTCTAATGCGCTGGAATCAGCTCTTCTTTACATATTAGTTCACCTGAAAATTTATGCTGACAATGTGCAATTTTGTTCCTCCATTTTGATGACATAAGAGTTTTTTGTGTGTGTTATGGATTATAAATGATGCATTTACATTTATATGCCTTCTTTTTCTCCTCAGACTCTTCAGGCAAAGAGAAGCCAGTCCAGTCTACTGAATTCTCATCCAAGGATGAGATACCCGACTATGTAGTGTAAGTAACCCTAACAAATATTACAAGGCTCGTATTCACAAAGTCTGACGCTCTTTGCCCTTCAGGTCTCATTATTTTGTAAACACAAGTGAAGATATACATTTCGATTCTATTATAAAAACTAGATTTTGAGACAAATGGGCACATATGAAAAAACAAGAGAATTATGACACATGAAATGCAGCAGTAAACACAGATGTGTTTTATCTGAGCATTGTCGTATTCTTTTTATTGCAGTACTAGGTCTGTTTTGTACTTTCCACATCATTGCTAATGAGTTCAGGGAACGTTTTATCCATAGTACATCAGAAATAGAGAGGCTCAAGGGACGTTAAGCCTCCCACGTGTCTTGAAATGCCATGAGCTTTTAAACAAGGTTATTCAGAATAAGGAACATTAATTCTGGTCTTCTGTATAACTACAATTTTCTCTGAAATGATTATTGAAATGTAAATATTAAATGTTACCACTTTCAGAATAATCATTCGGTTGAATTTTCCTTTCCTTTTCTGTGTTTACAGGAAGTACACACCGTTGGTGTCCACTGACCAGCGTCAAAGCTACAAGGATGACTTTAATGCAGAGTATGATGAGTACCGTCTGCTGCATGCCCACGTGGAGAGCATCACCCGTCGCTTTACCCAGCTGGATACCCAGTGTCGGAAACTGGCACCTGGCTCCAAAGAGTACCAGGTCATATTTAAACACTTTGTTTGAAGCTACTTTTTGACAATCAGTATCTATGTTGTGAAATATCAGTTTTGTCTCTAAAGCCACGTGACGTATTATGCAAGTCCTTTTAAAGGCTTTGACATCTTAAAACGGCATATTCCGTCATTAAAATGAAGTCAAATACGCCTGCTCGAGTTCCTCTTCAACACTTCATATGTCCTGAAGCATTTGATTTAAGTCCTTTCAGAGTTGTTTGTTAAGACACAAATTGTCGTGCCACATGGGAGGTAGGACACAAGTGCTTATTTATAATCAAATAGGATTAATAGTGTTGTCAGTGTCCCACACCTGCTCCTCGAGCCAGTCATGTCCGCGACCAGCAGCCAACACACATTTGTTTAGAGTATAATGTTAAATTGTGAAATTATTTGCTGCTTTTCTTGCTGTTGTACTAGGTTATCACATATAAGTGGCTTAATCTTTACACAAAGTTGAAGAATACATGTCTTCTTATATAATAATATTCATAAGTTGTATGTGTGTTAAGTGTCAGTTTTGATTATTTTTACAGAAGATGCAAGAAGAAGTCCTGAAAGAGTACAAAAAGATGAAGCAAGTAAGTAGTTATACATGCTGTGATTATTTTACAATCACATCAGTGTACTTTTATTTTTTTAAGGACACTGACCTTAATGCTAGATTGTGGAATTTTTATGTGTGCGGTTTGGCCAAAGCAAGGAAATGGGGACACGCCATCCATATCTATCATATCATATAACAGTATGTTGGGTGATATCCAGGTCTCTCTTAGATATTACTTCTTAGGTGTGTTCCAACAAAGTAAAAGCCACAGCAGTGGTGATCTGTGTTTGTCCTAGAGATCTATCACTTTCATTAATGAATTGCATGAATGCAGAGTTACTGTTTTTATCTAAAGCATCACAAATGTTTCTGGGATGCTTCCTACAATTTTCCGCCCTATGCTTATTCCGTTGGTTGCTTGTCTCTTCAGCTCAGGTAAACCACTCAGCAATAACTGCTGACTGACATAAAACTCATCTAACCTTGAACTAGCCTGGAAATATCCAAAAACGGTTTTAAAAAAAGGCAACGTGGACTTGTAGAGTTTTTTGAGAAGACGTTTCACCACTCATCCGAGTAGCTTCTTCAGTTCTAGGGGACTGGTGGGAAGTTTGAGGTTTAAGTAGGAAACGTCTACTGAAACTTGTTGTGTAAACAACCTGAAACCGGTGCAGCTACACAACAAGGAAGTTTCAGTAGAGGTTCCCTATTTAAACCTGACACTTCCCACCAGTCCCCTAGAACTGAAGAAGCTATTTGGGTGAAACATCGTCTCAAAAAACTCTACAAGTTCACTCCATCACAGCTTAATGCCTAAAACCAACCCTGACTAAGAACTAATGGGATCCTAAAATCAAGTCTCAAACAGGATCAAGTCAGGATCAGCCAAAATGTCCTTACTCCCAACATATGTTCTAAATCTAGATCTTAAATTGGTCTCCGTAAAGATAGACGTACATGATTCCTCAGAGTGGGATGGGAGAGGTGGAGCACTAAGGAAAAGTTTGTGACCCTAAATAGACAATAAAAAAAAATGCTTTCACAAACTTCTTTAAATAGAAAAGAATTACACATATTAAAAATGTACATGTAAAACTGCAGAACTTGATTGGAGCTAACAGGCTTTTGGATTTGTGCTGACTCTAGATGAATCTACTAAAAGTAAACTTTTTTCAGGTCAAGGGGTGGTTCAGAGCTGGTGTCCAATCTCAAACCAGTTCTTCTTGTTTCCAGCAAAGTGTGGGTGTGAATGTAATGTAGTCGACAATTATCTAAAGCCGATCTCAAAATTCACCATTAACATTTTTAAGAAACACAGAAAATATCTGTAGTTAGATTGTAAACAAGAAGAGTTTCAGAACTTGAAGTGATATGTAAAGAAGTCTACAGTGCTGTTTTTTATACTTTTATATAAAATAAAAGTAAGAAATGGGCTGCACCAGCCTGAGGGACTCTGTATTCTGATTTAATGGTTGTGTGTGTGCGTTTATTTTTTTTACAGCACAGCCCGAACTACCACGAGGAGAAGCTGCGCTGCGAGTACCTGCACAACAAGTTGGCCCACATCAAGCGGCTAATAGCTGATTTTGACCAGCGCAGAGCCCAGGCCTGGTGCTGAGAGCACCGCCCTGGACGTCTTCACTAATCAGTATTGAGAATGGCGCATCAAACCAGGAGTGGGTGACCATCTGGCTCTTATTTATTAGCTCCCCTTCAGTTCCTGCCTCCACAATAGCCCCCCCTCTTCCTTTCTCTTTCCCTTCTCCAGTCGTCCTTCTTCATTCCTTCCTTTTCTGATCTTTGATTCCACAGGCTTCATTATTGCCTGCAATCTCACTTTGACTTTACCCCCACCCTTTGCTTTCTCGATATTTTTTCTTAGTTAGCTCCTGTGGAATTTGATACCACTGGACCAGTGGAAGGGGGCCGCCTGCATGTGTGACGGGGTTTGTGGGGGGAAAAAAAACTTCCAACTCTTCTAACCTTTGAAGGACTTTCTGTTAAGACAAAAAAAAAAAGTATTTTCGAGCATCATAAAAATATTAACATGTATTTAAGTAACAAAAAAGAAAAAAAAAAAGAGGGAGATCTATTTATTTTGAGACTCTTAGTGCAAAACAAAAGTCAGCAGATGATATATTTAATTTTCTTTTTCCTGAAAACAATGCAAAAAAAAAAAAAAAGTACCGCGGGCCTTATGTGTTTTGACTTTGTGAAGCCATTTTGCACGCAAGATCCAAATGTCATCTCATCTAGCAAAGATATCTCCGCTGCCTCATTTCCTCTCTCTTCACATCAAACCGTACTGGATAATGTTGCTTCAGCAAATTGCAGCCGAGGCTGAGTTTGAAGCCGAAGAGGAAGGAAGTGAGACGGGAAGGAGAAATCACTTGAGCTGACTGAGAAGCAACAGTATGTGTGCATGGGTTGTAAATTTAGTTGTAATGACCACATGGGGTGGTGAGGTTAGGGTAAATAAAGGAGTATGATCCCCTGTCAATAGGGGGCAGTATTCCCTGCGCCAAACAATGTTTAATGTTCACGGTGCATTATGGGTGCCTTAAGGTGTTTACATTTGAAAACGTCGACCCACAGGCTATACAAAGGAACTACAACAGCCTGGAAACAGGTGTGTGTGTGTGTGTGTGTGTGTGTGTGAGAGAGAGAGAGAGAGAGAGTGTGTGTGTGCATGTGCACGCAGACGTCAGAGTGGTGGAGGATAGAAGGAGTGTTACAAATTGTATGCGTGTGTGTTCGTATGGTTGTGCATCACATGGAGTGACAGGTGAAAGGGGAAAAAAAAAAAATGTGGAGGAGAAGTGAGAAACATGGAAAAACAAACAAAAATAAGCTGCTATAGTGTTTGACCAGCCAGAGCGCTCAGGATCAGCCTGGCTGGAGTAACAGTACCTGATCCTAATTGAAGAGATACAGAAATTGATCCTAATTTTCCAGAATGGTTCCTCAGTTGGAGTCTGGAAAGGACTGCGCCCACATATTTAGCTTTATCCAGCGGCAAACAGTCAGTGTTTCTGTTTTGAAAAGAAGCTGAATCTGTCATCCACCAGAGGACTTATCTGTATTAAGGTGTCAAATGTTTTTGATTCTCAGTTGAGAGCAGTGAAATAATTCTGAGTAGCTTTTTTTTTTTTTATTTTTTTTTTTTTTCTATTTCCCAACACTGCTACAGGTTTAGTTTCATGGATGGATGGATAGATGGATGGCTTTTGAATGAAATTCTTTATTTCAGCAAGGGAAATTGTTTACAAAGTTGTGTTAGAATGTTTGCCAAAAATTAAATGCCTTTCTGGTACTGCTTCCCTGGAGTAAAATGCCTGGTTGGACGAGAGAAGGAGACTGAGACAAGGAGACTGGAATCTGTGTCTCACTCACTGAAGAATAACTAAAACATCCTGAGGTTTGTGGATGTGAACAGGAACTCGGTGGCTTGGTTTGCAGTGGTCAGCTCCTTCTCAGGAGCCTGATCTAAAATATTATGGACAAGCAACAGTCTGTCCTGTATTGGGGGGGGGGAAATATGATCCAAAATAGATTAAAGTAAATATTATACAGTTCTATTTGGCTTCTATTTTGATTGTGGCATTCTGTCAGACAGTCAGTCTCTGCAGTAGACTGACTGTTTCATCAGGTGTCAGAATCAGTTTAGCATAATAATGAACTCTGCTCAACTTGCCTGTTGTCTCAAGTTATTTTGAACAGAGACTCTATCTCTACATGTCCACTCAGCTCTGAGCTACAGGGTCAGTGTTTTGGTTCATTTTCCTGTTTTACTTCTATTGTGGTTATTTCTCAGAATGTAGAGTTGGAAAAGGGCGCTGCAACAAACTGGTGTCGGGCCACAGGATGAAACCAGTCTCCGGTGTCCTCCTCTCAGCCTTCCAAAGATTTCTTTCTTTGTTGTTCTGACTGTTCTCAGTCAGAACAACAGGCATTAGCATTACGCCACTCAGTCCAGTGAGGAAAACGGGGAAGGGGTTTGATCAGCAGTCTTAATAAGGAAAATGCTCCAGCAGTATTTAGACACAACCACAGGAAATCATGAGAGAGTTATGAGTTGAATCTGATGCTGCCCCCCTGAAAATGTACGCAACATTTCAATAAAAATGAACTTTTACCTGGAGAATGTCTGGCTGTCATCTCATTTGTGTCATAACACGGTGTGAAAAACAAAATAACTTGGTTAAAGTTAGTCATATTTTAGTCTAATGAGTAGCAGGTGGTTTTGAAGCTTTCCCATAAAATTAAAGTTAAATCACCGCTGGAATGTCTCGAAGTACATTTACTCAACTACTGTACAGTTTTGATCTACTTCATGACCATTCACTCTCAGCTTTCAGTCTTTTGAGCCAAATACTTATGTATTTCACTACATTAATTCTAAAGCTTTAGCTAGGCATTTTATGGATTATATTTTATATGAATGTACAATCAATGAATAAACTTTATTAGATGCCCAGCAGCTGCAGCATGAAACATAAAGGTAGAGGATTTCTAAATGCAGGAATCATCTTAAACCCATGTCTGGTTAATTGAGTATGTCCAGAAAGGGAAAAGAGTTTGATCAAACTAATGTTCAGATAGTACTGAATTTATGCACCGATAAGAAGGAAACTAGATTGTACACAGATCAGCCACAACATGATGACCACTGACAGGAGAAGTAAATAACCTTGACTATCTTGTGATGATGCAATGTTCTGCTGGGAAACTTTTGGACCTGGCATTCATGTGGATGTTACTTAGACATGTACCACCCACCTAGACCAGACCAGGCACCCCCACCCCATAGCAATGACACTCCTTGATGGCAGCAGCCATCCCCAGCAGGATGCAGCCTGACACAGACACGCACACAAAAATGGTTTAGGAACAACTCAAAAAAACATGAACAGCACAAGGTGTTGACCTGGCCTCCAAATTCATGAGATCCCAACTGATCAAGTATCTGTGGGATGATCCACAGAGGCCCCTCCCCTCAACCCATAGGACCCAAAGGCCTCCACTAACAACATTCTGTTGCCAGACACCACAGGACACCCTCAGAAGGCCCATGTCCATTCTCTGATGAGCCACAACTGTTTTCGATGCACAAGGGAGACCTACACAATATTAGGAAGGTGGTCATAATGTTATGCCTGATCGGTTTAATGCTGACAACTATAGAACAGCGGTTTACACAAAACTAAAAAGAAGAACCTTCACCCTGTCAACAGTGTGTTGAACTGGACTCAAGATGACTGATCCATTTCTGGAAGTGAGTTTTGAAAATGTTCACATCAAGACTGTTGTTAAACTGGTCCCTTATCTGAATGCTTTAAATGTTTCCCTAATTTTTCTTGATACTTGGTAATTTGATTACTTGAAAACGTAAGCGCAATGAAAACAGCCACATTTGTATGAGCCACATCTGAACATAAGGCACCTCATGCATGAACATAAGGTACCTTATGTTCAGATAATGTAATACAGCTTCCCCTGTTCCACAAAAAGCTTCATGTGATCCCTGGAGTCCCATATGCCTGGAAGCTTTCTCTGCACCAGGCAAGGCAAATGTCTCTGTGGCTGACAAAAACTGGTTACACTGCTCTTACTAACCATTCACTTGTGTCGCTCGCTGCAGCAGTGAGAGATGATCTAACCTCAAAAAATGTTGGGCCTAGGCCCTTTGCTTCTTTGAACAATGAGTTGGTTGGCAATTCTGGTTGAACCTGGACTGGTGCAACAATCACTACATTAATCTTGCCAGTTTGTAATAAAAGCCCCAACATACTTATGTAGCTTTTTGTGGCTACTTTCAGCACATTATTTAGTTTCACTGGTATGTACTCTTAAATCCCAGCAATTCTCCCATATGTAAAACTGCTGGCGGTTGATACAAGCTCACCACAGGCTGTATTCCTGATCTAAGGGATCTTGCTTTGATCTTGATTATTATGCTTCTATTATGCTCCTGTGGAGTTGGCAAAGATAACTTAAGATTACTTCCCAGTCATCCATTATCCGTGCTCCATTAGCAACAGGGCAGAGCGGCCAAGACCTTGAGAACCCCAGACCAATGGCATCCTCTAACGTTTAAGATTTCACTACATCTCATTTAGATTTTGTCATTTGTTTACTTAGAGACTTGTTGGGGAATGTTGCTCCAGTAATTAAGATGAGTCATACATTTCTATTAAATGTGAGGCCCTGTCCTGTAGACACTGTGTGAAAATCTTCTTTAAGGGAATTATCTTTCTAACTCGTTCTGTGTTCATGGTCGCCTGGAAACCAGAAAACATAATTGTGGGCGGGGGCGTTTTCCGGGATGGTTCTGTTGAACTGATCTGATTATGAACTGGCAAAGATCAAATAGTTTAGTTGGACTTTATGTGGTGATGAATTGAAAAGTAAAAGGGACATAGTCCACTGAGTTTAATTTGAAGACAACAGAATGGCTCTGATTGGTTGTAGGACTATCAAATTGCATGTAAAGGTATTTCTTATTTTTTGTCTAATCTGATTTAAAACCTACCTCACTGTGAAATCCCAATGCTGCCTGTTACCAGACTCATATTTTGATTGAATTTAATCAGGCTACGTTTGTGTGCTTGTCAACGTGATTGGAATACAGAAGACATGGGTCCAGGTAGTATTTTAGGACACAGGACTGGTGCTTGGTGACTGTGAAAATAATGACTGAGCTGTGAGCAAGGTGCTCAGTGGGGATTTGGATGCCTCAGGGTACTGTAGGCCTACTTTTTACCTGCTTGAACCATAAATCTACTGATCCTCTCCAGATGGTGCAGAACACAGTTGCCGGGCTTTTGAACACAGCAGGTTTTAGAGAAAATTTTACTTATTACCTTTGAGGCAAAACTAACCTGTCTCCTAGCTAAATCTCTGACCTCTTAGTGCTGTAGAGCATAGATTCTCAACCGGGGGTCCACGGACCCCTAGTGGTCCATGGTGTAATTGCAAGGGGTCCGTGAAAACAAAATATCTTTTAAAAAAGATCCTATGACATTTATAGAAATAGCATTATTTTATTCAAATGTGACTGAGACACAACTGAAAGCTCATATTTGCCTCAAAGAGTGAATAAATTATATAATGCAATTTAAAATGCAGTTTCTGCTGTTTCTATCAAATTGCAGCGCTACCCCCAGATCGGGTGGGGGTTGCTCAGGGTCGATCAAAAATATGCAGGGGGTCCAGGACCCAAAAAAGGTTGAGAACTACTGCTGTAGAGCATAGTTTGAGATTCTAAGGCAGACAAGTCCTTTATCTGTTGAAGGGGCCTGGCAGTAAACCGAAAGAAAACCAACATTCTCACTCGGGGCCCTGTAGGCTCTGAAACAATCTGCTTGAGGAGATTAGCCACCTTTAATTCCCTGTTAAAAACGCCTTCATCAAACACGCTGACCAGACAGACCACCTCCAAATGTGACCAGTGATCGGATCTCTCAGATGAGATCTCAGTGTGACCCGGGGGTGTTCACACCTGTCTTTTCCTTGATCTCGGATCCTGATCGAATCTTAATGCAAGGTCTGAACACCCCACACCAGATTCATTTGGTTTAGACTGCCTATGTTCAGTAAGATTGGTTTGGACACTTAATGGAACAATTAATGGAACAATAAAGCGACATCTCTCTGGTTTTCAAAAACAAAATAGGAGAGGAGAAGAGGAGGGGAAATCTTTATTAGTCTTATTATTTTTGCATACTGGATATTCCAGTTTGTGTTGACTGAGAACACATTGTGGAATTGCGACCACAAAGCATCACAATGGACTTGTATGTGAAATATGAAACATAACCAGTTGGTGCAGAAGCAGCCAGTTGAATTGAATTAAAACTATTCCATTGGGTTTATATTTGTAAATCTGACTCTGAAATAGTTAGTGGCTCACCACCCACAAACCCCACTGCATGTCACTGGTACTGTTGTTGTTTTTTTTCAAGTTAACCCTGCCATGCCAGTAAATCCTTACTAAAGCGGTATTATCAAATGTAAGCATTGATATTACCATATTGATCATATTTATCATTTTCTCTTCTCAGCATGAGGACCAAATATTGGGTATCTGGATGCAGAACGAGACTGTGTACTATGTCTTTAAGACGTAACTCGGGCGTCACCCTCAGTGACATAATCGACCAATCGCGTCGACTTCTGTTCAATCTTTGTTCTGCTCGGCTTGGTGCTGTCCATTGATCTCATTTTCTCCTGTCATCTTCCGACCACTTCACGGACATGGCGCAGGCGTTTGTTCAGGCGAAAATCAAAGGCGACAAAGTGGTGCTGTTCTCCAAGCCCACGTGTTCGTTCTGTATCACGGCCCAGCAGGTTTTGTCCAAATACAAGTTCAAACCGGGACATTTCGAGTGCATTGATATAAGTGGACGCAGCGACATGGGAAGCTTACAAGACTATTTCCTGGAGCTCACCGGGGCTCGTACGGTAAACACGGAGCTGCCTAGTCACGGTTTTCTTTCTCACTTTCACTTTAAACACAGTGGAGACACGATGTTTAGGAATGTTTATGGTCAAGCTATGTTAACTCTAAATCAATTTTAACCTCTAAGCTGTGATACATCACACGCTGACGTTTTATAATCTTATTTTTTTTTTTTTTAATTCACGTCTAAAACAACATGTAGCCATGCTAAAGTGTGAGGTTATATATCTCTACGTTATCATATGTTGTAGTTTAATAAATACTTAATTAAGCTTTTCATTAAAGATTAAGTATTTCATGAAACATTTTCATTATTTATATAGCTAGTCATGAAGTCATTGTGACCCGCCCGAGAAGAGGAACCAGCCCCGCCTGTGATTTGTTTAGAAATAAAACAATAAAAATAGCAGTGTTTTACTCATTTTTAACACTGTTACAACAGTGTTATTCTAAACAGTAAAAAAAATTATATTAATAATTCAGTTCCAAAAACTGATCAAAACTATTCTGTTTTGATCTGCCACTCTTGTTTCAGATTCAGTCCCATTCATTTTGTTTGCAAGAAGAACCCCACAGAAGTAATCACTGAAGCTGTCAAATGAATGAGAAGTATAATAGAAACTGTAGTGAAATCTGTGGCTGTTCTGCTTTCTCTAACTGACTCTGTGGATTGATTCACACTGAACCAGGAAAAGGAACCCAAAGAAACATGAGACGACTAAAGAAAATAAAGGCGTGCAATAAATGACAGTCATGGACTTTCCTACAGTCACCTGACCTCAGCCTCAGTCAGTATTTAAGGAGACAGTTAAGACAGAGAAAGACACACAGAGCTCTTTGGAGCGTATACAAATACAAGTACGCTTTCTTGTATTTTCAGACATTCAGACCCCACTGTGTTTAACTGTATATTGCTTTGTGTTATAGTAACATGCCCATAGCATTAAATACATGTGAAATAAAAATACTGACCATAATCTCCCTATATACCTGCATAAGGCATTGGTATAAATACTGAAGCAAAACCTCTGATTTTTATTTATTTAACTATCGGCATGAGATTGAAATCAGAGATTGAATATTTACCAGTTGTGTCCCTGCTTTTTCTTGCATCAAACGTAGGTCCCGCGTGTGTTCATCGGCGAGGAATGTATCGGAGGTGGCAGTGACGTGGCCGCGCTGCATAAGAACGGCAAACTGGAGGGCATGCTGCAGTCCATTGGCGCCCTGCAGTGATGTGCTCCAGACTTCCAGGTACAGGATGCTGCACGCATACGCTCAAGCTTACAAAGTTAGAAACTGACCGTCGGGCTGCGGGGAGGGAAAGGAGACGGGGTCGGCGTTGCTCCTCAGGAGTTTGACATTAAGAGCTTAAATTGGCAGCAGTGAGTTCTTAAGAGTGCAGAAATAAACTAATGAAAGGGAACCAGATATCGGACGTGCTCAAACAGAAATGAGGAAATCTGATGAAAATGTTGTACAAATGAAATCAAAAGACATCTGAATAAATGACGGAAAGTTCTCCCCAGTTCGGTAAGGGGTTTAACGAGTATTAAGAATCATGTTAATCACAGGCTTTGTCTCTAAACCTAAACAAACACCTGAGCTTGACTTTGGAGTGACATGTCAGATGGCCACCACCCGCCACCATCATCTAGGAAAACATAAACACCTCATTAAAACGCTGATTGTCCTTCTAATTTGTTACCCACCTGTAAATAAAAGAGACAACAGAAGAAACGACGACTTGTGCCTAGAAACAGCAGAGTGGAGACATTGATGGAGTCGGCAGTGTTCCTTCTAAAACATGTCTTTATTTAAATTCAGACGCCATGTTATCTACAGTCCACAGTCCAGTGGAGCCAAACGTGTCTCCACACGCTGGGTGTGGACGCGGCACTGGGAACACTGCATTTCACAGTCCAAAGTTTCACCTGTTATTTACAAATTTTATTAATAGACTGGGAATTATCTGAGGATTTCTGGCCAGACACCAACTATCACCTGTCAGCATTTGACTGCTGTAGCTTGCCTGTACTGTAAACACAATCCTCTGCTACATTTCTACTAAAATACTGCCAAGTGCAGCTACATGACTATTATAGCGTGACAGCGATCCGCAAGTAAAAGGAAGTAGCTGCAAAATGTCACTATTGGTCTATTTCTCTGTCATTTCATTGAAGGTTTATGATGCATTGTTTACTGTTTTCTTTTAAATCAGGAATTTCTTACACTCTCCAACTAAATAGCAGTGAAACATTAGACTGTAAAGTAGTGCAACCCTGTTGTCTCTACTCCAAATGTAAAAAAAAAATAAAAATCATAAATGTCTACGCACAGTATAGTTTACAAAAATAATTGCAGCACCAATAAATCATAATCCCATTATGATTAAAAATAACCTCTCAAATATAAAATAAAGGATCAAATAAATATTTTGTATCCACCCAGAGGCATTGAGGTTTTTACTGTACTAACGTCATGATATGGTGTTTTCTCCTGCATCTTTATACCGCTTCTGTAAATGCTACAGAGACAGATCATCATTATTTCATTATTGCAAACAGTTGTGGACTAATTTCAACAGGATGTCATATTAACGTCCAGCTCAACAGCTTTTGTACATTTTTTTGTTTTGTTTTGTTTTTTTTTATTTGGTGTACAGCGCACTTCATTTTGTTACAGCCTAGTTTAGTCTGCCTTTGTTTTTTTTTCTCAATGGATGTGAGGTGACCACATTTGACACAGACTACAATCAAAATGTATCCCCTCCTGCATGTTAATAAAAATAGTCTGGATATAAGACTTTGAATAATGCGACAGGATCTCATGAAAGAATTGTAATTAAATTGGTCCTGCTCATATGCCGAACTGAGTTCCCCGTATATTACACATGAAAATGACTGTGACAGTGCTACCAGCAGCATTACTAGCTGTTCTTACCTCACTCACCCACTGAGAGGTTAGAGGCCCAAGATTAAGAAATGCAGCGTGTGCACATATTCACACTCTTTTGACCCAGCAGGACACGGATGCGACATGAGCCGTCATGGGTTTAAGTAACGACGGAGCAGTCCTCTGTCCAGTAGATACACAACATCGTCTTCTTCCTCTTTTTTCAACTTTCACGTCACGTTACCCGTTAGTTTGAAGCAG
This sequence comes from Chelon labrosus, assembly GCF_963514085.1. Taxonomy (NCBI): domain Eukaryota; kingdom Metazoa; phylum Chordata; class Actinopteri; order Mugiliformes; family Mugilidae; genus Chelon; species Chelon labrosus. The sequence goes on from NC_140340.1 coordinate 27,306,760, forward strand.
TCCGCACGTGATCCTGCTCTGTTTTCTGACAGATGATTTGATGATGGAGGCATTTTGTGTCACTGTTCATGTTTGAAATTCACTAGTTTGCACCAGCCAGTAAAAACATAATCTTTCACAGAGCCAGCTGGCCAGACAGTCATTTTCATTTTAGGATTTGGGGATCGGTCATTTTGCAATGGCCGTAATGAAATAGTCATTATGTAAAGAATGCACCAGTCCTTGGGGGAGAAGAGGCGAGTCGCAGCGGTCTTTGTCACTGCTTGGCGATTAGTTCAGGAGTCTTAGAACTTTTTTTCTCCGTGACATTGTCCCTCAGAGTCAGTCCGTCACCAGCAGCATCAACAAAATAAATGATTTCTTCTGTTTCCTCACATGCTGATGACCACTCTCACCCTTCTTTTCTCCTCCCATTTTCCACAGGGATACGGCGTCCACTTGTGGTCACATGACTATGCAACGAGACTTGCGTAGTTTGCGTCGTCTCTGCTGGTACTCGCTGAGCTCCTGCAGGTAGCCTCTGGAAGGCCAGCGTAGCCTCTCCACCTGCTCGCGCTCCTCGTCTGGAACACACACAAAGATATATCTGCTGCAAATGCAACTTTGTGATGTTACTTTGCTTGGCATGTACTCAAATATACACGTATAGTAATAACTCCTTCCCTTGTTGCCATGAACACGACAAACAAAGCTGAAATATCTGATAATATTTCCGCCAGCTTGTTTGCAGCCTTCTCCTTCTGCCTTCAGTATCCGTCCAGTAACTTTAAATGAGGCTTTTGTGTATGACTTGTGATGACAATAAAATGTGCTACTGCTACGCAATGTTGCTGTTAATATTTGCAATTTGTCTTCGTGTGCTTTTATGTGGCCTCTGAAATGCACAAGAGGCACAAGCATAATGCTATAGTATCAAGAATACTATAAGGAGGCATCATTCTGAGGAGCTGGCAATGCATTACAGTCTAATATACATTAATACTGCCATATTGTGCTGTATGGGAGTATAGCATAAAATACTGAGGCTTTCACAGGTGTCCAAGATCATACTCAAATATCAAATGATGAATATCAAATTGATAAGTATGGTTTAACTTCAATTTACCACTAACTGCTGGGCACCTTGATACCACCTCATGTATTTGATCACATGTTCAGTATTTCTGTCACAGCTCTTAAAGGTCCAGTGTGTAGGATTTAAAGGGATCTATTGGCAGAAACCGAATATATTTTTTCTAATTATGTATTAATTAGTGTATAATCACCTGTAAACAACAATTGTTGAATTTTGATTAGCTCGAGTGAACCCTTCACATCTTCACGGAGGAGACGTCCCGGAACAGATAAACCAAACACTAATTCTAGAGTGAACCTGTCAGGCAGTTTTTTTCCTACGTGCTTGGAAATGGAGGGATATTCAGTTGGTTGCAGTCTTCAACCTCAGCCCTAGACACCACTCAGTTCTAGACACTGGACCTTTAGCTTTTTTCTCAAGCTTTCCCAAACTTAAAATCATCCATAATGCTTTAATATCACTCTGCACATCTACAATCCATTATTATAAGGCATATTTAATGTTGTCCCTTATTTAAAAGTTCACACTGACCTGAGAGCTCCAGGAAGTCAGGTTTGTGACTGAAGATCAGGTAGTTGTTGGCGATGAAGTGGAGGAGCCAGACATACAGCTGCTCCGCATTGTGGCACTGGGAATCAATAGAAACACAGAAGCTCTGTGAAATGACAGTTTCTTTTCTACAGCTTATCAGGCCCTAATGCAACTGCTCGTCAAAAGATTTAAGCTTCCACCAACAAACATTGCAACAAGACAGCTTTCATTAATACACAGCTTTTTGATGGCAGGAGGAGATATTATAATGAAGAAGCGATCGCTTTACATAGACAAGCTGTCTCCTGCTGATCAGATCTCAGTTTGTCTCCCTTGCCCTTGTTTGAATCCACACATGGTCACTGACCTTTGCTCGGCGGAGTAGTCGGATCACGCTGATGCCCGTCGATGACAGCTCTCTACTGGGCATGCTCTGAAGGTAAGCGCACACGCAGACCTCACACAGATGTTGGAGCCGTTTCACCTGGTACATCTCGGCACAAACCAGCACGGCCATGGCCTGCAGCACGCTGGCTGGACACACAAACACACAAAGCACTGTCTGATACACTACACCTTTAATAAAAAGAAGAAGAAAGTATTTTTATGAAATATCGGTCCATTAATTGTTCTATTCCCTCACGCTTCAGTAATAAAAACATTGCTATATATTTTAAACACAGAATTCACTGCGGGGCGGCACAGTGGCGTGGTGGTTAGCACTAATGCCTCACAGCAAGAAGGTTCTGGGTTTAATCCATCAGCCAGCTGGGGCCTTTCTGTGTGGAATTTGCATGTTCTCCCTGTGTCTGTGTGGGCCCCCCCTCCATCATTTGTCAATTTATTCCAAGCTTTTTGTGCAGCTTACATTACCTCCTGTGTGCAATGCCAGAGGAGTTTATAAAAATTTCTATGCATTTAATTGGACTCTTAATCACATATCACACATTATCATCAGATGGGCTGAATCTCAGCTGCCTATTATTTAAGAAAAGATACCAATCACATTAAATAGAAATAATCATCCATTGCCCGTTCTGTGCTGTCAAATTACATCCCTACGTTCAGCAAGTATTGTCAATCCCATTGTCAAAACGTCAAATGAAATTACCCCTGATACGAGATGATTTATGCCAAACACCCCCCTCAGCATCCTTTTCTCTCTTGTCTACACACTGATTCTCTGCATGCATCCCTGGCAGGCTGCTGCACTGTCAGCTGAGCAGCAGCAGCACAGAGGGTGTGATCTATGTGACTGCACAGCCACACAAATGAGCATGAGGAATGTATTTCGTCACATGCACAGTATACATTATTTATCTGAATGAAGCGCTCTGATAGCACCCCCTTCTTTGATTTCACGCCCTCCATTTCTGCTGCTAGTGGTGGAATTACCTTGGTTTGACCTTGAGTGCTGAGCGCTTACATAACAGCGCAGCGGCTGCAGCCTCTGAAGCCGTTTCGTGGCTTTAATTTCCTGTTCCCGTGACTCAACCTGGAGGGATATCTCCGGAAACAGCTTGCTTATCCTACCTGTACCTAAGCTGGATCTTAAGGACTGCTTGTTTTTATCATTTCTTCATCAAAAAAGAGGCAAGAGATCTCTTTGCCAAAAAAAATAATGGGACTGCCAGCTGCGGAGAGCTGCTTATTCAGAACTGATTGTTCTGAAGATTCGCATTGTCTGTCGGGCAGCTTTGTTGTATAATGCTGCAAAAGATACACAGGCGCTTAACACACTACTGCAAAAGCCTGTCATTCAAAGCTACATTCAGCGGTCTCTTAACCAACAAACAATATTTTTAAATAATCTGCCCATCTTCTTTCTCCTACAGGTTAACCCAAACCTGTGAGCAAAGACTTTCAGGGTAAACACACAGCAAACCCAGGTCTCTCTGGCAACAGTAAAACCTCCTTCTAAATGTTTAACTTCTTTGAATCACTGCCAGAATACTGAATGTAATCCTGAACAACTGATAAACCAAAGCAACCAACAGAGGGTCTGAAAGCAACAACAAAGACACGGAACGTTTTCAAGTGAAATCAACAGTAATGGCAAAGCACTGACAATACGGGGAGACCGTTCTAAAAATACAGTGTAATGCCACTTTAAGGTAATAGAAGCACCCCATATGTACAGTAACTGAGTGAATGATCGCTGGCGTCAGAGAGAATTATCAGCAGGTAGCACACAGTGTGTCAGATAGTGACAGAGGAGTACAACAACAACAACACGTCTGGGGCCGTGATATGACACCACTAAAAGCAGACGAAGCTGCTATGCCATGGGCTGATCTTGTCATCTCTAAATCTAATTTAATTTTAAGCTCTGTGCTGTTCTCTGAGCGCCTCTTGAGAGTGACACTGGCAGCGCGTGGCAGTCACCAGATGGCTGACGGGGCTTTTTCATCCGCGCTTTTGTTTTAGACATCAAACGTCACTCATGCACCTCTCAGATGTGTTTACTGATATTTCCACATGAAAATGATAAAGCAAGGGAAACTCCATCCACTTTATTGTATACAGAGCGGCAGAGGTCACAGTAATACTTAGTTTAGCAGACAGCTGGTTGTGTAGTGAACTCACCAGGACAGCAGGAGTCAGTGTAGAGGTACTCCAAGAAAGACAGGAAAGTGTCTGAGGAGACGCCATGGATGGGCACCACTCGACTCCGAGCCTCTGCATATTTCCCACTGAACATGGCTGCCATGACATCACAGCGGGCTACCAGCACTGCCCGGTGAGCTGGTAATACACTCCCTAAGTCACACACATAAAATTAACAACTGGACTTCTAACTTCAGAAAAGCACCTGGAGAATTCCCATCGAGTGAATTTACAGTGTTTACAGAGAGTACGAGCACTTCATAATGAAAGTATTCTTGGTCGTAACAGGTGGTAACAGGATGCATTGTTGGAACTGGAAAAACTGAAAGAACACGAGCAGATTTTGAATGACTTTCACTTCAGTCAGACACTAGTGTGTTTCTTTTGCCTCATCAAACATTTAATTAGGCTTGTTAGGAGTAATGATCAGTCATTTAAATTAACAGGAAACAGATTATATAATCACTGTCCCTGAGCGCTATTAACAGTCAGTGACAGCTCCCCCACAACTGCAGCAGCAAGTTTGAATCAAAAAAAGAGAAGTGCACAAAATATACAATAACAAATGTTCTTTGTGACCTTCAAGAGTTTAACTTACGGCTTGGAGGTGCAAAGACTACAAAAGCTCACTGCACTGTAACACACTTTTTATGAGCTAAATATGGATAAGAGTGGCTATTGTTTCTATTCTTCAGTTTAATAGAGAAATGTTAAATGTAGCTTATGGCAGAGCCTTTGTCGAGATGAAACATTAATGGAGGCGGGCTCATCACTCAGACTGTTTTGTCTTATTTTGTCTGCAAACGGATGGCCAGGGCAGGGACTGAGATCATAATTCAATCCCGGCTAATAAAATGCGACCTTCCTCTGATGTGTGACGACGCAAGCATTTGTAAATGTGTGCATGTGTAACGGATGGGCATGAACCCACCTTGCACCATGAAAATGACATCAGAGTAAAGAGGAGAATTGAAGAGGTTGACAAGAGTCTGGGGGCCGAGCTGAGCTGCCCGTGCACTCGGTGTGTCCCTGGGGCCCTGTACACACACACACACACAAACAATCAGTGGCAAGGAAGTCAAAAGAATCAGACGCAGAGAGTTCCCATTCCTCTGCTGTGTATCAGGTACTTGTTACCAGCACAATTGACATTCTGTGTGTAGAAACCCCTCCCCTGTGGAATACAAATGACCTCTCTGCCAGTCTTGCTTAGCACTACCCAAACATACTAAAGCTGCAATGCCAAAAAGACATGACTGGAACAGAGTAACGCTGAGAACAGAAGGATAACCAGACGGTTGTCCAAACTGTCTGTTATCACATATTTTTGCTCATTTTCAGTTTTTTAATCAATGCACAAAACAAAACAATACAATACACTATTCTGCACTGCAAAGCAGGTGAACTTGACTGCTGTCCGTTTGTGCACACACACACACGAGTTTGTCAAGTCCACAAATGAGCGTTGTCAAAGCATCCCATTACCATTACATGACCTTTCTCAGTCAACTGAAGCACAAAGAGCTCCATATTCACGCAGTGCTGTTCTGCAGGGAGATTGTTCAACAAACACAGTCTTCAGGAGGAGGGGCTGCAGAACAGAAGTGAGCCCCTTCTGATATTTGTAAATCAATGGAACACCTATGGAAAGCTTTCAGCCGGCCTCACGGAGTGAGACGACCCGAAGGTGTTTGCAGAGGACAACATCAAATGATGACGGGACTCTCATCATGTTAAAGTAGCTTAGTCATCTTGGTATTCCCACAGTATCTGAGAGCTGATAACAAGCAGTGATTATGTAAATATGTTAATTATTACTGCACTGTTTCTAAAGGTCTTCCCACAGTAATTAAAGTGCTCCAACAACCAAAACATGTGTTTATACACTTAATAAGCTGTCACATTGTAGTTATTTAACCCATTTAATTAGGAAAGGCGGCATACTAATATCAGACACACCATGAGATATTACAGTCTTTTGTGATTGGATCGGATGTGATTTTGAAAACCTCACCTTGTCTCTGCCAATGAGGGATCGTACGCGCTCCATAAGCTGTGCCACCGCTAGCGAATTCTTCAGTTTCTCTTCCAGGGCCTCCTGGAGGTGCTCCCACTCCCACGCTCCTACGAAACATCCACAAACACACTGATTTTATGGATCCTCGCTGGTACAGTGTACAGGAACAAACAGGCAAACTCTTTTTTAGCTGGCACTGTGCTCTGACCACCCACATACCTTACACCCAACGCTCGGGCTTGTTTTCGCCCAAGCTGGACTGTTCTAAAATTTGTCTGTTTACATAATCTACGGTGGTTATGGGTGGGTCACCCAGGCCAGATTCCACAAATATCAGAAACAGTAAATAAAAGGCCATTATAAAAACACACAAGTCTGCCTCTGAATCAGCTGAATTCTGCCTGATATTTAACAGTTCTGGTCTGTAATTTTAAACATAAGAAAAATCTTTATTTACAGAGCATGTTTATGAACTCACATTATAAAGCACTCTACACCAGATGATAGATGGACAGATAACAGATAGAAAGGCATATTTATAATTCATCAATAGTTTTACTTTTAGGTAAAGTAAAACCTGATCACACTAAAGACACTGAACATTAATACAGGCTATACCTGAATGCTGTCACTGTCACTAACATGCTCACAATGACTGACATTGTAATGTTTAGTGTGTAATGTCCATAATACATATGATACTGTAATACAAAATGCAGCTGAGTGAGATGGCATTCTTGCTAGTTTTAAACGCCTACAAAAGTACTGGACAATGTGACATTCTGATTTTAATGATGCATAATAGTGATAAAACGTTATCCCTGACAGAATTGTTCAAAATTGAACAGCTGATGAGACATTAAACTAAAAAAACATGAATGTTAGCATTATGGTGGCAGTAGAGATAAACGCAGGCAATTACCAAAGTCCTTATGAGGTAACATTTGGGAACAATAACTGTGAAGATTTCATGGCATTCAACAGCTGCAGAAATATTTCAGCCTGGAGCTCCTGTAAGTGGACAACTGACAAACTGGGCAACAGAACTTGCAGTTGCCTGAGCTACGCTATTAAAAATGATTAAAATGATTAATAAAAACAGTAAACAAACAGGACAACAGATTTCCCATTGTGTCACATACTGCATTTTAACCTAAAAAAGGGTGTCACATATTAAGATTCAACAACTAGAGCTCTCGTGTATAAAGATAAACACGCAAACAACACACAGTCTTCATCCTGAATTTGGAGAAAGCATTCACACTTGGCACTCTCCTTCATAAATCCTCCACATGCCTGCAGTTTGATTGGGGTAACGCTCCCTGTCTCACAGGGACATGAGCAGAATGTCGAGGAAAGAGCGGAGCTGGAACGGGCAGGATTGAGCTCATCATTAGTTCATAATTATGGTGTTCGGGCTGATATAGGGATTACCTGAACACGCGGTGCAGAATAATGACACTACACCGCACAGACACCTCAAATGCAGGGTGAGAGATTAACTTCAGGAGCTGAGGTGATGCAGCCAGACACCGAAAAACAAAACACAATGCACTGGTAGAGAGCAAAATAAACTGAATATAGACAGCATGTATGCAAGAAGCAAAAGCTGCAAAACGATCATGTCTATATAAACTCGCAAGTTTCAGTGTTGATGTATTCTTTCTCACCTGCCTACACAGAGATGCACAAACACCACAAGTGCTGAGGGAACAATTTGTACCGAATTTGCTCAAGGTTTTCCTTAACTGTTTTTCATAACTGCTGAACTCCTGACTTTTAAATAACTGTAACCAAATGCCAGAGATCGCTGAAGCCGCTAGTTTGTTCAATTTAGTTGCAAGGGCACCAAATTACAATTAAATGATTTCCCCACAGTAAGATAAGAAAAAAAAAACTGGTCTGTCGTCTAAGAGGTGACCTCAGATAGGACCAGAGTGCTCACAAGCACACACACAGATTCATCTGTGTCACACTACATGTGCTAAACATGCACATGCAGACAATAGCAACCAAGTGACAAATTCGATAATTCAGCAGCACACTACACAAGGAGACACAGTCTCACAGTGTTAACATCACACAAGCAAAGTCATGGCCTCTTTGACTGTCCACTCACACAAAAAAAAAAAAAAAAACAGAGCGTGGAATAAAACAATGAGCGTGACGCTGTGTGATAGCTGCAACGTGGTATTGTTATGGAAATTAGCTCTGGTAAGCCAATAAAATTAGCTTCAACTGACGAACGCGAGGAACTGTAATCAAAGGATATTTGTTCTTGCTTATTGTGGACTCAAATGAACATCAAATACTGACTGCATAAATGTTTCTATGGGCAAAGACGGTGTTCATTCATATCTGATTAGACAATTCAAGAAAATACACATGCTGTATGAGAGGTCAGCTTCTTTAAACACACAATCAGACCCACCATGTCGAGGGTTAATATTAGTCATTTTTTTTCTTACACAAGACTTAGCACAGTCTCCCTGCAGTGTTTTATGAAAGCATGACGTGTTCCAGTCAGCACATGCACACATTTTCCTCTTTCTGCTGTTTTCTTCACACACATACGTGCCTAGCTCGTTACCGTCACGCCATCCTACGAATTTGCAGTAAAGCAGCACCTTTGTCTCTCCTCCGGCACCTGTCTCACCTTCATCTTTCTCTAGCTCTCAGTTCTCCCCTCTTTACTGCACCATCTTCCTTTTTCATACTACAGAAAACACACTCACTCAGGGACTTCTAAATGTGTGCAAGAAATAGTGCACGGCGCTCTCTCCATGTTGCAACTGCTGGCTTTCTAATTCTTATTCATGCAGTCACTCACAGAGAATCAGCCTAACCCTATAATCTTCTTCCCTTCTCTACTCACCCTTCGCCAGCACACATACCCTCTCAGCTGATGTGTTTGTGTGTCTACCTCTAGTGTTTCTGTGTTACACCATAAGTCCTTCTAACACACAGCAATAAATCAGATGTTAGTGTGGCGTTTTGCCATAAGGAGTTGTGCTGTGATATATTGCTGGCATGCACAAGCATGTGATCTAACATGCAGCAAGTGCACTACTGCAGACTCTTAGGCTGCATACTGCAATGATTTTCATTAAAGTCGCAGAGAATGTGACATGCCTATTTAACTAGGCTTCATGCATGACTGGAGAACATTTTTGTTGTGAGTGTCATGATTTACCACGTCTGCAAACGCTTCTGTGACAGCTCCATCATTTGCTGATGTAAACATGAAGCCCCTCTTAAAGGGTCAGATTCTTAGCCATCAAAATGATGGAAATTCGTTTTTTCAAAGGCAATGTACCAATCCGTCCTCAGTCATTTCCATAATGTTCAATAGAACTGAGCTGGGAGGAGACAAAAGGAAACACAAGTGGCCTGAGGCAGCCAAGTACAAACACGGGTTAAGAAAGCAGTGCGAGATCACACCATTACAAAATTTATGATCTCGTCCAGGATTAGAAGACTACAGTTGCTTACTACCGAGTGCTTTCAGTCGGACTGATTTCTGTCCCTCAGCGTAATGAAACATTGGACAAGACCCAATAGCGGGCAAACTGCCTTCTGCTGCCAGGGGACATTAATCATTACATCTAAATTATTAGAAAAAGAGTAACTGCTGTTGGGGAATGGAGTTCCCATACTGTGAAGTCCAGCTCCGTGAGCTGTATTTAAACTCCAGCTGTAATGTGCAGCATGAGTCTATATTAACAAAATCTAGGCTGAAACACTCAGACCGCTACATTTATTAAATATGTCAGGCAGTGGGATTTTAATGGTGCACATCATTTACCAGAAATCATATTGTGTGATGGGAGAGAAATTACTGAGCTTGCTTCGTCGAGAATTCTCTGGCTAAAGTATAAGCTACTGTTTTGGCGACACTTTTGTCTTTTCTGATTTCCCCTTTCTGTTTGGCACTTCCTGTACATCTGATCCTGCTGCCAGTTTGGGCAGCATTCTCTTGGTGAAATCGCAGGGTTTTAATCACTTACGATGTTATGCTCTTTGTTTCAGCCCTGTTGTCGCAATTTAGGTTGGTCCAGCTCTTAATATAGAAATAATTGATCAGCATTCACTAGCACTCATTTCTGATTAACTCAACTACAGAAGGGTTTTTACTTGACTGCTTTGAGGTGCAGGGTTCACAGCATCACCGCCACCACCGCCACCCTCCACGCCGACAATAAGATAAACATTCTTTACTTGCAAATTAAGCTTTGTAATTGACGTTTACTTGACGTTTGTATTGTCACTGTGAGCGTGTTTCAGTGTGCTCAAGGCACCAGCTTACTCACTTCTTAAATGAGCGAGAATAACTTCATTGCTTAACTGACACCATTAATCCACTAATTGAGAAAATAATTTGCATAATAAATTAATCTAAGGGCCATAACACTTTGCTCTTCTGCCAGTTCAACACGTAGAAGCTGCAACTGAGTGCATTACTGAGCGAGCCCTCTCTGACTGGCTGACTGGCTTAGCAAATTAGTACCCAAGAAAAGGAAGACATATTACATAAGTAAACAAAATGGCAAAGTTCCAAGGGCACACAGAGGAGGCTCTTCTCATTTTTATCTTCATCTCATCTGAACGTTCAAATACACAAAAGTTATTGCAACAACTTGATCATCTATAATGAATAAACTTTAGACCAACTGATCAGCATGAGGATCCAGCTCTGTAAGATAGTTTGTATGTCTCTTTAGCCTCCTAGGGTCCCAGATAATAGTAGCTCCTCTGGTTTCCCATTTTTGAATGGATGAATACAGACTTCAGCTACATGCAACCTTGAAGAGTTATTTCATTTCACAGAGGCACAGAACATATGTGCCCTCAGACACAGGTGATGTGAGACATTGCCAGTAGTTCTTTGATGTCAGCTTGGTGTGTCTTGGTCTTATATTGGCAGTGAAGTAAAGAGGTCTAACAGACATGACAGAAACGTCTGAAAAAGCATCAACTGTCAGATTCAAGACAGCAGATGTATCTTGTATCTGAGGTTTGTTTGACTGGTGTTTTTTACCTCTGTAAATGAACATGAGAGTCTCCCACAAGCACATACACAGGAGGGGGTCCTTCACCACCAGACGAGTGAGGCGTCCTGTAAGGTGTCCTTCTGATCGAGGCATGTCATCTATTATGCCCCCATCCCAGGTGGAAAGCAGCGAATGGGGACCTGCATCCCGCTCTCTGCAAACACACCGCGACTGTGGTCGTTCCCTGTCCAACCAGAGACAAACAAAATGCTTCACAGTTACGTTAAAGACGATTTTGCAGAAATAGCTGAGCTCCTGCAGGAGTTGGAGTAGCTTATTAACCAGTTAATATCTCTCCTACCTGGTCTTGGGCCCTAGAAGCAGCTGTCTGAAGTACGGGCTGGCAGCACAAAGCACCGCCGCGTGCGCCCATCCCAGTTCTTTCCCAGAATCCCCGGCGTAGAAGGCTACATCGGCAAACTGCACGCCACGCTCCAACAGCCACTGCATGTCCTGGGAGAAGCTGGACTCTTCCACTCTGATTGGGGGAAGACGAGCTGAACGGAGGAAGGGAATGAGGATTGGGAAATGAGAGATAATAATCTGCTGAAATTCCACTTGCCCCTAAATCAAAAACTAACAGAGAAACTCCACCATATTTGTTTTGTTCAAAGCCTCCCAGGGAGTAATACAGTTTTTTTTTTTTTTGCGTGTGTCCTCATTTTTCTTCAATCCACCTTGTCTATTTATACTAGTGATTTCTCCATTTTTTCAGCAATGGGTTTTGACAACTCAGCAAAGAGAAATGGGGTGTATTTGTGCCGGTGGAGAGTGGGGTTTGGACAGCAATAGTGTAGTGAAATGTATGTCATGCTGTGCCCTGCCTTTTGTTCAAATTAGAAAAAAACACTTCCAGATATGTTTGTCTTTGCATTAATAACAGTCCTGAAAAAATGCATGCTCAGGCTGCCGCACTGGATTCTACTGAAGTAACAAGGAAACTGCCACATCTTTCTGCTCTTAACTTTGAGGGACTGACACCAAACTTTGAGCTTTACTAGTTACGCTTTAAATCATCTTGGTGATAAAACCCCAAAATGAAAGCCTGTCCCAAAGCTCATTTTAAATAAGGTTAATGTTTGAAGAAAAGAAAAATCTTGAACTGACAATAGTTATAAATAAATGATCTGCAGTGAATGCGATGACAGTGAATACATTACAAAATGCAATGCAAAAAGAACAGGCTCGGGAGGGTAGTCTGAAACAGCAGAAATAGGCTCAGGAACGGTGAGGAATAAATGGGACACAGATGATTCATGTGTTCATAAACTGAGATTAATAAAAAGTGAAAAGGCACTGGGCAGTAGAGTGATGGAATGAGGGAGAGTGCTTCACAAATCATTGTCCTATTATATTCCTATTCATGCTCAACACACACTGCACCTCTGTGGACCTCATCTGCCTTTCAAAGGCTGCTAAGATTTGGCCGCGATAACTGTGCTGCTCCTGAATCAGCGCACGTCATATTTAATGTAAGCTACACCGAAAGCAGAGTTAAGTAGTGTTGGACAGGCACCAATAAATCCACCACTACTCTCGCCATTTTTGGCAGAACTTAAGGCTGTCAGTCTCTGCATTGGGTTTAAACACAAACAGCAGCAAAGTGGCCAGATCAATATTTAACACTGGTTTAACAGCGCGGCTTGTGTTAAATATCTTCAGCTGTTATGTGGAGCAAGAGATAGTATGAGTGTAGCTATGAATTCACCAGATCTTACAGAATAAAAGCACCAGACTACAGATAAAATCACGCCATCGGATATATTTGTGGCGTGGAAGCTGTGCCTCTATCCAAGCTAATTTTAACAATGTCATTTCAGATTCAGTGCACAGAAAGCTTTCCATTTGTGGCAACATAATTCTGTCAGCCAATTGCAGATTTAATCAGACTATCTTTTATCCGATTAGGACACTGTGCTGTAAAAAATGTAAACCATTAAGACTGAGGAGAAGCAACAGAGCACGGCTGTCAAGCTCTCCAGCTTGACTCGTTTCTTTTTAAGCTTTGCTACGATAATCAACTTCAGTTTTAAGCTGTTCGCTGCGTATAGATTTGTAATTCTGTGCGTTTCAGCCTCTTTTGAGCAGCATGGTCATTTATTGCCTCATAGTTAGTGGTTAAAACTAAATTACATCTTAAATACTTAGTTTTAAATTAACTGGTAACTTTTGTTGCTTGAAGTACTGATTGTTAATTGACCATTTGATCTCTAGTCTCTAGTCTCAGCTTCTCTGTCAGAATTCTTTGAATCTGCTTTCTGAATACCCAAGAAAACTAATATGGGCATTTGTGAAGTTCATCACAATTTCCATGACATTAATTATTCTAATATTCACCTTAGTAAATGGTAAATGGCCTTGCTTTTATATAGCGCTTTTCTACCTATTGGTACTCAAAGTGTTTTACAGTCACATCTACCCATTCGCTCACAACTAGGGGTTCAGTGTCTTGCTCAAGGACACTTCAGCATGTGGCACATCCCGGGGATCGAACCGCTAACCCTCTGGTTCGCGGACAACCCGCTCTACCTACTGTGCCACAGCCGCCCCACAGAACAGTACATTCACCTCCTCTTAAAAACAGGAACATAACACTCAGCTCCTCTTATAGCCATTTAACACTTAAATACATTAAAAGAATACTTTGTTTTAATCATATTTAGTGAATTACATAACATCTGAATAGTGTCTCTAGAGTCTTTATCTCCTCCGTCATGGGGACGCTTCATTATACAGATGACTTTTAACATATTAATCTAGATTTAAAAAAAAAAAAATCCCTTTTAAAAGACAGTAGATTTGTAAGGCCTGCAGCGGCCGGGACGTTGTGCGGCTGTGTCATTTCTCAGTCTCATCCCTGCAGAGCATAGTACAATGCACAAAAGTACACGCACATCACAAACTGCATCAGGCTTCGTACTGACAAGAGGGTTTGTCGAATCTTGTTAAGAAAATTTGGTTAAAGATCAGGTTAAAGAGTAAATCCTTCCACTGAGATTCCTCCGATCAAAGCACTAAACTCTGTTGTTGCAGCATCTTTAGCTGAACAGAGCTCGGGCGAAAATTGATTCAAATGTCATTGAATAAAAGTAGTCTACCGAGCTCTTTGTCTCTCTTCCTGTTTTCAGTTTAGAACAGAGAGTATTGATCCAGATAAAACCTTTGTGCTCAGCTCTTTTTATGGCGATGTAAGCTCAAGACAAAACAATCCAGTCAGAGTTCATTGAGCGTTCACTAAACACCGTGGAAAGAGCAATTTAAGGAAACTATAGTTACGTAATGATAATGAAACTGCTAATTAAAAATAAACAAATGAATAATCAAGCAGACATACAATAAGTGCAAGCCACCGCAATAAAGTCGGTATTTGTCATTAAATGAGACTATTCCCCTGACCTGGTTGTTCTAAGTGAGGTGGGCGAAGCTCATTCACTTTATTTCCTCGCCTCTTCTCTGGCCTCTCTTTGGCTTTGTGTTTCAGACACTGAATCATGAAGTACTCCAGCTGTACAATACAGAAATCACACATTAGTCCAAACCCAGAGTACAAAAATAGTAATGACACATCATCAGTCCTTTGCTGATTTCATATTGTACCTATCTAGATATGCAGAGTTAATCTGGTTTAACAGACATGAGCAGTGCTATGAAAAGTTGAAAATATGTTTACATGCTACTTGTTGTGATTCTTTTTTTTTTTTCTGCAGGAGATCCTGGGTGGAAAAACACACTCAGCATCAGGGATCATATGAACTTAAGAGCTTATTCAGGACTTGATCCTTTGATGGCTGTGTTGTGTCATAACTTACCACGCTGCCAAAGTAGCGACCCACAAAGACGTGGTTGAGAGAGGGCAGCTCCAGATAGGTGGCCCCCAGGTCCCGGGACAGCTGCAGACCTTCACTGTGAGGCACACAGCTGCTCCAGTCTGATGCACACAACGGACAAGTACAAGGAGGGCCTTCATCTGAACACAGAGGAGAATTCCACTGTATGAAGTAATGCATACTGTGTACACAGCGAAATCTGATTAAAGGTTTATGAGAACCTAATAACCTAATATGAATTGGACGGCTAATGCAGGCAATACAAAAGCCATGGTTAAATGAATAGGCTGCACTGCTATACAGTCAGTAGAAGGGACAACATGCCATTTACGCTTGTTAAAACATTCAAGTTGAAATCTCATTTAAAATTAAAAGCACAACATCCTCATACAAAACATGATCAATACCGTATATATTCAGGAAGTGGGACAAAACTTTGACACACTGACCTGCATAGCTCAAAATAAACTTAACAAAGCAACACCATATTATACTGTATAGGGAGATAAACACATATGTAAAGCAAGGACGCAGCAGGTGGGTCTGAGGAGCAAAGCAAATGTAGTGGTGGGTTAAAGTGTATTACCAGGGACTGTTGCTACAGTACGCGCTGGCTCCAAGAAGTCTCTGGATCCAATCGACTCCCATTCAAAAATCATTATGAAATACTGTGTCACCTATTTTTTTCCCCACCACCTAACACATCATGATGACGAAAGCCGAATTCACTTCTTTTGATGTGCGCGCTGCTGCTCCTTTTGAACATAACTGCATGATTAAAGGAATAGTTTGGTTTCTTTCAGTCATTTTACCCCGTGAATATCAGTGTTAATTCAAATCACAACTAACTATACAATTGTGGCAGTGGTAAACCAGAGATTTGCGAGACTTCAGATTTTATCAGTGGAGTCTTGTGGCTTTGAAGAGAGCATAGATCAATATAACGACTTCAGTTGTCCCTTGGAAAACGCTGCCTGACAGCGAGGTACAGCGGCGATAAAACACTTAAACGGATAATGATTGTTTTAGGTGGATAACTACATTTTGTTGACCCCAACCTAGGCAGTTCATTGCTTGGTTTCTGTGCCGGTACTCCTGTGTGTATCTTTGAAGTAGGGGGCCATGTCGACCATCATCTACTGTAGGTAATAGACTGGCTATGTTTAAGTGCTCATACAAGCCCACTTCAAAGAAACCAGACTATCCATTTGAGTAAATATAAGGTCTCAAAGAGAGGTATGTTTGAAGGTGTGCCAGACTTGATTAAGATGTCTGATCTGGTGTGATTGGCAAGCCACCCCTCGCTCCTCCCCGGCTTCTCTCTCTTATTCAAATATTGTTAATTCTGTCTGCAAAAGGAGAAACAAAAACAAGATGAAGCTAAAAGCCAATAAGTGCCATTACTGTGGCCGCACCATCTTTTGTACACAAGTCTATGTAAACACACTCTTCCCTCAGGTGAATGGAATTTGCATGATCCAGCATCAGTCTACTCCCAGTAGTTTAAAGCACGCTGTGTGCTTCTCTTTAAGCCTTGTACAACAGTACTTACAATAACACAGTCCAGAAAACATCACAACAACATGCTCAATCCACTACATTTCAAATGAACTGTAAAAAAACAATGGAAGACACATCTCTTGCCTCAAAACATGTTTTTCTTTTACAAAATTGCTATGTTGCTAACTCGATCTGAAGAGCAGAACACACAATACAACATTTTACAAACCAAATTAAAATAGAGAACAGATCTCACAAAACTGAACGTACAGTACAGACCAGATGCCACAGCCACATGTGGTTTTATGGTGAGGACTCGCCCTGCTTCCCGATTCCTCTGCTTTTTCTCTTGGAGACTGTGTAGACAGTCAGTAAAGATTTGAAAAAAGGAGAGTGTGCATTTGTACTTTTTCAGGTTTGTGAGGTACTGTTTCTATTTTGTTATGTTTTTTGCAGCAGTTTTTACATCTTAACTAAGTCCATGGGCGTGAAAAAAAATTATTACACAATTGAATATGAGCAGGATCATCTAAATGTGTAAAATCTGCAGTGACACGTGTACTAGGACGAGCTGCACTGTGGCGTGCGTGAATGGGGACCACTGAGACAGAATCAGAAAGAAAATTAGAGGGATTATCTTAAAGGAGAAAAAAGACTACAGAAAGACTGCACAAAGGGGGAGAGGGAAAGACAGAATGGGGGAGGCGTGGAGCTAAGTGCTGAGGCATCTGATAAATCATACTGCTAATAACCTACAGGCATGACACAGAGATGGAGCTCGGCTGAGTGTGTGTGTAACAGAGGGAAAATGAAGAGTGTGTGTGAGCGTCTGATGGGCAGTGACTTGGCGTACCAGTGGTATGTTTGTGCGTGTGTGCCCTTGGTAAATGAGCCTGTGCTCCTTCGTTCATCGCTGGTTTAATGGTTGCGTTAATGCACGTAAGGTAGCGCTCTCTGCCACAGCTGTGCCTTAGGTGGCCTAAAGTCGAGCAGCAGGAAGCGCTCAGCGCTCAGCCGTCATTCTCTGCAGTCATGAGGGGATAGCATGAAAATACTCACAGCAGCCACGAACAAAAACACACAACAAAGGCTCTGGTTTACAGCTACCCACTATCTCCTCTCCTCTTCCTCTTTCCAGTAAAGATTTGACTTCCACTGTGATCATTTTACAACAGTGCTCTGACAGGATCTCAAAATATGTTAGGCAGACACGCTAAGAATATAACCTGGAACATTTGATGGGCTTGTTTACAGATTCTGGATTCAACAGAGGTCAGTGTATCTGTAAAAAAACATGCAGACTCACTGAGCTGCTAACAAATTGTACATGTATGATAATATGCGTTAAGAGCTATTCCCACTTAAGGGACATACCACTGTTGCTGTGTACTCTTGAGACATGACAATTAACTCTTATAAGGTTTGTTATGGGCAAAGACTTGTGTGTTTTCTGCAGGGAATCATGTGAGCTGACAGCCTGAAGGCAGCCAAGAGGAGATTTAATCATGAGCATCCTCCCCATTGCAGGGAGGGCACGTTAGAGGACACAAGACTCAGACAGTGAGCCCACTCGGCCATAAGAAGAATATGATATTGCCCCACAACCAAAATAAACAACTGAGGCAAGAACAGTAAAATGAACCTAAAATAATATAAGATATCAAGAAGACTGGCTGATATACCCTTTTGTTTTTGGTTCCTGTCTCCGTTCACATACAACAATGGTTTGTTGGCGCAACCATGAGTTGGCGAGGCGCTGCTGGCAAAACTAAATTCACTCCGGCTCTAGAAAAAACACAAACAAAAGCGTCCTCACCATTCAGCCGCGCTCCAACAGCCACAAGGATGACAGGTACACCCCAGTGCCTCAGGAGCGGGCGGAGTCTCGGGGCATAGCCGTTCCTGACCTGCTGGAAGGCCAGCTTATCTGTGACTGAATATTTAATGACCAGGATGTCCGCCTGCTCGAGAACTTTCCGCACGCTGGCCCAGTCGCTGTCTAACAAGTCCTGGAAAGGTAAGAAAAGGATGACAACTATAAACAGAGGGAGGTCAGAGAAGGACAGACACATGCAATAAACAGAGTTGTCAGCATACCAAATCATTGCCATGAATAGCTCAGATGACCCTTCCCTTCTCTATTATAAATACCTCAGTGTGGCTGCATGCCTTTTGGGACTTTACCCCTAAGGACCCGCGAGAGGCTAGCTGCTCTAAACTAACCTGATTCAACTCATTAGGCAGCAAAAAAATAACACTTTAAAAAGCTCTGAGCAATTTGAATAAAAAGGGACAAAGAGACAGAGAATTAGACTGACAGACTCTCCCCAGCAACACCCCTGACAGGGTTCGACAGCCCTATAATAGGCCGCATGCAAAATCACAACAGCGCTTTCATTTCAAATTCATATGCTATTAGGAACAAAAAGTTCTTTCATCTGTGATTTTTTTTGTGTGCAGTGTATGTGAATATAGCGTCCTCCTAAGAATAGAGACATTTTTATAAAGCCTGCAATCAGTGCTGGAAGGCAAGTGCCCTTGGAATTTGAAGTGCTGTCTTCCTAGAAGCTGAAGCGGATTGTAAACAACCTATCAGTGAAGTGATGCACAATGACAATGATCTCCAAATGACACCACTTTTATGTGACATGTTTTTCCAGCAAGGCCTGATGACTTTTTGGCACCACACAAGCTGAGATGGAGATGCAGGTGTAGTCATAACAGCACCTACAATGTTGCATGCTAAAATGCGCATAGGAACGCGAGCCACAGCCGTGATTAAACTACTGAACCTTGCAGGTTTCCTCTCTCAGTCTGCACACACAGACACACCGCCCGTCTCTTACCCAGCTGGGACAATCCCGAACCACTACAGTGACATCTCCAAACACACGTGAGGTGTACTCCATGAAGGCCGGGTTGTGCAGGCTGCTCTCCAGGTCACAGGGTCCCACCAGAGCTCCGTGACCCAGGTAGCTCCACAGCAAGCCTCCCTGCAGCTGCCCTTGGCCCATGATCTCCTCCCCGGGCCCCACTCCTCCGGGGCACTCGCTGCCCAGAGCCACGATGTGGATGGACCTGCAAGCCAGACAACTGGTGGTTGAAAGTGAATGGAGGCATCACACAGGTAGATGTGATCCAACTGGAGGGGAGACACCTCTCTTTGCACTGGCTCTTATTATTAATGTTTATCACGGAGGCAGTGCATCACTGCTGACTGAAAAGAACCACACTAAGGCCTTTATACCTGACCTGAATGGGTATATGATTAAATAAATCAATTAGAGGATTATTTTCGGTGAGCTATATGTGCATGTATGAATTTATATTTATATATATATATATATATAAACTGACAAAAATAAATAAAGCATGCAAACAGGAGCCCCCGCGTCCTCGCATCTCTTAATGAGTTGCAGCTTCAGAGGAACTTACATTGTTGTCACCGCGGTTTCGTTCGGCTGCTCTACGCTATGGAGCCCGTTCCCAACACGGTGCGCTTCCACGCCAGTCTGCAGTGAGGCTCGCTTTTCCGCAATGAGCCGCGGCTCCGCTCCGTCGTTAATCCCTCTCATCCGCGGCTGGCCCCCCGGGAGCCCGGCTGCAGGGGAGTTTCGCATTCACTCGCATTTTCCCATCTCAGTCGTTATTCATTCACAAAAAGAAAAACCGGTAAAAAAAAAAAAAAAAAAAAAAAAGCGGAGCCCGATACCGTCCCGAACCGACCGCAGAGGCGCACCGGACAGCCCAACCGGCGGAGAGCAGCGGAGTGTGTGTACAGAGCAGCGCCCATGGGCAGCCAATGCGCTAACAGACAAACAAGTTGTCAGACGGGAGGGGGACGCAATTAGCGGCGGAGAGGTGAGGGGCAGCTTCTCGCCTCGGCGTCCAAGAGCGGATGAATGACGTCGGTGGATGAAACAAAGTGTCACCGGTAAAGAACAAGTGGAGAGAGAGAGAGAGAGAGAGAGAGAGAGAGAGAGAGAGAGCAAAGGACTGAACCGTGAGTGGTCGCGCCTGACTCAGCAACACGCACGAAGGCTTACACGCGTCGAAGCGATCGCGCGCCAGCACACGCACACACTGACACTCTCACTCACTACAGGACCGCGCTGTGGCACGTGCAGGGCATGCCAGTTGTTTTGTTCACGCAGACATACCCTCCCTCCTTCTCCCTGTTATCTTTTTTAAAAGCTGGACGTGTTCTCTCCAGAAAGAAAAGCAGCGCGGCTCAGGCGCGCCATTAACTTTCAAACTCCACCATACACACACACACACACACACGCACTAATAGCTAAGAGGTAGGCAGCACGAGGCGCAGTGTTAACGATAATGACAGCCATACTGAGCACGTGCTAGGCTAATTGCTGATGCGGCAAGAAAACGCTTAAGCTGGCTTTAGGGGTGTTTTGTTGTGGATAAAATGTAAAAAATGAGATCCGCTTGTTCCCCCTGACCAAACTCCAGGGTTTATTCAGGAGGAGGAACAGCCCTAAAGACTTAATCATGGCTTCTCCTGTCATCATCCACAGCCATGATGAAATATGCATAAAACCAGGCCTTGAGTTCAAAGGGACTTCCACCCTGTACATCCACTCTGCTCACATGCTGTTACTCCCCCTGCTTTACCTCCACAAACAGCCTTCCACTTGACATACTGCAAATGACTGCGCGCAGATAATGGACCCTATGTGTCAAGATTCCCAGTCTGACTACATAATCGCGTTTTCATATTTAACACGTAGTAACTTTGCAGGTCCCTCAACCCTCAACCGAGCCTCACTAGGTCAAGGCCTCCAGCCAGCGCTGAGAGAAAAGAGCATCATCGTTCACGCACAGAGGAACATCATGCCCCAAAGCCTTTGTGATCTCAACCCATGGCATTTGCTGTTCCTTGGCCGTGCCACAGTTTTAGCCCGTGCAGTGCAGATACAGAGAAATGGCTGTCTTGACTCTTTACATCAAATGGTTAAGATACAATATAACTCAATTCTTTTGTGTTGGCTGTATTTTTCACAGAAACCACATTAGTAATGAAACTATAAGACAGATGTGTTAAAGACAGTAAAATGAAACTGTTTAAATTCACCATACCATTAATGATTATAATAACAAAATTGTGTCTATTTCCCCCGGCTTGGACATTCTTTATGGTTTCTGGAGTTAGCTTAATAGTTCTACATTTTTGCCCGTTAACAACAAACATGTCAGAACACAAATTCCAGACTCTGAAATCTCTGCAGCGTCTGAGCTGATCGTCATGCTTTTTGAAGTTAAACATGAATGGCTACTTTTGCAGAATGTTTTACATGAATAACTCTCTACTTATGGATCACGTTGATAAGTGTAAGCCTTTTTATTTTTATCGATTAATTCATTGTACGCATAGGGCATGGAGAGTATATATGGAAATGGAGCGGGTGCACCAGTGAGATCACACATCTACAGTAGCTACCTTGAGCCATTGTCCAGTTTGAAAGGACCAAGAGAGGAATCAACCTTGATTCATAGAACGGTTTATTTAGTGAAGCAGCAGATGTAACTGAGAAACAATTGTAAAATGGTAGCAAAAGAATTTCATGTAAACTCTAAATTGTGCAAACACACTTATTAAAAATAAGAGCCTTTTCAAGGCTACTTGGTTACTTGAAGTAACGCATAACATCAAATATCTGACTTCCTTTACATAGTCATCATGCAATCATTTAGAGATCAGAGCAGACAAAAGAGAATACTGATATGCAGTCCTCATCTGTCAGGATTCTTCCTTCTCAGCTGCCTCAGCTTTGGCTCTTTCCAGTTTGCCATTTTCTCCTTGGTAGTAGTCGGATTCGATCCAGCCAGGGATCTGGGAGAGCTTGACATAGACTTCCCCGTTAGTCTCTGTGACTGCGTGGGTCCGCTGCTTCACACCTTTGGAGTACCATCTGGGCACAGGTGGTTTTACCCTGGGATTGGTGGCCTTGTACAAACACTCCCCTTCGGCTAAAGAGATCTTGTACTTGTGCTTCGGACAAATTATGCACAGCTTGCCGTTTATGTCCTGTGTGTGTGGAAAGAAAGCAGGTAAACAACCTTGTGTGGGATAGGTCATTCGGGCCATTTGGCACTATGATAACAACATGAATTCATTGCAAGTTTGACATCATTATTACAGCATCAGGTGCCTTTACATTGTTCAGCTTGGCTCCTTTCCTCTGGGTCAGACAAAGACACAACATCTAATCTCTTAAATTAAATGTAAACCTTACCTCAATGTCTCCATTCTGCAGCATTCCCCCAGCATCTGTTGGGAGAATAGAGGATCACTGTATTGCAGAATAAGCAAACAGTTTATAGCACAGTAACCTTTTGCTGACTGGACACACTTTCTAGGTAATATATGCTAAAATGTGCAATGGATAATATAGTGAGTATGCTCAGCGTTAAATTCCCCCTCAAATGTTTTATCTTTAAAATATTTTTGAATTGGTTCAGTGAAAGGAGGCATTTATCAGCAACTGTTTCGATCTCAGTTATAATGCTGGATATAGTGGCTTGTAATGTAGCTATCAGATTTGAAAATGAAGCATTATAATCTCTCATAAATAGCAGCTGTTCTGTAATGAAGGCTGTACTCACGGTAACAGTACGAGTCTAAGGCGTAGAAGACTCCCTGATGATAGATAATCAGTACATCCCGACCCTCTACGGTTCTGAAAGAACGCTTCGCTTCAATCAGTTCCTCTTTTTTGCCCACAAAATGAAGCCCTCCAGCAGGTGGCTCCTTCTCCTCCATGGCTGTGTGAAAAGCTGTTCAAAGGGCGAACAGGAAATGTCATAATATTTCAAACTGTTCAGAAACCAAGATTAAATATTTATTTGTGTAGCTTAACTTTTCTGCCATCGATGTGACATGTGCTGCTAAGTAACTGTGCAACATTTTAGGGAGAGAACCGCACACTAAAAAAGGGCGACTTTTGGATTTGTCACCGGGATTTTCGTGCTGGCACATCACGTCACAGTTGTCAGCTTAACTTAAGTCCACAACACCTCTAGGACATTAAAGTAAGAACATCTCTTGGCACTGATCAGGCCCACTCTGTAAACACTCAGATATACAGCATTAATCCCTAATATCTGCCTTGCCATCATGTAGGTGAACATATTCACCACAAAAAAATAAATAAATAAAACAATCCATGAAAACCACACCACATTGGCTATTTCTGACTTTTTGTGTGTTCCCCAATATGCAAAACAGTCAAGTGGCCAGTAATTGCAGCATACGGCCTACATGAAGTGACATGTGGGCCAGTGAAAATGGCATATATTTGCCTGTCATCATTAAACCCAAGCACTGTTTATCCAGGGGCTGCAATGCTACATCATCTCCATGTGTAATTTTATGTCAGGCAGCGTATACCAAGAATATCTGAATGCAAGTATGATTCATGTAAAGCAGAGTGGAATAATGAGCCTTTCAGTGCAGGGTAAGTAAGCACAGTCGTTGTAGCAACTGAAGTCACATGTCCTGAAGCCTGTGGCTAAAGAACAGACAGCTGATGTAAAGGAAGGTGCCACAGAATAATAATTTATGTCAGGAAAAAATATCTTCAAGTGAGTCTCTGATGACTAAAGACTCGATTTGTGTATTATTTTCTGAATGCCTGTCTCTATCTGTCTGTCTTTCTGTCTGTCTGCATGCCTCTGCCTACTGTATATATTTTAGGTCTCGCTCGAAAATAACAAAGCACATTTTACTCCATATTGGTTTTACCTTGAAACTCAGCAGCTGTGTCTCCTCTGTCAAGCTGAACAACTGTAGTACTGACAGCTCAGGGCTGCGTTGGAAGGAGGGCTCATCTCTATTATCTTCAGACACAGGCTGTCTTAGTTGGCCCTACCGACGCTATATGTTTCTTATCTGTCTCTGCAGGCACAACAGCTTTTTGATTGTAAAGAAACGTACATACTTATCATAAAGCCATTGATTAAGACGTTACTGAGTGATATTTATACATCGCAATTGATGTAGCTATTTAAATCCAGCTATATAATTAAGGCATTTTAATCTTAGCTGACCAGATCTGAATCCCAAAGTTCAAATATTGTTCCTACTGCTCTAATGTACTTGAGTATTTCTGTGTTATACTACGTTTCCCTTCAGATCCACTAGATTTAAGAGGGAAATATTGTTCCTTTTACTCCCCTGCTTTTATTTGGCAGCTAAAAACCTATTACACATTCTAACACTAATAACAATACCACTAGAGATCAAATAACCAATATAATGCTATTAAAATGGTAATATTAACGTTAATAAATTGTAAGATAATACCATATTTGACAGTCTGTCACATATTAATCATATTTTATTAGAATATAGACTAGAAATAAAAATTAACGCAGCCATGATGATGACTAAGTTTTGATTTTGTCAAGACTTAACAGGAGGAGGACCAAAACTGCCATGCTAAATAATAAATAAATATCTACATTTGTATGCAAGTAAATGCACTAAACATGATATTAAGAAGACAGGCATTGTTGAATTTATAAAATGTGTCATGAACTGATATTTCTGTCTTGCTTGTTTGTTTGTTTTTTACCTTCCAACTTACGTGTCTATTTGATTTGTCAGTTTCTTAAATGTTTTATGTATTTATTTGTTTTACACAAAGTTTATTTCTCTATTATTTTCCCTACGCATTCCCCTGTGGTTTATTTCCTCAATAATATTTTTGTGTCTTTCATTTGTTTTTATTTTATTCATTTTACTTAGGAAATTTTTATTTAGGAATTTTATTTAGGAAAATCCAGCAGCAGAAATGACAATTAATGTCACATTTCCCTGTATGTATTTTTAAAACTATTTTTTGTGCATTACGTTGTAAATCCATTTTTATTTATTTTTGGTTATAACAGTTTCTGTCCTCCATATCCCTTTGTTACACCCGGAACCCTTTGTGTCTGACTTCAAAGAGGGCCGGAGCCTTATGGCCGGAGCCATTTACCGGTGCACCGTTGATTTTCAGCCGGTGGGAAACAAACCTGCGTCCAATAAAATCTTTTCACTGCGAATAGATAGTAAGTTGCATACATTTGTGACAATGAGTGGCTGACTGCTCGCCAGTCCTGCTTTCTGTCAGCATTAGGGGTAATAACAGCAGCACGTCTGGTTATTTGTAAAATGTCTACAATGAAAACAGAAGTAGCTAGCTAACATGCTAGAAGCACGATTAAATCACTTTTACTACGGTGTTGTACAAACATTACATCAGACAGGAAAGTTCAACTGTATGTCATAGATAATATATGTAACAAACTGTCAAAGCAAATAGTTTTATTTGATATTCAAAGGTATAACGACACAAATTTAATACTGGTTGTATTTGTCGTAGTGACTAGTTAACAGCACAGAGCACACATCAGCTTCTTTTACGTGCTAAACCTTAAATAGTCCCATCTTTGCCGATTTTATGTAATTTTTTTATTTTATTTTTTGCTGTATGTGATTAATGAAACGTGGTATTCTGTACGTCTACACATCTACTTTAACTGAACAACTTTGTTTAATTCATGTGGACATATATAGTCATTTGTTATTTGCAGTATCTCTTATAGGCCACTTCATTAGGGACACTGGTTAAAATGATTGCAGTCTAATAAACTAGTCCTGGACTGAATCTTAGCTTCATGAACGTTATGTTATGTAACGTTTTAAATAACCGAGAGAGATGTTAATTCAACTGTGTTTTCATTTTGGAAGATGGGATTTGTAGTGCTATTAAACAGTATTGTACTGACACATGTTTCTATTATTTTGACAACCCCATTTTAGCCAGTGGATTATGCTACATAACAGAAACCACAGCACCACAAACTACATCCTCCAAAATGACCATGCAGTTGAATCGCCACCTTATGCTGTTTCACTGAACATTATAGCTGTCATGAAGGGGCATTTAGTGCAGGACTGGTATAATAGAATTAATCGTTTTCACTAGTGTACCTAATGAACTGTCTAGTGAGTGTGTGTCTAGCTACCATGTGCCATGTACTATGGCCTTGAACAACTTGTCATGTTTGGTTACTTTTTATTACTGCTGTTAAAATGACTGGCGTCTTATCTTTGTAAACAACAGACCTTAGTTTTGTTTGTTTGTGTGTGTCAAACAGGAAGATGGCGCTGAGAGCCTGTGGCTTAATAGTGTTTCGACGTCTTGCCAGCTGCATTCCCCCACCAGGCAACATTGAATATCTCCTTTTGCAGACGTCTTATGGAGAACACCACTGGACCCCACCCAAAGGTGTGTTAAAAAATTGCACATTTATCATTTGACAGAGTTAAGTTCTTCATCTAATATATTTACCATCAGGTCACGTGGACCCAGGGGAGGACGACCTCACCACAGCTCTGAGAGAGACCAAGGAGGAGGCTGGGCTCGGGGTGGAGCATCTGCAGGTGATGGATGGCTTCCTTCAGGAGCTGCGCTACGAGGTGCGAGGCAGACCCAAAGAGGTGCTCTACTGGCTGGCCGAGCTGAAAGACCCAGAGACAGCCGTGACTTTGTCTGATGAGCACCAGGACTACCGCTGGGCCCAGCTGGAGGAGGCCTGTGCTCTGGCTCAGTACAAAGACCTTCAGGACACACTGAGAGCAGCACACAGGCACTTAGGGGCTCAGTAGAACAAACAGTGATGTACCAGAATGTAGACTAGAAAAGGGGATGGTTAATGAAAGGAAGTAACTAGCTGGGACCCTACCTTCTTCTGGTAGAGCATTCATTGTAAAAAAAACAAAATGTCTAATTCATGTAACTCTTTCTGCTTTTGCAGTTTGTATTTGTTTAAATGTCTACTGCACAGTCTGATGTAAGGAGTGGGTGTCTGTCAAAACAAGCAGGATGGAAATGAATCAACCACCGAAGACTGGATTGATCTGGTACTGAACAAAAACATGACTGTCTGTATCACATGAGTCATGTGTAATGGGATTAAATACATAAATTATGTTGAATTTCGATGAAAATTAACTGAAATATGCACTCAAAATGAAGAATCGCCACAGTCACGGGACTGTGTTGAAGATGTTTTATCAGTCTGTAGTTTCAAACAAGTTTGGCCAAAAAAAAAAAGAAAATAAGATTTTTTTCCTGCACTGCCTCGTGATGCTTGCTCAGACCTACCATGTTCTTACACATTTTTCAAGTATGTAAAACAAAGATGCAGTGGAGTACTTGGTTAAAAATGACATAGATAACAAGCTAATAATAAAATGCTGCAATGTCTGCCACAGGGTGGGGACAAAAACAAGTTTTTGCATAGCTGCATGTTTATGTTTCCATAAGCTCAGAAACGCAATGCTGTAGCAGTGCATCATAAATGAGCTATGAGTTCAGCTCTAAGCATCAACATTAAATGAGATCAGCATTTCCATTTTCAAAGTAGTTGCTGTCCAGAAATTAAAAGGAAAGTAATGGATATAGTTTATTACATTAAAATAAAAGGTCTGAGCATTTAGATTGTTATTATGTAAAACATTAGGATAACCATATTTGTAATGAAACCTTTTGCAAATGGGGGTTATCATAGAATGTACTGTGGACTCCTGAAACATTATGGATTAATGGATTTGTTGTGTTGTCTTTCCACCGCTGTAGTTGAGAAAGCATCAGGACGAGAGCGGGGTCAGTTGAAACAGAACCGCAACTGTAATCTCACCTTTGCGCTCTGAGAATAAAGGATCAAAATCCAAAGTGATTGTTCCCTCACAAGCAGATTGTGAAATTCAAGTGGAACGCTAAACCTTGAGTGTCCTCTCTGGGCGCTGTTACACTACGATATGCAGGTACACGATACACTCAGGACATCGTGCCGCAGCCTCTGCTGAATGGATGAAATAAGAGTCATTATAAGAAACAAATGTGCTCTTTCAGCTCGTAAAGCAGAATGGAAGCACTTAGTTACCCTACATCAATTAACAGGAACGTTTCACTACGAAGACACATACAAGTGGAGGTCAGTGAAAGTTCCCAGAGTGACCTGTGTGTGTCATTTCAATTTCATGAGACACATTCCCCGTAAAGTGAAACTGTTGCACACGCAGAAAAAGCTGGGAGCGGTAGCTGATTTCACGCCTGCTAGAATGTACAAGAGTGATAAGGGATAACTAATAGTTTTGAATTTAAATTACCTTTATGGTCAAACATTTACTGTGCAATGTATTAATTTTATGTCACCTTATTATAGGGTATGAAATATCCTAATATCATCCTCACACTTCTGGATTTTAATTATGTGTAGTATTAATATATAATTTGTAAAAGATTGGGGTGAAGGTTATTTCATGTCAGCTACATGACTTTGGAGAAAAAAATAGATTTCTTTGGAAAAATGCAGCTCCAATGAAAACTGTTGCGCACAATGGATTATCCAGAGTGGCATGGACATTATATTTAGAAACGTGTTTCTGTAGAATTTTTAAATGTATTTTTTAAGATCCGGTGTTTGTGACGAACAACATTGCACTGGACTGACTGATACTGGTAGAGGCAGAAATTTCAGAGATAGAAATCAGCATCTGGATAAATTGAACCAAAACTATGTGCGTGGCTAAACACCCACAATCCATTAAGATAATAATGATATAATGCACAGGCCTGCAGCCGTAACCAGCAATCAGTGGCTCCAAATAAGCTTTTAGCGGGCTTCAATGACATACTGTTTTATTCTGAATGACTTTCCAACTTAACCACAACATTTCTGTCCATTTGCATATCACTCCTAACTTTTGTGTTCTCTGTTGTCCATGACACGTGGGCCTAGCGACAGATACCAAAGCTATAAACAAACCCAACAATGTTTTTTTTTTTTTTTTTTTTTTTAACAATAGAAACTTTATGAGTGACATTTGCATCCTCACAAACACAAAATGTTGAAGGGAAAAAAAAGAAAATCATCAATGAAACCAGCAAGGACAGCATTAACATAGATAGGTGCAGACACATTGTGGTAGCATAGCGGACAGGTCGGTCCGTTAAGTGTGTGACCACGCGAAGGCCTGGGGGGGGGACTAGGGTTGGGGGGGGGGGGGGGGGGGTCCAAAGTGTCGGCACACACACACACACAAAAAAAAAAACACTCTAGTGCACACACATGCTCACACGCTCACACAGAATAAATGAACTAAAATGATTTTCATTCAGTTGTTGTATGTAACAGTGCTTATGGAATAACATCCTAACGTCTTAGACTGCTGCCTCTTCATAGTGAATCATTTCTTAGGTTGAGTTTCTCTTTTTTAAATAGTAGTTCATGGCGCTCTTCACACAAAGGGTCTTCTTGACTTTTATCCAACCATCCTCATAGAAACAAGACATACCTTTCATTTAAGAAGTGGAGGATTCAAATTAAGAGCTTTATCATCACATTCCTATCAAAAGAGCTACACTAACCCTAAACACTGTTCTAACAAATCAATAATGTGGATTCGGATCGGGAAGCAAAAGCTTTAAAACAATTGTTTGACATTTTAGTGAATACGCTTATTTGTTTGCAGCTAACTTGGATGAGGACATTGGATTCAGCTGCTTTGGATTGGATTCAAATACGGAGCTACTGCTACAGCTTAACTTAGCACAAAGGTTTTGAAGCAGGGAAACAACTAGCCTGGTTCTTTCGAAAAGGACACTTTAAAGTCAAAATGTGGCTCAGCACATAAAACAGGCAAAAATCACTCGTTGTTGTTTTCACATTCAATTTTTTTTTTTTTTTTATCAAGCGGCAAACTCTAGGGCCAAAACAGGCGGTCCCACTGACCCACATGTTAAAATGCCTTGCTGAGGCCACATAATTCTGATCAGAGTCTGGTGACACGCCATTTTGATTATGTTATTATGGGGCATGTTTCCGCCGATGCAGAGAAAAAAACACCTCTGCACCCAACTGGATATTCCTGCGACCAATCTGAGTTATTTTGTTGTAAATGAATTCAGCGCTACGGTGCTCAGTTGACATGACTGACTACGGTGCTGTTACTCACCGCATAAAGCCTGCCCAAACGACTTAAGTGGATCCTAGCCGGAGCATAATCAGCTCCCAGTGGAGCCACTATGGACCAACTTTCCTCTGCAAAAATATTATGGGAGGGGGAAATTGACCTGGTTTCTAGACTTGTTTGTGGCCTCGTGCAAAAAAAATAAAAATAAATTTTGGTCACCAGAGCTAATTTCTCCGATCATGACAACTGTACATGGGGGTGATTTTTTTTTTATATCATTCACCTTTTTAAATTATATCAAGGCTTAAAGATATGCAAAAAATAAAATAAAAATAAGGAAGTGGCCGCTATGAGTGACAGGGGTGCTCTCACAGAGCATTGATCAGCTGGGTGTTAGGCAGACAGACACTGCCAAGATGGCAATGGCCAGTGCCACCCACTGTGAACTTTAAAACTGCTCCCTAGGAATCCCATGGCTGAAATCACAGAGGATTTAAGATAATCCTTTAATTCATCCCACAGCGGGGATGACTATACCTATACTATATACAGTCAATGTTTTTATGGGCATAATGTGTCAATTAGGGATCTTTAAAGGGTCTCGTAGGTGGATTTTGTTACTGCTGCCAAGCTATATGCTACCCTGTTTCCAGTCTTAATGTTCAAATAAGATAACCTGCTGCTGGCTGTAGTCCCATATTTAATGGACTGACATTCTGCTTTCAATTTTCTGACCTAACGCACCACCAGAAAGCATGGGTTTTCCCAAAAATGTTCAACTATTCCTTCAGCAGACATGTGAGATTGGTACTTTTCAGTGCTTACTACTGATCTTCTCCATACGGTGAGGGATGGATGGGCAAAAATGGGGACCACATCAAGAAAGGTTCAGAATCTCTGGCAACTATCCACCTCCTCTTGTGCCATAATATCAAATACATTAGGTCCAGTTCAGGAGTGGATGTCCTCTCCCCGTCCTCAACAAAAGTTCAGTCTGCCTGTGACCCTCCAAAGCTCAGGTCCAGGAGAAAATGGTTCACTCCTTTGGCTTCACATTAAAATCCAAAAATTATCTCACAAAGAGTTCTGTTCGAACAGCATCACTGTTCCACTACATGCATCCATTGCTCCGTAGTCTTTAAAATGAACATTTGTGGGGCTGTACTTGGTTTCCTTGGCATTGGATCCATCCATTGGAATCACAGGGGTGCCCAAGTGCTGTGTTTTGTTGAACAGGGCAACAGATTCATATAACACAGCTCAAAATGTGTTGTTTACTTGTTGCGGTACAAGTAATATTACTCACATTATGTCTTCTTAATACTCAGAGGGTGCTTTTTTTGTTGTTGTTGTTGTTTTTAAATCAGACAAATCCTTGGTCGATTCAGGCCTCTCAAAAGAACACTTGAGCACAGTGCCAACACGCTCAATGTTTTCTTAACTGGACAAAGTCCAAAGGGGTCATTTGGGCAAACTCACACGTGAGAGAAGTCTGCATCGATTCTTCCACAGAAACAGAAACAAGGAAAACCCTGACATCATAGCCGATGCAAATGCACACACTCGCGCACGCACACACACACAATGATAACAGGCCATCAGTGTCATAATTATTCAAATGCAAATGTGTATCTAAGCTGCATGTTGATTTTGTCCCTGTTAATAAACAGAATCTGGATGTGGTGTAGCACAGTAACAACGTCCAATTTTCACCAAGCTGCATTTAAGCACAAGTCACAGCGCAAAAACATTTTCAACATAATGAGAGCACTGCCTTGAGGGGGAAGTCCCTACAGATAGATTTTGATTTTCTTTACTTTAGTCCTGCCTATCAAAAAGAAAACAACTTAAAGGACATCAATCTGGACCAACAGCCATGTGCTATGCAGTAGGAGAGGAGACTATCAGAGCACGCTCGGCCCTTTAATAACACCCAGTAATAGAGAAATCAAGAAAAGGAAACAGAGGTGAGGAGCAGTTTGTGTCTTAAGATTCAGTTTTTTCTCTCTCAGCGAAAGTCTGTTGAGGCCCTGAGGTTTAAGAGGCAGACAGAGGTGCAGGAGGCGCCATGAGAGAAGGTTTTAACCTTCACCCCTTACCAAGTGACGCTGCTTTGAGGGGATCATGAGGGAGAAGATGTGACGGAAACTACTGGACGTGCACTCAAGCTGTCTGAGCCAAGAGTGTGCAGTCACGGCAGAGCCTGTGCTTGCAAGTTTAAGTTGATTGCATCAAAGTAGAACAGACAGGCATGAGGGACCGACATATTCTGCCATAGGACACGCGACAACGACAGGACAAGCTGGCCAGCTCATCGACTGGATAATGAGCCAAACAAGTGTGCACTAGCCAGGCTGTCTGGGCTATCCTGGAAAAAACAAGGGACGAGTGAGGGAGGACAGAGTGTCAACCAACCAACAGACAGAACAACAGCAACGAGGAAAGACACACTGGATAGCGCCAAGCTTTCTTCCAACACCAAACAATCTGACATGGGCCAGCCAGACAAAGAGCTGACCAACTACAGCGGGGTTCAAGAGGCCACCACGAGGACTATTTGTTTTCATCATTTATCAAAACCAAGATGTTTTTGATGGTTTTTAAATTAAAAAAATACATGATTCAGAACTGATACAAGTATAGTCTTATCTTTGGGTAGTGCACATCAGTAAAAGAAATAATGTACATTTTAAAACACATAAGCTCAGACAACTTGTTATTTATTATGCTCATTGTAGAGCAATGCTTTGAATGTTTCTATCCCTTCTAGTCATGCCTCAACATCAGAACCAGTACTATTGGAAGAATTTGTATAACTATTTGGAGCCACATTGTTTTCTTGAGGGCTGCAAATTATAGGTTGGTTAGATTAAAACCAAGCTGTTGTTGACATCCAAACCAGTACCATCTAAATACCAAAGCATAAAAGCACAAATATCACCGTAAGACAAAAGTGGGGCTTCATACCAGATATAAAGCCTACTCTGGCTGTAGCAGTTAAAAAAAAAAAAAAAAAAAAACGACTAATTTAACAAATCTAACGGCTTAGCATGGACTGAGCAATACTGACGTGTCAGTGCTGAAGACTCAAGCCACAAAAATGGTTAACTTCTGAGCTGCAACAAAACAACTTGCAGTGCTATACGCAAGGAATTTGTTGCGTGAGAGAGTAACAGGAAATAAAAAAAACAAACAACAGAGCCCAAGTGATATAAATATTCAAGCATGGGGACATTTCCTTTGTCGGAAGTCTGTAACTTGTACATGATTAATTGCATGTAGACCACGGCAGTGTGATACTGCTCTAGTCTTCAGAAGCATTTCCGGTTTAACTCACTGCAGGAGAGGATGGATTCGTGAAATGTAACTTAAAGGACCAGTGTGTAGGATTTAGTGGTATTCATACGTTGTTTTCATTAGCGGATAATTGTTGCGTTTTCGTGGGCTTAGAAAGAGCCTTGCATATCTACACAGGGAGCAGGTCCTATTCCACACAGCCTGTGACATTGTTCGGCCATGTTTCTACAGGAGCTCAGAATGTACAACCCAAACACTACAACAATTCTCTACAAAACATTTGCTGTTTTACACAGAACCATGCCTACATAAAATGTCTATATGTGTATCTAAAATGACCTAATCACTATAAATATTACTTCATGTGGTTGTACACAATGCCAAAAATTTGGAGCATGTTGCTGGCATTTGACAGGTTCTCCATCATGCTTAAAAAAGAAGAATTGATGAAGGGATATTCAGTTCCATCCTCAATAATTAAATCAGGGGTACCAGACAGTCACTGATTTGTTGGAAGCCCTGGTCTCGTTTCCCTGCAACAATACAGTCCCATCTGGTATGATGGCAAACGGCGACGTTTTAAGCGTGTTCTTTATGCCCAGTCTAAACCGCAATTCAATTTTCATCACATTCATCTGACAACATATCAGCTCAAACCTACTTTTCAGTTCACAGACATTGGCCAGCCGAGTCAGAATGAGTCGCGAACCTTTACGTTTCTTAAAAGCTTCAACTCCATACCTGTCATTTAGAACTGAAGAAAACACTTGGATGAGTGATGAAACTATTTCTAGGAAGCACAACATGTGAAGCTGCCTTTGTTTCAGCTTTGTGTTTTTGGTAAGTACGCACCAGCTGCCTTTGAATGCAGATACTTTAACTGTAGACTTAAAGACAGTGTAACAATCTAAGGCTGTAACACAGGTAAAAGAGTTTCGCTATCCCCTCCTTGTCAGAGTGCCGCTAGTCTCGACTTTTTGTTTTAAAGAAATTTCTGTAGTGGCTCAAAAACCCTGACCAGTAGGCTCCCCCTTGTGATGAGGGGGAGGTGCAGCCAGACTAAGATAGGCTCAGTGCAATTACCACACAAATAGCATATAATGTTCCATTTATTTTTGCCAATTCATGCATTTTTCTCACGGCTCAGTACGAGTCAACAGGCTGGTGATTGGGACCTCCGACCCAAATCCTATACACTGGTCCTTTAATGTCAACAATGCTCTCAGGGCACTCTCAAAGAGTGCCAAACAGTTATACACCCTCAAACTCTGCAAAACATTTGATGCGGGACAGAGTGCAAGCTGTAATTAAGGCAAACGGTGGAATCCCCAAATTCTGACAAACCTTTGCTGAAAAGTTATGTAACATCTGAGAACTATTATTTGACCAAACACTTGTATTAGTTTAATAAATGATGAAATGTTTTTGGCAGTAGACTTTTGACCCCACTGTATGTGCATACACAGGCACACACACACACACACACACACACACACACACCCACACCCACACACACACACACACACACAATCTCAACAGACACGGAAAAAAGAGGGAGAGTAGTGGGGGAGTTGGCAGGGAGGAGTCATCATCCAGACTATCACGAATCTTCATTGCCAGAGTCATCCTGGTTGTCGTAACGTCTGGTGGACATCCCGTCATCCTCCAAAGCGCTGATCCCCCCGGCTTCACCTACAGACTCCATCTCGCTCTCATCGTCCTCCTC
The DNA here is from genome assembly GCF_963514085.1 of Chelon labrosus. NCBI lineage: Eukaryota > Metazoa > Chordata > Actinopteri > Mugiliformes > Mugilidae > Chelon > Chelon labrosus. Next base: position 27,342,375 of record NC_140340.1, read on the forward strand.
GTCCTCCTCCTCCATGTCGTCGTCGTAGAGGTCGTCGTAGAGAAGGTCTGAACTGCTGTCCTGAGAGGGAACCCTGGTCTGGACGCAGTACTCTGCCAACGTGGTCGGCACCTTGACGCCATCACGCTCAGCCTCCGCTGCTGTTGACATCACCTGCTTCCTGTGGATGGATACGTTTAAGTCTGTGTTTAAGTATGTTATTGTCCTGATGGTATTAAAGTCACCGCAGTGTACAACTGTACGTACACGCACAAAATACTCATCTTGTGCATTACCTGATAATCTCTGCATACTCCTTATCTTTGCCTTTGCTGTCCCTCCATTTACGAAACATGACAGAGGCATCCACATTGGCAGGCGAGAAGGTGTTGGGCTCATTGAGCAGAGAGATCACACTGAGCAGGATGGTCCTGATCATGAAACAACAGCACAGAAAGTGAGGACACTTCAGATCAGATCCTGTCGTCAAACGACAGAAAAGCTACACGCTGGTAATGTGAAACTTCGTAAGCTTGTTTCACCTGACCCGCTCAAATTCTCAAACACAGTTCAGACTCAGCGCATTACCCCAACACTGTGTATCCTGCTCACATGCAAAATTTAGAAGGAATTCAAGAAGATACTAGCATGGCTGGAGTGGTTTTAAAACATGAGTCTGGTAACCTGCCATTTGGATATCATTATGGGTGTATTTCACGTGATTAGATGCAACAACCAATCGCAGCCATTCTGTTGTAAACAAAAGCAACTCCACAGCGCTCAGATGACACGTATGAATATGCTGCTGTTACTCTTCTGTCCATCACCGCCCAAATGATTTGACTGGCCTGGCAGACCTTAGCTGGAGCATACTCAATTCTCAACAGAGCAACTCTAGACCAACTTTCTACCACAAAGACCAGGCTAGAAAAGGAGCATCTTCTACTTTAAATGTAACACAGTACAAAAAAAACAGGAACAGTTAACTGTTATATACTATTTCTGATTTGCATTTTTCAATACCGCTTACTATAGGCAGCATGTACATCACATAACCATATTTTGATTGTTAAATGTATTCATTTTGCAGACAAGCAGAGACAGGTATTCAATGAGTACACCACAGGTTTAGCAGCAATACTTCACCTCACTCCACATATTCTTCTTCATTGTCTTGACTTATCACCTGCATTACACACAATCCAACTGAACCACACACAGTTAGATATCTGGGCGTATAGCTACTGTAGCTATTGCTACCTTCAATAAGTGAGGAGAAGGTGGCTAAAAACCTCTCTTCTTTCTCACTCCACAACATTAGAGTTTTTCCATGTTCGTACTTGTCGGATTCAACCCCAGCTAGCACTGCCAAATTCCAGATCAAATGCTTTTTTTCAGGCTTGTAGTAGTGTGTACTCTGCTTGAATGACTGTCCAAAAAGACAACTCTGACTGAATGTGAATGCAGACGCAGATGTTGGCCGTTTATCATGTATTCTTGTCTGTATTCGTGTTCTTGTGGACTTGTGAAACTTGGTTCAACTAGGTATCACAGACTATATTTCATGGGCGTCATGAAGTACACCACTGTTAAAATTACAGAATGGCTACAGTGTGTCCTCCCATGTGTATTTCTGTTGAACTTGTCAAATCCAATCTACCAGATAAAGAGGCCCGAAGTTTGCGTACTTGCCATTTACACCGATTGTGTTTAGAAATTACCTGACGTTCTGAGTGGGGTTCCACCGTTCAGAAGGCAGCTCCCCGCTCTGAGGGTCATCAACAGGGGGGTGCAGGATGGAGATGCACACATCTCCGTTCTGGTGCGAGACCAAAAAAGACAGAATAACATCAGTAAACATCGTAAAGGTGTCTCTTAGCAATGACTAAATGACTAATGTGTCAATTTCAATAACTATATCAACTCCTAACAGAATATCAGCAAAGTTGACAAAAACAAAACGTCTTACCTCATAGATGTTAGGGTGCCACATCTTTGTGAGGAAGCGAAAGGTTGGTGGCGAGTACGGGTAGTCAACTGGGAACTTGATGTGAGCCTAGAAGAGCAAACAGAGGTTCATAGCCAATACAGTCCATTGACAGCCAAGTCTGACCCCCATTTTAGTAGGTTTATGTGTGGGAGGTGTCTCAGTTTGGGAAGGAGAGACAAGTAGCATTTAGGAGGAGATGCAAGTAGCTCCGTTTGCTTCCTTCAAATATATAGGAACATGAACTTTTAAGCTGCATTACAGTAGATCCTGATAAGTATCAAGACCAACGCAATATTACAAGCTGGATTCTGTTCAATGTTCAAGTCAAACTGCATTTAAAATAATGCACGCAACAAAATACACAATCTTACATTCAGTCACACATACACACTATGAGGCAGCTGACATCATGTTCATAATTTCAAATTTGTTTCAAAAGTGCTGCGTGTTAGGTGAGATAATGTTAAGGTCTTCTAGTCCTGTGTTTTCTTTCCAAAGTTTTGTGCAATTATCTAAAGGCTTGGGGGCTTGGGTGTGTGTGTGTGTGTGTGTAACACCACCCCAGCTCCCACTCAACTGCTTGCCAGTCAGATAGGACTATCACTACCCCACAGCTAGTACACTACTGCAGCTGTGGGACATGAAAAACGCCGATGTCATGTTATACTGGTGGGAGCCTCAAAATTGTATTTATTTTGAGGTGCAAAAGTAAGCACAGATGAATAAAAGTTATAACGCATACTATCTGGTTGCAAAGCCTTTTGATGCAGTGACTGCATCAAGTCAGAGACAAAAAAAACTTTATGTTCTTCTTTCCTAGCCTTCAAACTAGCTTCATTCAGCTGTGGCTTGCTAGAGAGGACCACTCTTGTCAGTCTCCTTTTCAGGAGATATAATGCTACGTGGCGACAGTCTTAGCAAGTCGAACACCTTCCAGTTTCCATCGCTGACAAAAGTTGCTGTAGGATGAAGGTGAGGCCAATGAGAATTACTTTGTACATCAACAAACAAAATGTGCGCGTACACTTTTGAATTCATCCTGCTGCTGCCGTCATCCGTTTCCATCATCAATGAAAATGAGTGGGCCGCTTCCAGGTGAACAAGCCCATGTTATGGCATGAACTCCTCTGTGCGTCATGGGCATTTCCTGTCTTTCTCTCCATCACTTAGGTCTCATCTGCCTATTAAGGTTTGCTCCAGAAGGTTTTTGTATATTTTTTTGGCGCGTTCTAGTCAAGCTTTTCAATTCTTGCTCCACATACAGAATGCATCTTGCAGTTCAGCCTGTTAATTAACATACTATGCTACACTTGAAAGTGGAGGCACTCATCACAACACAGCCACTTCTGTGAAACAATAAAATGCATGTGTATATGAAGACCATTAAATTAAAGCTGCCAACTGCTACAATTATTTCACACGTCACCTTTTGATTTAAAATCCAAACACCTTATGTCAATGGAAAAACATTGCCAAAGCATCTTGTCCCTGTCTGCAATACATAACAATGCATGGTATGTTGTTTACCCCACAGCTTCACAGGAGCCACACAGGGCTCGACAGCAGAAACACAGTTACACAGCCAGTCGATTCCACCTAGTTTTCATAGTGCTCACACTAAAGTATAAGAGACAAGCATTCCTCTCTGTTATATCGAACTCTACAACTCATTTATTAATGTAATTATGTGGGTGTCAGTGGTTCAGGGCTAAAGTACCAGTTGCCTTAAAGTAATAAGATGCTGCACTTGAAAGTGTTGGCAGGCAATGTGTATGTATCTCTTTTTAGGACATGCAGGTTAGGTAGAATGGGAATCTGAAAATACCAATAAATGAGTCTGTTAGTCATACAATAGATTGAAAATCTGCCCAGAGTGAACTCTAACTCACTAGAAGAGAGCGAGGTGCCCCTTCTTTTCTCTCTTTTTTTTTTTTTTTTTTTTTTTTTTTTTACAGAGGTTTCTCATATTTTTCTATGTGTGTGTAGTATCAGACCCCTGAAATATTGTAATTAAAGGTCAGATAAATTTATCTAATTTTACTATGACCTGACAATAAATAACACTGTAAAAGCAAAGCACAACCAAATCAATGATAGCTAACTACAGCAATAACTGCTATGTTTTTCCTGTCATCACAGGGCACAGCATCACCACTTTCAGATGGTGCTGTGTCCTGTGATGACCCTATTTGAAAGAGGGTTCTCACTGCACTGCATTTTTTAAAAAAGCCTGTACAAGTAAGTAATAAGTAACATAAAAGTTTGGAAGGCAGAAGGATCTGATTGTGCCCGTCTCTGTTAGTTTCTCTGTGGTGCCATTTATATCAGTCTTGTGGCTAAAAATAGCTATCTGATGCACAGCCGTGTTACAGAGAGGAGGGTGAAGGCTGGGCAAGGAGAATGGAGGGTCAGGGGGACGTGACGGAAATTTAATAAAATGTAGAAATGGCTGCCTAGAATTTTTTTAGACCAGATGTGGACCAGTCGAGGCATTGCAGAAAGGGCTACTAGGTCTTTAAATGGAGGGAAGAACGTCTTGGTTTTCAAAGTTGCATCACTCTCCTATATATCTTGCTTAAGATGAATATTGCTTAGGTCTCCCTTGTGCCTCCAAAACAGTTCAGATTCATCAGAGAATGGACATGGGCCTTCTGAGGGTGTCTGGTAGTGTCTGGCAACTGAATGTTGTTAGTGGGGACCTTTGGGTCCTATGTGGAAGGGGCCTCTGTGGATTGATCAGTTTGGGATCTAGGGAATTTGGAGGCCAGGTCAACACCTTGTGCTGTTTTTCAAGTTTTTTTAGGTGTTCCTAAAGCGTTTTTGTGTGTGTGCCTGTGTCAGGCTGCATCCTGCTGGGGATGGCTGCTGCCATCGAGGAGTGTCATTGCTATGGGGTGGGGGTGTCTGCTCTGGTCTAACAAGCCACACCTGTCTAAGTAACATCCACATGAACGCCAAAGTTTCCCAGCAGAACATAGCAATGTTACAAGATGGTCAATGTTATTTACTTCTCCTGTTAGTAGTCATAATTGTATGCCTGATCAGTGTACACTGTACAATATATGTATATATACTGTATAATCTTCTACTACTGAGTCTATAATGGCTTCATGAATGTTATACATGAAGTATACATGATGTCCTGGTTTAACTTTTCTGAATACAAAGACTGGAAGGGTTTGTCTCACCTTAAAGTAGCCTCCCTCATACAGGGTGTTTGGGGGCCCGAAGATGGCCACTTCCCAGTTGTAAAGGTCAGACTCCTCCACCAGAGTGATGCGGAAACCTTCCACTGGCTGCTCCTGCAGGGACTTCAGCTCCATCATCAGGGCCTTCTGGGAACTTGGGGTTGCCTGGTGGGCCATGTCAATTCCACTTCTGACACCAGTGAGAGATTAAAAAAAAAAAAAAAAAACAACAACAAAAAAAAAAACGGACAGAAATATAATGAGCTTCATGTAACTGCCAGGATTCTGCTTACATTTAAATGTATTTGACTTTACAGCCAACACCTCCAATATTTAGCTTTGTTTGTGTTGACATTAGACTTTGAAGAAAACGCTAGGGGGAAAAAAAATAAATAGAAAACGTGATTAGATAACAGCCCTGAACGCCACAGAAAGAATTCAAACACAAACAGGATATGTGGCCTGTCAAGCTAGCTTAACTGTGGTTTAGTTCGCAGGCCCTTTATGGGCAAAACGCAAAGTTAACAAAAAAGTGTTTACCTCCGTCTCCTTGCACTGTAATGTGTTTTCGTTTCGTTACAGCTGAAACCTGGAAGGTAAACTCATTGGTTGTCCATGCTAACGTGGCTATGCCTTGATAAAGAGACAGTGACAAGAGCAGTGGATTTTCTGCTAGAGCCTATGGCTGGTCCTCGTGTTGTGTTTCCGAAATTCTTTGTGTGCCAGTGTTGACAGTTGACATGGAGCAAGTATCAGTGTAAGTCACGGTCTCCTGCGGATCATTCTTGGGCTCAAAGGAAGAATTTCGCTCTCCCTGACATCTCTTCGTGCTGCTGGTTCGGTTCGGACAGGCGCTCAGCTGATCCCTGCTTGTTTATATTTGTTTATCTGCTCTCTGGCTGTCTCAACTTCTCCACACGTCAGCTAAACCCCTACCGAGCAACTTCGTTCAAAAGGAGCTGATTTCCTGCTCTCTACCGTCCCCTCCAGCTCAGTTGCAGTGTGAAAGGCAGAGAAATTCGAGGCTATGGTCGCGAAAACGACAGTAAGTGAGAGGTCTACACTAGCGAAATACACTGGATTTAATCGATTTTTATTTTCCTCCCATCGATGCTTCCGGCTATCATTGCGCGTGTCTGCGGAACGTAAAGAGCGTACGGATTGACGTAACGTGCGCGTACCCGCGACTGAAAAAAAATATATACTTCATGCCTGTGGACACTTCCCATTCCGTGTACTCGCTTGCCAAAACATTAGGTACACTAGTGAAAACGAGTTCATTCTACTAAAACAGTCCAATACCAAATCTTCCTTCGTGGCTTCTAATGTTCAGGTTACGCTGAAAAGTAATAATCCATCTGTATGATCATTTTGGAGGATGTACTTTGTGTTGCTGTGAATGCTGTGCTATGAACTGAATTAAATACTAAAGTGTTTCTGTAATTTAACCTAGCCCACTTACTAAAATGGGTTTGTCAAAAATAATAGAAACATTATTGGTACAATTCAGTTCAATTCAATTTTATTTATATAGCGTCAGTAACAATACAAATCGTCTCAAGACGCTTTACAAAACCCGGCCTGAGACCCCCAGAGCAAGCCTGAAGGCGACGGTGGCCAGGAAAAACTCATTTTTAACAGGAAGAAACCTTGAGCAGAACCCAGCTCATATGGGGGGACCCATCTGCCTAAGGCCAGCCGGGTACAGACAGAAGAAAGAGAGAAGAGAACAGCAAGATAAACATACATCTGTCATAGATACACATATCTGACTAAAGCGTAATCTTATGATACAAACTGATGATGTTACATGACAGTTTGAAAATGTAAGAGGAATCATAGGCAGGTTGGAAAACTGTTCATTCAGGTAGGAGTGGATAACTGCAGGAGACAATGAAGACTGGGCAGGCTGATGAGACCACAAAACAATACAATACAACACAATACAATTTAACAGCATTACAAACCACAGCCTTCAAAATGAAAACACAGCTGAGTCAACTTCATGAAGGACTGTCCTATTAGAAGTCTTTTGTTTTCACTATCTAATGAACTGGTAGTGTATTTCAATTAACATCACAGTTGTGTGACTTTTTATTTTATGTTAATCTAGACCAGGGATGCTCACACCTTTTTGGCTTGCAAACGACTTTTACTCTGACCAAGTCAAAATGATCTACCTATATATACACGTGTGTGTGTGTGCGTGTGTGTGTACATAAATTATATATAATACTCAGGTTGACCCTCCTTGCATAACTGCATGAACCTTTATGGCACAACACAACTCAATACATTTATGGCCTCTTACCTTACTCTGTTGACTTTTCTTACTTGGTCCAGCACTTACACTCATTTTTATACCAGTTCTTCAGTCGATATAAATTGGAAATTGGAAATAGGATATAAATTGCTAGAGTTTTGCAGCACCTAGAGCATTTGACCGTGCATGCATGGGGAGAGCTCAGACTGGCCACCCATCAATCCGTCATTGTATTGTACGTCAACCAAATGTCAAATGCCATAGTAAGGATAGATGATGGACTAACATCTACAAGATTTGTATTTGAATGGCATGCAATCGACCCGCACTTTCTTCGTGATCTATCACGATTGACGTATTGGGCACCCCGATCTTTGCTGCTGCTTGGATTATACATAGTACATACAGACATTATTAGATGAGGAGTATCATATTTCTTGATTCTGTGATAAAAAGGCTAAATCCACTTCCTGTTTCACCATATTTCACATTTACACTGAGACATACTGTATATGTTAAAATATACAATGTTTTTGGCTAGTTGTTGTAAGTAGGGTGTATTTGTCTTACTGAAAGTCTAAATGAAATCATGATAAATTGTGAATTAAAGTACTTATAGTTTTACAGTATGTAGTTTTTTTTAAATCCCTGAGGCGAATCAGTGTGTCTGGGTGCCCCATTGTTGACTGGGTAGTCTCACACTTGTTGGCATTGTAAGTTTATGGAAAAGGTGATTTACATATTTGTTATTGCCACCTTTGCTTTCATGGCTCCCTTATCTGAATAGATTAGTCATGCCGATCATCTTTAGCACCAATTGCAAGAGCAACAAGGAAATCAGTCATCTTAGATAAGGTCAGCATAGTGAATAGTCCCTCAGTGTCAGATCAGGGCATCCCGTGGTCATGCTATTCTTGTGCTTAAATAACAACACCAGCACATCTCTGTAAAGTTTATCTCAACATTGGTGGCTGGATTGTGTTTATTTTCCAAATCAAACATCTTACTGGCCGACTGGGACTTTCTGTGTGGAGTTTGCATGTTCTCTCTGTGTCTGCGTGGGTTCTCTCCGGGTACTCCAGCTTCCTCCCACAGTCCAAAGACATGCTAGTTAGGTTAATTGGTGATTCTAAATTGTCCGTAGGTGTGCATGCGAGTGTGAATGGTTGTCTGTCTCTCTGTGTAGCCCTGCGATAGACTGGAGACCTGTCCAGGGTCTTCACGTGGCCTTCAGATTAGCTTAAGAATAGTGCGTAGACAGCTTCATGGAATGGTTGTCCATGGCCAAGCAGCTGTAGAACCCCCCGATAACACCTTTGGGATGAATTAGAGCGAAGACTGTGAGCCAGGCCTTCTTGTCCAACATCAGTGTCTGACCTCACAAATGCGCTTCTGGAAGAATGGTCAAAAATTCCCATAAACACACTCCTAAACCTTGTGGAAAGCTTTCCCAGAAGAGTTGAAGCTGTTATAGCTGCAAAGGGTGGGCCGGCATCATATGAAACCCTATGGATTAAGAATGGGATGTCACTGAAGTTCACTTGTGTGTGTAAAGGCAGATAAGCAAATACTTTTGGCAAAATAGCGTACTACAGTTAAGAAGAGCATTCACTTTCACAACTCAGAATGAATAAAACTAATAAAACTGTTAGCGGCTTTCATTAAAAGTGGTTCAAATTAGTGTCAATAAATATATACAACATGTTTTCTCACATCATATTTGGATTTTATCAACTTTCTTAGTAGCCCAGCTTACAACACACTGAAATGACACGATCTGACGTCAAGTAGGTGGGTGACGTCAGACAGGAACCAGTGAAGGGAGCTTGACAAATCAAGATGGCGACCTACGTTGAAGCAGGAAAGAGGTTTCAGTATAAATAAAACTCGTTCGGAGACCACTGTAAATTGGAGAGCCGCCGCAGTAAGACGTCGTTTGGATTTTGAACGGACAAGACGGAGCAGATACTGGTGAGAGGGGTCTGTATTTGTGTGTGAGCTCTTTTATTTTTATTTCGGGGCGGTGGCGGCGGCGGAGACAGCAGTCTGTCCTATCCAGCCACACAACGTTACTACCAGGCCACTGGCGAAGCTAAGCGTGTTAGCATGAACAGTGGCATTCCCCCCAAGACCATTAACCAGTTTCTGTTGGTGTTTGTCGGCGAATTCTTCGGTTCGGCCTTTTTATTCCTCTAATACCAGCTAAGCTAATGCCGGTCCCGACGCTGACTTCCCAAACGGACACGGTATGTGTCAGCTGTTAAGTGCGTTGAGCTAGGAGTAACTAGGTAGTGATAGCTTAGCTTGTGGCTAAGGCAATTATAACTTATGTGACAATAACTAACGAATATATAACGTACTCCTGAGCACCTTTTAGTCATACCGTGACAGCTTGGAGCCTTAAAGTAGTCCAATTTAACATTAACTCGCCCGAGAATGCGATAAGATACGTTTATTGTAGTCCCTTCGTTATCATTTCATTTTTATCGCATCTGGCTAACCTATTTACCTGAACAACTTGATCTACAACGCAATCAGCAATATTAAATATTACTTATGTCTACTTAAAGCTTAAGTACAAGTGAAATCATGAAAATAGTTACAGAGAAGAGCAACTTGTAGCGGAGGAGTTTTAAATAACGTTACTATAAACTACTAACTACAGGGTAAAGTTAAACTCTTCATGCTTGAAATTAACACTTCAGAAAGAGACGTGATTCTACAGCATCATTGTCACAGCGGTCTACTACTGGAGACACTGGGTTTTGATTAATGTAGATGATAACAAAAGTAAAAGAGCGGTACTGTTGGGTGTTGGTTTTCACTGCTATAGCTGAAATATTATACTATATCAGTGAGCTGGTTGATTCAGTGTTTGTTTAAATTTTTTTAATTTTTTTTATTTCAAGAACTTCATCCAATTTTTCTCCTGTACATTTGATACACCATCACACTGATCAAAGTTGTGCGTTAAGCAGATTTTGAAACATGGCTTTCTGTGTTGATAACTTCAGACTTTCTTTGTGTCACATCATGTCCAAGTAACGGGATTATGTGACTGTAGCAACACATTAACTCACAAAGGCGAAGGGAAACGTATCATTTGAATGGGGGACACGTATCGCCACCATGTGATGAAAGTGTGATTTCTCTCATTTGTCTCGCTCTGTACTAACGTTTTCACTCATTCCTGTTTTCAGAGACTCTAAATGGCTGCGAGGAAGTCTGGAACAGATGCTTATAACAATGGCAAGAGCTTATTTTTAATTCTTGTTTCACTGTTAAACTAGTGTGTGCATGTTCAACGTCTACTGGTGCCTGTGTCTAGTTTTCTAGAGTAATTATAATTTGTTTCGTGTTTGTATTGTTCTCAGGACCCGTCAGCTACCTTGATGACGTTCCCTTCAAGATAAATGATAAATTCCGCTGCCCAGCCAAAGTGGGGCTGCCTGTTGGTTTCTGTCTGCCAGACTGTGGCGCTTTACTTGTGGACACACAGGTGAGTAAGGTACAGGGAAGATGTTGATTATGTACTAGTCTTAGCTGTGGCATATATGCAGCTCTGCAAATCACATTCAAATGCGGTCATATTTGAGACCAGAGAAAAGGTATGATTTTTGACCGGCTTGACAAATTGGAGTATGTTTAATGGTTAACAATATTTTTCAGATATTCTTTTATGTTGAGCTTACGTTGTCATAATTAATAAAATAAAATGTTTCTCTGTTACTCTGTGCCCTCTTTGCCCATCACCCTCTTACTGCCTCCTCAACAGTATGACTTTACCCTGGAGAAGCGTAGTGTGCGTTGGGGGGTGGAACTGGCTGAGGCCAGAGCAGCAGAGGCCAGAGCAGAAGAGGCAGCAGCCAAGCACGAGGCAGACAGCAGGGAGCAGGCCCAGGACATTGATGGTGGTGGAGGGAAATCCCGGTCTGCTGCTGATGACCAGGACCTTCTACCACCAGCTCTGAACCCTGTTCTGGCAGGACTGAGCCATAATGCCATCCTCACTCCACTGCCTGCCCCAAGCCTCGGCCCCAGGAAAACACAGCCTAGCACTCCTCAGCCACACAGCCTCAATCTAGCCGACTTTGAGCGGGAAGAGGACCCCTTTGACAAGTTGGAACTCAAAACTTTGGACGATAAGGAGGAGTTAAGGAGCATCCTCCAGAGCCAGCCTCAGCCTCAGCCTCAGCCTCAGCCACAGCCTCAGCCTCAGCCTCCTTCAGTATCCCCACCAGAAGTCTCTCAGCAAGGGTCATCATCACGTGGAAACAGCCCATCTCCACCCAGCACCAATGCCAGCCTGTCAGCCAAACCAGGCTTCACCCACAAACCCAATGGGTTGGTTGCCTTGCTGGACATGGACAGAATTGGTCATCCAGGGAGAGCAGGGTTTGACACAGATGATCGACCCTGTAACATCCGCTCACTGACTTTTCCCAAACTCTCTGATTCTGGTGACCCAGAGCCAGGGAGGTACAGTCCATTCCCTGCACACATTCCTGCTCCTCGACAGAACCTACCTAATGGCAGTCCGCAGATTCCAACCAAGGCCCATGTCATTGTTGCCCCTGAGCCATCCAACCACAACAAGAGTGTCGCACCAAAGCCGGTGAGCATATTATATGCGACTAGTTGAGTTTTTGTGCGATATAACAATAAGGATTAACAGGTCATAAATAAATAAAAAAATTCAAACCTTATTGATATTCACTAATTTCTCACTAGGCCAACCCAGGGTCAGGATCTGCCAGCCTGCCGTGTGGTGGAGCCCTTCTCAGCATGACCCCCAGCGAACGGCAGTGTGTGGAAACGCTTGTGGGCATGGGTTATTCTTATGAGGGTGTCCTACGAGCCATGCAGAGACAAGGGCAGAACGTGGAGCAGGTGCGGCTTCCTTTCACGCCAATGCGCAGAAATCTGGATTCCTGACACATTCACTGTATCTGTAACACTATATCTGTAAACCTAGCCTTGAATTAAAATAAAGGTTTTGCATCATCCTGTCTGTTGTCTCAGAAATTGTGGCAATAGCTCAGGTTCTGAACAGGTAATATTAAATACTTACATTACAATAATGCAGCAAAATCATTATGGCAATTATCGCTACATGAGGTAACAGGTTTTGTGAAGTCATACACGTCATATAACAGATTTGATGTTTAAATGATAAACTTGCACTGGAAATCAGTTTAATTTGACAGCATAAATCAAAAGAACAGTAAATGAACCCTACTGTTTACTGTATATCCTCATCTATTTAAGAAAAACTAGAAGCACTATATTACTCTTCTGCCATTTATGTAAGGTGAATTTTTAAGGGTTCACACTAGGCATATAATAAACATTTACTTATTGTCTGTCCAAGGTACTGGATTACTTGTTTGTCCATGGTCGTCTATGCGAGCGGGGCTTTGATGCAAGTGCAGTGGAGGAATGTTTGGAGATGTACCAGTGCTCAGAAGAAAAGGTTTGTACATTTTCATTAGATAGTTACACATACTGAACATCCCAAGAACATAGGAAAACAACAACAGACCGCTATAGATAAGATAACATCGATGTTGTTTTTGAAACTTCTCAGGCCTTGCAGTTTCTTGAGCTAATGTCAAGATTTGGTGAAATGGGATTCGAGCGGGATGCCATCAAAGAGGTGCTGCTGGTCCACAACAATGATCAGGACAAGGCTCTGGAGGACCTGATGGCTCGTGCCACAGCTAGCTGAGCCAAGCCTGTCAGCTCACCAAAGCTTTGCACAGGGGAACGCCTCCCGCTACCATCCAACAGCCCCTTTCCTTCTGCCTACCCTATCACACCATGCCCTGCCCTTGCCTTGGCTGTGGAAGGGACAACTGGGAGACTGTTGTGTTTCTCTCCGTGCTAAAACGTATTGTGTCTCAGCACTTCTTAAAGACTGTGCCTAGAGTGGAGGGGGTTAAACTGTAATAATACTTAATGGTGGTTTTAGGTTCAAGGATTTGGTACTGCTAGGTTATTCATGAATAAGAGGAATGACTGGGAATGAAAATCTGAATTGGGCAGTGGCATTTTGATGCCATTCAAATGCTTCCTCTTGGAAGTCTTAATTTGACTGCTGGCAAAACTGCAGAATGGAGTGGGGAGAAGCTGATGACTGGACTTTGGAAACTACCAAACAACCAAGCTGCCATCTTCCACTGCTCACTGCAGACCGACTAAATGGTGGAGGGGATATGGGGGCCTTGAGGAGGCTCTCTTGAAACTGAACCTACTAATGTTAAGGGTTAAAAAAAAAAAAAAAAAGAGAGAGAGAAATAAAGGCACAGTCACCAGGCAGAGAACTGACTCTCAAGAAGTGCCCTCTGTGCTGGGGTGCCCTGCACCTATTTTTGTTCTGCATTATGCTTTCATTCGTTCATGTCTGTTTTTCTGTTCAGTTCGGGCACTTTTTTCATGGCAGTTTAAATACTCAGTTTCTTTGCTTTCTGTTTTAGGAATTGCATAACAGATCATTAGTCCTTATAACTCAAAACATGAGAGCAATATGCTCTTCAACCTGCACTGGAATTGCCTGCAAATGTAGTGGGGAGAAATGGCTGAAAGTTCCTCTTTAGGAAATGTAAAAATATGACCTATGACCCATTGGCACTAATGTGTCATGTACTGCACAGGCACACATATTTCATAATTATCAACTTATTTAAAATATTACACTGACACTTTGATTTAAAAAGAAAATAAATAAATAAAGAGTTCGATATGATGATGTAAGATATGCTAACTTACAAATGCTTTTAACTGTCATGAACCTTTGGTTGCAGACTGGAAAAGAGTGGTCAAAAACAGAAACAAAATGTAAGTGAGGGTTGCTTTTGCAGCCACATCACAGTGCAATAGAGATATTTCATATTGTGTGACTGTTGATTCGCACTTTGAGCCTCAAGTAATTGTTGGGAAATAAGGAATGGTGTTTAAGCCTTGTTGAAAATTTGGGTGTAACAAGACAATGTTGGATTTTCGGTCTCTATCATCCATTCTATTATTGGGTTTCATACCACAAAATATAATCAACCATGACTTTGGTTTGATGTTTTTCTCATATAGCAAAGGTTCATCTTGACTTTAGTTTGGTTGGCATTTCCACTTTCACTTTCCTATTTGAATTCCTCCAATCTGAAATTTTAAGAAAAAGTTCAAAAACATTTTCCAGTATGTTGATTGGGTGCAATTGTTAAAAAAGAAGGCCAGAATCCTTTATTTTTATAGTATGTGATAATGGACCTCCTGAGTTTTGTGTCTGGTCAGTTGCACCAAGGGTAAAAATGGGAGAAATTTTCACATTCTCGAGCTTTGTGATTTTGATGGGGATTGTGAGAGGCATGGTAACAGATTAAGGGCTTAAAGTTAGCAAATTGTGACTCAGAGAACTGGCACTGTGCTTGGGACAAGTCCAGTACATAGTCCTCTGTTTAAATTCAAGGAAAACGACCAATTTGTTTTTGAGCCAACCAGATATAGGGTGTTTTATTGTCAGTACAGTCATAATTTTACTATCAGCTATAAACTATAGTAAATTCACTTCCCAAACTGCACACATCATTAATCTGTACTTGAGTCACATTTTGCTAGTTTTTGTTGTTAGTACTAAATTCCTGGTGCAGGTGAATAACATCATAACATCATTCAGACCTAGTACATTTACTTCTGCAAGGTCATGTGGTTGACATGTTAAGTGTTTTCACTTATTTATTTTTTTTAAATTGCCTTTCTTTTTATTTATCGCAATAGAGAAGAAAGGTATACCTACCTAACAGACACATAAGTGGTATTATTGTCTCCATGCTTGACTCAAGTGTGGTTTTGTTAACCACAGATAAAGCAAGTTGATTTCCACTTGCTTCCTCTCTGACTGGTTACAGTATATAGAAGGTTCTGGATCTCCTTTTTTTGATGCCTCCCGCAATTTCTGTTCTGAGCTTTGAGTTGTGCAGGGTTGAAGTGCAACTACATTCTCATTATTTAGGGGTTCATGTTGAAGGGTTTATATATGAGATTTACATCTAAGTCACTGCATAGTGAATCTAATGAACAGTGAAATATTTTATTAGTATAATAAAAGGTGGTTGAGCTGAGTGTTCTTTCCCAAGCTCTTAAAATGTGATTCGCAAAATGTTCAGTTTCCTCTTGAATTATTTGGAAATTCACATGATTAAATGTGCACATCTTTTCAGTGGTGAGACTGTTGATTGTTGCCGGTGATGTTGTGTTTTCAGAGCTCATTTTGATTGTTGGTTGATGACCAAACATGCCACATGTAGCTAATGAGGAAGTGCAACTCCCTTGCCCCTCATCTCGTTCTTCTACAGCAAACACATTTTTATCAACAATACAGATGATTGTCTACCCAGGTATTGTCACTGGAACTGGAAACATCCAACTGTGAGGCCTAGTGAGTGGAAAAAAGTCAAGCAACACAGCATAGACCATATGCAGTCTGACTATTGTTATCAGGGTAAATAAACAGATGTTTACAAAGTAACATCTGCTGACAGATTTGAATAAGGTCCTACATAGTGCTCATCATGTGTGTGATTTTGTATTTAAACACTAACCATGCCATAATAGCCATCATCCTAATAATCCCTGAAGGCTTAGTCCACTGTCATGAGTATTTATTTAAGCGTTTGATTTATGCACTTGAGCTTGAGAATACAAAAATCTGTAGGTGGCCATTAGTTTGTCCTCAAAATAGAATAATTAGAAAAGTATTAGAAGATCACAATAAATTTGCATTTTGTATTTCTTTTTATTTAAAATTCAACAAAGCTACATTTTTAGACAAATATTTTATTGTGTTACCCATGCATTATAATTATTAGCTTAGTATTATTTCATAATATATATACACGTGTCAATGTGTACTTGAAAACTACATAATTGTAAAAAAAAAAAAAAGATTCATAATGTTACATTATTCACTTGCACCATTCATTTTCTGTCCGAGGCAATTAATACTGTAGCATGTAGTAAAAACAGAAAGAAGTCAGAGTCATCACGTCAATGGGCTCGCAGTTGCCGTGAACGCGCACGCACGACGCTCCCGTTCACGTACGACCTTGTTTTTGTTGATGTTTAATTTGAGTGCGGCTGCGCGCTGCTCAATGCCGTTGCTGGTGACGCGACTTGGTAGGGGAAAAAGATAGTCGGAATCCTCTGGCGTTAGCTAGCTAGCGATAATTTCCAAATTTAATTGTTTGCGCGGCCCAAGTGTCATATTATTTGAGAGGCCATAGGAAGCACGCTAATGATAGAAATTCGGAGGATTTCAACCAACCTGTCCCGTATGTGATCGCCCTTCCTCCTCATCGGACGCTGCCAGCGAGGGCCAAGGAACTAAATAGCATATCGCCATTATATGATCCAGTGTCCAGCGTCACTTTTACCCTCCATGTGGGTGAGGGAACTGTGTGTGTCAGATTATGGCGAGAAAAACAGTTAGCAGGAAAAGGAAGGCAGGAGAGCCCAAGGACCAACAACAGGTAGGCGGAAACCGGTGCTGTTCTACATTAGCTAGCTAGTCAGTTATGTTAGCATGCTAACTAGCAGTGGGCTAGCCAGATTTAGCTGATATGAACTACAACAGCAACAGAACAGTTTTGACATTTTAACAAATTAACCGTTGCATTATATGGCGTGTTTAAATATCGATATAGCGCGTTTCTGTTTGAAAGTCTATTCATGCTAATGTTAGCAAACGGAAGTCCGTTATGAATACCAGCTAACATTAGCCGATAAATTGACTATCCCACATCATTGGGGCTATTATCCAGCTGTAATTGGGATTAAATAACCTTTGCGCTGGTAAATAAATAAGATTGACAGTGCTTTGTTCGGTTGGGTTCATCAGTTGTCACAATTTAAGCATCACCGAAAACACAGTGTTTCTTAAAATAGCTCGTTAGTGCTATTAGACATAGCTGTAGCTATTCGCTAACGTTGACGTTAGCTCAAACGTTAAACCAGGCTACGTTAGGTACAGACGAACCGTAAACTGTCCGTCCATGATGACGAATTGGACGTTTGCCGTCTAAAATATTCCTCAGTTGCAGGATTTCGTCAGAAAAGACAGTCCTGAACCCAGCTGTAACACGAGAACATGTTGGTAGACATAAACTAGAAATTGGATGCTTTTATCACTGTTGCATTTTATTATTATTACGGCCTATTTTTACTGCCAATGCTGTTAAGGCATCATTCAACAGTAAACTTATATCATGTCCTTATTAACAATTAAACTAGACAAATCGGAAAAATTAAAATTAAGAAAAGTTCTATTGATTCACCTGGCCGAGGACTGTTAAACAATTTACAATGAACCTGAATAATTAAGCCAGGGTGAGACAATTCATGATCTTCAGTAATATTTGAAATTCTATTGTAATTCAAATCAAGATGCTATAGGTGGTTTCCGAGAAAATAATTACGTTTTCTGCTGTTTTTTATATGATTGGCCACTTGTGTGTGTCAGTAGAGAATGCTGTTCTAGGACCCCCCTGGCCCTGTGAATGTTTGCAAATGTCTGTGTAATCAGCATTGTTTAATCAGTATGAACGGTCATCCAGCTGATCTTTTCTCCAGTTGAGTACTGTTCAAGCTGTTCAGCCAGGTTCTCTTCTTTCATTTGTGAGCATCCTGAGTTTAAGTTATTATGTTAACATTTTTTTAATAGTTGCAGTGCAGATCTGTTAAACCGAAGCAAAATGAACTGGCCAACTCAATTAACAGTAACTAAAAAAAAAAATATTTTTATAAACTGTATATAGCGCTTTAATTTAGATCTTGGCAACCAGTTTAGCAAAGGTTAAATAAAGTTTTTTTCATTTCAGTTGCACTTAGTCCAAAGTTAGATTTTGTGGTGTCTAATGACTAACACTGATATTCTGCACATCCATTTTTGCCAGCCAGTACTGACCTACCAAAGTGAAATGTTCAAATTCAAAGCTTTCGTGTGCACTAGACCTGTATTGACCAAGCCTGATGAAGTGTCAGCGGCAATATGATGGCAATATTATACTCCCATGCACTAAGGCCCTTAACTCTGTGAAAGGGGGCTATGTGTCCATAGTCCTCTTGGGGATGAGGATGGCTCAACACAGATGTGTTAGAATATTTAAACAGAGAGTTTGAATAAAGGATGTCATTTCGTTCGAGCATAGTGAGTCATATTTGTTTTTCTACTTATAACAGTGAATGGCTTATTTTTAGGCATACTTTCCCACAGTTCTATAAAAATATAATTGATCGTCTCTGAAGTCTCTGACTAAAATCATCTGCTTTCCCACAAGTTCTAAGCACTTGACATTATTTCTTTCTTTTTCCACAGCTGGGCTGGTGTCAGGCACCACACAAGCGAAGTCGTGTTTCTTGTTCATCACGTCATGCCCAGCAGTGGTGGTGCAGTCGGCGCTCTGTGGTATGTGCCCTCCGGGGGCGAGAGTTCAGGCCTCAACAGCAGCACGAGTTGAGGTTCCAGCGGAGCCTGCGTGGCTTTGCAGCTGGCAGGCTCCCTGGAATCCTGAAAGAGAGGGAGTTTTCTCTGGGACGACTCAACAAGGTGTTTGCTTCACAGTGGCTCAACCACCGGCAGGTGGTGTGTGGGACCAAGTGCAACACGGTGAGTTACCCTTTCTTTACCTGCCTCCTTGACGTTAATCTGTGTATGTCTTTTAATCCGTGTACTTAATCAGTAAGTTTACATGCACTTGTATAATTTGAGTACAGACAGAGCAAGTCGATAATTATAACAACCATGTAAACATCATAGCCAACATAGATGCATATAGGTAGTCAATATATAATGCACTGAGCTAAGTCTTCTATATGTCTTTCAAATAATTTTATTGTTTTAGTGATATATCACAAAATTCAGCTACATGTCCCCTAAAATGCTTAAATTGTGTGACTTTGGGATTTAGAAAACAGGTAGGTTGAGTTGTAGATGAAAATATTTTTGAGGTATAATTTGTTGATTAATCTACCTATTGTTAGTCAATGAATTAGTAGTCAATTAATCATTTAGTTTACCACTAACTAATGAGCAGACCTTACCATATGAAACATTTTATTGAAACCAACCATTCACATGTTTCCTAAGGATACTATTCATCACAAACATTCAGATTTATTCAATGTAGCTCTGATTAGGAACTGTGTTGTTTACTATATTCTGTCTTTAATTGGCAGTGTTGAGAATTATTTAACTTAAATGCTGATTGTAAGTGGAAATTATGCTGTAATAAGTCTGCAAAAGGTTGCTTACATCCACATAGAGCTTGAAGTTATTGGAAATCTACATGGCATAATCTTCTAAGTCTGTATGGGCATAGTTTGTTTATCCCCATACAGACTTACAACTTGCAAATGCACTGCAAAGCAGTGCTACCATTCTAGCCATTAGCATCTGCTCCAGAGTTTGACAGATGAGGACACAGCGACGACTCCCAGGCACTGATCAGCAACCAACAGTCAAACAAAACTCACTCTAACAATCCAGATTTGCATGCTAATGTCTGATTGCGCTGCTTGTGCTCAGTGGCTGCTCTACAGTGGTGGGCCGTTTCATTTTTAGAAAGTGTGCCACTTACTGGCTCTCTGTCTAATGAAGTCCCACACTTCATTCACACTTCAACCGTTTGGTTTCGGGCTTTTTCTTTCATTTTTGCCATTCCTGGCAGCAGAATGAACAGAGACATTGTGACGTGTTTACTAGAAACTGGAATTGTTTTGATTTTACCCAGATGAATGCCACTGTGAATTCTGCTTATTGATCCAATTCTTTATCGATTCCCTTATCAATTCCTGACCTGTTTTCTGTGTGTAAAAACCATTCGGTTTTGAGCATCAAACTAGCTGTTTATTACTTGTCAGAACACAATCTGGATGCATAGAATTAAAAAATTATAAAAAAATATGCTAACTTAAAGTATGTGGTAGCAGCCCTAGTGTCCAGTTTGGTGGTTTTTTTTGCCAATGAGAAGGAAAAGCAAGCGTCATAGAGTTGTAGTATACACTGAGACAGTCTGCATATGAGTGTGAAGTGGTTTAGCATGAAGATGCGCAGCTCCTATTCTGGTAAAGGCAAAGCTTTGCAAGTTTTTCACAGTTAAATTTGCTTTGGTCTACTGTTTTGAATGATAAATGCAGATTTACAGTATGCACACTCTACCATTTCTGGAAATGTGCCGTCTTTCTGTCACACAGTGGCGACAAGTTTCCATTAAATAAAACATTTTTAGCCGTTCAGTAATATCCATGATTTTGTCTTAAATGTTTAAATTAGGTGAGTACTGGGTTATCCCAGGTGAATATGTCAGCTCACTGGACCACAACATTAATACATATGATTGTACTGTACACATGTACACATTTCAAGCTAACCTAGTGTATTTTCTTCACTTACTTGCAGCTTTTTGTAACTGACGTCCTGACAGGACAGATAACGCGCATTCCAATGCTGAAGGACAGGGAGTGTCGTGATGGAGGCTCTGGGGTGGTGGGTACGGTGGCGGCAGGGCGGCATTACCACAACACAGGAGGCTCTCGTCCCCGGCTGGACCAGCAGGGCTGTGGAATCCATGCTATTGAACTCAACCCCTCGAGAACACTGCTCGCCACTGGAGGAGACAACCCCAACAGCCTAGCTATCTACCAGCTGCCCACACTGGACCCTGTTTGTGTTGGAGATGTAAGTGATTTCAATCTTTGGGGTTTGTTGATTGTTGATTATGGTTGCTCCTCCTCTCTTTCCCTAGCATAGCTTATATGTGAATGGTGTGTCTTGTCAGAAGTAGCAGTTTTAGCTAGTCTGTCCATATCGAGAGTACTGTGTTGGTTAGTCAATGAGCGGAGTATATGCACAACTATATATACTGTATGTTTTGTGATTCACTGATTTCTCAAGAAAAGCAGCAGAATGTCGAGTCCAGTTCTTTAATTACAACAAGATAACACAACATTAGGGATTGGCTCAACCTTTGTCCAGGTCTCTTAAATACTCTCCATGTATCTGATTTGTTCAGTGATTACCGAAATGCGTCTGGTGATTATTAATGGCTTTCTGCTGTGCTTAATAGAACAACAGGCATCTTATCTTCCAGCATAGCTAGCTAGCTACAGAGCTAGATTCACAAGAAATTCTGACAAAAATGGTTACAAGAACAGCATAGGTCAACTTACAAAAGTACTGTATACTTCAACTTCAATTGGCATTCTTTTATTTCTCATAGTGAAAAACCAAAGTGTGAATTCAAGGATTCAAGGAGTCTTTATTGTCATTTCAACACATGTTGGTACATGAAGTGGAATGAAATTAAATAAGGTCAAATACAATGGCAGTTCAGGCTGATTGTCAGGCTCCCTCGGCTCTTTTGAGCCTTAATGCTGACATAGCATGCTAATAAATGAATATATCAATGCTAATCCTGTGCTTCATTTCATTCATTTTTTTTTATATTTTGCCGATATTGTCCAGCTGCTGTTAAGCATAAGTTGTTCATCCTTTCAACCTGAGCACAACACAAGGTTGTACAACTCTTAAATAACAATCTTTTTTTTCTTTTTTTCTTCTCAGGATGGCCACAATGACTGGATATTCTCCATAGCATGGATCAGTGACAACATGGCAGTTTCTGGTGAGTTTTTCTCAGTTACATGTGAGCATTGGGTAGGGAGCAGTGTATGTTTGCACAAGTGTCCTCATTGAAAGTCAGTGCTGTACATACCACCAATCCTATCTTTGATTTTATCACTTTAATATAAGTTAACAGACTAGTTAGTTACATAAATATATACTGTATATATAAGTGCGCCTGTGTGCGTCTGAATTTTTAGGTTCCAGAGATGGCTCCATGGGCCTCTGGGAAATTACAGAGGAAGTAATGAGCCAGGCTGAAAGGAGTCAGAATGAAGAGACAGTGCCCTCTTATGCCCACATCTCCCACCGTGCCCTCAAGGACATCCCAAAGGAGTACACCAACCCGTACAACTGTAAAGTCCGTGCTCTGGCCTTCAACAACAACCACAAAGTAAGGCTCATCCTGACACAGCTGTTCAGAAACCACATAATACAGCTGTCTGTAAAATAGTCCTAATTTACTGGATGTCATGAACGTGTGAAAGAGATATTAAACTTTACATTTTGTACTATTAACCCAGTAAAAATGTTTGATCCTAAGTTGATAAAAACATGAGTTTTCAGTTCCAGAAACAGACTTACTCTTTTGACCAACAGCCAGCCAGTTTGGTTTTAAATTGCAAACAGACTTGTGGGCATTTTGACTAAAACTAGGTTGGTTTGAAACCTAAAATTTTGGTTCCCAACGAGAACCATTGCTTGGCCAGATCCAGTCTACATCTGCATCTTGGGTGGCCATGTAATAAGTCCCTGAAAACAAACAAGCAAAACGTAGGAGAATTAAGTTGCCGGGTCATCTGTAAAAACCTTAAATGTCAGTATGGACACCTGTTCAAATTCGGTTGAAGTTAGACCACTGTACTCACAAAAGCAAATTGTATGCAAAACTTAGTGCAGAGTTGGTAAAAACTGGGTTCAGCAGAAGTTTGGACACTTACCTATCTACATTGAACTTAAACCAAGTGCCCTTCATTAAATACCAGCAGACACAGTGCTAAGAATGCCAGATTGAATTAAAAATTTGAGTCTCCCATCTCCGAATGGATCAACTCATGTCAGGGTTTTGAGTTTGTCACACCATCTGTCTGGAACAAGCCCGGAGGAATCCATTATAACCAGCATTTTAAGAGGTACCACAGAAGTATTTTCAGTCATTTACATCTCGTCGTCCTGTGTTGTTTTTCCCCTTTTCAGGAACTGGGTGCTGTGTCTTTGGATGGCTATTTCCACCTCTGGAAAGCTGAGCATAACTTGTGCAAGGTACAACACATAGATTGACAAATAATCACATCATATGTGTTGAGATGCCCACCACAGCAGGAAACAGTCTAATAATATCTTTAATTTTCATTTAATATCGTCAATATCAAAATTCTGTTCTAGATACTGTCCACCAAGCTGCCTCACTGCAAAGAGAATGTGTGTCTGGCGTATGGACAGGACTGGTCAGTATACGCTGTGGGATCTCAGGCCCATGTTTCCTTTCTGGATCCACGGCAGCCTACACACAGCATTAAGTCTGTTAACTCCAGAGAGAGAGGAAGTGGTAAGTGAGTTGTAAACTCCTGAAACATACTAATAACACAAGCAGACAGCAGCTGAAGATGTTTGCATATTAGATACTTGGTAATAACCAGACAAGTCAGTGCTGTCAAGTGGTTCACTCTGTGAATATTTGTGTTGGACATTGAAATTGTCTGTATCATAAAAGCACAATAGTTAAATTAATGGTTAGTTTAATGTTAAGTGTGTTTCAGACCAGGTTTTAAGTTGAAGAGCACAGAGGAGGGATGGGCTGATGCTTACTTTTGAATAGCTTTGCATTAACACAACTGTCTGTGTTTGTGCAGGGATCCGGTCAGTGAGTTTCTATGAGCACATTGTGACAGTGGGTACCGGCCAAGGTTCTCTTTTGTTTTACGACATCCGGGCTCAGAGGTTCCTGGAAAACCCTTTCAATCCAACTGGAGGGTATCGGAAATGCCCTGGAGATGGGATCCTCAAACTCACTACAGGAAAAGGCTGGCTGGTATACAGTTTTTTTAATGAACTTTATTGGAAGATGAGGCACCATTGTAGTTGCTGTAGATAGATTACATGTGCTGTCATTAATAGTCACAATTTTGCTTTCTTCTCCCGCTCTCTGTCTTTCTGCATTGTTTTCAGAATCACGACGAAACGTGGAGGAGTTACTTCTCAGACATTCATTCCTTCCCCAACGCGGTGTACACCCACTGCTATGACGACTCCGGCACCAAGCTGTTTGTAGCAGGTGGACCACTCTGTTCCGGCCTGCACGGCAACTACGCGGGATTGTGGAGCTAGCCTCTTCTTCTCCATCGCAGCCTCACTACATCCTCATCCAGATCTTTCGTTTACCAGTCCCTCCAGCTCGCTCCCTCTTCAAGTTCATCAACTTCATTGTCTTTGGTATCCCTCTTGATCACTGAATTGTTACACTGTTTTGCTCAACATGTGGACTCAGGAGCATGATCTTTTTCCCTCACCGTATCACTGCTTTCGATATTGTTGTTGTGTGTATTTGTGTTCCCCATCACACTATCCTTTCTCTTCCACTTATTCATTTGCACCTTCCACCTCAGCTAGTCATTACTTCTTTTTTATATATAAAAATGTATAAACAATGAACATTGAACACAGTTTTTAAGAGCTGCGAAGTCTGCCACTAAGGAACTCGGAAGAGTTTTGAAAAACATTAAGAATAAAGTTACATGTCCATGTTCTCATCATTTAAAACATCTATATCCAACTTGCAGGGATTAGGCTGTGGTCTTTTGCTGGCTGTTTTTTGTACGTAAGGATAGTGTTTACTGCTGCTTCCTCTGTGACTAATGACGGTGTGTTTGCGGAAAAACTTGAGGAATTGTCTCCCAAACCTTTCTTTTCATTCTCTCATTAAATGGACAGCAATAAAAGAGAGGGAGAAGGACCGAAGTGACAGTTAACTTTGAAGGACTGAACTGGAGTGGAGTTTGAGAGTTCAACGTTTGATAGAGAATATTTACTAGTTGGAACAGCCGGGAACAATCACAAAGAACTTCTCTCTTCTCCCGTCAGAGGTAAAACAAAGAAGCCAATGTGACTTTGTGTTCATCTTACAGAGATGATGTAAAGGTTAAGATTGATAAGTGCGGTGTTGTTCTGCTTTGAATTAATCAAAAAAAAAAAGCGTATTTTATTTTTTTCTTTTGAACTTTGTGATTTGACAGGTATATCCCTGCTGATATTATAAATTGCTTTATTTGTATTTATTTTTTCCCCTTTCTTGTCACTTTTATTAGTTTGACCAGGAGTGTTTGCTTCTTTTAAAGGATCTGTTGTCTTTTGGCCGGAAGGCTGTTAAAGCACGACTTTTCCACAAGCAGTGTTCAAATCCTGATCAGTAATGGCTCTGGTGTTATATAGAATTTACTCCAAGAATTTAGGTTTTAGTAGCACCTTAAAAATCATCAAATATGATGATTTATGGATTTGACTCCACTTTTCATCCTGGGAGTCTTCCACAGGCACTGGGGAGAACACCTGTAGTAGCCCAGTTTGATCATCTCAACCATCCAGTTAGAAGGATGCAAGGAGAACTAATGAGAATTTTTGGACTCTGTTTTGGAGTGAAACGTTGCAGGCACATACAGTACATTCTTTTCCTCCTGTTGTACGAAGGAGCGAGTGATTCTGCTCGTTGTTTGGTAGAGGCAGGGTAGGCTTGAGTTACGTTTTTGCCTTCCTCAAGTCTTTCTGTGAAAGACTGCCACAGGTGATCATAGTTTTCCTTTTCTACATGGAACTGTTCTCTGGTTTTCACGATAATGACAGATTGAAAAAAAGAAACCCTGATGACGACCACAAATTGAACAAATAACCAACACTTTTAAAGTGTTTTTTATATATAAATGTGTATATGTATGTGTAATATACATAGGGACAATTGCATACATTTTTATGTATATGTCTGAGAAAGTGTGTGGATTGATCTGTTGGTGATGCCCTGTTTCTTTTTATATATATATACACATTCCTCATGAATGTTTTTACAAATGACTGAATCTGAGGATATTGTAAAATATTAACATCTGGGGGATAAAAGCTATTAAATCTTTAAAAGGAGTAAATAATAAAGTAAACGTATATTGATGTAACGTTTCTTTTTGTGTGCTCCTTTATCCAGTTCCTCTTGAATTAAAATGGGTCACTCCAACCATTTGGTGGTTCTCAGGACAGAAAAGTATCTGTGTTGCTTGTAGTTAAGTGTTTATCATGTTCTGTCCAAATTGCATAGCTTTGAACACAGCAGTAAAAAAAAAAAAAAACAGAGAAAGAAAAATTAAACGATCAATACTAATCCCAGTTTGAACAACGTGTCTTTGATAGAGTTGAATATTAAGTTAGTTGTGACCTGGAGACGAGAGGGGAGCATCCACCGCGGCAGGGCACGTCACGTGACCATCTTGTCTGCTGCTGGCCGAGTGAAGCGTGTTAGCAGGTAATAAAAACACACATTTTCTTACGATTTTCAACTTTGCTTTGAGTATTTCGTCGCGTTCAAACCACACATTAAATTGCGTTTTCCCCGAAGCAGTTGCTCGCCGACTTCTACGTTTCGCTCGCGCGGGGCTGTGAAGGATGTCTTTCGCAATTTTTCTGTTGTCTTGTTTCCCGGCGAGTAATGTCGGGATGGGATTGTGGTCCGCTGCGAGGCCCTTTCTTTAGATTTGATACACCTTTGTTGTTAGCTGGCTAGCGTGTAGTTTAGATGGTGACGATACCTCTGGTGTAACTGCCACTGCCGCTAAGATAACCGTGAGGATCTCTAAAAGCGTGCAAGACTTCTAGGAAGCCAGTTTGACCGCCGCTGGCTATCAACTTGTACCAGATTTAGATAGCATCGTTAGCTGCATTCCCACCGCATCGTTTGTTCAGTATCGACGCTGTAGCGTCAGCGTTAGCATGTTGGTAGCTAACTTCAGTTCATGCTAGCGAGGACAAAGGGGACCGTAGTACTAACAGCACAACGTCGGTCTGTGTTGAGTCGAAAACGACGCCACGAGAAACTGATTAGTTTTTGATGCATAGGTATGAGAAGTTAACCGTTACCGAATAGTCCCGTATTCAGACTTCATGAATAAGTAACCTAACGGCCAGAGGCTAACGTTAGCATTGATTCAAAACAACGCTAGGCTTCCTTCACTACGAAAAATAATTTACGGCTAATTAACAGTTATTTAACTGCAACGAGGTAGATACCTTTATACGTAAATAAACAGCTACGTGGAACCTAACTAATATTTGTCATTTAAATATTTAACAATAGAGATGAGTAGAGCCACTGGATGGTTGTTTTGTTATTGTTAGCGTTTGTCTAACAGCGTCGATACTCAGTTGTAGTTGCATGTTAATGTTTTATTCATTATAAATAAATTGCAAAGCCGCCGTGGATTCTCGGCGATAAAGAGATTTTTCTTCAACTTTTATTTCATTTAAAGCTTGTCCGTCTTTATGCATTAGCTTTGTTCAGTCCCGCAGCCAATGGCAGCTCTGTATTTGACAGCGTCGCTCAGACACAGTAAGCTGGATTGCTATTGTTCTGACATTACACAAATTGGCCATTGCAGTTATTCTAGTGACGGGCACTATCATGAAAGTTTGCAATTCACATTGCGGTACGAAACGCAGAGCAATTTCCATGCATTTGCAGATGGATTAACCCCATCTTATGCCACTTTTTAGGCTTTTGATACCATTAATTAACATATTTACAGACAGATATAAATTGTTCAGGACTCCTATACATACAACACCATTCAGCATTTCAGCGCAGTCAGGTAGTACTTGGGAGTGTGTATAAAAGTCCTAGTTGCTTAAAGCCATATAACAACAAGGGGGGATGTTGGGGTCAGGGTGTATACTGTTTGTTCTGCTTCACACACTGTGTTCAGTGCTGTTGGTAAGAGGACACTAGGTCTCTCTCCCTCCTTGACCCAGATATTTTGCAAAGCTGTTGCGTCACCAGACCAACTGTGTGTCTTACAGCTTCCATATGGGCTGTATTCATGATTGTGCAATAAGACTTAGCTATGCTCACAGGGAATATTTCTGATATTAACCACTGCGGTCCATGGACTCAATCACGGGAAAATACTGAGTCTCTGCTTTAACTACATTGTAACTGTGATTTTAATTGGCAAGTTGTTGGTTTTCATCACTCATCCTGTTGTGTTTTTGTGTCCCTTTGCAGATTTTTCTATTTTGTACATACAGAGTTTTGTATATACTGTATATGATGAGCTCGCTGGGCAGCGACAAGGCCCGGGGTCCCCGGGAAAAAGCGCTGCCAGCAGCCACTCACACATCACAACCACAGAAACAGATACAGGTGAGCCAGTGGAAACGAATAACTTTGAAAACACAGTCCTTGGACTCGCAGAAATGATGAGATAAAGCAAAAAAGTGCATACAACTTCTCTTACCAATACAACCACAATTCATACAATTTTCTTTTGTTTTGCAGCTATGCAGCACATACACTTTTAAGTGCAAAGATAGGTGAAACTTGTTCAGTGACGGCCTTACTGTCTTTGTTTTACAGGCAACTGCTGAGCAGATTCGGCTTGCTCAAATGATCTATGACAAGAATGATGCTGACTTTGAGGACAAAGTTAATCAGGTGGAGGACATTTTGGGCATTTGTCAGACAGTATAAGACCCATGCCTGACTATTAGGCTGAGTCAGTCATCTGTAAATGTTCTTCTATGACTTCAGCACTCTGCATCGTGCATTATAACATTTGTCATGTGCCTTGTTGACTGGCAGACATGGATTAATATGTCTGTTGCCTCCCCCAGCTGATGGAAGTGACTGGGAAGAACCAGGATGAGTGCATGGTTGCACTTCATGACTGTAATGAGGATGTTAGCAGAGCCATCAATTTCCTCCTGGAGAGCACCTCGGACATGGTAAAGAACAACTTGTACTTAAAAACAGCCCTTCACAATGTGTTTCACTGAAATGTGTGATTTACATTTTGAAAAAAAATGATAAGCACAGGACAAAAACAGCATGAACTGGAAATAAAGGAGGATCCCTTTCATTCTATGAATCTGAAGTTGTATGTGTTTGGCCAGTAAATCTACTTCAATGTCAGCTGTAAATCAAATTTACAGAAGGACACTAGTATATTTTGTGGGATGTTGATTTATTTAGAGATATTAAAGTTTTGCAACAATTACTTTGTTATTGTAAGTTTCCGATATTTTTGGCACTTTCCTAATATTTTACCTCTTCTTGGCACATCTTTCATATTTCTTAGCTTTTGTCCTCCTCTGCTGTCATATATTTTTTTAATCCTGTTTACATTTGAAATTCTCCTGTCAGCTTCAAGCGAAATCTGAGCTGTTGCGTGGCTTGTGAAGGCAGCTGTATCGATTAAAATAGAGTTGTCTCTGTTTTGTCAGATATGAATAAGACGAATGACTGAAACACACAGCTGAAACATGTTCTGCGTAGACAGCCTGTCAGGCTGCCAGTCCTTTTCTAACATAAGGGCATACAAGCATACAGAGAAATCTTTAATATTTCTCTTTTCTGGCACAATACTTAATCTGGTATGCAACATGCTGAGGAGGTGAACAAATGGGGAAAACCCAAGTTTTTTTTTCCTGTATATGCTTTCAAAAGTATGGAGGGAGAAAAACAATAGTTGCCACACTTTAATTCTCTGAGCTGTCCTTGGACTGCTGGCTCTTTGTAACACCAGGATGTTTGGGCTAGCGTGAAGGTATATTATTGTACACATTTCTTTGGTCATTCTTGAGCTAACACGGCGAAGTCAAACAAGGCTACCAAACATTTGGTTGTCGTTCTGCCTGAGTGAATATCCTAACATTTCTGGAGAATACAAACCAGCACAGATGGTTAGGAGGCTGCTGGGCAAGGCAGCCAGACAGACAACTACCCGTATCGTTATGATTTCATGGAAGTCCAAAAATAGGAAATGACCGGTTTTCTCCTTTACATGGAAGACTCTTTTGTTATGGTAGTTAATGCAACCCTCTGATTACATCTGCTTCGGCTGAACTTTTAAGGTCTCAACTGTGGTAAACAAAAGGAACGGTGACATGAGCATGTTTTCTCATGCTGTGAGAGTAGACATAGCATAAGAGGAGGCTTGCTTATTTATATACGTAAAAAAAGACATGATAGGGATGGTATAGTTGCAGTTTAGATTTTTTAGGAATCATTTTATGCCCTGATCACAATCTGAGTCATTTTATTTTGAATATTTTCCAGGAATAAGCCACAATTTTGATATTTGTTGTTCTTACATAACACAGCTGCATAGTGTACACTTCACTACAGAGATTGGTCAAAAATAGCTGCCACTACAGCTTTCTCTGTAACTCTTTCTAGGAATGTTTTTATGATGTCCTGCAATATTTGTTCTAGTATCTCTTGAACCCTTTGAAATGTGGTTGTCGTTCATGCTCAAAGCACCTGAAGCTATTTCTACAAACACAAGTGTGAAATGTTTCTGAATCTAAGGCAACAATGCGCTTTTCAAAATTAAATTAAACCTGCTCTGCCTGCAGTGCATTGTCAGTGTTAATATCTTATTTTTTTGCTGGTCTGTGTTCATATGCATCAACGCTACAGATGGTGTTTGTTGTTGCTGCATGTTTTAATATAGATTTTCTGTAATTTTCTTCTCTGTCTTGTCATTTGTTTTTTTCTGTGTTCAGACATCATGGGAAACGGTGGGGAAGAAGAAACCCCTAGTAAAGGAGGGCCCATCAGAAAGCAAGGAGAACAAGGAGAATAGAGAGAAGAGAGGAGAGAGGGAGGCTAGCAAGGGTCGTGGTACTGCTAACCGCAAAGGCAAAGGGGGCAGTCGAAGCCGTCAGGGTATGAAGTCTCAACTTCGCATTAATTTAAATCTAGTTTTGCTTCTAAGTGTCATATTTGATTTTGTCATACTACCGCTACAGTAGTTTATAATGCTTTGTGCATTTGTACATGTGCAGCCCGACCAGAGGAGAACGGCGTAGAGGTGGCACCAGTGGACAGAGGTTCAGATCGAGGCCGGAGGGTCAAAGGTGGCAGGGGTGAGCAGAAGCACAATACAGCACCTTTCAGCATGGCAAACACTTGGTCTGTGTTGTTGACTTACATGTGAATGTTAAACAGGAGCTGGAGTGCGAGGTCGAGGCAGAGCACCAGCAGGGAGCAGGTTCTCAGCCCAAGGCATGGGGTATGCAACTTTAGGTGTAAAATAATCATTTTCTGCCAGGAAATGTAAAAAAATACTATTTTCTTCTTTCTTTTGTTTCTGAATAACAATACCTTGTTCTTGTAACTGACTCTAGAACGTGTTTTCATATATCAGCTCCTTAGAGATTATTTGTGTTCAGTTGCCAGTCCCAATTAGAAACCTACCAAAGGTATCCAAGAAAAACTTTTGCACAAACTCCAGAAATTTGAGGGGCAAGCTGCCCTGTTTTGTCTGAAGATATCTTGCATTACCCATTGCTTTTACATCTTGAATTTTGTCAGTCTGTTTGTGGCTACAGTTCTGCTGGATAAAATGTTAAAGGCGTCCAAAATCATGTCAACACTAGGAAGAGAAGCCTGTGGCCAAGCGTCATGTTGACCCTGCTACTATGCAGATTCTGTAAATGGTTATGAATGAAAATTCAGAAATAGTTTATCAAGAAAATAGTGAACTAAATCTGACTGACTCACTGCCAGCCTCCACTCACCTTTGAGTGTATTTCTGTGTAACTCGGAATTCCTCTGCTTGAATCTTCACCAGGACTTTCAATCCTGCTGATTATACCTCAGAGTCTGGGACAGGGACCACACAAACAGAGGTTTGGGACACGGCGACCAACAACAGCACAGATGGGACAGGTGAGCTCCTGTTGATCGAATAGTATGTGCACAAAGCAGACGGTTCTGCTCTGCCTGGGTGATATTCATGTAATTGGATCTGTGTACGCTCCGTTCATCTTGCATCTTGTTTATCTTCTTATAATTCCACCTGAATTTAAACTATGTCAATCATCATTTGGTTGTCCTCTAGT
This sequence comes from Chelon labrosus, assembly GCF_963514085.1. Lineage (NCBI taxonomy): Eukaryota > Metazoa > Chordata > Actinopteri > Mugiliformes > Mugilidae > Chelon > Chelon labrosus. The sequence goes on from NC_140340.1 coordinate 27,374,564, forward strand.
TGCCTGGAGGAATACTTTGGAAGACTGGGCAGCTGAGGACTGGAGTGAAGACGTCAGTGTGAGTTAACACAAAGAGAAGCACATTACAACAAAAGTGTCTCAGTTACAATGGGTTTGATGTAACAATTGTGTCTCTTACATCTTTTTGTGTTTCTGCAGCTCTCTGAGACCAAAGTGTTCACTTCCTCGTGTGCACCTGCTGCTGAGAACCACATCACACCTGGGCAAAGGTCAGTAACTGTATCTCATTGTAGTATTTTTTTTTCTTATGTTTGTAAGTTGTTAGATGTTTTGGAAGGATTTTCTAATTGCCTTTACCAATTGTTTCTGTGTTAGTCTGGATCTGGCCTCTCTGCTGCAGAAGCCTGTGGGTGGAGGAAGAGAACCACCATCCTCCTCTTCTGCTCAGAGTCTGGTCTTCACTAACTCTCACCATCACCAGCAGCCACCCCCCAGCCGCACCACCACCAGTAGCACAAGCTACGCACATGCTGCTTTGGTAAAAATATGCTACCTTTTTCCCCTGAATGTGTTCCTTCATCTGTCATACAGTCCAGATATACAGAAACAAAGATTGATGATTCCACTCTCCTCTGTGCCAGTCATCGGTTCTGGGTGCTGGTTTTGGGGACTTGGGCCAGGCCAAGAGGACTCAGCCCAGCGCTGGAGCTCAGATACTGGAACAGCTGAAGGGTCCTGGCTTGGGTCCACTGCCCTCATCCCAGGCCGCACCACCTGTCAGCACCCAAGGAAACAACACCTCCATTGGACGACTGCCAGGTCTGGGAGCACCTGTGCCTCCACCCTCCTCTTCCAGCTGGGACATGAAGGCTTCAGAATCCAACAACACATCGCTGTCTTCACAGTTCAGCCGTAAGTGTTCAAGTGGGAATTGGCTCTGTGTGGTGGTGCACACAAGTACAACTGTTCCTGTCACTAGGGATGTCCCGATCGGTATTGGTGCCCATCCTTTCTGCCTTTCTGAAATGATCGTATTGGTGTCAAGCTTCAGCCTTTTGTAATAATTTATTTTAGGTCTGCCATAAATCAAAACCTCTTCAACGTCCTCTTCTTTGGCTAGTGTCAAAGCTGCCAAAAATAATATAAGATAAGCCTTTATGAATCTATAGAAGAAGAAATTTTGTATATTTAAGTTTGGCTTGGGACTCGAATTGGCCGATATTTGATATTAAAAGATTGGTATTGAGGAGCAAAAAAACTTAATTGGGACATCCCTACTTGTCACATGTTCATGTAGGCATGTGTATCTATTTTAAATCCTTGACCTCTGCGCGCGTTTTGTTCTTTGTCTGCAGGTGAGTTTGGTCTGCAGCCAGAGCCCTCTCTTGTGCTGAGCCAGCTGGTTCAGAGGCACACAGGCCCCACATTACCACTGGCACGTCAGCCCAGTCCTCCATCACAACATGCACCCCCTGCTTCAGCCTCGCCTGCTCCCCAACACACCAGCACGCAAGCACAGGCAATGATGGCTGGTGGTAAACCTCCTGCCCCAAGTGCAGGGCTGGACCCTCAGGGCAGCAGTACACCACAACAACAACGGGCACAGCTCAAAGGCCAGAAACGAAGGATACCTCCCACGTCAAAGGTAGAGAAAGTTAGGGATGGACGTATGGTTGCAGTTATACTGTGATGCACATTTAGCTAATCTAATCTAAAATTGTTCTCCAATCTATTACATAAAATGCAAGTATTCTATCAAATTCTTTTGGTATACAGTTTTAATACCTCCAGTTTCACCTTCTTTCTGGCAGATTCCATCCACGGCAGTAGAGATGCCAGGCTCAGCTGATGTCCCTGGGCTAAACCTCCAGTTTGGAGCTCTAGATTTTGGCTCAGAGTCTCCGTTACCAGAATTTGGAGTTGTGGAAAATTGTGTGAGTGCAGCATCCAGGGAGTCCACACCGGCCCCTGCCCCAGCACCACCTGCATCGGGACCAGGGGCACAGAGCCAGACAAGCCTGTACTCCAAACCACTCAGGTACTCTAACTGCTGATGACTAGTTACAGCTTTATTAATGAAGGAAATGTCTATTAAAGTTAAAAATTAAATTCCAAAACACTGTATATGTCATATATTAGCTTGGACTTCAACTTACATTGACCTTGGAACTTCCTTCTGTTGTCTTGTAGTGAGTCACTGGGCAGCACTCTCTCCGTTACCCTGCCTCCACCCCTCTCCTCATCGGAGCCAGTATATCACTCCTCTTCGGTGGCGTTGCCAAGTCTTGCTTCCTCATCATTAGGGACTGCTGGCTCTACCAATCCTCCCCCCTCTTCTTCAACAACCTCCACTGCCTCCTCCTCTGTACCCACTTCCTCTCCCTTCTCCACAGTGGGGGGAAGTTACGATGGGACCATGCCCCCTCACACACGACTGGGCTTTTCGCAGAACAAAGAGGCCACAGGGCCTGTTATGGTGTGTAGGAATAGTTTACAAAACAAATGTTCATCCTGCCTTAAAGGCTTAAATTGAATAAGATGAAAACCATTCAAATTCACTTTTGTCTGAATCTGTCTGCTTCAGTCTAGACAACCACATTGCATTATTGTGTCTTGTACTTATAAACACTGTGAAGGTGACAAATTACAGGTCATGGGTTATCAGCTCTCACAGCTCTGAACATATTCTCATACATAATAAATAAATTCTGTTCAGGTTCACATTTTACTTCAAGTAATGTCAAGCTAACACTACATCTGAATCTGAATCTATGTTCTTCATATACTTGTCCAGATATGTTGATTGTTCCTGTGATTGAATTCAAATATTGCTCCTTCTTTCTCATCACCAGAATGGCCTGAATGCTGTTAGGACGTCTGCTGCTCTGGACAGTGAGTGACCTATGACCTAGAACATATTTTTTAATGAATGTTGAAAATAACAGCCACCTGTCATTGACTAAGCAACTTCAAGTCAGTTATATTCCACCCCTCTTCTCAGCTTCATCAGCGTCCTCCACACCGAAGCCAGATTCACCGTCTATGAACATCAGCACCAATGGTGCCTCAGCACCTTCCTCCCACTTGTCCTCTGCCCTGCCAGCACACAGCTCCTCCTCGCTCTCCAGCCTGGCGCAGGACATGCCCTCAGCGAGCCAACTCAACTCACTCAACAGGTGATACACGCAAAGATTATGTATGTTTACCAGCTAGTTGACCAAACTCTGTCACCTTGAAGTCTCAAGTGAATCCGGACTTCTGGAGGCCTGTTAGCGTGAAAATACTTCTACTTCTGACTTTGTAACTTTTTTCTTTTCCACTGTGAAATGTGTAATTTAAAGAAGGAAGTAGGGTTATGCAAACTGAAATGATAATGTTCTGAAGATGTGACGCCTCCTTGCACAATTCCTGATGATAACTCTCTCCAATGGCCTTCTCTCTACAGCCACGTCAGCAATCATTCTGCAGTGTCAGCACTGGGCCCCAGCTCTCACACTGTAAGTGCCTGTTTGTTCTGCCACCATCATGACGACATGTGTAAAACATGAACTTGTTCTCCATAAAATAAAAACAAGTGGACAGGTGAATGTATTTTGCTCCACATGATAAACAAAAAGCTGCATAGTTTTAACACTGCAAATGTTCTATCACATAAAGCAATATTTACACAAGATACTGAATCTGAGCTATGGTCAAAGCCAAGGCCAAACAATCAGCGCTCACATCAGGAAGCTTGTTGCCTCGTCACTGTAGTCTAAGCACTTATTGATTGTTTGCATGTTTTATCACAAAGACATGCTGCTTTACAGGTCTATAGAATATAATTACAGCATGCTGATGTGAGAAATAATGTAAATGGAGACTAGGAACGTCCTGATCAAGTTTATTTCTTTTCTGAAGAAAGCTCTATGGACTGGACTTTGTTGTTGTTTCGGTGCAGTGTACTTAATGCATTCCATTTTGTGATGATTTTTTTTTTTCAACTCAATATGGTAGTAGTAGTGATAGTAAATGGTAGTACATCTCCTAAGTAACTCTCCTACTACCACCTCACAAAACCTCCACATTGCACAATCTACAAATATCTGACTGACTTCATTTTCCAATGATCTGATCGTTTGGAAAAAAATGCCTGATACCCATCGGGACATCCGTAGTTAAGACATAGATGTCACAAGAGTATGGATGGATGGATGGTATAGAATCGCTAACACTGGGGGGACCGCAGTCTAGAAACCAATACACAGACATCATGCATTAACAAATGAAATCTGGAAAACATACGATAGACTCAAACACAAATGCAACCTGTTTCAAATGAAACCACCTTTCTTGTTTGTTTCTCTCCAGTACACCTGTGTTGACAGCAGTAATGTGAGCTCTCTGGCGTCCTCGTCTGGCTCCTACACGTCATCACAGCCCTCAGCCTCCGCACTCCACTCAACCCACAACAGCAGCAACAGTAGCAGCAGCATCAGCCACCTGGTCAACATGCCTAGCATGGGCAGCAACATGAGCAGCACAGTTGGCGGCATGGTTGGCACGAGCGGACTCCACTCTGCTGCCACCAGCACAACGCTGGGACTTGGCTCCAATGGAGCTACTGCCACATCCAACCTCTCTGCACCAAGGACCACAGCCTTGCTCTCCTCCACAGGTACGCACACACTTCTAAATGCTGGGACTGTTAATGTGTGTTGGGATGTTTCACTCACACCATTAAGTTTCCATACTGATACTTTTCCAGATTAGCTATTCCAAACACATGAGCTTGATTGCCAAGTACTCTCGGATTGGCGGTGTTAGTTTCCATGAAAGTAAAGTGTATGAAAGTAACGGTGTTGTCATTGTATTTATAGGTAAGGCTCCTCCTAACCTGTCCCAGGGAGTGCCTCCTCTACTGCCCAACCAGTATATTATGGGCCCAGGAGGGCTGCTGCCCGCTTACCCAGTAAGTAGACTCTCTGCATCTACCATGCTTATGTGTGCTTTCATATTAGTGAACACCACTAGGGCTGCAAAAAACAATATATATATTATTTTTTTTTTTTTTTGGATTATCGATTAATTTCCGCAGTTAGTTTCCTTATAGAACATGACCGCATCAATAATAAACCACATGATGATACGTTAATGACAGAATCACACTCTGTACTCATATTAAATACTCATTTGTTTATTCTAGATTTATTCATTTTCTTGTTAGTTAACAGCTACAAGGACAGAATATTTTAAAAGGCTCTCGTTACTAATGAACAAACATCGCCTAAAGTATTTTTAGGAAAAACATTCTGCTGATGCTGGAGCACCCCTGCTAAGTAGGAGGTCTTTAATGCGACTCAGAACAGGACATATTGTGCATTTACACTACCAAAGAAATGCAGACACATATGACCCAGACCACCTCCAGATGTGGTCCGAGATCAGATCTCTCAAATGCGATCTCAGTGTGTCCTGGGGGTGTTCACACTTGTACTTTATGCTGGTTACTTGTGATCGGATTCCCCAAGACAGATGATAATGGAAGATCTGAACAGGGCCATAATGAAATATTTTAACAAGGAATCTATGAATTAAGAAATAATTTCAAACAGCTTGTGCCGATTATAATTGGATATAATCTGTTGAGTTCTTGACTTCCAGGCATTGACCACCAGCCAACAATCAGAAAAAAACTGTAAAAGCCTAAATACGTATGTTGCTTTCTCGTTTATATGAGATTGATAAGCTCCACGATGCCCTTTTCTCCCAGTGATTAGATCACTCATGATCACGATAGTTAAGCCACTCAGAGATTAAATGAACTGTAGGCTCAGTTTTCAGTGTATGTTTTTGTATTTTGACATAGTTTGTGACTAAGTGTTTTTGTTCTTTTTGTCTCACAGCAGATCTATGGCTATGAGGACCTCCATATGCTCCAGTCCAGACTGCCAATGGTGAGCCACATTATTGCATTCTTGTCACAACTCGCTGTAAAGTTTTAGTTTGTTATGGTTATTCCCCTGATCCTCTCCTCTTCCTTTAGCCCTCTTTGCAGGATTACTATGGGATCACATTCCCCGGCCCCACAGCAACACTCTCTGGCAGAGATGGGAGCCTAGCCAACAACCCCTACTCAGGTAAAGCACCCTTACCCTTGGCTTGCTTATCCAAAATCCTACGATCTAGTGTCTGTTCTTACACGACATCCCTCGTTTTTGTTAGGTGAAGTCACAAAGTTTGGCAGGAATGACTCCACCTCCCCGGCACCCCCCACGAGCCTGGCGGCCCCACAGCCTCCCCAGGGCCAGAGCCAAGGACAGAACCAGGCCCAGCCTCCTCAGCCCCAGCCCCAGGGCCAGCCGCAGCACCACAGCAGTCAGCAGGCCTTTTTGCCGCCAGGCTACAGCTACACAGGGTTGCCTTACTACCCTGGAGTGCCCGGTGCCGTACCCAGTGCTGCTGCCTTCCAGTATGGCCCCACCATGTTTGTTCCTCCGGGAGGCCCAGGACCGGCTTCCGCCAAGCAGCACAGCATGGGCCTCGGCCTGGGAAACCCCTCGGCTAGCCCTTTCCAGCAGCAGACACAGCAGCAGCCCAGCGGTTACGGCCAGCACACTTTCAGCTCAGGTTCATAACAAATCTTACTAACTTCTGCTAACTTGCATAACATAAACACACAGGTCATTTATTGCCAGAATTGTTTAAACTGTGATGTTGATGTTTCCAGGGTATGAGGAGCTGACAGCGGGGCCAGCAGGAGTGGAATACAGCAAAGGGTACAACTCCTCCTCACAGGCACAAGCCAAATCAGCTGCTGCTGGGCCTGGGAAAGGTAAAAAGAAGTTCCAAATGTCCTATGCTGTATGTTTTAAAGTTGGATGGATATCTAAGGTGTAAATGTTGTTTTGCCAGGTGTCTCAGTGACATCCAGTAACTCCGGTGTGCCAGACATCAGTGGAAGTGTTTACAATAAGACCCAGGTGAGCCTCAGATCCCTCAACCACACCACCACCCTGTTAGCAGGTGTCCCTGCTAACTAATCATTTCTCCTCCGTCTGCAGTCTTTTGATAAGCAGGGTTTCCATGCGGGGACCCCCCCTCCCTTCAGTCTGCCATCAGCACTGGGCGGTCCAGGGCCTCTGAACCCTGGAGCAGCACCTGGAGGCTATGCACCTGCCCCATTCCTCCACATCCTGCCTCACCAGCAACCACACTCACAGCTGCTGCACCACCATCTAGCTCAGGATGGACAGGTAATAAGATAAGCGTCATACTGTCGGTAAAAGTCGATCACTGTCATTTTTGGCAGTGTAAACCCACCCGGTGGTGCTTGTAGGAATTGATAGTAACCATTACTTTTGAATGAATACAGACTACCACCACCTAGTAGTATATATTTTATTCCACAAGGACGCAGAACATACGTGCTAACTGGCTACTTGCTGCAGTATTTGCAGCGTGTTTGAGTGAAACTGTTGATGGTGATGTGAGGGGACTGAGTTCTTAGCCAGAGAGTTTGTGTGTTTTTCAGATGTTTACATATTTATTATCTCTCGATGTCCAGGGTGGTCCTAGCCAACGTGGCCAGTCCAGCAGCCTGCAGCAGAAGAGCCAGGTCAACAAGTCGAGCTACGGTAACTCCCCCTACTGGGCCAACTGAGACGACGGCATCTGCAATGAGTGCGTGCGTGTGCATGGACAGACGCCATCACACAGCACCACACCGACGTATCTGACTGACAGATCACAGAGGGACAAACCATTTTACAACACAAGCTAAAACACACACACACACACTACCACCCCCTCCCCTTTGCTCTGTACATCCCCCTTTTCAAATTTATGGCTGTTGTATGTAAAATATATTTATGTATGTATTTATACAGTATATATGTATTGGTAGGACATAAAAATGTGGTTTTCTGCATTTTGTTTTTATTTTGAAGGACATTTTATTTCCAAAAAAAAAAAGAAAGATGAGAATGCTAAGTCATGGAGATGAAGTTGGTGAATATACTTGAACACAAGCATCTTGTGATGTGGATTTTTTTTGTATGCATACATGAACTGAAATTGATGTACATAGATTATACACATCATTTTCACGGCAAAGGCCTTTTTATTACAATCCGTTTTGTAACTTTGGTCTCCCGCATCTGTGAATCCTTCTATACTGAGGGTGACTTGAGTTGATAGCTTGATTTTTCTTTTTGGCCCCGTTTCCTTCCATCTGTCTCTTACTCCTCAACTCTTTACTAGTTGGCTGGTTTGACCAGCCAGGCCTTGGATTTGATGTCATTTTAACATTGGTTTAATCCTTGTTGTCCAAATTAAAAGGTATGAACAGTTTGAATGGATCTGGCATCAGTATTTGCAGACACTGTGGTTTAAAATTCGGGCCCGTAAGTTGATTTCATACGCACGTTTATACAACGTCTCTGAATTATAGCAATGCAGAGTAGTTTCCCGAATGTAAACGCTACTGTGTGAACGAATGGATGCGTCAAACGAAGAGACACTTTTACACTATGAAATCTAATAAGTCGAACACACTTAATAGAAATATGGATTTAGTGTTTTCTACTTGACAAAAGTTCCACCCTGTTTAAATAAACCATTAACCACAAATTCAGATTTAGTAATACTCACTCACTTATTCAGGTTCACTCAATAGTTTTTATTTTTAGACACAATTCCAATATTCTAGTAGTGGTGATCGTCTTTTGTCAATACGGTCAGATCATCAACTATGACAGAGGAGAGAAATCCATTTAGTTATCTAGTGCCACTAACGCCACGTGACCCAAATTAGACAGTTTAATTAAAAGATTTCCCTCTTTCTTTGACAAAGCAACATCATCAACATGGCCTGGACGCCAGTGAACGCTCCAACCATCAGACTCAGGGTGTCAATCTGTCACCACTATTAACATAACAGCTACAAACACTTTGGAGCGTGAAACATCTTTTTTTGAACATAAACAATCACTTAGTAATGGTTGTAGACCATTCAGTCATTCCAATCAGTAGTAGAGATGATATACAACTGTTTATGATCAAATATTCAGTATTTTCTTTTGAAAATGTTTGAATCAAACAAAAACAGAATGCTCCTGAATTCCCATGTCCTTCTTCAGTTGCTACTGGACCTGAACCTGCCAGTCACACACTGATCTCACTGAGGGAACGGACTCAAAGTTGTTTTTGCTTGTGAAATATTTCATGGTGATTTCTCTGCAAAAGATGGGGGGAAAAAACCCAAAAAACAAATCATCAAACATCTTTCATCGCTTAACAGTGGTGATGTAAGTAACAACCCTAATGATCTACTGGAGGTTTTGATTCAAAGCGGTTAAATGCTCAAAAAATGACTTGAATCACAGAAAAACATTTGCACGTGTAGGCAGTAATAATACTTTTTTAATACTATGTTCCATAGCACATGAATCCATTGTAGACAGGAAATCCCTTGTGGTGTCACTGGAGAGTCCAGGGTACTGGATGTACTAAAAGATGAAGAGCATCAAAGCTAAGAGGGATGCTTTGATGAGACATGCAGAAGGGTTGTGCGCTTTGCGGAAAACCTGAAAAGATGCTGTTCTGCAGAGACTCCATTTAGCCCGTCATATTGCCTTCACCTCAGCCACCAACCCTTCACAAAAGAAAGAAATTGTTCTCACGAGGATGGAGACAAAGACAACACTGAGCCTCGTCTGTAGATACACTTATTCATTGTGGAATTGCTTCCTTGTAACGTTAGACTTTGAATAATAAAAACCATTTAAATATTTACTACAGAGACATCAGCTGCATTTACACTACACTTAAGTAAACATATGTGGAAAGTACACAAAAGTGATTCCTTTCAGCACATAGAAATGAGGACCTCTCTTCCAGCCCATCACCTACAATTCTGTCCATGCCAGCAGAAGACTTCTGAGTACAAGTCTTTCTTGGCAGGCAGGTGGCTGCCCTTGCTTGCAGGAAGGCTCTAATGGCAGGTGATGGAGCTCAGAGTACAGCCTCAGCTCTGTGGAGAACCACACACCCGCTTCTGAGGGGCAACTGTCCTTTGGAAAGCACTGTTGAGTTTTCAGCAGTCCTGCCATCTCTTCCAAGAGCAGTTCCTGCATCAAGGAGCAGAGCGTCTCAACTGCCAGTCCTGTTGACAAGACTGAAAAGAAAAGGTAAGTTCTTCTGAAGATATCACATCAGGCCCCAGGTCCGCCACGCTCTCGACCCACTGCAGTTTTCGTACCAGGAGAAGGTGGGGGTGGAGGACGCCATCCTCTACCTGCTCCATCGGACTCTCTCACACTTGGACAGAAGGAATGCTGCTGTTCCCAGATGATACTGCAATTGTGGGGTGTATCAGGGATGGACAAGCACAGGAGTACAGTGAAGGACTTTGTCTTATTGTGCAAAGTGAACCACCTTCAGCTCAATACAGCTAAAACCAAAGAGCTTGTAGTGGATTTCTGGAGGTCCAGGCCTCACCTGCAGCCTGTAACCATCAACGGGGAGTGTGTAGAGGTGGGTCAGACCTATAAGCAGTAGTCGAGTTGAGGGGGGATGAGGGGGGATGGCATCTTATGTTGTAAAATACTGTCTTGAAAAAGAGATAATTGTTATGATAAAATAAACTTGGCTTGATATGATTTGAGAAGATTAGGAAGTCTTATTATCAGTGTTTTCTGTTGATAATGAATTTACATGAATTACACCCCCCCCCCCCCCCCCCCCCCTTTTCTTAAGGTGGAAAAAATTGACCATCCCCCCTGAATTTTTTTTTACAACTCGACTACTGCCTATAAGTACCTGGATCTACAGCTGGATCACAAACTGGACTGGTCGACTAACATAGACTCAGTATACAAAAAAGGTCAGAGCTGTCTCCATTTTCTCAGGAGACTAAGATCATTTAATATCTGCCGGAAGCTGCTGGACATGTTCTATCAGACTGTCGTTGCTGTGGTGTGCTGGGGAGGCAGCGCTAAGAAGAAGGGAACCTCACGGCTGGACAATCTGATACAGAAGGTGGGCTCTGTAGTAGGGGCAGAGCAGGAGTCCATCATGAACAATGTCCACCACCCTCTCTACACGACACCATAGTCAGACAGAGAAGCTCGTTCAGTGACAGGCTGCTGTCTCTGTCCTGCTCCATGGTTGTTTGTCCCTCAGGCCATATGAATATACAACACCTCCCTGTGAGGAACCAACTGGACTGTGATTATATATCAGAGGTGTCAAGTAACGAAGTACAAATACTTCGTTACTGTACTTAAGTAGATTTTTCAGGTATCTGTACTTGACTATTTCTTTTTCTGACGACTTTTTACTTTTACTCCCTACATTTCTACACAAATATCTGTACTTTCTATTTCTACACTATTTGAGAACTACTGGTCTAATGTGAAACAAACAAATTCAGGTATGGTGTGGTTTCTGTTGCTATCATTAGCTTTTTGAGGATTTTTTGGAAGCTAGTTTACAACATTAGCAATGCTATGGAAACACACCTTTTGATAGTTTATAGCTAACACTAGCTAGCGGTTTAAAAACAATAACCCAATAACCCTCAATTTATTATTGAAAAATATTCAGATGTTCATGCAGGACATCTGGTCAATTCAGTCTAGATTATTCTGCTAGAACTTTTTCATTTTGCAAAATTAACGGATGAATTGTTTCATTAATGGCAAAATCATTTTTACTTTTTACTTAAGTACATTTCAGAGCCTGTACTTTCTTACTTTTACTTGAGTAAAGGAGTTGAATCAGTACTTTTACTTTTACCAGAGTATTTTTTTACACAAGTATCCGTACTTTTACTTAAGTACAGAATGTGAATACTTTTGACACCTCTGTTATATATATAGTTTTATTATTATTATAATTCATTCATCTTATGTCCTGTCCTATGAAGGGTCCTATGTGGTGAAGCCCTTGGCCCAGACACCTCCAACTGTTTTTCCATCCAACAACAGACAACCCCAGACTTTCCTGCACCCTGCAAAGGTTGTCAGTGGAGCAGGTAAGTTCTTTTCTACCCATCCTGAATAACCGTAGAACAAGCTGTAGAGTTAAACATTTATTCTTTGGCTTTTTGAACTTGTTGTTAAAGAGTTTTAGCTGCAACATTGTGTTCAGTGTTTGAATGAGGGGAAAGGAGAGTAAGAACAGGAAATAAGACAACCAGTGACTGCAGAGTGTGACTTTGATCAAACCTCTGGTGTCACACTGTTTCACACTGCTCTCCTCAGATGACTGGTAAGACATCGACACTAGACAAAAGTCTTTTCCTGCTGAATGAGTGCTGGCTCTCGTGTCAGTTACATTACATTATAGCTATTTATTTATGAACCTTTCAGTGTGACATTTATTTATTTATGTCTGGACAATTTTAGTGAGGAGACAGTAAATATTGTGTCATATAAAAATGCATTTTATAAAGTTAACATTTCATTTTCATCACTTTAAGAAGCAGTTTAAACCTTTGCTGGGTTGGTGCCATTTATTCTTTTCATATAAATGAAAATCCTTTAAGCTCTGGCCCAACACCACTCTGAGACCTTGAAGACAAAACTACATGAAGTGTGTCTGTTCTTCATTGGGGAGGTATTGTACCCACTTTCCTGCATCAATCATCAGTAGAAATATTGAAGTGTAGTGAAACATCGACACTTGATTTGTGTGTCTCTTATTCCTCTTTGTCTTTCCTCATTCAGAGAGCAGAGAGAGCATGGCACAACACCTGCACCAGCTGGTGGATAACACTGGAGCAGCTCACATCTTCTCTACACTGAACACTTCCTCACTGCTGTCTCCAAAATGTCTGTGGACGCTGCACTGACAGCTAAGTGAACCACTGAATTCTATAAACCGACATGTCAAGATTTAGAGCCAAATTAATTCATTATTCACTCTGAATGAAAATTGTAATGGTCCACAGACATGGGCAGATGGTCCTCAGTGAACTGACTTTACACAAGGACTTTCTGAACCTGTGGACAAAGATTGTCCCTGAGGAAGACAGATACTCTCTGGACAAGATCCTGAAGAACACCGAAGCACAGAGGGCCCTTGTGTCTTCACAACCTTCACTCCCAAGTTTGTAATCATACCCATTCAAATGTAAATAGATGTTTCTATACACATCTTATGTTCATAACCACTGACTTAACACATTTTCTCCTTAAACAAATTAAAAGCTGGCAAGTAAAAGTGGACTTATCTGTCCAAATGTTGAGAAAAAAAAAAAAAAATGGTTTTATTAAAAACTTACCATCTTAAAGGGAATTGAACTTAAAAACAATGATTTGATCCAATTGTTCAGAATTCAGAATAGTGTAGATATGTATAATTCTTAAACAGAAAACAAATGTGATCAGGAACAGACAACTTTGGTAGACAAATTTATTTACAGTGGTCAAATTAAATTTCATTTTCTTCAAGGCACAGTTATAAGCATGAATACAGTACAACATAAAGCTTCAACATAAACTAGCCTCAGATAAATGTAAAAAGGAATAAAAATAAGCTGTACACAAAAATAAAGATTCAGTCTCTGGCCGTACTCCGGTTTACTCTGCGGCCTCCTTTTTCTTTTTCTTCTTTTTCTTCTCGCTCACAGGCGTTTCCGGGGTCTCGTCTGCTGGCTCTGCGACCTCAGTTTTTTGTTTCTTCTTCTTCTTAGCTGGAGTCTCGGTTTCCTCTGCTCCGTCATCTGTGGCAGCCGCTTCCTCAGATTTTCGCTTCTTTTTCTTCTTGCCTGGAGTCTCCTCTGCCCCGTTCTCTGCCTCCACCTCCATCTCCTCGGCTGCCTGTCTCTTCTTTTTCTTCTTCACGACGGGGGTCTCCGCGTCTCCGTTCTCCACCTTCAAGGACGAAATAAAACAGTCAGGGAATAATGTCTCGCTAATGTCTGGCCCAATTGTTTAAAGACGCTCGTGTGTGTGTGTGACTCTCTTCAGTGATCAGGCCCACTGATTGGGACCAGCCAATGGTTCGGAGTCAGGATGATTTAGCATGTCGTACACTGAGAAAAGACCATGTGTGTGGGTCCACTCTCAAATCAAAACATGCGGAGAGCAAATCCTAAAACCAAAGCTCACCTCAGCGTCGCCGTTGGTTTCTCCATTTGCTTCTAGTTGTTCCAACTTCTTCTCACGCTTCTTGCGTTTCTTTTCTTTCTTTTCCAGTTTGCGTTTTAGCTCGGCTGCGACGTCAGTAGCCTTAGATGGAGGGGAGGGAGAAAAACAACTATTACAATCCGGACGAAAGCAACAGACATTCACTAAAGAGTCACCGCGGCTGCGTCAGGCTCATTAAATCAGTATTTACCCTCACAGCAAGGTCGGGAAAGACTTGTCGTCATCATTCGCAGCATTAACATACTGAATGTATGCCTTTTTCCAAACTATGAAAACAGATTTGCTGTTCCAAGAAACTAATTTGTGTCTTCTCATACATTAGACCCAAGTCGAGGTACATTTTTATGCTCACCTCTTTCACAGCCTCTTTCATGACATCCACGTTCTTCCGTGGCACATCCCCCGTCTCGTAGAAAGACAGACGCTCCTCCACCTGTTCGCGCAGCTTGTCGCCAAACACGCTTGTGGGTAGCTCTGTAAGAAGGCAAACAAGACGAAGATCAAAACAAAGCCGTCGTGGGATTAAAGTGGGCTTATCGGCGTCCCAAAAGACACGCGGCTCTGCTCAGGAAATAGCTTCTCAACATCAACCCGAGGGTTGAATACTGTTGACGAAAAATATCTGCATCATCGCAATTATGCCACAAGAAATCTGAATTAAAACACAGGAATTAAATGAATCCGTCGTTCTGCAAAAGGCCGCCACTCACCAGAGAAGCAGTCGATACGGGAGGCGATGGTGCACTTGTTTGCCAGGTATCTGGAGATGCGGCCTTTATTCTTGGCAGCTGCGCGTCCAATGAAGGTCGAGTGGAAGATGAGGCCGTACTTGGGGGTGTTGCCTCGTGTCTTTAGGGCTCTGTGTGAAAATACAGCTGCTCACATTCAGGACTAACGGGAAATTTCAAGTAACATGGAAGCAAATGTGTTTTGGGCGATGACAGAATCTGTAGTACTAATTAAAAGGCTAGTATTTCTGACATTTGTGTTAATCTACACAAATTGTATTATGGCAAATGTATCTGCTACTTTAAATGATCTGAGTATAGAAGCAACCTGAAGAAGTGTTTAGTAGATTTCGTCCAACTAAATCCTATGACATGAATTAAATAGCCTGAAGTTTACTACTACATGTGAAATAGTTTCGGTCTAACTTTACTTGGACTCGGCTCTAACTCACTGCTACTATGTGTCAATCAGTAATCACACCAACATGTTGAATCATGATCTCATTTTCTACCTCTGTGCTGTGAGTGGCTGCTCAGACTGTGGGGGTGCATTTGGCCGAGAGGGATCACTCCAGAGGAGACCTTAAGTGTTTGTCTCCTCCAGTCACCCTGCTCTGCTCCAGCCCAGCCCTGCCATCACTGCAACCACTGTTTTCCCCAGCAGGGAGGGGGAGCCCCAGTACCTGAACAGGGCCTTCTCTGCTCCCAGGATCTGAACGGTCGACGCCGGGTACTTGGCCAGGTTGGTTAGACTGCCGGCATGGGAGATCAGACGAGCTCCAACCTGAACGGGAGATAAACCGGGTCAGTCTCACCCACTAATTACAAGGCATTTGTTTTTGATCTCAACGCAAATCAGGCTGACCATCAGCACCGGGTATGTTGTTCATCACACAGATTCAGTGGATTGACAGATTTTGGTATAACATCATTGGTCATAAATGTCAAACTATAGATTTCTATAAATATATACGACTGCTTACCACTTCTCCGATTAAGGCTGCCAGGTTTGGAGCCACTTGGCTCATCTTGGAACGCAGATACTCCTGCAGCTCCAGCCGATAAGCAGCCAAAGACACAACACGGTTTGAGAACCTCTCAATGTTGATCAGATCAATGGGGGAGATATCCATACCTGGAGAAAACAGATCCGAGTGTTAACATTCATGACAATGCCACATCTATAATACTGCACGCAGCAAAGGTTGTTTCTCCCGACAGGATCCGCAGTGAAGATTTGTGCCTTCACTACAGGTTTATGAGAGAGATACTCTACCCCCCTGTGTTAGGCACCAAGGACGATTATGGGTCCAGGGTGGGCAAAAAAGGGGCCCCAAAGCATGTCTATACTCTGATGTAAGATTCAGTGTGCTGACCCATAGACGAGCGAGACGCATCCAGGATGGCCTGAGCCTTGGCGCTGTCCATCACCACCTCCTCCAGGCTCTCCAGGCTCTCCTCTGACAGCTCCTTCCTGTTGCCAATGAGCTGAGCCAAGCGACAGTACATCGAGTTGTCGGGAACTACTTTGATCAGCTCTGGGAAGTGGTAGCCGTACCATTCACTGTAGACCAAAAAGAAATGCATTAAAACACCTGTGAAGCCACCACAGACCTCTCGATCCACAAACATCGGCAGCGCGTTTTGGTGAGTAAATGCACGCGGCAAGCTGTTCCACCCAACAGCAGTGCCCCACCAGACACCAGTTAATGTGCCTCCCGTTCCTATACAGTCAGCACTCCAGAGTGTGCCGTCTGTGGTAAGCATTAGGAGGACACTCAAAACTTAATGTGTTAACTACAAACACATTCAAAATATTGGAGTTAATTTATCATAGAAACCGCAAAAAAAACTGAGGTAGACGTTAAATTTTACAACTGACGACTCCGTGTCAACCAAGGCCTTGAGCAAACAAAACGTCCTCCTATCAAGCAGCAGTATTTTTCAGTGTGTGACGAGAGAAACCTACCGGACGCGCATGGAGAAAGTATTGATGTCTTTGTCCAGCTGATCCAACAGAGCAATGGACTGGATGATCATGTTGTCGACCCTGTTGACATTGAACTTCACTTTAGCTCTGGAGTAGCTGTGGCCGAGACCCAGCTGCGCCTTGGAGGCAGCCTGGCCGGTCAGACCCTTCACCAGGGAGTGGAAGTGCAGACGCAGGCCTGACAGGACAGGACAGATTAAGAGGGTTTGTCTGGGTTTAGAGGGGCAGTGGTGGGACAGCGCACGTCCAGTGGCTGTTCAGATTTTCAGTAATAACCTTCATAAATATCAGGATCAAATTCGCATCACAACACGCCACGTTTAATAGCAACAGAAATGTCTTGCTCCAAGCCCCTTACATCTACAGACACATGGCAACGGTGAACCCTTTCCTCACCTCTGGTTATCTCGGCCACCACTCCTCCAGTCTGGATAGAAAGGCTAAATTCTTCTTGTAAAGCTGCTCCGATCTTGCCATCGGAAACCCCCAACACGGCTTTCTTTTTTCCAGTGCGAGGCAGATTTGTCTCTAGGAACAACTTCAGGTCGGCGTGAACCACACCTGCGAGTGAACAAACGGAGGTTACTTATCTACGTATACAATTTTTTAAAGTATACACTCATTTGCCACAACATCGTGCATTATGTACCGTTACGGATTCTAGCCTAGCCCACTGACTAAAACAGGATTGTAAAAATAAACGTTATTTTCAGTTATTTTAACAAAACGAAAAAGCCCGGGTTTAGAGCTGGGCCGTACCTAATGAACAGGCAACTGAGTGTAGACCATGTGCATTCTGCCATGGATGGACAAGTTAACCAATAACTGTTCTCAAGAGAGACTCCAAATTAATACAAGCATTCAGAGATCTCGAATGTAGCTTGCTAGTACAGACGTTTTATCCATTATGGTGTTCCTCAGATGTTCAGGGTTGATATTAAATTGTCAGCACTTCAACTCAGTGGATTGACAGATTATAAAACATCATTACAACTGAGGATCCTTTAAATCGGGGTCAGGGCGAACTGAATAAATAAATAAATACTTGCCTTCAGAGATGGCGTTCATGTTCTCCAGTGCACCCTGTGCTGACTTGAAGGGGAAGAAAGCAGCCAGGCTCACCATGCTGTTGAACTTCCCCAGGTTCAGTACGCTCTCCTCAACCTGAACAATAATAAAAAATAAAATAAAAAACACACGGTTAGCCTTGCTCCGTGCGAAGGACAGCGTGATCCGGCAAGGAGTGGCGAGGAGAGAAGACAAACCTGAGGAAGCAGCATGCCGATCTCCTCCACCTCTTTGATGGCGAACAGCGCGTAGCCTGCCGCGTGCTCGAACAACACGTGTAACAACACCTGGGGGAAATAAATGGAGAGGACTGAGGAGGGAGACCGACAAATCACGACTTGAGGTAACACATGACAACAATCAAAGCTGTTTGTAAAAACTTCCAACAGTTAAAGTGTTTACCAAGAATCCACGTGATAACCCGTTAAGGCGTAAGTTAGTCTTATTTAAGGAATAAATGTAATGTTAGTGTCAACTATGCAATATATTTAAATGCAATAATAACTCCGTTAATAAGATCTGTACTTTAAACGCGTTTATTAATCACTACTGGTAACCACGAGGTCGTCTTGGTGAACCCACGTGTTGACCTGGGCCCGTACGTAACGTAAGCTAACATATGCTACCAGCCTAGCATAGCCCAGGAACACCAACGCTAACTCATTTTACACGGGCTCAAAGTATGCACCACTAAGTTTAACACGACTGCGATTAATACATATGCCCCGGTCTCTCGACAGTAGTGGCAGTTTCTATACTTCAAGCTAAATACAATTTTTTTTAGCTAATGTTAGCTACATAGGCGGCTAACAGCTCCTCTGAAGGCCTTCAACTCCAGAGCGTTAAACATGTAAAACTAGTCATTTCTGTTCTTTAAAAGTCAGTTATTACAAATAGCCTTTCATTGTATCATATGAACTAAAATATGCAACTAGATCTATCCACCCAGCACCTCTTCTCTTACCATGATTTGAAAATCTCTGCAGCAGCACGCAACGCGTGTCTGCTCCGCAGCTTCACCTCGGGAAAAAGACGGAGCTCACACGTTTTCAGCTTTCAGCAGGCTGCCACATGACCCAAATCCCGTGACAACGATCTAATATCGCGAGATCCGGCGGAGAATCTGTTTTATCTATCTATCTTTGACTTTTCTTTTTAAACTGACAAACATCATAAGTGCACAATTTAAATGGTTTTTAAAAAGTTTGTCTCTTGCCATTGACTACTGCACGTATTTGGTGGTCGTCTGGAATGAACTGGGCTTCAGCTTCCTAAAACCTGTATCACTGAAGTAGGATCAAGTTGTTGTTTTTAAAGAAAAACATAGAATATAACCAGATGCATCCATTAACGGGGAAGTCCACTACAACTGCAGTACTTAGTCAGCGAAGTAGTGACATGTTCATCTAACAAACTAAGATAATTAAAATATAAAAATACATTTTAAACCACATCTATTGTCTACGCATGTCTATTACTGAGGTGATGTGTGTCATTCAATCTCTTCAGTCCAAAGACTTGGATATCTTAGAAATACTAAAATACTAGAAAACATGACGTCACTGAACGATATATAAGTATAAAAATATCATAACTACATAATATAAATGTCCTGATGCTAGGTGAGAGAAAAATGTAACAAGAGCTTTTGCGTCATTGTGGACGTGTGTAAAATGCTTTAGAAGAGCCACACTCGTGTGCCTGAACGGCAATAAAGCAGACAGAACAATGGCAATGTTTTTACCTGAACACTTCAGCAGAGTATTCAGCAGTTACGCGTCATATTTAGGAAAAAAAGCATCAATAAAGTTCCTCAGAGTCATGAGGTTACCAAGTGACAGGTGTATGCGGATCTGCATGCGCACAAATAACAATTTAGTGGTAGATAATAACTTGGAGCAGATAATTTACGACCTGACCTCTTTGGGCACATTGTCTCCTGGCTCTACTTCCTTTCAGCATTTAATTTGGTGACCCAAATGAATGAGGTCATTTACAGATTAAACTTTGCTTCTTGATTTTGTCATTTTTACAATTTGTTTCATCTTCTTCTTAATGTGTTTATTTTCTGTCATGAATGATGAGTGATTTACTTTCTGTTCTCTGAGGATCCTGGAATTCACAATACAGCAGGACATCAAACTTATTCAGCGGCCGTAGAACACTATTCGGAAACACAAAGTTAGTTGTCAGTTTGTCAGTTCGTCAGTCTTGTCAAGGCCAGCATAGATACAGCATGGTGGGCTTACTATGCTAATAAAAAAATTCCTGAGTAATGTCTGCGTTTCCAGGAGCATGGAGGAGAGTGCTTGAAGCAGCCTGTTGAGGAGCGGATGTGAGGGAGGACAGTAAAAAGCTTAGGGATCAGGAGAGGGCTTGATATAAAGGCTGACTGGGACAAGCAGACGCTCAGACCAGTGGAACTCTGCTCATCCTGAAACACACTTCCCCAAGCTACTGACCAAGGCTGAAACAGCACGTGAGTAACATATGGCTTCTTCTGCTTCTCTGCCTCTCCCCTGCTGTCCCTCGGGCTTTCCCTCGCTCTCTCTTCCTTCTGCCTTTCTCCTCTTTGACGTCTTGCCTTCACCCGCTTGCATTTGTGTACAGAGCTGTCTTGTTGTTGTAAGTATGGCCGGTTTGCTCAGACTTCTTATCTCTCTTGTCTGTGGAGTAGGCTGTTGTTCTGCCTCACGTAACCCCCACACTTCTTTCCTATCTCTATTTGTCAACCTCTCCCTTGCATAAGCATGGGACACCCTGCGTCCTTCTCTCTGCTGCTCTCAGTTATGGCACACGCATAGTTTCTGGTACACACACTCTTCACCTCGTGTCAAAAGTTGACCTGTTTTCACTGTCACCTATCCTTTCCACTGCTGAGAAGGCTTTCCATAATTTCTGCACATTGCCTGAACTCAAGGCCGCTCACCCCTTGTCATGTGGAAACATAGACTGCATTGTGTGACCCTACTGTTCTGCATTGACCAACATGTGTGTTTGTGTCTAGGAGAGAGCAGAATGAGCATGCGCGGAGCCGTGGCTGCTTGTGTGGTGCTGGCGTGCATGATGGCACTGCTGGTCGAGAGGACAGAAGGTCACATCACTTTCTTCAGCCCAAAGGAGATGATGCTGATGAAGGTAATAAGCATGTGCGCAGAAGTTGACCCAAACTGGAGCTGAAAGAATGAGTCACTTAATTGCTCATCCAAGCAACACAAATGTAATCAGCTATTACACCAATCATTAATTGGTTTATAATCCCTGTAATTTATGTAAACACAAATGGCTACCATCCACCGGTTGAATCTTCTTAAATGAGAGGAATTAATTTCTTTCAAGTGAGCTTACTATCTTAATATGTTCAAACGAAAAATGCTCTAGAAAATTATCGTTTGTTTGGAATTTTAAACTGTTTTCTGACATGTCATGGAAAAAAATATTAATCTCCACAACAAGAATTATCTTGGAAATTAATCCAATTCAACAGCTCGACATGGAACAATAATGACATACTTGTTTGTGACGTGAACGTTATATTGTCCTGTGGCTCTGCTTGATGTCCATCAGTAGGACTACAAGATGTGATTAAGTTTTATTGTAT
This sequence comes from Chelon labrosus, assembly GCF_963514085.1. Taxonomy (NCBI): domain Eukaryota; kingdom Metazoa; phylum Chordata; class Actinopteri; order Mugiliformes; family Mugilidae; genus Chelon; species Chelon labrosus. The sequence continues at coordinate 27,396,047 of NC_140340.1, forward strand.
GTAGCAAATAAGGCTGAAAGGGTAATAATCTGTAAATATTTAGGCCATCAGTTAACGTGATTATCATTCAGCAGTTTTACGCCATTTATTCCAAATTTCTTCCCCATTTCTTCTTCTCAGGTTCCAGTGTCTGAATTATTATTATTATTATGACCCACTCTTTTTATTTTTATTTTGTATCTTCTCTGACAAATTATACATATTTGAGTTTTGGTGTACAAAACAACGAATTAGATGATGATGGTGATCTTAGGTTATGGGGGCTCTTTTTTCCACGATTGCTTGGATTGTCCCTTTTTCCTTTCTTCTCCTTTTCTTCTCATGCCCCAATTTTATTTATTTATTTTTTGCTCGTGCGCTTCGTGCACTGGCATGGATAGGGGCCCACTGACATTAAGCCCAGAATTTGGTGCTACACCCCTGCACCCAATATTTAAAGAAGAAATAATTATTGGACAAACCAGCAGCTTTGAAAGTTGTATCCAACTGAAGACTAGGAAGGAAAGATTCTCAATTTTCTAGGTATAGTGTTGTGTTTTTCTGGTTTCCAGCAGGTCCCAGTTAGTACAATAAGCTGATAACCTCTCCACAGCTCAGGAAACAGACACAGGAGTTTACTGATAAAAGACAAATCTATGTATTCACTCACATTTATACATACATCTTCGGGCAAAAGAATGACCACACGTTGTCTCCTCTGTATGACAGTAGTTTTGTATTTTTCCGTACATATGCCTAAGTCTGTTTTGTGTTTGTGCGTCCTTGCTGCAGGAGCGAGAAGGCAGGAAGGACATGGAGCCTCGATCAGAGGACAGTCAGTTTGAAGAGGTCACCGTTCAACAGGTTCCTCAGATGGAACATGGTGGAAATCCTGTGAGCACGCATGCACGCACGCAAACACACCCACACACACACACACATACACTGGTGTTGTTTTCAACCGGCACACTACAAAACAACCCTGTCATGTAACACATGCGTCTTTGTGTCCAGGATAAAACCGTGGAGTTTGCTGTCCGTCTTTCACCCAAACAGCTGGATCACGTGGCTCCGGTGCTTGAAGAGATCATCCACGAAATAGTAGAGGAGCGTCAGAAAGGTATTTGATTGATGCATAGACACATTCATAAGAATAAAATAATAAAGCTTTGACCTTGTAACATTTTTATTATCAAGACTTAAATAGACTCTAGTGATGACGCTTTGATTAAAAGCCTCGTCAGTAACCATAACATTCTCTCATTATCCCTGTCTCCGCAGCCCAGTAGTGAGGCCTAAGTCACGAGGGGATGAACTCTGTATAAATTCTTCAAGAAGAACTGAATGTTTTATTGTGTTGTAATGAATCAGTCATTAAAGGGAAGTTATTAAGTCAATCTGGGTTTTTCTGTTGTCATTTCTGAGGAATCATGTCAGCTTACCGGCCACATGGTGTCAGCATCTGTCTCGTTTTCATTTCACACGTTCACACCGACGTCACAACACTCCCAGGAAAATAAGTTTAGTAGGACAGTTGTTATACTACTGTTTTACAAAGCGATTGACCATATTTATATTAATGACAAAGTTTTATTTTAGTAAATGTTTATTTCTTTATACAGGAATAATACACTTAATGGTCATAGAAGTGTCTGCAAAGTCTGCAAAGGCAGCTGCTCACATCATATCAGACTTAGCGAAGAAGTGCAGTGAGGAGGTGGTATTTGACCCCCTTGCTGTTATTTTGCCAGATAGCTGTCTCAGAGCTTTGATGTCAGTCTCTCACAGACCTCGAAATCCTTGACCGCGAGGGCAGCGTCTCGAGCCAAAGGGGCAGGGAGAACCAGGGAGCAGTCGCTGTCAAAATACTTCCCAGTGACCCCCTCTAATTCTTCGGCTACGGCGCAGTAGATTGGGCTGACTGCACCCTCTTCTGGAGACTGAGAGGGAGACAAAGATGGAGAAGAGGGAAGTGGATTCAACAAAAACTACAATAGAAATCTCTTCAAGTGCAAATACAAATCAGAAACTCTCTGATGGATGTCCATTGTAGCAGTTGTGGAGCATATATGTAGACAGAAATCACAGATACACATCAGAGTTTCTTGCCCTGCCTGACTTTACCTTGGCAGTGTTGGTGTGTTCCTCGATAAGAACTACTATCTAGAATGTGATAAATGATCTGCTTGTGAGTCCTTGGATCTCAGGGACACTTTTGACACTGTTGACCATAAAAGTTTATTATATAACTTAGAAAAATGGGTCAACCTATCCAGGCTAATGTTAATGACTCACCTACAGGAGAGGCTGCTCTTTGTGTCACTGACACAGGCCTGTTTCAAGGTTTTGAAACTTGAAACATCAAATTTTTCTGTCAACATCTGATGAAAAGCTATCAGACTTTAGTAATGGTCTATGTTCCAGTATTCCACAATAAGCTGTGTGGCCATTTAAGTTAACTCAGAATGCAGCTCTGCATGTTCTCGCTGGGGTCGGGACACTTTACACCTGTTCTTAGAGCTCTGCATTGGCTCACTATCAAAACTGGATTATAAAAATGTAGAATCCTTGAGCAGACCCAACAGGGGACCCATCTACTTTAAGCTGTGTAAAGACACAACAGCAGAGGAGGGAGATGGGGCAGGGACACAGAGTTAATATCAAGTGTAGCATATGATTTAGTAACATACAGGGCATCAGGGCATCAGGGCATCCACACAGTCCTATTCCAAAATGGATTAAATTCTACACACAACACCCCGTAATGAGAATGTGAAAAAAGTTCTTTTGAGATTTTTCAGATTCATTAAAAATAGAAAACTAAGAAATCACATCAACATGAGTATTCACAGCCTTTGCTCAAAACTTTGGCAGCGATTACAGCCTCAAGAATTTTTAAATATGATGCACAAGCTTGGCACACCTATCTTTTGGCAATTTTGCCCATTCTTCTTTGCAGCACCTCTCAAGTTCCTTGAGGCTGGATGGGGAGTACTGGTGTAGTCCAGGTATACGGCGTATTCCTACTTATTTTTCAGTTAGCATTGCGTATACCCACTTCTAAATCCCCCCTGATGCGGCCAGTACTGGCTGCCAGGGCCTTCTCTGATTACACTGGTTAACTTTAGGCACGAGGACTAATGAGACAATCAGAGGCAGAGTAGGACGGGGGATGCGCTGACCACCTCTGGAACCTGATTGGACACCTCAGGTGCCAGTACGACTCCAGTTGATTGACAGGTCACTGCACGTCCCGTTGAGTTGAAACATGCGCGCGATTCGAATGAATGGAATGCGAATGAGAAACGCAGCGACTTCCAAGTAAGCTTTTTTCTAAACGAGTCATACGTCTCAAGTCTCACGCATTGGGCGTGAGACACACGCATTTCAACCCGTTCACACGCTCACACGCCACACCTTGTATTTCTCACGCAGAGAAATTACCACGATAATGGGGACCAAGGTGCGACGCTATTTTTTAAAACAGTGGAATAGGTCTGAATCAAGCGCGTTCCCGTAGAGTTCAGAGGCTCCTTTCACGCACCAGCAGCCAATCAAATAAAAAGAATATAGCTACTGAACAAAAACAGGATTGCTGTATCCGGGCAAGATTTAGATTTTCCCGGTTCAGACGCTCGCTGAGAGAAGGACTGTCACATCGAGTTACATCTAACTCATTACAAAACTTCCGGGTCACGTAAACCCGACCAATTAAATATTAAAATCAGTCCTGTGTCCCGTTTTTCCATTTCGTATTTTTGATCTGAGCCTAAAATTGAATTTTTTTTCGTTTTGTGTAAGATTAAAAAACAAGTAGCAAATAACCAGTCACTTTTTATTGATTGCCATTTGAAAATGGAAAGAAGACTGATACACCAATTGTAAGCATGGGTGTGGTAGTGGGGGGAAAAGGGGACCTGACTACCCAGGGCCCGAGTAGGGAGAGGGCCCATGAAAACTTTTTTTTTTGCTCTTGCCCTCCTTCACTGCCATGGATAGGGGCCCACTGACATTAAGAGTGTACAGGGCCCAGAATTAGGTGCTACGCCCCTGATTGTAAGTCATCTCATCATTTGATTTTTGTTGCTGGGGAATATTGTGAGCTGATAATCAGTAATGTTAGCAGTTGACCAGTGCGTGAACTAGCCCAGCTAGCCAGTTGAATCCCGGCTAATTTCAGCAGCTATTCTGACACTTGTTTTTTAGGGCGTATTCACACCAGGAAGGTCCGTTAGTTCACTTGCTTTGGTCCGGACCAATTTTTTTTTTAGTGCGGTTCGCTTTCACACTGTGATTAATTGCAACCGGACCAGAATTTATAAACAAAAACACATGTGCTAAGGTCGTTCAGCCATTGGCTGGTAAACGTATAGGCGGGGTAAAGAAGGAAGCCAAATGTCCCACGTAAATAGGCTACAATGGAGACTTTGCGTACTGTAGGTCTACTTGTTATTATGCTAGCAATATGGTTTATAAACTGAGCGCTGGAATCCCCTCTCTCTCATTTGTTTACTAAAAATCTTATATACTTCTGCATTTTTATGTGTTTTCTCCAGCATTTGAGATATCTGGACATCTGCCCAGATATCTAGGAGGCAGCGTGTCTCCTCAGAGCTCCAGGTTAAGCCACGGTTCATCTCTACCTAACCTACCTGCGTTTGTTTGCTTCACGTGTCTCTCTCTGTTGTGTGTGTCACTGGGCTATCCTACATTTCCCATAACTAGTGCAGTGCCCGTCGGAAGTATGTATTCCTATAGTGGGAGCTGAAGAAGATTTTTCAGTTGTGACCATTGTCGTGACCCATGTCTCCTCCCCACAAAGACACCTGCCCAGTTTCAAATCAGCGTGCCACAGACAGACAGACAGACACAAACTCACCAAATAAGTTAAAATAAATTCTTGATTTATAGATAGATGATCAATCACTCATGTTTTGTCTGTAAACTGTAAAATAACGTTGAGTCTCCGTTGCCATGGTTACCATCTAGCGTTTGAGCCAGCGCAATAATTTAGAACTGTCATCAGGCAACTGGAAATATTAGAGCGGAGAAAATCTATTTTACCGATATATTTTACATTTCTTATCCAAACAACGTCAAACTTAGCAGTGCACATCTTCGTGCCCGTAGCGAGACCCCTGCCCAGTTTCAAATCGGGCCAACGGTTCGTGACATATGCGTGCCACAGACAGACAGACACACAGACGCTTCTTGATAGATGCGCGAAAACTACGGGAGCTCGTCAAATCCAAAAAGGTAGATTTTTGCAACTTGGGTCGGATCGAGGTCGGGCTGCTTTCACACCATAAAGGAACCGCACCAGGGTTTAGGAACCGCTCCGAGACCACCTCCTCAGCTGGGTCTCGGTCCGCTTGTTTGGTCCGCACCAGAGTTCGAGTGATTGTATTCACACCAGTCAAAAAGGTCCGAACCAAGCAAGGAAACGAACTTGAGTTCGTTTTAATCGAACTAAACAAGGCAGGTGTGAATACACCCTTAGGGCGTATTCACACCAGGAAGGTCCGTTAGTTCACTTGCTTTGGTCCGGACCAATTTTTTTTTTCTTTTTTTTTTTTTAGTGCGGTTCGCTTTCACACTATGATTAATTGGTACCGGACCAGAATTTATAAACAAAAACACATGTGCTAAGGTCGTTCAGCCATTGGTTGGTAAACGTATAGGCGGGGTAAAGAAGGAAGCCAAATGTCCCACGTAGGCTACAATGGAGACTTTGCGTACTCTACTTGTTATTATGCTAGCAATATGGTTTATAAACTGAGCGCTGGAATCCCCTCTCTCTCATTTGTTTACTAAAAATCTTATATACTTCTGCATTTTTATGTGTTTTCTCCAGCATTTGAGATATCTGGACATCTGCCCAGATATCTAGGAGGCAGCGTGTCTCCTCAGAGCTCGGTTAAGCCACGGCTCATCTCTACCTAACCTACCTGCGTTTGTTTGCTTCACGTGTCTCTCTCTGTTGTGTGTGTCACTGGGCTATCCTACATTTCCCATAACTAGTGCAGTGCCCGTCGGAAGTATGTATTCCTATAGTGGGAGCTGAAGAAGATTTTTCAGTTGTGACCATTGTCGTGACCCATGTCTCCTCCCCACAAAGACACCTGCCCAGTTTCAAATCAGCGTGCCACAGACAGACAGACACAAACTCACCAAATAAGTTAAAAGAAATTCTTGATTTATAGATAGATGATCAAATCACTCATGTTTTGTCTGTAAACTGTAAAATAACGTTGAGTCTCCGTTGCCATGGTTACCATCTAGCGTTTGAGCCAGCGCAATAATTTAGAACTGTCATCAGGCAACTAGAAATATTAGAGCGGAGAAAACCTATTTTACCGATATATTTTACATTTCTTATCCAAAAAACGTCAAACTTAGCAGTGCACATCTTCGTGCCCGTAGCGAGACACCTGCCCAGTTTCAAATCAATCGGACCAACGGTTCGCGACATATGCGTGCCACAGACAGACAGACACACAGACGCTTCTTGATAGATGCGCGAAAACTACGGGAGCTCGTCAAATCCAAAAAGGTAGATTTTTGCAACTTGGGTCGGATCGAGGTCGGGCTGCTTTCACACCATAAAGGAACCGCACCAGGGTTCGGTAGGAACCGCTCCGAGACCACCTCCTCAGCTGGGTCTCGGTCCGCTTGTTTGGTCCGCACCAGAGTTCCAGTGATTGTATTCACACCAGTCAAAAAGGTCCGAACCAAGCAAGGAAACGAACTTGAGTTCGTTTTAATCGAACTAAACAAGGCAGGTGTGAATACACCCTTAGTCTTAGTTCAGGACACATTATTCACAGAGCTTTTCTCTTAGGCCACTGCTTAGTTTTTTCTTTAACGTTATTCACAAAGCAGTTGAGACCAACTTCTAGGAAGGACATTACCAACTTAAGATGAGATTTGAAAAAAAAAAAAAGAAGCTCTGCTTTGCTTGAAGGCTCATGCAGGAGCTAGCTTGCATTCACCTCGCTACGTGATAGGGTGATGAGTGCTGCATATTTGACTCTGTTGCAGAAATATCTTTCCCAGGGGGCTAAATTATGTGATACCATATTATTGATAAGCTCAGACATTATCAGACACACACACACACCTGCACTAAGAAATGCTGAATTAAATAAATATTTTTATTTGTGCGAATTTATGTGTCATTTATCAGATCAAAGCCCCGTATGACTAAACATTTAGAGAAGAGATTTTGTTGCCAATTGCTGCACTGTGCGAGTAGGCAAAAGTTATGAAAGGCTAACGTTATGTTAGCCTAAAGCTATGTAGCACTATATGGACATAATGTGGGGGGAAACCATGCCATTGTTGGTTAGCAAGTGTATAATCAACCCAGGTCATAAGGATTTCATACTAGACTGTAACGTTAGATGAAACTGTAATAAATGCCCAGAGATTATATCAATGTCCATGAAGCTTGTTTGTTATTGTAAAGGTCTAAAAGTATAACGTTAGCCAAGTTACTTCACCTGACTGACTAACCTACATAATCTAGTTTAATTTTATAGTGGCTAGGCTGGTAGTTGATTTTAAAGAAAGTTAAAGCACAAGAATGGAGAAAAATAGTTTAAGATTCGACCTAACATAATACTGAGGTCTAACCAGGCTGTCTTATTTTGTGTAGGGACAGATAACGATGAAAAGGAAAGGGAAATATTCCAGACTTGTTTATAAAGAAGCACAAGTCAGACCCAGATCAGGCCCAGACAGATCCCAGCCATGAAACCAGCAGCCCTGGCAGCTCCCAACCAGGAGAAACTCAGTACTGGGTTGAGACAGTATGTCACTGTTGATGTGTTGTAAATGCATATATTTTTGTAAATTGTTAACGTATTGTTTTGTTGAATCATTTAAAATAACATAAAATACCATCGTTTACTCACCAATATAACTTTTGTTTCATTTGCTCTTGTTCAGGAGATAATTAGATCAGCGTATATCCATATAGTGGGAGTGTTCAGGGCACCGAGACGCAACCTCTAAATAACGCATTATCTGCCTTGAAACTCGTTCATTTCACCAATATTTTGTCATGATACACTAGTGCTATTCCCGTTGAGTCTGGAGTTACGTGTTATCATCATCTGTAGAATGACCTACAGACCCCGGATGATATATCTGACCTGGACAATGTCATCTCTGAGCAGCGCGCGCACCTGCGACGGTCGGCTTGTTTACCTGTAATTTGCTTCTGCTGTGGTTCATCCGCAACCTCAGAGCTGCTCAGAGATGACATCGTCAAGGGGAATAGCACTAGTGTATCATAACAAAATATTGGCGAAATGAACGAGTTTCGCTGCAGATAATGCAGAGGCTGCGTCTCGGTGCCCTGAACACCCCCGCTATATGGATATACGCTGATCTAATTATCTCCTGAACAAGTGCAAATGAAACAAAAGTGATATTGATGAGTAATCTATGGTATTTTATGCTAGAAATAAGGTCCAGGTTGTAAAAAACAGTAGTTCCCCTTTAAAGCAGCAGAAATCTTTCTGTACCCTTCCCCAGATTTGTGCCTCAAGAGAATGCTGCCTCAGAGGTCTACAGACAATTCCTTTGACTTCATGCTTGGTTTGTGCTCTGACATGCACTGTCAGCTGTGGGACCTTATATAGACAGGTGTGTGCCTTTCCAAATCATGTCCAATCAACTGAATTTACCACAGGTGGACTCCAACTAAGCTTTAGAAACATCTCAAGGATGATCAGTGGAAACAGGATGGACCTGAGCTCAATTTTGAGCTTCATGGCAAAGGCTGTGAATACATATGTGCATGTGATTTCTTAGTTTTTCATTTTTAATAAATTTGCATTCATTCATTCATTTTCTGTGACCGCTTGGTCGTGAGGGGTGCTGGAGCCTATCCCAGCTGTCATCGGGGGAGAGGCAGGGTACACCCTGGACAGGTCGCAAGTCCATCGCAGGGCTAACACAGAGAGACAGACAACCATTCACACTCACATGCACGCCTACGGCCAATTTAGAATCACCAATGAACCTAACGACCATGTCTTTGGACAATGGGACACAGGGAGAACATGCAAACTCCACACAGAATTGCCCAGTCGTCCCATGGATTCGAACCCGGAACCTTCTTGCTGTGAGGCATCAGTGCCAACCACCATGACACTGTGCCGCCCAATAAATTTGTAATATTCTAAAAAATTTTAATGTTTTTTTTTTTTTTTCATGTTGTCATTATGGGGTGGTCTGTGTAGAATTTTGGGGAAAATTCATTTAATCAGTTTTGGGATAAGGCTGTAACATAACAAAATCTGTCTGCTGCTCTGTGGGCCATACAAGCCAGCAGCATTTACTTAGTTCACTTAGATCGTAGGTTTAATCGTCATATGTCATGGCCGTATGTTTGTTAGGGTTTCTCAGTTGGACAGGGCCTCTAAATGTGTTGTGCCTGGGATCTTGGCACAAGGGCTTGTAACATCTGATCCTGTGTATTAACGAATGACAACAAAATGTGGAAAAAGTGAAGCGCTGTGAATACTTTCCACATTCCACTGTATGAATGCATAGACAGTGAGAGGAGAGGAGAGTTGTTATAAATGCTCAGTGGGTCATGGGAAGTTAGAAATATCAGAAACCTAAAGACAGCTAAAACTACAAAAATTGGACTGATTTAGAGGTGACTTTCTGGGTGATTTTTTTGTATCATCAAAGTGACTGAATTGTGAAACTGATTCACGATGTTACTCACATCCTTACATTGTGAGTGAATGCACCGATGTTCGGTGGAAAATGTGTCATCTTGTAGCAGGGAAATGACCCCTGTTGTAGTGTAATACAAAATCAGCAGGGATGGAAAGGACAAACCACAGAAACTTTCTCAGTTCTCAGTATGGTTTGTGGCTTGTTTGGTTCCACCACAGAGGAGCGGTGGTGGAACATGTGGTATTGCTTTTTGTGGTGTTTGTTTTTCTGGTCTTGGGAAAATTGTTGTGCACATTGAAGTTGAGCTGAAGTTCTGGGAGCTATAAGATTTTAGTATTCATTTGCTTTTTTCCTCTTGCTTCATCTGTTCTGTTCAGCTGGTTGTCCTCTCGTGACCTTATCCCATCCCCCTTCTCACTTGAATCCACTTCACTCACCCTGGTCCACTATTCATTCTTTGTCAGTCTAGTCTCACATATCTCTGCACTTTGTTTGAGGTTTCCTGCCATGCATAATTCCTCTATGCTAACCTGAAACTGTATTTGCCTAAGCCCTAATCCATTGTTTTCTTAGTCTTCCGGCCTCATAAAATTAAGTTGTGCCTTCAGGTTTATTTTCTGAGCCATGACATAAAACTAACATATCTTCGTTGGAGACAGTTACTGCAACATTTTAGCTAATGGTTGCAACATGGCCACACATAAAAATGCACAATACTCCCTGCATGTATGTTTTCATTCTAATGGTGCACTGATGATAGCAGTATGTTATACTTTTCAACATCTCTGAGTTCTCAAATTGTCTGTTTACAAAATACAACAGGAAGGTTAAACCTCTCAGCGGCGCCACATGCCTTTAATTATGTGAATTTATTGTGGACCAGTTCTGGCTCCCGCCCAAAGTTTAAGAAATAGCAGACCTGCGTCTTGCTCTCTGGCTTGAGCTTCTTGAGAAACAGTGCTCCACTCTCATTAAGCATGCCAGTTCATGATTATGATTCTGTCATACCACGTTTCTCATTTTACTCTGTAAACCAAGTGATGGTGTTTAAGAAGGCGCCAACAAATCAGGAAGAGGTTCTCAAATGGCAAAGCTCATGACACAATAATAAAAAAGCTGTGTGGCATGCAACAGTGTACCTTGAAGAAGAAAACCCCGATGAGGTTGAAAAGACAACGGATCCAAAACGGATAGTGTCTCATCACTTCTGTCATGACAACACCAGGGTGGACAGAGTTTGCAGTGACACCTAGATGGGCGTAATAACAAAAACAGGCACATATTATATTGCAAATACTTGAGTGCAGGCTTCCTCTTATCGTCATTTCAGTCATTCAGTTCCACTCAAGAAGGGAAAGCTTAAGCTGCACTGCTAGTTGAAAGCCCAGAGTGCCTTCATCTGTGTTTTACTACTTGTCAGCTTTTTATTGCTGTGTACACGTTTTACACACAGACAGTTCATACTTTAATTGGTGTCATCAAACCACTTAGTGTGTGAACACACCTTGGAGCAGAAATGACAAAGTCGTCCTTGGCAAAAGAAGTTCACAATATTAGCATAGACAATATTAGTAAGTCTGTAGGAAGAAGAGGTGTTCATAACATACGAAGAAGAAGAATAAATGGCTGATGATGACCAGAGGAGGGAATACAATACAATAAAGACCAGTATTGTTGTGGAGTACTACTGTATATGTGAAAGAAGAAGAAGAAGAAGCTTTGTACAGAGTTTCTTCTGGATCCAGAGGGAGATGCACCAAATTCAATGGTGAAGACTCAGTTGATGGTAGCGTTGCATGGTGGGTAATGTAAGTGTGAACCATTTCCGTAACAATGGTGCCAATCAGTGTTGGGAACGTTACTTTAAAAAAGTAATTAGTTATAGTTACTCACTACTTGTTCCAAAAAGTAACTGAGTTAGTAACTGAATTACTCTATAATAAAAGTAACTCGTTACCAGGGAAAGTAACTATTTGCGTTACTGTTAAAAAAAAAAAGTTGCTATAGGCTATGTCAAAGAATTTGGATTTTTTTGAGCAGTTTTCACAAGTCAGTTGAAATGAGTAGAACAGACAGGTGTTTGTACATAACTTTCGATATTTATATATAGGCTATATTTTATATTTATATTTATATTATATTTATACATATAATATTTATATTTCGATAGGGTTTAGACGGCGAGCTGTCATCTGTGGTGGAGGTATCGGTGCTTTTGGCCACTTTGTAGATGCGTGTGTCATCGTGAGATGCTTCATTAAATTATAGTTGCTTACAACGGATGTCAACAAAGTCTTCGCTCCTGGACATAATGTACACATTACATGCACGTTCCTCCCTTTGACCACAATGAATTTTTTTATTTATTGAAGTAGTGCTTATATCTCCACCTTGAAAATGCCAACTTTTCGTCAGATTGCTCCTGACTCGCCATCTCTGCTGCTTCATCGAATCTCTGTTTAGCTGTTGTGTATGTGTGTGGCGCGTGTGCTGTCATGTGTGTAAAAACACTGGCTCTGATTGGCTACCATGAAACATGACTCTGCCTTAGCCAATCATAATCGCTTACCTCGTTATTAACCCACCTCCTCACTAGCGGTGAGTCAGGGGTGCGTTCAGATTACACAGTTTATTCAATCAATGCATAGTAACGCACCGCATTTAACGTCCAGTAACGTTAACGGCGTTGTAACGACGGGGAAGGTAATTAGTTAGATTACCCCGTTTCTGAAAAAATAACGTCGTTACCTAACGCCGTTCTTTTAAACGGCGTTATTCCAAACACTGGTGCCAATATTAAACTAGTGCGATGCTAAACTGATGGAGAACTTTGTAACTGGTTGCTTGTTTGTCTTTGGACACAGTACGAGAGTTAAAAATAATAACATTCACATTATCCACTTATTGTCAATGTTTCTCATTTGCTTTTTATATTTCAGGTTTTTTTCAGGTATGGACGGAGTTCAAGAGTCCAAAGAGTGACAGTAAAATGGAGCAAGAGATGGACTGAAAAGAGTGTGCTGAAATTTTCAAATTACCAGTTCATCTACATTCCCACCCTCATCTCTGGTGATGAACTTTGGGTCACGGCTGAAAGAATGGCATTGCAGATACCTGCTTAAAGAGACTGCGCTCAGCCTTAAGGATAAGGTGAGGAGATCAGACATCCGTACAGGGGCTTGGAGTATAGATACTGCTCCTACTGTTGAATGGGGCCAGTTGAGGTGGTTCGGGAATGTGGTGAGGATGCCTCCAGGGTCTCCTCCTCTTAAAGGTTTACAGGAATGACCAGCTGGGAGGAGAGCCCCAGAATTCGCTGGGGGGATTACATACAGTATTTTAACTGGCCTGACCTTGCATTGCCTTGGGATCACTCATGAAGAACTATAATTTGTTGTCACAGAGAAGGACATCTGGAATACCATTTCCACCATGACCCAAAGTTAATTTTAGCCCACCTGTCTCATTTAGCCTGCGTGCTAGCTCAGTGGTGCAGATGATATTGTGGAGCTTTGTGTGGTTGTAGATTTGGTCCATGTGATCAACCAGGTTCTCGCCATGAAAGTGCGAGAAGTCCACTCGACCCTTTTTATGGTTGACCGAGCTGACGGTGACAATGCGGGCTGGAGCTGAACGCTTAATCAGATCTGGAATGAAACAGAGACAGGCAGAGTGGCGAAAGGAAAGGAGACGGAAAGGAGAGAGGCAGAAACAAAAGATGTTTAACAAATCATGACAATGCCAGGCAGTTTTCATATCCACAGTATGCCTGCTGCATCAGAGCTTACCCAGCAGCAGGTTAGTGAGAAGAAAATGCCCCAGATGGTTGGTGGCAAAGGTCATCTCCAGCCCCTCTTTGGTAATCTGTTTGGGTAAACCTGATAGTGGAATTAAAAAAAATATTAATAATATAATATATTGTCCACATAATGTTGTATAGGATAAATGAGTTCCTCACTGACAGGATGCATTCCATAACCATTACAACAAACCCCAACCTCTACCAAAGCTTACATAACCTCTTACTCCCTAACACAGATTCAGTCTCTTATCTTTACGTCCACCAACATTAAGGTCACCACAAAGAACCCGCCTCCTCCTGTGATCACTTGTGAACACTTGTGAACATGCCTCTCTTTTACAGTGGTTAACCTGCCAAACTTAATAAACAACGCTAGTTTGGTTTATTCATCCAGTAAACAGTGTGTTATCCAGCAAGGCTGTTTCCAGCGGAGACCATAGAGTTATGGCTCATAGCTTGCTTCCAGATGTGCAACAGATGGTGAATTATGAACACTATGTTCTCTGTGTGGGGTTTATGTTTTCGCATTAGGGTTCTACCAGCTTGTGTGAAGCTAAACTAGACTTCGGTTTGCTGCTGGGAAAAGTCCAAAGGGAGAGACACAGTAGCTTTGTGACTGCAAAACATATATGAGTAAAACACTGTGTGTCTGTGACAGACTGTGGAAACAAATTTCCTTATGGGACAATAAAGGCTATCTATCCATCTATCTTGTATTTATTTCACCTGTGCTTGCCAAAATGTTATTAGTACAGCTTTGAAAGACATTGTGCTCCTGGGACATGAATCACCTGAGACCGCAGCATTGTTGACCAGGATGTGGAGAGCTTTCTCCTCCTCTAGAATCCTCTTAGCAAACTCTCTGACAGAGTCCAGGGAGGAAAGGTCCACCAGACGCAGGTGGACGTCAGAGTTTCCCGTTTTCTCCCTGATTTCATTAAGTGCTTCTGTGCCCCGGGTTTCGCTTCGACAGGCCAGGATAACACGGGCCCCACGCCGTGCAAAGTCCAGGGCAATGAACTTTCCAATCCCTATCAGAGTGGACGAGAGAGAGCAAAAATAAGCTGCTTGATAATGGCAATGTTCAAATAACAGAGATCAATCAACAGCAAATCAAAATGACTTTTTAAAAATTGTAGTCAGGTCTCTGTGTAATGTTCCCTGATGTACAAATGTGGCCAACAAATTATTATAAGAATGATGACAGCATAAAGAAGTAAAGACACTACAAATATACTGGTTTTCAGTTTTATCGTTGACTGGACATTTTATTGCGCTGAAGTGATTTACAATATGGAGATCAGTGCTGGTACACGATTCTTAAAAATACATCCATTTATCGGGTCAAATGTGAGCCCAGATGTTTCAGCGTAGCAAAGATGAGGGAGAAGACTGCAACTTCAAACATGGACTTTGAAGATAAAAAAAACGACCAGTTATTTTGATCTTTCTCAGTGAAAAAAGGTCAGCTGATGTTATCATTATAAGAGTCAGTGGTGTGCTTTAATGATACTGCAATGCTTTCTGAGGAAACAGAGCGGCTGTAAAATCCGAGCCCGAAAGGAAAAAATCCTTTCCTGTAAATCACAGTGCAGCTTGTTCTGCCTGCCTACATCTTTTACCTCTTCATCTTTGAGATTTTCCGTCAGTCTTGAATTTTGAAGTTTGGCTTCAAAATGAAAATGACTGAAGGCTTTAAAGGACACGTTGCAATATTTCAGTGGAACTGAAAAAAATCACAAGTATAGACTATCAAAGATGCATTTTAAAAAATGTCCAAATACATTTAACCCTCGTGCTACCCTTGGGGTCTCTGGGACCCCAAGCGAACGGACAGACAGAGAGAGATTATGCAAGAGGGTAGCACGAGGGTTAAAAAAATAAATCTCTACAGCACACCCTAAGTAACTGTGAAGTTGGACTGCCATTGTCCAGTGCCTCCTTCTTATTTCCAGTCTTTTCTTCTGTTCTCCCACTAACAGGGGGTGTTCATGCCCGGAGCAATCCACAAAATAACTACTTGCACTTTCTCTTCACAGAGTCCAGATGATCATCGCACTGAGCTAAAACCAGATGGGCTGACGTGTCGCTGAATAATGTGGAGCGAGGTAAACTGTACAGTTTAGCCAGTATTAGTGTCAGGGCAACAGGAATGGGAACTGCTTAAGGGTCATTTCTGGCAAGAGGCTGGCTGGGATAACAAGCAGATCTGGAGAGCAGAGCAGCTGGGTATCAACAGGAGTGCTGGACTGGGAACCAGGAGCTGGAACACTAGGGTGCCCTTAGTGGTGGCTGACTAACCTGCAGAGGGCTCAGTATGGCTGACTGAAGATCTGGCTACGTGTTTCCGGTGATAAAGGCAAGCAGGTCTGATGCTAGCTGACAGGAAAGTGGCTGGTCCAATGAGTCCAATGCAATGATTTACTAAGACACTGCTGTAAGTAAACAGGGAAGCTTGAAACCTCAACTTTAGTAACAGTACCAGCCACAAACACTCCACTGCCAAGACTTTTCATCAACCAGAATGTGGAACAAACAATCCTTTTAAGATCACAGTCAAAAACGTTTGGTCTAAATCAAGCAGTGATTTTAAGTATGTGAAGGCAAATAAAAGAGGGCTCATGTTTAATACACGAGGCTGTGGAATTTCTGGAGGGCAGGTAGCGGAGGTCACAGCTTGTTAACAGACAAGGCGGGCTACTGCTTGGGGCCCCTGAGGGCTAACAAACTTTAAACCACAGCAGCAACAATGTGCTGTATAAGATTTTAATGACAGTCAGAGACTTTCCTAAGCCTGACACAACTCTGCACACTCAGTCCTGTTACATCTCATGCGCATGACTCTTTGAGGTATTTAAGTATGATGACTGTGCCCAATCCATAATGAAAAGAAGATGTCATTTCTGTGAATGAAACAAGGAAGAAAAAGAGGAAGAGGAGAACCGAAAGCACGGCAGTGTTAAGTGAAGCAGATAAGGATGATTAATAATAACACATAATAGCTAGATGAATGCTGCTGGTGTAACCCAATCTACAGGAAAGACACATTTGATGGGTGAAGTTTGGAAAATGACAGAATGAGGAAACGATTGGTATGAAGGCATGGCAAGATTGCTCATGGGAACCATTTGCCAAAACACACATATTTCATCCTCTGAGGAATTCATACTTGCCTTTCAAGTTAATTAACTCAGCACAAGTGTTGGTCTCAGAGCGTTATCTGGATTAATCCAACCCATAAACTCCCGCATGCCCGCATTGCTCCCACTATCTGTTTAATGTGTAACTTCCTGTTTGTCCTCACTTGCCTATGAGCAGACAGTACATACTACTTACTTTGTATCGAATTAAGCTGTGACGCTTTGATTGAATTCATTCAGAACAGAGCACATAAACACCACAAAGCCCGAGTTAATAATACCCCCCGCCCCCAGCCTGTCAAATCTGACAGCTGGGGTCCAAAAGTCGGCGGGCTGACAGCTGTTTCCCATTTTGCATGGTGGTCCATATCCAAACGACCACTGAGTGCAGTTAGAATAGTTGGAATTTGTTGTGCTGTCATCCTGCTCTTTCAACAGCTGCAGTCTGAATCTGACTCTCTCTCATGCTGGGGTCTCAGTGGAATGGAAGGTCACTGTTTATGGAAAGCCCCCTAAACAGTGACCTTTTTTTTCTGAGGGTCATTTCTCTGGAGGTACTCCAGAACTCAGCATCTCCAGTTTTGTGGAGCTCTCAAAGACCCGGTCCTACAGTTTATATCAAAACCAGTCTTGGTTTACAAGGCCTCACAACAAAGTACCCACTTCCTCAAGGCCAATTAAGTAATTTTTTAGTATCTTAATCTGTATTGTTCTGATTTATTCTTGTCTGTGTTTTAGTGCTTTGCTCTACTCCCTGCAACAACAGGTTTGGACCAAAGCATGCCACTCTGGAGGACTTGAACGCAAAAATCTGAATAGATTTCTTTTTTTTTTTTTTTACAACAAAATTTGTTATTGAGGGGATAATGGTGAGTAATGATCATGGATGAACTCATCTATTAGCCATCTGGACAGTTTGTTAATGATGCTGCGAAATTCATCCAGCAACAGAATAGTTTTGTCCCCTTTTCTTTGTCCCAGGTTTCTTAAATTAGAACGCCTAAACACTCAACGCGGAGTTCAAAACATTGTTTGTTGGTAACTTCTTCGCCCTCTCTGCA
The DNA here is from genome assembly GCF_963514085.1 of Chelon labrosus. Classification (NCBI taxonomy): domain Eukaryota; kingdom Metazoa; phylum Chordata; class Actinopteri; order Mugiliformes; family Mugilidae; genus Chelon; species Chelon labrosus. Next base: position 27,413,728 of record NC_140340.1, read on the forward strand.
GCTCCTCTCACCAGACAACCACCTTGAGAAATCTTGCTCACATAGTCTACACTCAAAGAGCGCCCTTGTGGTTTTCCCCCCTTCCAATTGAACTATAATTAGTCTTTAAGAAAGAAAATACATAAATGCAAAAACAAAATGCATGACCACAAAAGTCATAATATCTTTTCTTTCTTTTTTTTTTTCTCAGATAATCATAACCGACTTTAGACGTGGATAATAATCCTTTTAATTGCCAGATTGGAGAAACACGCAAGAGAGAGCAGACATGTATCCACTTATTGTTTCCAGATGCTGTATATTGAGAACGTTTCATCGACATTATGGCCATGTAGTATATAGTTATGTTATGTTCAACCAACCTGTATTGGCTCCTGTCACTATAGCTGTCTTCCCAGTCAGCCGCACGGCGCAGGACTGTGGATCCCAGTGAGCTCTGCGCTGTAAGCGCACAACGAGAGCCAACAGCGCCGTTGAAACGGCCCAGAGAGGGTTACAAAGTATATCCAAGAGAACCATTTGCCTGGTATAGCCGAGTGTCTGCTAGAAAGAGACACCACAGGACTGCGGGAGACGCTATCCAGCATGCGCCTCACACGTTTGCCGCTTCCAGTAGGTGTGTCAACAAACAAGCAGGACGCGGACTGGGGCAGTGGCGCACGACACTGCAGAGCGGCTTCCCTTTCTGTAAATCCGAAGCAATAACTTGGAATTGCTCTGGTTTTGATGTTATCAGTGCCCTGAAAACCTTGGAAATGACTGAAAGCAGGAAATAGCTCATGGGTCAAATTCCAAGATACATGAGATTAAAGCAGTCAGCTCTTTTCTCCACAGAAAAGCCAGATGAATGGAGGAAATAATTATCTGTCACACAGTGGATTATCAACAAACATTGCCAAACTTGGCATTTAAGAGGGGCCGTGTCAGGAGAGCCAGCTGATTTTGAATACCTAAAGTGCATCTCTTATTGGTTAACTAATAACAACACCTTTTAGTCTTAAGGGTATTTGATTCTTATTCAACTAACTCACTTAGATGACTGGCGACCAGAATGTGAAAACACATTGCACTTGCACTGAAGAGAAATTAGCCCACATGCAAATGAATTATATTTTATGTACCCAGCTACAATAGCCAGAGGTGTTGCCAGTTTTCAGCACAAGCAAATAAGAAAGCTGTGGTAAGTATGTACAGAGGAAACAGGAGGTTTGCACACCTCTGTTTAAACAGCAGGCTTTTATAATGTTAAAAAGGACAAACAGAGATAAATCCTGTCAGAACATTTGTGCATTTAATTAAATAAATCTACTTATTTAATATCACTGAGAATGAATGTGACACTTTTCAGAGAAAAAAAAAGTAGAATAACCTAGCTACATGATTCAACCCACCATTTCATAGATGGTTATGTGGCTGTGTTCAAAATTCAATTCTCGTCAAGCTCATATAATCCTTTATATGAGCTTTATATCACCTATCTTCACCCAAAGTGACTCAGATTAGTACATTTTCTTGGTTGCATGCTACAACAGCAATGCGAAGATATCACTCAGCAGAGAAGCAAACCCTTGTAATGTGTTAGACCCGTACATATTTATGTTAGGATAGAGTTAAAAAAAATAAAAAAGTATTTTTCACAAAACCAAACTTTATTTTGCTCAAAATTGCATATCCAAATATAGGCCCTGGTTTGTACATGTATGCATGCAAGTGTTCTTCCCATTTCCCATTTTTCCCAAACATCTCTAATGGGAGCAAGTTTGTAATTTACGCGGGGACCAGCTCTCGTCTCCCGACTGTCAAAGTGGATAATTATTGACAACACATGAAAGGTCTGAAGGGACATGGTAGCACGAAAAATACTCGGCCAGACACAGCATTCCACAAGACGGCTGTAGTCTCATTACAGTATTAAGTAAAGCAGAGTAAAGTATACACTATACATCATAGAACGAAATTACATGGTGCTTCATCGCGCCCCACTGTGGGCCAACCTGACCCGACGCCTAGCATCTATGTTTTGATGATGGCAGGAAACCAGAGTGCCCGAAGAAAACCCACGCAAATGTAGCGGGTCCCAGCTTGGTCCCCGCTGACAGATATATAGATAATCCTGGATTTATCAGATAGAAATCAGAGAAGCAGGACAACTGTTGCTCATTCTCCATTCATCTGGATTATCTTTATTCTCACATTCATTTTAACCTTTACACTGCAATCATGAATTATTTCTGTTATTTTGTCTGCATTAAAGCACTGGTATTAACCATTTTTAGATAACATTCAAAGTTAGTTTTACATATTTTCAAGAAATAAACTTATCAATATTTGTATTAAACCAAAGATAAACATTTACCCTTTTAATCATGTCATCCATCTATCATCAATCATGTATGTACTTAACCCTTACACACATCATCTTTATCCTCTCATTGGAAGAGTATTTTCTTCATATGACTGTACCTAAAGTACATTAAATACATTAAGTGCTCACTTAATATAACAGAATAAATCTCCCTTGCAGTTAAACTATTTCACATTTACACTATATGAACACAAACTGAAATAATAAACATGGCTAGCCCACAGCTTGCCGCTCTAACCCGTGAACTCAAAACCGATTTTCACACATAAAGCAATAACCCACAAATGCCCAGGAGCCGAAAGAAACAAATGAAAGTAACCATTTGGTTACGGCGTCGGACGCCATTTTCTCTCCTACAATCCTCACGTACCGTGACAGTTTACTTTATTTACACACTTAACGAGCTTTCCGCTTATGGACCACACATCACCGGGAATTCATGTTAGCTTACAATCCTCTGAAGTCACAGAAAAGGTAAGTAACTAACCTGGATTTATCAGATAGAAATCAGAGAAGCAGGACAACTGTTGCTCATTCTCCATTCATCTGGATTATGAGCCCTACTTCGCGCTACATTGCGAAGAGTCCCAGTGATGCTGCCGGTGAGTGCTGCCACCCAGTGTCCATTCCACGCAACAGCATGTAATTGTGTGTTTCTCTGTGTGACTTCTTATCCTGAATTAGACAGACTATAGTAAAATAATACAATTGCAATAAACTAAAAAAGTGACTCTCAGAGTAAATAAAACAATAATCATATATCCACAAAAACACTTATTTTGTGAGTATCACATCCACCCCGACAAACAAAAATGGCTCCCGACATTTGTTACAAACCAAAAAAACACTCTATTTTTTTTTCTTTTAATAAACTTGTGTTGTGACTGGCATGTAGTATGTGTAAGGCATGTACATTTGTGGCGCGTAAGGAGCAGGTAAGATGAGCTGTCTGGTTATGTGTGGCATGAAAGGCAGGGAGGCTGAGGTAATCTGTGGGGAGATGGAATCTACATGAGCTTGTATTGAAGGCTGGCCCAGTGACTCATAAGTGAACACAGGCCTCTGTCTCCTCTCTCTGGTTGACCTCCTAACCTCTCTGTGTTCATCTTCTGCAGGCAAAGGTATTAGAAGGGGAGAACTCTGTCTTTCCACCTGTACTTGTTCAGCATGGTCATTTTGTTCCTCCTCTTCAGGCTGAGGTGGGTATACGACATTGTGTTGTTCATTTGTCTCAGGTTCATCACCCACTGATTCCAATTCTCTTTCCTGTACACTGATGTTTTGTTTGTGCTCTCCTTCAGGTAAGTTTGTCTCATCCGTGTGTGTATTGTCTCTTTCAGGTATCTCTCGTCCATCCGGTAAGTATGCATCCATAGGTGCGGTTCCTCTTCTTGGTAATGTCTTTGAATGTTCTTTGTGGATCACGGTCGGTTTCTTTGGAGTCTGAACAGGCACTGTTGCAGGGGGAAACTGCTCTGACACCGACCTTTGCCCTCCCTCTGAGGCTGTTTGTCCGCCACGTCCAGATTGATAATTTTCCGTCCTGACTACAGGTGTTCTCAACCAATAACCTCCTGTCCATTCATCTTCATCGTCAGTGTCTGGTATCCCAACATTGTCAGTAGAGCTTGCCCTCTGTTGAGGTCGTTTTTGTCTCTGAGGGGGTGTTACGACTGTGTCAGCTGACTGTGCTGGGCCCTCAACAGGTAAGTCATTGACTAAAAGTAGCAAGTTCCTGTGTATAGTTCTGTTTCTCGCATTTGGGTCTCCCTCAGGATGAATGACATATACAGGATTGTCAGCAATTTGCTCCTTCACCACATAAATCTTCGTCTCCCAGTATGAGCGGAGTTTACCGGGACCACCTCGCTCACCCATGTTCCGAACCAGTACTCGATCTTGTGGTTTGAGGACCACTCCCCTTGTCTTTTGATCATAGTAGGACTTGTTTTTTGCACTTGATGACAAGCTGGTTTTGTTTGCGATTTTGTACGCTTCTGTCATCCTCCTTGACCACTTCTCCACGTAACCTTTGTGTGTCACTGATCCATTGTTTTCCAATAATCCGAACAGGAGATCCACGGGGAGACGGGGGTGTTGTCCATACAGCAGGTAATGAGGTGAGTATCCGGTAGACTCGTGACGAGTGCAATTATATGCGTGTATCATTTGTGGTAGATGCTCCTTCCATCTCTCCTTTTCCTTGTCTGTCAGTGTCCGTAACATTTGCAACAGTGTGCGGTTGAACCGCTCCGCAGGGTTACACTGAGGGTGGTACGGGGATGTTCGTGAGTGTCCGACCCCTGACAGCCGTCCAAGGGTGCGGAAAAGGTTGTTCTCGAACTCGCGTCCTTGGTCATGGTGGAGACGATTTGGATAACCAAAACGAGGTATGTAGTCGTTGTAGATTCGTTCAGCTGCAGTTTGTCCTGATTTGTTTTTCGTTGGGTAAGCCTGAGCAAATCTGGTAAAATGGTCGATTACTACCAGAATGTACTCAAAGCCTCCTTTGCTTTTCTCCAGATGCAGGTAGTCGATGCAGACCAGATCGAGAGGGGAAGCAGAAGTCAGGCCTCCCATGGGTGCACGAACATGTGTGGAGGGTTTCTTTTGTTTTATGCAGTTGCATTTTCTTGTGACATAATCCTCTATATCTCTCTTCATGTACGGCCAATAGAAGCGCTCTCTGGCGAGGTGAAGCACACGTTCTGTACCAACGTGTCCCATGTTGTCATGAAGGTGTTTTAGGGCAACTGACCGGTACTTGACAGGTAGGACTAACTGTTTTCTTTCTGCCGTCCAGCGATACAGGACTCCATTCTCCAAACGTAGTTGATTCCACTCATGAAGGAGCTTGCGAGTGAGCCCACCCACTGACCTTCTGACCTCATCAGTAAGAGCCTTATTGGTCTCTTTCAGTTTTATTATTTCCCCTATTCCAGGGTCATCTCGTTGGGCTTTTGCCAGCTCTTCGAGGCTTATTTCCGGCAGAAGTGAATGAGGCTGTGGCATTACATCAGCAGAGGAGGTGTAAAGTGCAGCTATCCATGCTACATCTTTCTTCTGAGCTGCTCTACCTCCCTCCCAGGTTGCATGCAGCACGTCCTGAGACAGCTCCTCAGTACATGTTGCCACATAGTTGTCAATATCGAGTGGGATGCGTGAGAGAGTATCGGCGTCGATATTGTTTTTTCCAGGTCTGTATTTGATATTGAAGCGGAAGTCTGACAATTCTCCAACCCAGCGATGTCCAACTGCATTGAGTTTTGCAGTGCTCATGACATAGGTAAGTGGATTATTATCCGTATAGATGGTAAAATGTGGAGCGTAGAAGAGATAGTCTCTGAACTTCTCACACACTGCCCACTTCAGAGCCAGGAACTCGAGTTTTCCACTGTGGAGTCTGTAGTTCCGTTCCGCTGGTGTCAGAGTTCGTGATCCATATCCGATCACTCGCATTTTCCCACCCTGTTGCTGATAGAGGATGGCGCCAAGCCCTTTCTCTGATGCATCGGTGTGTAGGACGAATGGTTCCTCGAAGTTGGGGTATGCGAGGACTGGGGGCTTCGTCAGCACACTGACCAGCCTTTCCAAGGTGCCTTGGTGATCAGCCTTCCACTCAATGGGTGTTTTGGACGGGAGTTGGGGACCCTTGGACTTACAGTGACGTGGAGGGAGTTGGGGCATGGAGGGCTTAACTTGGAGCAACTCGTACAGTGGTTTCGCTATTTTAGCAAAGTCCTGTACATAGGAACGGTAATAGCTCAGGAAGCCGAGAACCTGTCGTAGGTCACCAACTGTTTGGGGTGGTTTGGTTTTTAAAGCCAGCACCGCGTCGAGGTCTTTGGGGTCAATACGAACTCCCTGGGCTGATACCAAGCGCCCAACATAGCGAACCTCCTTCTGGAACATCTCACACTTCTCCGCCCGTAGCTTCACCCCATGGTGCTGCAGTGCTTGGAGAACCTTGCGGATCACCTCCACGTGGTCACTGAAGGATCTGGAGTAGCAGAGTAGGTCATCCAGGTACGGAATGCAGCACTCGTCTCTCAGGGACCCCAACATCTCCTCCATGCTCCTCTGAAAAGCTGCAGGTGCATTAGAAAGTCCAAATGGGATTCTTTTCCACTCGTAAAGCCCCCAGGGAGTGATGAAAGCAGTGAGATGGCGTGACCCTTCTGCTACAAACCCCTGGTGGTAAGCTTTACCCTGGTCAAGTATGCTGAACATCGAATACCCACCCAGCGTGTCTGTCAAATCCTGTATTCGCGGAAGTGGATGCCTGTCAGGTACAGTTTTTTGATTTAGGAGGCGGTAATCTATACAGAGGCGCAGAGTGCCGTCCTTCTTCCGCACACACACCACTGGGGCAGAATAAGCGGACTTAGATTTCGCTATCCATCCCTTTACAATAAGATCTTGAATGTATTCCTTTACCTCTTTAAACAGCGGTTTGGGGATGGATGTGTACGCCCTCTGCACAGGGACATCATCTTTGAGGTTGATCACCATCTGCAGATTTGGGATACAGCCAATGTCATCTCCATCCCTTGCAAAGGCGTTTGACTCCTCATGCAGCATCTTTCTAGCAGCCTCCTGCTGTTCTTTCTCCAGGTGGTCGAGGTTTACAGGTGGGTGCCACAGAGGTGAATCTGAGCTGCTCACATGAGCGGCGGTGACCTCGCTGACAATCGCTGCAGGCTGTGTTTTGTCCAGGACATCTGCCTCCACAACATTTTCAACATGCTGCAGGATCCCTAGAGCTGTTTTACGTGGTATTGTGATGTCATGGTTGGTGTTGTTACCAATTGGAATGGTGACATAGGGCTTGATTGGGTTCTGAATTTGTAACAAACCTGGCCCCACATCCCATTGCCCCGACGGCGGCTTGTCTTCATCTGCTTCGAACAACACTAATCGGGTAGAGGCATCCATGTTTGACGGGACCCGACACTTCACCCATGACACTTGACCAGCGGGGAGTATGATGTCGTTGGCCCCTGTTCTCACGCGTCCCTGCTGCATGACTAGCTTTGACGTCTGAATAAAGTTGACAAGAGCTTCAGCTGTTTCACTGGGGACAGATATGGCATTGCCAAGAAGGTTAACAAGTACTGGCATCAGCTTCTCTGGTTGGCCACAAATTAACACCTCCAAAACATTAAAGCCAATCAAGGGTCTTTCCATGGGGTAGCTGCTAATGAGGAATGGGACACTAATGGACAGATTGGGGTCCAAATTCCCTGGCAAGTTCACTGTAATGGCTACCCACCCATCATATGGGATGAGACCGCCATTTGCTGCCATGACCCTCAGTTCCTCCTCCCCTAAGATCTCAGAAACTGGGTGGATGCTGAGGTCTGGTAAGTATTCATCTTTCCAGGCACGGCTGACTATACTGACTTGTGACCCCGAGTCAAGCAATGAAGTGACTGCTAAGCCATTTAGATAGCTCTGTACTAGGGCCTTTTTCCCAATCAGGCTAGCAACAGCTCTAGCTTTAGCTACACGTGGTAGTTGAGGAGGGGCCTGAGCTACTTGGGTGCGGTGACTTTGTTGGCTTGTCATTACTGGGGCCGAGGGTGAGGAGGGGCGTGTTTTGTCATTTTTACCCTCGCTTACCGCTTGGGACTTACTTCCAGACTCGGCCACTAGATGTCCCCCTCCAGCGGCCGGTTGAAGTTTCCCTGTCTCTTTGACCGTTGTAGACAGCCTGCTGCACGGTGTCCTTCATCCCCACATATGAAGCAATGTTTACAGTCTTGTCTGTCTTGTTCCACACAGCTTGGGCAACCATAGAGTTTTCCACGTTTAGATTGTGTCCTATTTTGACTGTACTGGCGCCCATTGTGGGTTAGCTGTTGTTGGTTTGGTTTTTGCATGGTCATAACCAGCCTGGTGAGTTCCTCTACTTTGGTCGTGAGGTCCCTCAGTGGATCTGGTTTTGTCTGGTTTGATTTGGACTCTACACTCTCTGACTTTGGGCTAGGCCTCTTTACCCCATCAGACTCAAGCTGTGCGCTGTGCGCATTTGTTACAGTTTGCCGGCGGGAAGAGCCAAGTCTTTTCATCCTCTCATTCTCTTCACTGGTGATTTTCATCACATGGCGAAGGATCATCTCATCGGTGACCCCACTGCTTGACAACAAAGGTTTGAGTTCTCTGCGTATGTCAGTGTGTTTGTGTCCAAAGCCTTGGTATACTGTATGCAGAAAAACATCTTGTACTGTAGCTGCCGAGTATTTAATGTCAGTGTCAGCCAGTTTTGATGTGAATAGGATGCGTTGTTTTAAACCTATCACCCGGTAGAGAAATTGCTGTGGTGTCTCGTTCTCGTCCTGTTTCGTGCACATCAACTCTTGGAATAACTCTGTGCTGTTTTTTTCTCTTAGGTGAGTTTGGAGAAACCCCTCGAGTTCAGTCACTGTTATGTCATCTTTGTTTATCAACATCTCTTTAAAGATGCCTGGTCTTATGATTTTGAGCACTCCACGAACAATCTCTGAGTCGGAAAATCCCTCCCTGATTCCATCATCAATTTGCTTGCAGACATTGTTGTAACTGATGTCAGAGGATTGATCACCCACCTGACCGCCTTGCACTTTGAACTCTCTTCTAGGTAGGTAGCTGAGTTCCCTCAAGGACACCATTCCCTCGCGAGCTGACTGGGGGGCAGGCTCACCCAGTGGACTGCTGCTCGGCTGACTGGGCAGGATAGGGGGTGGGGGCATATGTGTCTGTGGCGGTGTAGCATATGCTGGTATACACTGTATGAATTTCTTGCTCAGCTCTTCATAGCTAGCGAGCACTTTAAGCAACTCAGCATTTGCTGTGTCAGGTGCATTTAACATTGTACCTTTAACGAAGCCTAAATCTGGTGCAGCAATATCACTAGGTGATGCAGTACTGACCGAAATGGGTGTGCGGTGACTCTGAATGTCTGCGGTGGCTTTAGGAGGTGTCTGGTTAATGACAGAACCATCAGACAAACTAACAAGGTCAACAGGCTTTTCCCCACTCTGCACAGTATATAACTCAGAATCACCTTTCACATTTAGCAGTGACATATCATCATCACGACGTTTCACTACATCATCAATAGCGTCTTTTAACATCAGCAACTGGACCATGCCCTCGTCTTCTGTTTCAAGTAACTGCTTACTATACATGAACGAGTTGATGCGGTCGTAATATACTTCCTGATCTCCCTCCATAAGCTCTGACTGGTCCGCATCCAACGCTGGATCCACCACTCTGGCAACCCGAAAGAGCTCTTCAGCTGACAGGGTGAGTAGGCCCTTCCTGATGTCCCACACCAGGCTCTTCCTCCCACCACTCGACATGATGGCTCCTCGTTTCCCTCTCGGCTGGCAACACAGCTCGATGATGGCACAGTCAGCTCTGAATCACAGACCTCCACTCATCCACGGTCGCAGTCCCCACGGCTGGATAGGGCTGTTGGTCGGCGGCTGGATGATACGGCCCTCCCTCCTAGTTGCTGATCAGCGGTGTCATCGACATCACTCGGCTTCCAATCCAATAGATGGCACCGAAGAATCCCGGACGAGCCCCCAAGAATCTGTAGCGGGTCCCAGCTTGGTCCCCGCTGACAGATATATAGATAATCCTGGATTTATCAGATAGAAATCAGAGAAGCAGGACAACTGTTGCTCATTCTCCATTCATCTGGATTATCTTTATTCTCACATTCATTTTAACCTTTACACTGCAATCATGAATTATTTCTGTTATTTTGTCTGCATTAAAGCACTGGTATTAACCATTTTTAGATAACATTCAAAGTTAGTTTTACATATTTTCAAGAAATAAACTTATCAATATTTGTATTAAACCAAAGATAAACATTTACCCTTTTAATCATGTCATCCATCTATCATCAATCATGTATGTACTTAACCCTTACACACATCATCTTTATCCTCTCATTGGAAGAGTATTTTCTTCATATGACTGTACCTAAAGTACATTAAATACATTAAGTGCTCACTTAATATAACAGAATAAATCTCCCTTACAGTTAAACTATTTCACATTTACACTATATGAACACAAACTGAAATAATAAACATGGCTAGCCCACAGCTTGCCGCTCTAACCCGTGAACTCAAAACCGATTTTCACACATAAAGCAATAACCCACAAATGCCCAGGAGCCGAAAGAAACAAATGAAAGTAACCATTTGGTTACGGCGTCGGACGCCATTTTCTCTCCTACAATCCTCACGTACCGTGACAGTTTACTTTATTTACACACTTAACGAGCTTTCCGCTTATGGACCACACATCACCGGGAATTCATGTTAGCTTACAATCCTCTGAAGTCACAGAAAAGGTAAGTAACTAACCTGGATTTATCAGATAGAAATCAGAGAAGCAGGACAACTGTTGCTCATTCTCCATTCATCTGGATTATGAGCCCTACTTCGCGCTACATTGCGAAGAGTCCCAGTGACGCTGCCGGTGAGTGCTGCCACCCAGTGTCCATTCCACGCAACAGCATGTAATTGTGTGTTTCTCTGTGTGACTTCTTATCCTGAATTAGACAGACTATAGTAAAATAATACAATTGCAATAAACTAAAAAAGTGACTCTCAGAGTAAATAAAACAATAATCATATATCCACAAAAACATTTATTTTGTGAGTATCACACAAACACGGCGAGAACATGCAAAGTCCAAACAGAGAAGCAACTGCCCCATGTAAGCATCCAGGTGTGTTTGACGTTTCCCACCCAGATGTGCACAACACCCTTCTCCCTTCAATGTTCTTCATCTCAAGCAAGATGTTCTCAACATACGGTGGTATAAACAGCTCAAATGTTGTCTTGATGTCTTGAACATGTGACACAGCGTATCTGGTATAGGCCCAATGGTCATTCTGATGATGTTCTCAGTTGATGCTCTGCTTTGCGGATCATAAGGGATTGATGACCATGAAATGTTTTGATTTGAAGACCTCTCTTAGAGCATCTAAGTCATCCCTACTCTTCATCAGATTTGTGTTCTTCTTCATGATCATACTCAACATCATCCTCATTGTCAGACACATCTTCCTCAATGTCCGTTTGGTTTCCATCTTCACTATCAGTTTGTGGAGTGGGGGATGAAATGCCGCTTTTTTTATTTGAAAACCTCTCTTTGAGCATCTTTGTCCCCAAAGATGCTCAAGTCACATGCGAGAAAAGTTGTGTTGCCAAGGGATTAGGCGCCCCAAGGGTAGACTGGTGCAGTGGAATGGGAAGGTGATGGCATGAGATGGGATGGGGGGAGTGTAAATTGAGCCAAATTTAATCTGCACAGCAACCTACAACTTTTTTATGATGGATGCGTACAACTACCAATATTCTTGGCGGGTCATACTTCACCTATAACACACCATAGATGTCACTTTCTTTTTTGAGGTTTTCAGAATTTACAAAAATGGTGAAAAATTCTGTTGTTGTGTTAAAATAGCTATTCCTGGGGATATCTTGAAACCTTGTTCCAATAAAAAGAAGGAAATTGTACTTTTTACATAGTTTATGGTAAACAGGTCAAATTTGACCCTAACACAATATAAGGGTTAAAATGATTCAAATGAGTTGGATAAAGCATAGAACACAGACAAGACATCTTCCAGAAAATGGCTCAACAGTAAAATTGTCAAGAACAAGACATCCCTCTAAAGTTGATGAGATTACAATGGGAGAACTGGGCAGAGAGGCTTTCAGGGGGTGTACCACAACATCAAAGTGGCTACATCTAGCAAGGACTGATTTATCCCTTCATGCAACAATCACCTCTCTGTTCTTCATCACTCTGGGTTATGAGGCAGGGTGACAAAAAGCAGGCCTCTTCTTACCAAAAAAAACAAACAAAAAAAAAACAAACATCCAACCCCGGCTTAAATTTACTAAAACATACAGTATATCCAGAACCAGGTGGAAAAATGTGTTATGATCTGATGAGACCAAGACAGAACATCACTGTAAACACAATTGTTTTAAGAACCTGCTGGCCATCCCCCGGACCAGGTTGCGGACTTTTGGGGACAGAGCTTTCTCTGTCAATGCTCCCACACTCTGGAACACTCTACCACTCCATGTTCGCTCTGCCCCGTCCCTGCCCATGTTCAAAAAGCACCTCAAAACATTTCTTTTCACAAAGTCCTTTAATGTGATTAGTTTTCAGGTATTGGACTTATAGGCTAGTGACAATGCCCCCAAAAATTTGAGATACCCCTCCCGGAGGTAGAACAAAACCTAACAATGTTTTTCCTCATCTCTAAGGTCTCCCATATATGAAATGGGTTCTTAGGTTAAAATATTTTACTGCAAACATTGTTAAATTGATACATATTGTTATACACCCCAAAACTAAAAAAGAACAAAAATATAGCCTGGCCGTATGGGAGTTAAGACATATAAACTTATGTAGATTAATAACACAAGCTCTGACAGCTTTGAAACTTGACGTAATTGTGATCAGGAAGTTGCTTTACCTATTAGAAAAAACTGGATGTGAATATCTTGATGTGTGTAACATATAGAGCCCTATGAACACTTGCCTAAAATAAGCGGACATACAAAAAAAGAATATCTATGCAGAATGTTCACATTTACTTTGTTGTTGCTTTGTGAGGGATTGTCACAGAAACACATATGATGGCTTGTTGGAAAGATGGGGTTGTGCTTAATCCAGTGATACCAAATATGTAAATATAGCATGCAAAGTCAGCGTGCTACATCACTAAATGTATGAGGTGTCCCAAATGAAAAAATACTAATACTAATATTATTCCTAATGTCCAAGTGCAGCTGGGTTGTGGGTTCGATCCAAGGCTCTTCCTGTCCACATGCCGAAGTGTCCCTGGGCAAGACCCCCTGCATGTCAAGACCTCATCCTGTCAGTCTATAAGAAAAACAGATGACAGATAAATGTTCTTGTTTTGTTTCTAGGTATTCATCAGCTTTTACTGCCACCTAGAGACTTTTTATTGCAATGTAAATCCCTTTGTATTTTTTCAGTGTTTAGATGGGATAAGCATTTGTGGACTTTCTAAATTTCTGTCATGAAGTCCAGATAATGTGTGACTTTGGAGCCCTCCTTTTAATCAATTCTGTCTCTTGTTTTTCCCCCCTCCACTGTCCTATGAGCTCAGTATTCAAAATGAAATTGTTTCAACAGGGTAGCAGTGCAGAGGGGATGGTAAAAATGCTGCAGGACATGTACAAACAATATGGAGCAGAAGCCAAAATAGACTGAAAAACAGAAAAGAATTAACTATTAAACAATCTCTGTGAGAAAACAGACGCTCATTTAACATGTAATGGTGTCATTTTACAGAAACGTATTTGTCTTTTTGAGCTCATCATTACTTTAGCCTTAGTACAGAAGCAACTGGGGTATGAGTAGCAGAGCAGGTTGACTTTTTCTAAAGCCTTTTCTTCATTGGTCAAGTGCTCTCACATTGCAAAGCTATTGGACAATGTGTCTGACTGTGAGTGTCTTTGAGCATGTCCAGCAGGGGGGGAGGGGACAAATTGTGGACACACACAAAATGAGAAAGTGAGTAGCTGGAGGAGAGGAAGGAATAGTCACTACCACACTTGTTTTGGACTACTGTGTGACATGGGAGACACTTCATAAAGGGAGCCGGAGCAGATCTTTAATTTTGGCTCACTGAAAAAAGAAACCTGTCAAAAGGAAGAGCGCAAAAGAGAGAAGAAGAAGAAATGAAGGACTTGGCGCAGTCAGTAGAACTAGGGGTCTCTCAGCGGAGGGGAGTTAATGTAACGGCACCCAGAGTTTGGCTAAAGAATGAACTTGTTCGCGTGGGACTCGCTGAATCTCTTTGCACTTATGTCATGATGGTAAGAGAAGCTTCATTACAAAAGATATCTGGATGCTTTCACACTGCTTGATGTCATAATTTGTACTTCCAAGTTGCCCAAAATGCCTCTTACTTCCATCATTTGTTTCACAACTTTACTTTTATTTATTTGGTTTTGGACATTGCTTTATTCTTATCTGTAACAACCATATACCATTAATTATTAATGTCATGCTCTTTACCCCGATGACCTGCCGCCACCCACAAATGCACGCACCCACAAGCGTGTCACACAGTCACATGGCAGAGTGCCGATTGGTGGGTGCTAGTGGGTGAACCAGGAAATCCAGTGTTATTAGATGAATGGTCAGTCAGTGGGCCACATGGGGAAGGTTGCAGAAGTCACATGTTATTTGTCAGCTGTTACAATAAACCCTATACTTAGAGCACGACATGTAGATAAACATGTGAGCACACACACAGGGGAATTTTTCTATTTTATAGTCTTGAACTTTGTTTGCAATTGGGAAACCAGCTTTAACGCAAATGGGTTTCGAAGGAGGAAGCACACTTTTCCTGTTTGCTCATGAAAAGGTTCCGCTATTCAGTGTCAGCTTTTTTCTTTCCATCTGTTTTCACAGCTAACAGTTCAGTGAAAGCAAGAAAATGCTTGACTTTGGCTTCTTTTATTCCTGTTAATGCAGGGTCACAGTTATTTCAAACAAAACACTTCCCGGAAAATAAAATGTCTTGGCACAGCTCAGTCCGTAAACAGATTTATTATTGTTCATATCTAGTGTTGATAGGCTTTCCCTGAATTGGCTGTAATCATCATTAATGGGTGTGCTTGTCAGTTGTGGGTCCTCTTTGTGTTCAGGTTTTCGGCCTGGGGTCTGTGGCTCAGGTAGTGACTGGACAGGGAGCATTCGGGGAGTACCTCAGCATCAACCTGGGCTTTGGACTGAGTGTTGCTATGGGGGTTCATGTCGGAGGGAAGGTCTCGGGTATGAAAGCAGACCCTAACAAATTCTTTAAAAAAAGGCTTGCCATTTATGGCCTATCAGCCATGTTACTTATGTTTTTTTTATTTATTATTCTATCAGGAGCTCACATGAACGGAGCAGTGTCATTCACAATGTGCGTGTTTGGACGCCTTGCGTGGAAGATGCTACCCCTGTATGTTTTTGCGCAGCTGTTGGGCTCATTTCTTGCAGCAGCGACAATTTATGCCGTCTACTATGGTGAGGACACGCTACTGTACATCAAACACAACTGGCAGTGAATGCTTGCATTTCCACATCTGTGATAATCTGCCTTGTCAATGCTTTCATTTACAGAGGCCATTTATGACTATTGTGGAGGAAACCTAACAGTAACTGGTGCAAAGGCCACAGCTGGCATCTTTGCCACCTATCCTGCACCGTACCTTTCCTTGATGGGTGGATTTGTTGACCAGGTAGCCATGAAATTGGATTAAAGGATTACAACTAAAAATCACTAGCATCTCACAGATTCTGCACTAACCCTTTTAGTCTTTGTTGTACTGTTTCACACCCAGCTATCTTGTTTCTATATTGATGTTTGTGCTGCGTATGTGCGCCAGGTGTTTGGCACAGGGATGCTACTGCTGGGCCTGATGGCTCTGTCTGACCAGAAAAACAAACCGGCCGCAGCGGGCAGCGAGCCTGTCGCAGTGGGCCTCCTGGTGCTGCTCATTGGCATTTCTCTGGGCAGCAACAGCGGCTACGCTATCAACCCGACCAGAGACATCGCACCCAGGGTCTTCACCGCCATAGCAGGCTGGGGTTCTGATGTTTTCAGGTATACAGGAAGGATGTATTGTTTTTTTGTGAAGAGTTCACTTCTGCCACATGTCACTTTAACTAAGGGTTAGTCAGGGGCATCGCATCTCTGTTAATAATTAACTGCACTGGAAATCTTTGTTTGCTCTTCGATAGTCCAGTTTATTTAATCAATTTGTGGTTGTCTGCCCTTATCTGCGTAGGTGTGGAAATGGGTGGTGGTGGGTGCCTCTAGTCGCCCCTCCTATTGGAGGAGTGCTAGGAGCAGGGCTATACAAGGCCTTTGTGGAGCTTCACCACCCACCCCGCTCTGAACAAGGTGGGGAGCTGGTGGAGGAGGAGTTGTTCCCGCTGGAGAAAGAGCAAAACATCTCTTCCAATGTATGTGTGTGACAACCCCTGACTCTGCAAACAACTCAGCGCACGTAGAGCTGTGTGGACATTTGTTGAAACATTCCATGGTGACGAAAAGGACCAGGACTTATTGATCGGATAAGGACAGCTGCACTTTTACAAAAAGGGAGACTGACTCAAATATGGGCTTTTACATCTAAAATGATCAGGCTATCACATTAATTTCACACTAATTTCATTCAGAGTAAGTGTTATTGGAGGAATAGGCATACTGATGGATCTGTAGCGCTGCAAGGTTTAAACAAAACTTGAGCCGTTTCATGAATGAAAGGTGAACAAAAACACACTTGCCGGCTTAGATGTTGTGTTTTATAACACTGAGGCAATAGCAGATTCATTTAACAATCAAGAGGGGCCCACTTAAGGCAGTGGTTCCTGAAGCTTTTCTGCAAGTCCCCCCAATTGTAAAAAAGCAAATATATTGCCCCCCACCCACCCTAGTTTGACACAGATATTTGTCAAAATAGATATATTTGTTGCTGTCGGTCGCTTCATCCATCTGTAGAGCAAAGCGGCATCTTTCTCGTAACTTGTCATTAAGCTGTTCCTCTATGTCCTCTGACAGAATCTGAATCTGAGATCACACATGAGCCTCGTGATGGTATAGTTTGATAGAGGAATTGCTTGCTGTTGCTTCATCACCCATTGCTGAGACCATATCAATAGCAGAGGGAAGTATTCATTCCTCTGCTACAGTATGTGGTTTTTACACTGAGCAACCCTATAGGAAACTTTATATGGGGCAAGCTGAGCATTTGAAGACAGACGCAGCTTTTATAAAGCAGTTTTGTTGTGCACAACAGTTTATATATTTTTTTTCCCCCTGAAGAAATCTATTGGCTTGTCCTTATTATCTGGATGCGCTGTCTCCAAGTGGCGTCTTAACTTGTTCAGCTTGACTGTCAAAAGCTAATATTTGTAGACACACAACACACTATGCCCAGTCATATTTTCTTGTCTTTGCTTCGGAAGTTGTGTATTAAGTTGATGGAAGACTCACCCTCTGCTGTACATTTAGCTGAGAACCCTCTTACAAACCTCTACACGGTATGATAGCAGTGCTCAAGCAAGCCTCATTCAACTGCCTTTCTGCCCCCCACCCGCAATAGCTCCTTGCTCCCACTTTGGGAACCACTGACTTAAGGTTAATGTAAAAACTAAGAGAAAAAAAAAAAGTAAGAGAGCAGCAGCACAACCAAAGATAATACACACATTTGTCTTTCCACCAATCAGCTGCACAGCAACCTAATGGCAAAACATTAATATGTGTCTCCTCCAACTCCAGAAAGCTTGGACCAAAAACTGAATTCTTCAGATTTCATCAGGTAGGACACCACTTGTGCCACCTAGAGCAACAGATAGATAAAGACAAATAAAGATGCTTTGCTCGGTCTTTATTCATACGATTCTTTGTTGTATAATGCATTCAAAGAAATTACAAGCACATGGAAAATAACTGCAGTCATAAACTGATAATGTTCTTTTTTGAAATGTCAGTATTATTTGTGTTACCACAGCAGTACAATTACATTATAGGACTTGGCTGTTTTAAATTCTGTTTACCAGGAGGTGTCACTAGTGAACAGTGTATCAAATGACTGTGAGTACTAAATCTGTTGCTGGTCATTCAATGAATATTTAGCAGCAAAAGGTAAATAAAATGACTGTATTATCAGTATTGGCAAACTAATCAAGTGATATTTTAAACTATCTAAACTATCTAACTATCTTTAAACTATCTAAGCCTGAGGTGGAGATGGTGCAATTATGGTCTCAAAATGTGATCAGTGTTGGAAACATAGCGTACATTTCACATTACCTGTATCAAATAGGTACCATCTCAGCTATAGACATGCAACATAGTCTTGCACAACTTTCAGTGATATTGCTAACGTACCAGTTGCTTATAGGTGTTTTCTGAGCCATGGTCATATGGAGACAGTAAAGCTCACAGAAATGTCTTTCTTGAATGGGAACCTTCTCACCGCTTTGCTCCACTGTGTCTTCCTGTGTTGCCTTGGCCCTTGGCGGCGACCCCTGAGCTGCACTGTGCCAACTGCTTCTTCTTTGGGGCTGGCGGCTTAGCTTTGCCTTTGAAGGCCTTGGTAGGATCCAGCTTGTTGATATATGAATCTCCAGCAGGATCTGCTAGGCTGGGCTCACAGCTGAAGGTCAGGGGCTGGTAGAGAGATGCCCACTGCTGCAGAAAGACCAAGGACAGAGATAGTTTAAAATCATATATACATACATATATAAAATTTCCTCCTTTACCAAATTCAAACTATTGAAATATCCTTTATAGGTGTAAAGAAAAGGAGTGGTGATGAATGGAGCACAAAAGTATGCAATGTCCCAGATGTTGACATCTTTGTGAGTGTCTCATACCTCAGTGTTAAAATGTTGTTAAAATGTTAAATCTGCCACAATTGCTGTATAATATAAAGGGAACATGCAGAATAAAATGTATTTATATACCTATAACAATTTGAGTGTTTAATACTCTTACTAACTATTACCACTTTGAAAGACTCATTAACCATCTGCTACCTTAGACTGGGGGCTTGGGCCGTATGGGGTGAAAGCATACTGCCACTCTGGCAGACCCAGGTGGGTTATCATCAGTCTGTAGTAAGAGGTAAAGGTTGCCGTGAGAAAATGCCAGCCCAGTGAACGGTCTAGGAACCAGATTTCACTCTGCTGGGCTACCACGCCTGGAAAAAACAAAGATCTAAATGATGAAATTTTGACATTCATTCCTATTTTTTAGGTTAACATTAGTGCATTAGGAATTAATGAGAAGGTAAAATATGCAAACAGATCACCTGGCGTGCAGTTTTTGTAGACTAGACACACTTTGCCATTGCCACTGCAGGAGTCCAGCTCGAAGATTCGGCTCCGGGAGTCAAAATGAGGTGCAGCGGGCGCCTGGTCCAAACCTGAC
The DNA here is from genome assembly GCF_963514085.1 of Chelon labrosus. Lineage (NCBI taxonomy): Eukaryota > Metazoa > Chordata > Actinopteri > Mugiliformes > Mugilidae > Chelon > Chelon labrosus. Next base: position 27,433,084 of record NC_140340.1, read on the forward strand.
AGATAGCATTAATGAATCTTGAATAAACATTTACTGGCCAATCAACAGCTCATTCATTAGCATGCTTTCTGCACAAGAGAGCACACACAAACAGACATAATTGAACTTGACATGCTGTAATTGTTGAGTTAGGGCCTAGCGAGGATCTGACAGGTGAATTTTACCACTTTCTCTGCTGCTTTCCTCCCAGTCCAAGTCGACCAGTGATGGCGCATTGGGGAGAGAGAAGAGTGACACCGGTTGGAGCAGCGGGCACAGCCTGGCCACGCTGTTAACAGTCATGCATCCTAAAGGAACACACTCATCTGAAAGACACACACACAATTAAACAACATCACATTATTTTAATATGTTTTGAATAAATGTAGACTATTCTTGGAAGATTGATATTATTACAGGCAGATTATAGGAAGACACCTACTGTCTAGTTTAACGCTCCATGTTAGTGTGAATCCATCAGTTGTCAGATAGAAGTCTCGCAGGTCCTCTGGTAAAATACATGTGTTTTTCTGGGAAAGGATAAAGCAGATTTAGGGTGCACTGAAAGAACACGATTTGACATATTCTATTTGGAAGATTTAGTTTTTTTTTTTTTTTCTTCACCTGTTCCCATGACAGCAGGCTCCTCTTCTCTGCAGGCTCCCTCTCTGCAAAGCGCACATCGACCACACCAGGCATGTTCTCTGGCCCAACATAGACAAATTCATGACATTTATTAAAATGCATTCATTTGCTAGCCAACCTTGATGTTAGTTGCTAGTTTCACTGCGAATGCCATGATACACACCAAGTATACGAGTAATGCCAAGTGTCAGTCTCTCAGCGACACCTTTGAACGCTAAGCTCTCCTTTGTTTCTTCCATTTGGATAATTGCGCTTACAAATTTGTAAGAAACCCTGAATACACCATCTGCATCGCATCGTTCTCCTTGCTCCCGATAGCTCAGTTGGCAACATACGCACAGGAAGCGACGAGAGCAGGTTTGACGTAAAACTGACACATATTTAAGCCAATAGAAAGCAAGCTTTCTACAGCTCAGCCAATTGCGTGTTTGGTTGTAAAAGAAAGGCGGGGCTTTAATTCCTTAGCAACGCTTGGCTCCCTGGGAGTGGTGGCGGTTGATTCAATATGGCGGCAGCAACCAAAAGAAGTGCAAATTCGGGGATATTTTGGATGAACGGCGGTATGTCTACTTTCACTGGACTACATTACACTTATTGCCCAGTTCCCATCCGTCAGTGTCTTAAAGATAGATGTTAAACTTTAGAAAGGGTCTCACAGATGCTACTTCTGTGTGACTACTGAAAAGTTACAACAGCTGAGGAAGTGAGAGAGCTTCTTAGCTAACTACATGTAGTTAAAATATTAGTTAACTAACCACCTCTTTTATGTTACGTCCAGCGTCAGATACTTTATATAAAGACTTAGGTGTAACAATATCAGTGTTTTCTATTAATATTAGCCGATCGTAATGCTGCTCATATCAACATAGCAAAGACCATCCGCAGTAGAAAGCTAACTCTGATTTCCTGCTAATTCAACGTAAGATACTGTTTGTTGTTTTAGGAAATGGACAGCGTTTGGAAACACATGCTTGACCAAGTCTAGTTACACTTTAACGCGACGTTAACTAAAGTGCTTTTCCTCTCTTTGTCGTCTTCACACAGTGTCTGATGAGGAGCAGCCTTTGGTGTTTGTTCCTGGTGAGTATTTGACATTGCTTGGAGCGTTTCTGTGAAAGAATTTAATGCATTTCATGTCCACTGGCTTCCTCTGATTGTGTTTTCCCCTTACTCTGGCACAGGGGTTGACCGAGAGGTGAAGGCCCCTTTCAATTTGGGACCCAGCAGCACCAGTGCATCCAATAAAAGAGGCACAAGGATGGGAATAAAACGTATATCTAACGGCAAAAGTCAGTCGGTGCAGAAGTCAAGAAGCAAAAAACAGGACCACTCCCAAAGCGATTGCGATTCTTATACAAAGGAAAACATCCATCACAGTACTGTGATGACTGCAGACCACATTGTTTCCCCACACTCTGGCCCCTCGCTCCCTTTATTGCAGGTATACCAGCATTTTGTATAGACTTTGCTTTTCTCCACATGGATGACTAAGGTTGACAGTATTTCACTACTACTCTCTTTTAAGAAGTCATTATGCCTGTTAACTTTTTTCCACCTAGGTAACGTCTGACACCAGCAGAGCTAAGAGCGACGTCTGTTTGAAGGACCTCTGTCCTGAAGATAAACGCCGCATTGCAAACCTCATTGAAGAGCTAGCCAGGTAACCAAATGCATATGCCACTGAACTCTGTAAAGTGACCCTGCACTCCTGTATGTTCTCATTCCTTTGTGCTCATTCCTTTAACAATGTCATTTCCTGTTCCTACAGAGTGAGCGAGGAGAAAGAAGAGTCAGTGCAGCGTCTGAAAGACGAACAGGGAAATTTTGAACGCAAGATCCAGCAGCTGGAGCAACAGAACCTGGTCATAGCACAGGAGCGGGAGAGTATCCTTTCAAAATATAGTATTGAAAACACTGCACTGAGTTAGATTTTACTTTTTGCAGTCTGTTATTCAATTTTTTTGTTGGAATAATGGGGCTGTTAATGTGGTGTACTGGTTTATGATTAGACAGTGAATGAATGCTGTCCAGCGTGGCTTTTTAAAAAAAATAAAAATAAATGTTTAATGGAGTTATTTGCTGTTGGTCACATTGTGGTGCCTTGATGTGCTCGAGCTATGGTAAAATGCTGTAGTTTGTAAAAACCTGAGATTTCTTTCTAATTCTGAGGTAACGCTGAGGTATGAATGTTGTAAAGAAGTTATGCCAGAATGCTCAAGTCTTGTAAGCAAAACTTTCATGAAAACTGAGCACTGCTTTTTAAAGATTCTTTAAAAAAGTGGAAAAAAATATTTAGTGGAAATTTCGCTGAGTAGCCCTGAAAGGTTTAAGTGTTTTCACTAATTAGCCCAGTTTCAGACAAACCAGGGGTTGTTAAAATACTGTGTATATAGAAAATAAGACTAGACCACACCATTTGTGGTTCTATTGCTGTATGTGCTATTCTAAAATGAAGTCTGTAGAGGGGAGTGTTGTCCTAGGTACGGGGTACTTGCAGCCGTTTGGCGAGGCCCCTCAATCTATTACAAAAGGCAGAGAAATGGAGCAGCTGCATTTAAACGATTTGATGCCTGCTGAAGTTGTCTTTTGCAAGTGCTCGTAGCTTATCAGCTGTTGTGTAGAGATCAATTTCTGATCTAAATCATCCAAATTTTGATATATGCTGAGAAGACAACGATTTTTGCTTTCACCTTGCAGTGTTTCCCCTGGGTTTATGGCTTCGGGGGAGGGGGACGTGCATGCGGTGGTGGCAGGCCGAACAGGTTGACAGTTAGCAAACAGGAATCATATTTAATAACAATACTTTAGAACACTCTTTTACAATATTTTTCTCTCCAACAATTACAACAACTTTATACAATATCTCACAAATTACAGATACAATTACTTACAACTATTTGCAGTGGTTTTATCAACAAAATGTGCATCTTTTGTTGCTACAGTGGATCTTTCTCAGCTTCTGAAAGACCATTTCCCGTGCCTCTTGATAAGCATCAGCGGACATACCTGGCCCATCCATTTTAAGAAAACTGAAATAATTTCCCATTCATTCTCTATGTACTGTGTCTATCTATCTACTTATTTACCTTTGTTTATTTATTCATCCATCTGTCTTTATCGATACCATCCATCTACTTATTTTTGTTTATTTAATCTATCATCTGTCTACCTTATTTTTGTTTATCTATCTATCTATCTATCTATCTATCTATCTATGTATCGGGTAAGGGTTTTATTTGTTTCCTTATTTCTGGCAGTGGGGGTCGACGCGACTTGTTGTCCTCCTCTCTTTCTGTCTGGCTATAGGTGTGTGTTCACGTGTCACGGGTCTCTCTCTGACTGTTTAATGTTGAGTATAAGATATATCTCCGTCCTTTTACAGAATGTGATCAGATGGGTCATCAGCCGATTCTTCAGGAGTTATAATGCTACCTCCCACCTACTGTCTTCATAACAATTCTACTCAGGTCAAACCAGAGCCTGGCCAGCAGTCAATTTAGGTTAAAAACACTGCGAAATATGGAGAGTAATTGACCCGGCTGGTAAATTGCATGATTGGCAACGGCGGCGGGGAAAATTAGGAAAGCACAACTCAATTAAAGGCATTTTGGCTTGGAGACTTGGCATTTACACCAAACTTCTAAACTCCATTAAAAAGGTATTTGAGAGGAAAAAGTGTTCGGATCCAAGCACCTCAGGGGGGATAACGTAGTCTTTTAAAGTGTGTGCAAGAGTCATGAAGGCTCTTCTCAGGCAGAAGGTTCCGGCACTTCTCCGAAAGGTTAAGGAGACACCAAAGGCAAACACATTGAATGAGCGTCTTGTCAAGTTTAATTCCATTACGCCTCTGCTTATCTTATCTAACCAAGTTTCAGGGTTGTCAGAAGCATAAAGAATGTAGGGTTATACCTTAGCCCCAAGCCACATAGGATGAGAGGGAAAAGTAGCCTTGATATTTGGGATGTTCAGCTGACATTTGGAACTGACTGGCACACAGGACCGAATTTTTGTTTTGAGATATGAAGGATGTCTTTTTGTACTGCAGGGTATGCTGGAATCAGCAGAAGTCAAAGTGGCGTTACTAACATGGTATACTGTGGTATGTATCAGAACAAGGCACAGCAGGTGCTACAGCTAATAACACCTTATTGACTTTAAACAATTGGAGGCAATCCTGAGGCGCATAGTTACATGCCACTACCAAAATGCTAATGTCTTTGCGATAGAGGAATGCCAGAGCAAAATCCATTTTGCAAGTTTTGGGAGTATGACATTTACAATGTGGGAATCTGCTTCTATCAAGGGTGGTTTTTGTGATAAGCACACATCAGAAGCTTGCTTTGTGAAAATCATTATTTTCCCAACTTTGTGGGTGTTGTCATCCTCTTGTCTTGGTGTTTTTTTATCTTACCTTTTATTCTTGGATTGTAGTGTAGTGGTTTAAATAATTTGCTCTGTGCGGTGTGATGAATCACAAACTTATCTCAATCTTAGTTCACTGTCTTTTCATTTAAGTGCTTGCCACTGGTTTGATATTTCAGCTGAGAACTTTTTTGTGAGTAATTCTTTCTTCAAACAGAAGATTAAACTGATGTCTTGTCTAATGATTCATTCAAGATGCAACTTCCCTCAAAACTAGTGTTACTTTTAAGTTGTGATCACTGAATCATACAGATTGCAGAATGTTTTTGATGATAATGGTTCTCTTAATGTTTACTCTTGGAAATTTACTGCCTCTTTCAAAATAGTTGTTAGCTGGTGTTATTTATACTTTTATGGTGTGACTCTCTTCTCCATATTCAGTAGTATTGAAGCTGTTATGTAAACCGTCTTCTTCCATTAATTCCCCGCCATTTTTCCCCCGCACGCATTCATACGCTCACACAGATTCACACATCAGTCTCCACCCCCGTTCCTCTCTCATTCCTGCTCAGGCTCAATCTGTTTGGCACCGTGCGCTAAAGCAGGCTTTAAAATATTCCCCCCTCCTGTGCAAATTTGTTCCACCTTGAAGTGGATTTCATTATTTCATTTGAGCCGCGGTCTGACAGGGAAGTGAATCATTTTGACAGGCCCCGTCTGATGCCGCTTCAACCCAAGCCCTTGATTCTGAGTATTTTTGGAGCAGAGGGGAGGAGTAAGTCACTGTTGGCACTTTCCAGCTCTGATGTAAACCAGGGGCTTGCCGAGTGCTTGGCCCCCATTGGCTGATGTCCAAGGCTGTGGAGGAAGCATGTTTAGAGTAGCGACGGGCTGAGAGGTGGAATCTTATCAGTGTTGCTCCATTCGGTTCAGATTGCCTAGCACTTGCTGTCCAGGGACTGCGCTACCCTGTCAACACATTAATACACGTTACCTTTATTTATGTATTGGAACGCTAAGATCCTGTATACTGGTAGGTTCCATACCACAGAAGACTTTATTTGTGTGTATTGGATTGTATGTTGTCCCGAGCATATCTCATTTGTACTGGGGCTTTGAATCCAGTGTGCTGTACTATGTATGTATATATGTTGTTTTCGGCACAAGAAATTGTGAAGAAATATGTTCTATGTGAATTTGCTATCTTGCATTGAGATTAGGCATAGCTGTGTAAGCATATTCAGTATCTTCCCTTTAAGAGCTGTATTCATGCTGCATAAATAGACCTCCCAGCACAGGTTTACATGATGTGATGTCCTTGTGATGTCCTTACGTTTTCCATATGAAAAACTACTTCTGTGGACAAGAGTGCAGCTGTGGAGCAGCTTTAGTTAGACGAAGGGTTCAATCAAAGTGTCTCTTCACATTTTCCCAGTGTTTATGGAAGCTGCTGCATTGCATTTGTCTGGTGTCTAGTCCTCAATTCAAAGTCATCCCGGCTCTCTTCTCTTTCCCCCTGTTTCATTTCCACAGCCTGATTGAAGTCTTCTAACAACCAAAGTGTTTTCTTATGGAGTGTTCTGCCAACTATTTCTTCAATAAGACTCTACTTTGAACTTTGATTTTCTCTTAAAAGGAGGGCTTTTTTTCAAATGGATGCTGAGAAACTCATCAGCTGGGGGAGCAGGGCCACCATCATAAAAAGATATGGCCTGGAGGAACACACTTTATGGTCAGCTTGGGTGGGAGTGTGTGTGTACTGCTTGCTTTATTGTAGTGTTTGTGTGTGGGCTGTTTACTGTGCAGGTGGGGAGTTCACGCTCTCATGTCTTGCTGTTTTTGTGTGTACTAGAAAGTCAGACTGAGGTTGATTATTGAATGTGTGCGAGCGTGTCTGTGTGTAGTCTCTCCATTCTCATGCTCATTATCTTTGCATGTGCTGGTGTGGTGTGGTGCTGCCACTGTCATTAGTGGGCTCCTGAGGCGCAGCAGTGGTCCCGCTCCAGATTAGTTTTCTTGTGGCTGCCAGGTCTCTGTCTGGCAGATAGCCTGGCGTGGCACTGCCGAGCTCAGCTCAACACAGCTTGGCCCGACCCAGATGGTGAAAGCACTGTGCCACAACAACAACTTTGATTTTGCTGGATTCTTCTCCCTCACTGATTTCAGCTTTGCTGTTCTCTCTCTCTCTCTACTTTTCTCTTCCATTGTGTAGTTGATTGCTGAAAAAAAAAAAAGTTTTAATTTAGACTGACAATCTAAATGCAGCATCTTTCGTTGTTCAAGTGAGGTTTCACAGGAGATCCCGTTCCTTACTAAAATGGCTGCGCTGTACAAGTGTACCTTTGCAATAGAGCTACCCATTGGTTTAAACCTTCAGAATATGTAGGTCCATTTTAGTTTATTACATAAAGTTTCAGCCACACAATTTCACTTTTTCTTAGATGAATCTCGGAAAGCGGCTATGAGACCATCAAAGAACTATCAGTGTCAAAGGCAGACAAAATTTTGCACTTGAACACACCACATCACTATGGCCTACAGCCAGCTGGTATCTACATTCTATGCCTACATGAAAGGGAAAAAGTCTTCATACCTGCAGGTGGCAGTAGTCTGTATTTGACATAGAAACGGGGACCAGAAGAGCTAGTATGGCAGATAAAAGACTTTGTGAAAATATTTGTGTAATGGAATGTTCAGATAAGATGAAGATGAAAAATGGCACAAGTCTTATGTGTGTTTGGCCTCTTCTTGCTTGCTATTGTCACTTCCATTTCTCTTCTCATGCATTGGTTTGCTAAGCTGAACAGCCAGTCAGAGCGATGTCTTTCACTGACGGGCTGCTCTGCTGATTCACCATGTTCAGCTGGCTCAAAACCCGCAGACAGGGGTCCAACTCGTGCCAGCAGTATGTGGCACACTACAAAAAACCAGGGCCACAGATGCTCACTGATGACTCTAGATTGGCCAGCGGCCAACTGTCGGCTTGGTGTGTCACAACCCAAAGTGTTGTATTGTTTTATTTTAGTTGTTGTTTTATTTTGTTAGTTACTTAACACTCGATCCCTCAGGCCTGCAGCAGCAATACAGAGAGTGCCAGGAGCTGCTTCAGCTCTACCAACAATACCTTTCTCAGCAACAGGCAAAGCTCAACCAGTCCATTGCCCAGCTCAGCCAGCCACCATCCCACAGCCATGTAAGGTATAGGATGGAATGAGTGTGTGATAAGTTGTAGATGCAGTTACTGTTGTTATTAGTGCATGTGCAGTGGAAAATACTTGGTAACGATGATGGCTCTGCTCCTATGGAAGCCATACTCACAGAGAGCCCTGGTTCTCATGTGCCGTGTGCTGAGACACAAAAATTATCCTTAGGAAACACATGCAACAGTACATGATCTTATTGCCAAATCACTATAGTACACTTCAGTCACTTGTTAAACATGGCAACAAAATAGTGAAAACTCTGTCAAGGTGACACTTTAGAAACGAAGACACCTGTCTGGCTTCAGTCTTTGTAAGAACAGATGACTTGGCTAACCTCATTGTCCCGCAGTGGCTCTGAATAATGTGTGTTTCTCTGCTCTCTGACCTGCAGCAAATTAGTCACAGTCTCTTTCCCAAGTAAACTGTAAGATGGACTTTCCTCCATATGTTTATCTCATAATGTCCGTAACCTTGGCTTACCTGCAGTTTATGCTCAATTGTAAATTGCGCTCTTAATCCACTGGCGAGTTTACAGTTTTAATGGGAGGTTTTGCATTTGTGCTGCTCAGAAGCCCAGCTAGTCTCATGTCTATACAAGCTCTGTTGTGAAAACATTAGAGTACAATGTGTTCAGGTGTTGCTGTTGATATAACTTGTGCTTCAGTTGCACTTGGAGCTCAGTATGCAATCACTGTAGTAGTTACATGCTAAAACATGGAAATAGACCAAAAAAAGATGCTCTGGGTTGTAGCAACCCGCATAAAGTGTAAGTGAAACCTAAGCTCTTGTGAAACAGCTCTTGCCAGCAAGGGGAGCTTTTATAGCACATAGCAACATGAGAAAATTAGACTGGTAAGCAAGGACTAATTCAGTATTGGTACATTTCAGTTTGTAGTCCTGCCCTAAATTAAAGTTTTATGGGGCGGTCTAATGTTGTTGGCTGAAAAACTTTCAGAGGCTTCCAAAATTGGCCAAAATGCATTCATTGTCCTCTTTGTTCTCTGTCCAGGTGCTCAGTAGCGAGGAAGCCCCCAGCAGGATATCTACAAGCAGAGCTAATGGCTCACTCTTTGATGGCTCATACCTCAGCCATGCTGCTACAGGAGCACAACAACCTCACATGCACAGGAGTGGTGACGGAGGAAGAGGAACTGTACAAACCTGCAGAAATCCTGAATCTTTTCCCTATGTTAGTGAGTTAAGTTCAATCAGTGGGCAGATCAAAGAGCATATGAGCCAGAAAAGGGAGTGCAGGGAGCCACACTCATGCCACGCGTGTGATCACTGCAAAGGTAGCAATCATGACACAGATTATGGAATACAACAATGGAGAAGTGACAACGGGTCCCGTCTAGTGAAAGGCCACTATGACATCTTTAACCAAGAAGAGTGTGAAAGGTACAGTAGTAGTCCATACCGTCATAATCCATCATCCCCCACGACTACATCATTTTCCTTGACTTTTTGTGAAAGAAGCAAACAAAGAGAATTTTAAGTATGAATATTAAGCATGGATCATGCATTTACACACAGGCTCCGCAGTAGGAATATTATGAGCTCGGAGGCTAAGGAAGCCCTGATCCGGCCTCATCTGGGTCATGAGGACTGGGAGGAGAAGAGGCACCAGCTGCTGCTGCAGAAGATGCAGTTGGAGTTGGAGAGAGAGAAGCTGCAGGCCCGGCTGGTGGAGCAGGAGGAGAGGCTCAACAGACAGAATCAGCAGCTACACCAATCACGTCTTGATTACAGCAGGTAGGATACAGAGGCCTGAGAGAAGTAAATCATATTTTTAAATGTTAGGTAACAGAGCTGATTGCAGTTACTTCTTGTGTAGATCTAAGTACCTGTCCATGACCAGAGTCCTTTTTTCCATCGTGTTGCACATCTTTGCAGACTAGTAGAACCTCTCTTTTTCTTTTCCTGTATTTTTGTTAGATTTCAAGCTACTCAAGCACAGCTCAGCACCTCAAGCATTAGAAATGGAGGTCCAGAGCCAGAGGGTCCTTCACACCAAAATTTACCCTCCAGGTAAACTCTGGTTGAGAGAAAGACAGACTCTCAAACTGCAACTGCTTTAGTCAGATACACACAGACTTTCTTTCACACACCGTAAACCTAAATATACACATACACTAGTCACACACATGAAAGCCATCTTAATATGTGTCTGTGATCTACAGTGTGTGTGAAGATGCAGAGGCACATCCTGCAGGACGGAGCTTACATGAAAAACACTCACAAAGAACACCTGCTCCTCTGGGCAACGGTAAGCTTGTATTTTCAGTGAGATGTTACACATAGAGGAACAACTCAGCTCATAACATATCATATTTAATAGCACTTTCATATGCATGTAAACTATTTTTTAAAACTATGTTTCCTGCACTGTAACGACAGATCCCGTAGTACGGTCTAGCAGGGACATGGCCACATCTCCAACAAGGTCCCTTGCAAGCCCGAGTAAGCCCACATCAGTCTCTGCAATCCAAAAGACCCCCGAGGCCAGGTAACACATTCTCACTTAGCACCAATGAACCATTTAATAAACATTTACCATTTACTCTAATAGTTTTTAATTTCACTGAGTCTCCACAGAGCTTTATGAGGTCTGTACAATTTATTATGCTGGATAAAAAGTAGGACTATTGCAAACAAAGTGGATAATCTAGTAGTATTAGTTCTCAGAAGAACAGCCTGTGTGGCTTCCTGGTAATAAGAGTCAGTTAATCTCCTGAATGATGCAGTAGAAATATGTGACTCTGTGCTGGTTTGAATTTCTGAGTTTTCTGCTATAAGAAAGTTTAGGTGAAGACAAAAGTCATGTGTGGGACACTGGGGAGATCGTTTGCTTTTTTAAATAGTTTTCGCTGACCTCTGATCAACAATTGTTGTTTTTCCTCATTCCCCGCGAATAGTAACATAATTGCAACACATATCGAATACAAGAATAAAATGAATATCTTGAAGCTTTTATTGGACTTTGCTGCAGTGTTAGTGGCTAAATGATGACGTTTCTTAGTGTATCTAAGTTTTCGAGCTGTGAGAAGCTAAATGAAGCTTTTTACTGGGCTAGCTAGTGCTGCGGCCAGCCTGTCAGGAGACATGCTGCGTTCCATTAGTCGGCCTAGCAGGGATCCTGCAGCAGGTGTAATTGAACAGACTTCTGGATGCACACGCTGCCCTCCCTTCTCTCTCTGCCACAGTAATGAGACAGAGAAAGCAAGAGTGAGGGAGAGATGTTAAAAGTGTGTTTGAGGGTGAGAGCATTGGATAAAGTGAAAAATGCAAAGCGAGGAAAGTTAGAGCGGGTCCAGATGGATAGCAGTGGAAATGTTGAGAAAGATGTAAGGAGGGAGAGGAGTTTTGAGGACGGAAATGAATTACTGAGTGTCAGGCTTTGCTAAAAAGGAAAGGAGACTATACGTGGAATGTTAATTAACCTGACTGTGTGTCATCTTACTGTGCGTACGTGTGCAATTTCATTCCACTGTTTAAGGACTTTTTTCGGTGGTGCTGGCTTGAAAATGAATGAAATTAAATACTGAAGCAATTTGCATTCCTAAACATTTTAATGTCACAATTTCCTCTTCCCTTTTGTAAATGTGATCATTGTTGGGAGATACAGAAGCTGTAAGGCCGCTCCTTGTTTTGAAGTACAGGTCTCCAAAACAGCTCAAAGTTTATAACATCAGATGATTCGCTCTTAATCAAAACACTGTGTGGTCCAAGTTGAACTGTGAGCTCTGGCAGATGCCCATTAATTCCAGCAGGGGACCCGGGGTATCGGATCTTATTACCATCCGTGTTTTGTTGTTTTTTTTTTACCTCCAAAGCCTATTAAAACTGTTGGACTGTTAGCTACACAGTGTTTTTTTTTTTTTTTTTTGACTGTCAGTAATGAGGAAGTCTGCTGCTCACTTGCCTTTCATATGTTCATATCCATCTCTTTAGACAATTATAATCCTTTGGTAATTCACTGATTCGGATTAGACATATGTCTTTTTCTTTGCTGGTGTTCAAAATTCACTGCTGATAAAAACTTAGAAAATATAAACTATAGTAAAATAGTGAAAGAGGTAAAGGCAAAACTGTACGTTGTGTTCCTCAGCTCACCAGATATCTTGTCAGAGTGTTAGCATCGTGTTATTTAGGTGTTGTGTTAAATATATATATATATTTTTTTCACATTTTTTTTTATTAGAAAGATGAGTCATCAGTGCCCACATCAGTTATTTCTAGAAATATTTTATTGCAGCATGTATCACGAAAAGAACTACATCAAATGTTGTTTAAAGGATGGATCACTTACAATCGTTGAATGCTTCGTCTAATATTTAAACAAAATGGGAAAACCTGCTGTCAGTCTGTATCAAAGATCCAGAAACAACACTGTAAGCTAGATTAAATGAAAAGTCTACTACTGTAACATTTGGCATGCTACCTGAAGCCTTCTCTTTCTTTCGGCAACAGCATGCCCCTCGTGGCCGTCTAATCTTAACCAATTCAGTCTTGATGTGCAAATTGCAAAAACCAAGCTGGGGTTAACATTAAGGGACCTTCTTAATCCTTTCATGAATCCTATGCTCGTTAGTAATGAGACGGTTCCAACGCACCCCGCCCATCTCATCGCCATCCTTCCTGCCATAGCCCGCCTGTTATTGATTGGTTGGGAAATTGACATGCGGGATATACGCAGTGGCCATTATAGGTTTTTTATCTTACTGTTTGGACTGCAAATGAAAAGGGGCGCCGGGGCGAGACGGCTATCTTTAATGAAAGAGAGGAGCCAAATAGGCAGCGAAAGTTATGAGTGGTGGGAAGCGTATGCAGAGGAGTTTTGTGGAAATTTCTATCTGGGGTTGCAGCGCTTGAAAAGACACACACAGTATTGGTGCACCGGGTGAACGAAGCCCAACTAGTTCATTATACTGAAACGATTCGGTTCTGGTAGTATTTATGTACTGTTTCTGAGTAGTCCCACATCAAGGTGAAATATTGTCAACAGAGTTGACTTTGTTACTCTGCCTAAGGATGATTCTAATAAGAATATTGTTGTGGTGACAAATTGAGGTTCTGTAATGTTGGCAGCGCCGTGTCTCCAGATGCTCTCAAAATGACCCAACACACCAGGGCCAGACAATGACAGAAACCCGTGTTGCTGCGACTGCTGTCCATGCATTTTCTCTTTATACATGTAGCAGTAAAATAGATCTGCCAGGGCTCCCTAGGGCGATATTAATATCTAGCAGCAATTCACAACTTTACTTCACGCAAACTGGAGCCAGGGAATGAAGTCTTGTGTCACACCGTATACTCCTCTGAAAGTCTATTTGCATTCTTCTCTGTGGCCCTCGTGCAATCTCTATGCCACCACCCCTGCCTCGCCCCACCCACTGCCATACCCCCCCCCCCCATCCCCCGTCCCCCATCCCTGCCCAAACCGTGCCCCCCACACTACCCTTGTTATAGATTGTGACCGCCGGTAAGTGATGCATTATTCATTACCAACATGTCGTTTGTTGATGGATGGCTGTTTGAGAGCCCTGTCCGTTAAATAAATCAACAAATAAAAATGCAAATTCTCACATTTCGAGTGAGGCAGCCCAGCCAAAGTCCCTCCCCCACATCCCCCCCTCTGCCTTCCTATCCCTCTATCCACAAAGCAGCACTCATTTCCAGTCTTTCTTTCACAAGCAGACACACACTCTCAATTGTGCTCACTGTCTCCTTCTCCGTTTCTCCTTCGGTGTTGACAGGCAGGCAGTCAAATAAGGGGAAAAAAATTGACTTACTCGAGTTTCTGTCTCTTTTTTTTCATTAGTTTTCATCCCATGGTTGTCTTAAACCTCATTCACTTTCCCTGCCTCACACTCAAACATGTGTATGCATGAGTTCAGGTCGTTAAAGCAAAATATGGCGTTTTAAAGCTTTTCAGCTTCTGATATGCGCTGCCTCGAGTTAGTTTGAATACATGACATATCAAGGTCCGTAGTTACGTGTGGTGGAACACAAATGCGCCCTGATTGGAAGCGTGTGTCTGTCTGCTGACCACCCACATGCATATCAACAAGTACATCCCAGAGATAGGCCTTACCTGGGAGAGCTGTGCGCAGAGCCGTGCCATGCAAATCGATGCAGCTTTAAACGAGCAGAGAATTATGTTAGCAACATCAGTCGAGCGTGCTTTAAAGAATTCATGTTTTGTATCTGGAATGGCCGTCGTTCGACTGTGTATACACTGAATAATTTATCAAGCCAGCCAGACTGAGGGATTGAATCTCTATTAGCTTAATCTCCCCCGTTTTGGTTTATTTATTTCACTGCACATTCCCTCATTTCTATTCCAGGGGAGAAAGCACTGGGTTCTCTCCCCCATTTTTTTCCTCACACCTGCAAGAAACTGTGTTTTTCTGCCAGGACGCCCCAGTGGTTTTGGCTTGTTAATGCTGCTTGTTGGGGTTCAGTAGGCAGTTCGGCAAGAAAAGATTTTGTTAACACTTGGAAGAGAGTTTTGCTTTCATATCGTCTGTGTTAACAAGTGAAAGGTGAATGACAAATATCTTCAGGTGCTGCAAGTAGTCTTTATTCTTGTTCTTGTCTGGTGTTGGTCCCTTAGCTTGCACTTTCTCTGCTTAAATTTGAGGGCACGTAGTGTGAATGGCGGCCTTTGCTGCCACAATGAAACGGCTCGAGGGTGCTCATTTACAGCATTGCCTCTCCACTGGATTCTCCATTATAGACATAGCCTTTGTTAGTTCAACCTTTGTAATAAGCTGATGTCAAATATGGGAAAAGCAACTAAGATTAATCAAAACACACGCAAAAAAAACCCAACTTTAACTTTTTTCAGGTTGGACCTTTCTGTGGTTGAGTTATTGGATATCTTTAGTCCTGTCCCTGCACCAGAGCGATGCAAGCCAGCTACTCGAAGAACCAAAACATCTCAGCATAGGTCGGTCCTCGCTGCCCCCAAATCAGTGGGTCGAACCTGGCTCACCCCCGGCGGGTCTCATCCTCAGAGCACTCAGCAGGACCTGGAAGAAAGCCAAATACTGGAAGATATTTTCTTCATTTGCTGACAAAGAAGAGAACCCAGAGATATTCATTAACCTGGTCTTAACCTTTGTTTTTTTTGTTTTTTTCATTTCTAAAATCAGAGTGTGATGTTGTAGATTGTACTCTTGTTATACTGTGATTTTTAATTCAAATAAATGCTTATTTATTCAGAAGAGTTCTCCTTCTGGTTTGTGATTGATATCTTATGTTGCCCCTCCAGGAAAACTTTGACATTGAGCTGTGTCGATTTTCTCTGAAGACAGCATAAATCTGCACTCGCCAAAATACTAGGTAGTAAAAACAAATGCATCTAATCCAACGGTCAAGCACTAAATCTTAGCTTCATGACTGTTCTAACGTTCAGTTTATGTTGAAACAGCATCGGAAAAACTAGTAATTCATCTGTATGATCATTTTGGGCGGATGGAGTTTGTGGTGCTGTTAAGCTGGATTGAATTAAACACATTACAATTCAATAGAACTTCAAAACACATCAACAGCTCTTTCTGTTAGTTTAAATTAATGCTGAATAACATGACCTTCGTGAAGATGAGATTTAGTGCAGGACTGTTATATTAGAATGGTTTTGTTTTCACCATTGTACCTAATGAACTGGCAAGGGAGTGTAAATCTTAAGATAGAGTTGGCGTTGTGAATCTAAAATGTATTATGAATAAGTGATAGAACTTCAGGGAAGTGTATACCACAAACCACAACCAGGGGTAACCTTGTATAGTGAGTAATTATGACGCAACACGTGACACTTTATTCTAGACTGTGCTTTATTATTGGGCTAAGCTGAGACGCATCATTCATTTAAAATTACAAAAGAAGAGTCCAGGGGACCAGAGAATGGTGCAGTCTGGAGAGACGGGGGCGGGAGCCTAAAGCGCACTGCCCAGTCAGAAGCTTAGCTCATCAGGAACCTGGCAAAGCTTAATATGCAACATTCATATCCCCACCCTCCATATGTGCTGAAATTGGGAAATCGATTTCCAGAATACTTTGAAAACCACATGAAGTAAACTGTGATTCTAGCAACACTACTGAGCTTTAGAAATAAAATCACAGATAACATCACCAAGGGGGAAAAAAAATAAAATGATAGAAACTCAATTTTGTTTTGATGAAATAGTGCAGTTTTCATTGAATTTTGTTCTTGATAGAACGCATCAGTTGAACAAGATCAGAGCTCTGTCAAACAATACAAAGCAGGATGGGGAAGATAAGATGAGGTTACTGATGATTTAAAAACTATGCTAGCAAGTGATCAATAAATGATACATTATCTCATTACATATTAGCAGCAACTTATAGTTCAAGGCATATCTTCTGTTGTGAATCCATGTCTGATTGAACAGTTGTTTAATGAAGTTATCCCTTTTATTTGACCTTGTTTGTTTAAGAATGGTAGCGAATTACTCAAAATTAAAGAGTATCCACCAATTTTTTTTTTTTTAAACAATCTTAACAAAGCGTCTTTTTTTCTTCTTTTTTTTTTAAACAGAACAATATGAATTGATAATTACAAATATACATAAGGCTTTAGTGTCGTACTGCATCGTTGTGAATAGTTGGTCTGCCACAGGTAATCGTAAAATCAGTCTTCGAAGTTGTTGAATCTAGAGTTTTCTGAATACTCAGAGATGTAGTGAAACAAAGAAGCACTTACAGATCAGTGGCAATAGTAGAGCTCAGATCTTGAATCAAACGGCACAAATAAATAAACACAAATAAATAAATAAATAAATAAATAAATGATTAAAATCTGTCTTTTGACATCACTTGGTCATTTGGGAGCATTTTTCTCCGTCGTCAAAGAAGTGCTGAAGGCATGGTCCTGCAGACAGGAACAATGATCATCTGTGGACCACAGCAGCGGCCCCTGCATGTCATATAAAAACTATTTGGTCACGTACCAACTCATAGAAAAATAATGCCATGAAAGCATGCATATCATCTCAGACATGACTTATAAATAAATATCTAAACAAATAGATAAATGAATAGAACCCATTAAAGTATTTTTTTTTTTTTTATAAAATCAATGTGTGTCTAAGCTCTAACTGAGGTCAATGCTCTCCCTGACTGTATTCTGGATAAATGCCTTGGTCAGGTCCTACAGTTTGTACCGTATCCTAGCGACTATTTTTATTTTTTTTTTCAATTAATTTTTTTGTACCTGGTTTTAATGAGCATTATCATGTTTTCATTCATATATTTTTTTTTTTAAAGTATTTAAAGTACTTTATCCAGTCCTTGTAGATAGAAGTAAAAGTCCTATAAAATATGCAAACCTATGTACAGAGGAAAACAGAGCAAAAAAGGAAACAATTTACAGTATATTCATCGGTTTATGTATATATTTATATATATATATTTATACTCAAACTTCTGCTCTGTTTCTTGATGTTTTTGAACCACTATACTTTTGTTTTACTCTTCTCGTGTAAACTTGCAGCTTAAAGTTGGAGCAGATGATGATGAGGTGCTCGGCGTTCTAGTTCCCACTGTTGTCCTGTTTCCTTTTGTTTCACTCAACATTAAAATACGGGTGAAAGACGAACCATTAGAAAAGCCCGGATCGTGTCACTTCTCGGTTTTGTCAGAGTGGTCTGGGGCAATCAAAAAGGGCACACAGTGTGGCGATCGGGGACACCGGCCATATGACATTTAGCTTCAGATGTTATTGTCGGACTGAGACCGTTCAGGTGGATGTGCGGCATGTGATCATGACGGTCATCTGCCTTGCACTGTGGGCCATGCTTGTTGTGTGGCACACACCAACAGAGGCACCCTGGGATGTGCAGTGGTGCCTTTTAGCCTCGCTGGAATTGGAAGGTAAATGTTAAATTATTCAAACTGCTAAAAAGGTTAGACACAGACACTGGGGAAAATGGCATAATGAGCAGCTTATAGGAAAACTAGTAACAGCACCCAACAGGAAGCATTGTCTTCCAAAGTGTCATATAGCCTTATAAATATTCATATATATAAATATTCATTGACTAATCTCCACCGGCTCAATATGTGTTGAATGCAGGGGCCAATAAATCCAAGTCTGTTGACCTTTTGCAGGTGTACAAGTTGGTGTTCATACCATTTTTGTAGACTATTATGAGAAACTGTATGTTAAAGCAATATGAGAGCAGCCTCGGTGATACAGCAGTTGTAATGGGTAAATGGCTTTTCACACTTATTGCTTCATTTTACAGTTTCACTTTAGTTTTATGTTTGGATTTAACTGCACGAGGATATACAGTGTAACATCAGGCAATATAACATCTTCTAAAGGATATGCTTCATGTCAAGTGTTACCAGCAGATATCCACGCGTTAACATGGGGAGGTACATAAAACCTTTTCCCCTTTTTAGCGTTCAGTGGGAAGCCAGCTGTCCAACATATTCGTCAGTATTACATCACCTTCACAGCCATTCAAATCCTGCTGCTTGCTCCAGTAATCTCAGTCGTGTCCGTTTTCAAGCCACACTGTGCCAGTTGAAACACGGAAACTTCACCCTTCCTTTTTTAATGTTTTTTTTTTTTTTTTTTTAACTCCGACCAGTGGTACTAAGTCACAGGCGTCCTGCACACAGCTTGAATAGTTAGTACCTGTGCCAACAGGTTACCTAATGCCCACTTTAGTTTGAAATGTAATCGCATGAGTCTACATTAATCCTAAATGCTTTTTTTTTCTCCCTCTAAAGATGATGATGGACCAACAGTGGTTTGTAATATTTGACATGCACTGAAGCTCTCTACATGAGAAATGATATGAGTCTGGCTGTAGTTTTGACATCATAATAGCGCGCTGGCTGCTTGCAGTAGTGTGTGTGTGTGTGTGTGTGTTCATTTTTTATTTTTTTTGTTTTCTGAGAGCACAGTGCTTGATGGCAGATTCTGCAGGTGACAAGGCACACCTTGACATGGTGACAGCCCATACGCTACATGCACTTTACTGAATGCAAAAAAGAGCAAGGGTTGTGAGACATATTCATTTTGGTTCAAGTTTCAAAGAGAAGTTTGTGTGTGTGTGCGTGTGGTGTGTTTAAGCTCAAAAGATATGTCTGGAATAGAGTCGAAGATAATTGTCCTTTTCCTCTAAAATCGTTTAGCCTGATTCTCTTAAAGCCTGCTACTGAGATGTGGCTTTTTGCATTTTTAGATAATATTTACACCATATGTGTCTTCTCACACATGTATCTTTTAGCAGTATATTGTGTGTCAGCATATAGGTAATCAGAGATAGGAATGCCTGCGGTTTTGGGAGCTGCCAGATTTGCGATTCTTCCCAAGCAGAGCAATGCTTCAAACTCCAGCTAAAATCTACAAAAAATTACAGCTCAACGTAGTCAGTAGCCGTTCTATATACAGACACACATATATAAAATATGTGCATATAAATACATATATTTGTGATTAATATCTATTTATCCATATATACTGTATATATGAATACATTTGCTTGAATGCTTGTTATACATATATATGTACTGCAAATATAAACAAGTTCATATATTTCAAACCTTTCTGATGTTATTCTATCTATGAGGTTAGGATGTCAAGTTAAAAAAGATAAGGCTGTGATACGGAGCAGCCCCTCCCATGCACTCGCCATCCCTCCCGAGACAAAATGAGAAGAGAAAAAAATAAACATTTTGAGTAATTGTAAACTAGCGAAGTGAGAGACCCCATTTGGTCATCTGAAATAGTTTTGCCTGTATTCAAAAAGCATATCAGCAATATATATGTATATATACATGTGTTGTATATATTCGAAATGTACACTTCTTTTAAGTGCAACTCCCCCGGCCAGTTAACACTGACCGAAAGAGACGCAGTGGTCCGAGTATATTAGAGCTACAAGTCCTCAGCAATAAAAATGTTTGGTCTTTTGGTCCCTAAAACAACTAAGGAATGACAGATAAGACTCCCTGGAGACCGTTGCTATGGCTCTCCTCGGCAACGGTATCCCCTGGAAACGGACAGGCACTCCGAGCTAAAGATGGCCATCCCAAATCGAAGCCAATTTGTGTCCTGAAAATATCACATTCCCTACTTTAGTTCTCTCTCCGAAAATTTGTCCCTTCTCGTTTCAAGTCTCATAAATTGGTCTTCACAAGTCAATTGTCCCAAACTCAAACCATCTTACAGAAAGATCTCCTACGGCAATCCGCTATTCAGTTTTTAAAAAGTTTGTTTTGTTCTTGTTGGACTTTTGACATCCATATTCCCTTTAAGAGTTCAGTGGGGTTGGTCATTGTAAGTAGGTGTGTTGTTAAAGTTTTCCTTCTTTTTCCTCATTGTTCAAGTAAAAGCTTTTTTTGTGGTCCAGAAAAAAGGTAGCTGTCATTCAAGCAGGGTTTTGTGGGGAAAGAGGTGTGTATATGTGTGCAGAAGAAAAAAAAAAAAAGTCCTGGGGCTAGCCAGGCTGGTACAAATTCTCTCTGAGTTCCAAAGTTTTAGTACATCCAAAAAGAGGTGTCCTTGACTCGGTCGTTGCTCTCTCTCTCTCTCTTTCTCTCCCCCCTCTGTTTCTGAAGCAGCCTCAGTGGTCCAGATGTTGAGTTTGCACTCGGCGGTGGGTAGCAAGTAGTCAACATATGATTCAGCTCAACAAAACCTGAAAAACACATGGGAATCATTTGAGAACATAAACATAAGCTCAACATTTTGCCCATATTAATATTATTAGCGTCTTCCTCAGCTATTGGATGGGTTCCCATCCTCTAGAACAGTGATTCCCAATCTGGGGTATTTAAAGTGACGTAGGGTGTATGCAAAAGAGTTGATTCTGAACTCAGCCTGATTACATTTTGAAACTGAAAAAACAGATAACGGGTTGTTTTTTTCATTTTCTGATTCTCCACCTAAATGAAAAATCAAAAGACTGTTTTTCATGTGAGTCAATTATGTTAATAGCTAGATTGTAGGACAACTGGCTTTGAAGCTATGTATCAGTTTTAACAGCTACCACCAGTCAGCCCACAGGCGAAGATGCACATGCCAGCGACAACAACCCAGGCTATTCCTCCACTTCTATATCTAACTTTGACCAGGATGCTAGAAGCAGTGCAGATGTGGCTAGCGAAGCTGCTAGCATAGCCACGGACAGCGATGAGGAATCTGAAGTGCGTGAGAGCAGGGGGTACATGGCTGGAGGTCAAATGTCTGAAGGGGTACGTGCTGTGAAAAGTTTGGGAACCACTGCTCTAGAAGAGTTTGTTACTTTTTGGTAAAATCTTTTTAAAAGTTTTTACTTGTTTTTTAAATTTAGCATAAATAGTCGTGGTATTGGGAGAATGAACCCTAATCACTTTGGATCCCCCCGTGTCTAATGGATGAATTGAGCCAAAACTTCTTCACGTATTTGTAGTTCACATCCATAATGTATCCATAATGACTTTGTTGATCCATTTACACCACTATACCAGTTAGAGATCAACAAGTTAGCATTATTATTGTGAATTATCAGCATGCTGGTGTAACACGCCATTTGGATTTCATTTATGGGGATTGTTTCAGCCTATACAGAGGAAAGCAATACACTCCACACACAACTGGGTAGTCCTACAACCAGTAAGAGCCATTTTCAACAAATTCAACTCCACAGTGCTCAGATGAAAGGATGACTACGTTGTTGTTACCCTGATGTCCGTCACCACATAAACGATTTGATTGGCATGGCAGATCTTTGCTGGAGCATCATCAGTTTTCCAACTGAGCCACTCCAAACCAACTTTGTGGGCATCGACGTTGTTATAGTTTATGGGCAAAGCTGGTGTTAGTGCTGTGCTCAAAAGCTTTATTGCATAATAAGAGAGCTGCTAGCATGACTGTGGCTCTGATGCTAAAATTACACACTGATACTGGCAATTGTTTGTTTACTGGGGCCGAGAGTAACCAGCAATTATTAGCACAAATGATGTTTCTAGTTGTGTGATTTGTTTAATTTATTCACTTGGATATCTATTACACAATTCAAAATACATTTCTACTTTACAAATGCAATAAAAGTGAATGGGGGAGCTTAAAACTTGTTTTGTGACTCTGTTAAAAGTTGCCACAATATCATCATTTTTTTGTGTCCTCATTTACTTCTTGGCGTATTCGCACGCAGATGGAGCCGTGCAGGGTACTTAGAGGACACCTGCCTCTCCAAAGCGCCTTAGCCAGCGCTAAGACTCTGAGTCCTGGTATGGATAAATGTAGATCATTTTGCTGAGACAATTTTGAAAACAAATCAGTGCTCATCCTGCAGCGAATTAATCCGTCTCCCAGGCGGTGACGCCGTTGTATTCGTCTGAGTGATAAAACAATTAGGTTTTGTTTTCCGTTGAAATCACATTGTCTAATTCTGTTTTTGAAGTCATGAAGGGATTTTATTCAAGATGCACCTGAACCCTCCATTGTCATATGAAGTTAAGTAGCAGTGCACTAGCAGTGTCAATAGTGCCTTATTATTATATTTTGATATAATAATAATAGTAAAACTGAGAATGTAAGTGGAAAAACAGCAGTGTGTTAATGTGTTAAAATTTAGATCACTGTAAAAACTCTCTGGCCGAAAGCGAAGGAAATCAAAAAGATGTTTCCTCCAACATTTTGTTTCAAATGTCCTGATAAATCAAAGGGAATGGTGGCATATACTTCGTGACAAATTCATATGAGATTGCACTATTCCACCGGTAGTGATTTGCCTCGGGACACTGTCTGGTATGGTTCAGTTAGTTTGTGAGTGGGTGATAAGTTGCCCTTGAATGAAGTCATCAGTGGTGAATGAACGACACAGCCTAAACTCTCCATCACACAGATGAAGGGAGGAGACAAAGAGGAACGGCACAATTACCCGCCTGAGGGGTAATAAATGCCTCTCCCTCGGAAGCAGCTCCTTCCCTGTGCAGCACTCTGAACCATTTGCCAATTATCTTTTACCTACAGGGTAACATGAAGGGTCACTTACTGTAAAGATGTTCTACAAATAGAGGAGGCTACGTGTAAGTAAATGCTTCCACAGCTTTGCTTCAAGCAGCCATTCAAACGGACCGATCTGTCCAGTGTTTTTTTTTTTTGTTTTTTTTTTTAATGTCGTCTTGTTTTAAATCTTTTTTCCCCCATATATATGTGTCACTTTTCTCTCTGAATTAGCAGGACGTCCTGTACAACAGTGAAATAAATTCATCACTATTCTTTACAACCAATCAACAGATGATCATCCAGTAGTTATTAGGCACCTGCAAACGTTTTATGACATTTATAAAAGGTCCCAGAAATCCCATCAGGCATCATTCCATAAATGGGCTCGCAGTTTGAGTGCCAGTGTAATGTGCAGTGGTTTTGCACGCGTTGGTTCAGTTAATTGCCTATCAAACGTCAAGTGACAACAAATGTTTCCAGAGGAGTAGAGCCTTGAGGCCTGACCTGTCTTTCCCTGTGTTTGGCGGCTGCCCCGGCTGGCTGGGGCGGGGGCTAGTAGGGGCGGTTGGCGTCCTTTGGCCTCTTCAGCTGCACCTTGAGTCTTTTCATGCCGATCTGGAAGCCGTTCATTGACTGGATGGCAGCTTGGGCACTACCTGGGTTGTCGAAGCTCACAAACCCTGGGGGAAAGGCCCAACAAAGACAGAGAGATAGAGAGAGAGGGATGTTGTTAGATGAAAATGCGCCGACAGTTCAGGCTTGTAAAAGACTGGAAAATGAAGACGAGTTCAATAAAATACAGCAGTCTTTCAAGTGTAAGAATGAAATCCTTTAATCTGCACAGAAAACTACAGTTAACATCCACAAAATGATTAGATATAAGCATTAATATGAAGTAAAATAACTGCAATACAGTGCTTTATAAACTTTAATATGACTAGCATAATGTAGACTAGTATGGCAACAACAATAGGATCACAGTTATAAGAGGGAGAACAGCATGCAGCCAAAATCACAACACAATGTGACGATGGGATTTAGAGCCAAAAAAAACATCAATGTGGTTGCGCTACATTTAAGTGGAAAAAAAGAACGTAAAATCACAAATTAAAACCTGCATCTCAAAATTGCAAACATGAATAATACAACGTTAATGTTGTGTTGTATTAATGAGCAAAAGCTAATTTGCAAATGGGTTGCACCTGATGGACTCTCCATTAAACGTTCTCAGCAATCCATTTATAATTTGACACATAATTATACGTTCGGCTACATTGTGCTGTCAGTGGCATAAAGTGAGACGGCAGTTCTCTGTCTTCGCATGCCGGAGCGACTGTTAGTTTTATTCTTAGCATACATTGCCTTTGTTTTTGTCAGCTATAGACAGGGGTAGAGACTGAGAGTCAGCATTTGTATTATACAGTATATCACGAAGAGCACAATGAAAGTATGGCTGAATATAAAACAGATCAATTTCTCATCAGTATTATGAACATCACGGAAGTTTTGAAAGAAATTAGTTTCAAAGGAAAGCAGCTTAAACAACGAATAGAAAAATCTCGACATTCATTCTCCATCCTGTCTTAGTAGTAATAGCTTTTTCACATCTGGAGAGCTCCTCTACTGTTTTCATTGTTTCAAGGGAGAAGTGTTGAGAGGTTAGGAAGGGGGGAGGGGTGTAGACTGCAGTACAAAAGGTGATTAGTAAAAAAGAATAATCAGAATAAATAACCAATAATCTTTTGGTTTTGTTCATTTTTACCCACCAAAGCATTTACTTTGGTTTGTCGCCCGATCCACAAACACTTTGGAGGAGATGACATTACCGAAAGGCAGGAACATCTGCATCAGCTCTCCATCCCCAAACTCCTGAGGGAGGTGGTAGATGAACAGGTTGCAGCCCTCTGGTCCTGCACGGAAACAAACGGAGAGACAGAGACAAGAGAAGGGAGACAGGTAAAGGGCAAAGGTTCGAGAAGGAGAGACAAGGAGACGGGTGGGTGTTAAGGATGAAGAAAGGAGAAAACGACAGGGGGTTTCAGTGATGACAGCAAGAAAATATTAGGCGCATATAGTAAAAAATAACACGGAGAGTAGAGGAGCACGTTGTTAGTGAAGGCGTAAGCCCCGGAAACCCTGTTTCATCCATCAGCTACTCGTGAAGGAAATATGAATTTTCTGCACTCTGTTTACAACTTTGTCTGAGCTCTTCACGCTGAGTTTAAGTGCTTGGAAAAATAAGATATCAGCATTTTAACTCTGGAACAAATAATTTGTCAATCCACTGAGTTGGCAGATATTTTGATAGCCGACTGACAATTTTCAAGCATTTATTAGCTTCAGTTTCTTATTATTTACAGCCATTCATATATGATAGTGAATTTCAATATCTTTAGTTTTCGATTGTTGCTGGAAGAAGACTTTTAAAGAAAAACAAAAAGCATTTTTGAAATATATTTTCCTTATATTACATTTGCAAAACAACACAAATCATGCATGCTTTCCTGTTATCTTAGCATGTTATTATTGCTTGACAGTAATCTTAAGAGGTCAAGTTGTTTCAGCTCAGTTTCCATACATGTAACTTTTATGTGTCCCTTATCAAACAACTACTAACGCTTAAACGGTAACCTCAGGGACGCCACAGCTGTCCAATGATATTTATTTTCCACAAGAGGGCAGTAAGGTCCCAGACACAACTGTCCCAAGTCTGCAGGTCATTAAGTTCATGAGTAGGTGTTTGAAATACTCGGTAATACCCTTTTCTTTCTTCTTCTGATTCATAACTCACTCCTAAACTCGTCTCTGCTTTGGATTTTATTTAACAAAATATGAAGAATAAGAAGCGATTTAGCCTTGTGGCTGTTTATTCCAGGACAACATTTTTAAAAAGAATATGAGTAAATGTTTGCAGCGAGTGTGAGTATTAAGGGAGTGTGTGGGTGTGTGTGTGTGTGTTACCTTCTCGTTGCTGCTGTGGAATGATGGGTGGAGGGTGGGGGAAGGCTTGGCTGATCTGACCGTATGCAGCGGGGTAGGCTGCTGAGACACACACAACCAGACGCACGCCGCGGATCAGATAACAGTCATGACTAGAGCGCACACTCTGGATACATACAAACAATGTGATATATGCAGGGGCACAGCAGGCAATCGATCAGATAACAGACAATAGAGTCTACATGTTGCACAAACACGCTGGACACGCCACAGAGAATAAATTGATGTAGTGATGCGGAAACACTTAATGCTGCAGGATCAAGATTCAGATTCGAACAAAGGAATGCTTTATTTCTTGTTTTTTGCTGTTATCCCCTGCTTTCTCAAGAAAACACCCACATCCGCACGTCCAGGCATGTATACGCAGACACACACACACACAGAACAGTGGTGCTGCAAGAGTGACAGACAGACCTGCATACTGCTGGACTCCTGTGTAAGCCTGCTGGAGAGGATCAGCTGCAGTGGGACTTTGAGCTGCTTCAGCCGAAACACAGAGAGGAGGAGATGGAGGAGGAGGAGGAGGAGGAGGAGGAGGAGGAGGAGGTGGTGGTGGTGGTGGTGGTGGTGGTGGTGGTGGTGGCAGCGGAGGGGGAGCACAGATGGATGGAGGTGTGTGCGCGTGTGTGTGTTGGGGGAGAGATGAGGCAGAGAGAGACGGAGGGAGAATGTAGATGGAGGAGAGGGCACGGAGGAAGGCGGGAGTAATATATAACGAGGGTGAGAGGGAGGAGGTGCGATGGAGAGGAGAACAGACAGGAGAAGAAAAGCAGAAAGGTTAGGGAGACGAACAGCGTGGAGTCGACTCACTTCGCTTTCAGCGTGCGAGGATTACGACTCTCTCTTTTGCACACAATTATTTTA
The DNA here is from genome assembly GCF_963514085.1 of Chelon labrosus. Taxonomy (NCBI): domain Eukaryota; kingdom Metazoa; phylum Chordata; class Actinopteri; order Mugiliformes; family Mugilidae; genus Chelon; species Chelon labrosus. Next base: position 27,460,111 of record NC_140340.1, read on the forward strand.
CAATTATTATGCGTTAAGAAAAGTTAAACGTAAAAAAGTACAATTTTAAAAGACAAATATAACAACACAAGCCTCCATTGTCACCACACAAAAAAAGCCTGTACCTATTACACACACACACACACACACACACACACACACATCCTACAAACTATATTTATTTTCCACATGTACTACAGGACAAGTACAACACACACGACACTGGATACACCTGTTGCTATCACTCCACATGTTTGAGATTTAAATCGCCCCCTTCGTTCTCTCGCACTCGTAACGACGCACAGATGCTGCGCGACACATTTTAACCACCCATCTGTACATACAGTGTAGTACATGCACATTAAGTACACCAATGAGAAAACACACTGATAACCACGTACACACACCGATAAACCCCAGTAGGCCGAAGGAAAGACTGCACACGCTGTGAACTAACAGCAACACGGAACGACAAACAGAGGCAAGAAGGAGGAGAAGTATGGGCTCAAATAAACCTGAAGAAAATCACAGTAATCATACAGTGGATAAAAATGAAGTAGTCTTTTCAGCCCTGGGTGTTGTCTGCAGATATATCAGGTTTTCAAGTTATGCCCTTGTGTGCAGGAACTGTTTGTGAGTGTGGAGAATTTAATTTCTACTCTAAACCTGAACAGTTTCATTCTGCAAATCTTTACTAAACTTTCCAAAACTTTAATATCTTCTTTTGCTATTTCACAGGTTTACAAATAGTTTTGAATTTATTTCTTAATCCTCCTGAATCTTTTGAGCCCATAGAGGAATGGGATGAGGGTAGGTGGATGGGTGGGGGGAGAGCGCTACCTTCAGAGAGAGAGGAGAGGAAGCAGCCACCCTGAACCCCAAAACAACTCCGCGGAGCCACGCCCAAGCCGTTTTTCTCTGAGTCCTCTCTAAAAACCACCTCCTGCAACACTGGGGAGACAAGAGCGCAAAAGAGAAGACAGATTTGTTCCTCCTCCTCTTCACAAACAGAACCAATGAGGTACTAGCCACGGCTCATGACACAAGCGCACACTTAAGCTCCAGCAGCCCGTAAGCACCTCCGCCAAACACTCATCTCCTCGACATGCTCGCTGTCTGCGGGCTACATTCTTCTGGCCTCGGCCTCCTGAACATGCTTCAAGGCCATCCGTGAGCCAGCAGCGTGCATGCTTTCCTGTTACAGTGTATTTGTGTCTACACATATTTACATAAATTCATATATTAAGGCTGTAGTCATCAGTTTGAGCGTTTGCCACATCAGAGAGACCTTTTGTGTGTCTGAATGCATGCTCCTGAGATTACCAGACTTACCAGGGTAATGGTGTATGCCATTGGTGAAGACCGCTTCTGCAGGGGGCTGCCCGTTTGCCTGGGGCGGCGGCATTCCAGTAAAACCATTTACGCTAATGGGAGAGGGGATGCTGGTCACTGTGGGGGCGCTGATGCCTGGTGGAGTGCTGCCACCTGCAGCCGCGGGGCCAGACGGACAAAGACAGAGAGCAACAGTAAGCGTTCCGCTGTATTTTTCTCAAGGCGTTATGGGGAAGTTTTACTTTCAGTGGCCACCTAGTAACTCTTGCAAATGTCAAAGGGGCCGGTCCAGTGGGCCGGTGAAGACACTAAATGTCAGGGCTGATTTCTTGTCCCTGTATGGCCCTTAGTGTGACACCACAGCCATTAGATCTGAGTCTCAGTCAGACTGTATGAGAAAAGTGAATACCGTGCTGATGTCAAATGAGTACCAATCATACATTTGCAGAATTATGTTCGTTTGCTCTCCCTCTGTACATCTGGAAGGAGAGAGTCTTGATCGTTTAAATATGCCCATTTAAATCCACTGCACTGTGTTCCCTGCTGCTGCAGTGATACAGAAAGGCCTTAGAGGAGCCTACTATTTTTATTCAATGATTTATTACGCGGCTGTCCTGACCATTTCAAAAAGCATTTTATCCTTTTTAGATTTGTCTCCATCTAATTTGTATGTCTTAGATTTAGAAGGAATGGATATAGTGAGTTAAAAATCTATTGCTCCGGAGTGATGCACATGTACATTATGTTGTGGATGGCACTGGGAGATTTGAGTTAGCCACAATATCTGTTAAACGCGATAAACAGCTTTGCCACTTCATAGTTGATAGGACCGCCATTTTTTCCACACATAATAAATTATAAATTTTGATGTATAGCAATCTGCTCAAATTTAAAAGTTTTGGTGCGTTTGCATTTATACCATATTCATACCACTATAAGTTCATTTAGAGTTTACAGTTGTATAGGTTACCTGTACTTAAAATAGTAATATTATGAGCCATTTTTGCAAACTAGGAAGTTGTCATTTAGTATGTCTTTGTTGTTTATATGCTTTATTTTCATTTGGGCCCAAAAAGCAAATCACATTCGTAAAGAATATATCCAAGTAACAAAAACCTATAAATGAAGCCAATCATAAACATCTGATGATTTCCTTTATACATGTGTAGCTGTAGAACAAATTAATTTCTAACATTTAAACACTAGATTCACTGTCAAACCTGGGTCTGATCTATTCCACTGATGAATATGGACATGTCAATCAGTTTTATTAAGGTAGTTATCCTGTGATCTGTGACCTAAAGTACTCTTGTTGATAACATATTTTCATTGTGAAAGAACCAGTTTAGAAACACAGATGTTTCTTGTTTGCCAACACAATGACTCATTTTCGAAATGACGTAATTAGCTGGTTGTATTTGTTGTGGTCACAGTTACTATCACTTACCTTGTTTGAGGTTTCAACATCTAGTATACTTTTAGTATAGTCACTTTATCTCTCTTTTAACAGTACTGTTGGCTTATCCCTGTATATGGGTGTAATGGTCAATAATGACTGCACCGTAATTTACAAGTTTAATGAAAACCTGTTGGTCTTTAGCTCATGTTACCTGACGTGGGGGTCAGCGGTGCTCCAGGGAGGCCATTGATGGTGGCCATGTGCTGCATCTGGGCAGCAGCAAAGGCTGCCATTGGACTGAGGTAGCCTCCCTGGCCTACAGAGGCCATCAGTGCTGCCTGCTGCTGCACCTGCAAGTGGAGAAGAGATTCTTAATAGGATAGAGAGTAATAAAAGGAAACACAAAAAGGAGGAAGAAGTAGGGAGAAACTAGAGGCAGAGACGACTGGCTGAAAAGCAGGGATTGAATCTTACAGAATGCTTGTTTGCTATATTATGTTTGCATTTTCACATTAACATAAATATATTTATATTACATCTAGTTCTTTTGCTATTTCACATTTAGCTGAGATCTGAGCTTGACTGCATTTAATCTCCATGCCTCACTGAATAAATAACTGTGGATAAAAAAGGGGTTATGTGGGGCGTCTTGCCTGAGCGTAGGCTCCATAGGCTCCAAACTGCAGGGCCATAGGGTTGAAGATGCCCATCTGACCAGCCATCTGCTGCATGCGACGAATGGTGCGCTCCTTATCCGTGTCTGCGAACTTTACCACCAGACTGGATGAGGCACCCTGTGCACCAACCCAGCCATCCACCCACACACGCAAACACACACACAGTACATGTTAGTGGGACTGAAAAGACATGCGACATAAGCTTCTATCTAAGCTGGCAAACACGCATCCTCTCCTAAATCTCCTGCCAAGACAGCACTCTCAGAGCTGTAGATGGTGCCCACTGCCCTGTAAAAAAAAAAGTTAGTCTGGACCATATCTAAAGGACAAACGTCCTCACTGGGATTAATAGTGTGAGTGTAACTTAACTTTAAGGTGGTAATTAAGCGCTATTTGACTCATCTGTGTGTGTGACTCACCTCTCACACACACACACACACCTACATGCTCACACACAGTATACTCACAGGCATTGTCTGGCTGCCGTGTAGTGCACTGATGGCTGCCTGAGCTTCAGCATGAGACGAGTATTTTACAAATGCACAGCCTTAAGGAAGAGAGAAAATGAGTGGGGGGATAATGAGACGGCGGAAACAAAAGAGAAAAGTTTTACAGCAAAACATTTTTAGTAACAATACAAAAAAAAAGTTATGTTTTCTTCACCCGGAGTTACATTTCCTACAAGATTACAGCAACAAACATTTAGTGAGGAAAGTGGAGGGTTGCATCAGTGCTGATTGGCGCTCAATAAGCAGGCTAAGCATGTCGCTCTGACACCATTAACAACATTGGGATGCTCTGATGGGGCTTAAAATGCCACAGCATTCTGGTGTCGCTTACTATTGACAAGCGCCGTTGATGAATTTGAATGATCAAGTTCCCAGTAATTATTGAGCTAGAGCCCACTTAGACGAGTAAGCTGGCTGATGAAGCCTTGTTAATGGAGCTTCGTCGAGGAATCAGAATGATCAAGCCCACTGTAATCATCAGGCTTAGTTATCATTGGGCCTCATTGATTGGCTGCTAAGCCCACTGATGAACTTCATGCGGTGAACTTGTGTAGCACTCTGACAACACTGTGAGAGGACATTTTTCTGGCATGACATAAAGCCCATGGTTAATAAGGAGGGTGACTTATATTTTTCCCTCTTTATCAGAGCCATGTCGGTTGACTCATGAGGTTAATGGGGTTCATCTGTAAAGACTTGGTGGTTTATATCTCTCATCCCTGCGGGCGAAGCTTTTCAATGGCGTTTACAGAATCTACAATATTCTTATGTAATGGCTCCTCTGATGATTGTGAAATAGCCGGCGTTGACATCACTCAGCACAGAGTGCTTGAGGAGAACTTTGCAAAGTCACCCAACTTTGAAAGGCCAAATCATTTCTGTGCAGTAGCCTGTGAAAATCCGCTATAAACTCACCTTTGCTGTTTCCGTCGGGACCTCTGAGGATGGTGCATTCCTCGATGCTGCCGAAGGACTCAAAAAGGCGCCGCACATCATCTTCTGACTGTTGCTTGTTGAGCATGCCGACAAAGAGCTTTCTGTCTTCTAAAAGGAAAGAATAATAGGTCACGATCTGAGGATCAAAGGCGCCTTTTGATATTCTACATAAAGACACTACATTCGCTAAAATAGAAGCTTTTTTTGCTCAGCCTTAGACGTGCATGCAAAAGCTACCAGGGAGAGGTTTTTGTGATTGAATGCACTGATGTTTGTTCTTGGAATTGTGCAGAAACTCACACAGTATGTCATCTGCCCTTTTCTTCATGTGGAAAACACAACTTTAGGTGCCATTTTGGTTTAAAAGCTATTTGCTATTTGCTTTAATATGTTAATTGTCATAGGTTCTCAGCTCTGTTTGTAACATAGAAATTGATCAGTAACAATGAAAAAGTTCTGAATACAACAGACGCTGATAAATGTATTACATAAAGCCCCAGCGCGTGGAACTTGATAGCTTTAGCGACATATTTCACTCGAACTAATGATGCAGTCCTTGCATATTTGTTATGTAGTGGAGCACAATGAGCAGCATTTTAAATGGAGTTGCTATTGAGCAACTACATACTTTTATTTTATTTTTGGCTTTGAGTTGACTGGTAACTCCTCACTTTCGATATATATATGATAATCTACTGTTCTTTGGAGTTCACTGAGTAAATGTTGCTATGTTATTCAGTTATTTCAGAACTTCATACCATCTTAAATGCTTGACTGTATTAATACCATGACACAAACAGACAATGTAAGCGATCTCTCTTTTTATTTCGTGAGCTCTTAGTGACATATTCAATGCAGAAACCAGAAAATCAAAGAATCTAAAGCTTCTGTTCATTTATTAGTGGAAGTTAAATCTGCACTTTCATTATGCAAGGTGCATGGATCTGTTATAGCCTTAACTCAACAAGGGAAAACTCCCTTCACAGCATGCTATACTACTACACCACAAAATATCAAAACTTGACAGAAGAATTTAATACTCTTCCCGAAGGTTAGAAAGCGCTTCAGGCCAATCTTTTATGGGCCAAGAGCTAGAAATCACCTTGTATCATATTTTAGGTTTAATGAGTATACCATACATGATGTGTGAAGAGACGATATACTCTACACAACACCCCGCTAACTATTTTAGCAGGCGTTTTTGTTTGACATGGCGTGTGTGACAGTCTATGTCTCTAACTTGTCATAACCTGACTTTTTTTTTTTCTTTCCTCCACAAAAATCAAAACTAGCACCTGTGTGTCAGGAGCGGTGCCTGTCATGTGTCAGGAATAAGACAAGACAGATATGTTGTGCGCCTGTCCTCAGGCCAGAACACAGTTAAAATTTAACTAGAGTTCAGTTCTACAGTCTCTCCAGAGAAGTTTGTTTAAACGGAACAACATACTTGTTGTCATTGTTATTTAGAAATGTGCATCAAAAGTAATATGTATGAATCAAAGGTCACGTTGAATCCAGCTGTGGGCCTGAAAGGCGAACTTGACCTCTGCACATATTCTTCCCAACTTGGCTGATGGAAATCCCTGACAACTACTTTAGAAATGTCTGTACATCAAGTTAAGAAACTAATTTGATAACATCATTAGTTTAGCATCATTTTAATCTTTTATTTTCACAAAGGCAGCAGCGGAACTCATCTAAAGTGCTTCTTTAATTCTAACTGGCTGGTGGGGAGTCTAGGTTTTTATTTCAGAACACCTGCGGGTGAGTTGTTTCATAGATAGGTAAGATATTAAAACGGTCTGGACGGCTTAGAGCCTTCACAGACATACATTTATGTCTCATTTATGGACGCACAGCAACCATCATTTTGCATATAGCAACTGCTGCCTTCTGCCTCATTTGGTGAAAAGCCCCCGTGGACCCCCAGCAGCACATAATCAAAACCAAATTTATTTTTCCCCCTACAATTTTTCTATGCATATGCTGTCAAAAAGAATTGGAGCGCGACATAATCCCATACAAATCAATCAAATCGGGGCTTTAATGCAATACAGGCCCGGCATCAGTTCATTAGAGTCGGCACATGTCGGTGTAGGTGAGTCACTGAATGAGGGTTTGAGAACAACTGTGAAGCAGACGGTGAAAGTACGTTAGTGGCCAGATGTTTCGGGATGCAGGGCTGTCGTCTGCTCTTACGTTACATAGAATCTAGGTTTGAAAATTAATGAGGCTTAGAGCAATTTCCTCTGAGTGTGCTGTGCAAATGAACGCGTGCGTGGGTGTGGGTATGCGTGAGTGCGCGTGGTGTGCGTGCGTGTGTGCTTGGGGTCCGCTGCCCGCTGCCTGTGCTTGACAGGGTGTCCTTGCCGACTCAACAAGACTAATCTGCGCTCTGGCCTTGCACTGGGCGGGGTGGGGTGGAGTGGTGAGTGTTTACAAGTGTGTAGGACGCATCAGAGATGGAGAACACACATATATGCACAGATAAACACACACACACACACACATACGTCTCCTCTCACATCTTCTTAGACACTCACACTTTCATAGGACACATCTCACTAGCGGCCTACACTTCTCCTTTCCCGAATAAATATCCCATCTTTCTTCGGGAAAGGATGAATCGCACACGTACATGCACACGCATACACACTGACATATTCAGCAAGGGAGCAAATCAGTTTACACTAGTGTCAACAGCCATGTATAACTCTGTCTCTCATGTGCAGAGACTGTGGCTTGCCCTGATGTCCTTCTACTGTAATATATAATGGATGTGAGTTTTAGCAAGTTACGTAAAAAGTATTAGTTTCCAATTCATTTTCGATTTTGATCACACATTAAAGCCTTACAAATTATACCGTCTCCTCTTCACTGACATGATCAATTGAGAGTTGTACTTAAAGAACGAGGGTGCTTTTAGTTGAATATTTTCTATTTTCTGTTTCTTTAATCTTGAGCTCATTTGAGAGATGAAATGACGAACTTTTTTTTTGAACCGCACACACACACACACACACACACATATATATATATATATATATATATATATATATTTAAATTACAAATATGTCTTCAGTAGATGTATTAAATACAGACCATTAAATCAATGTCTCAAATCTTTGGGTCCCTTTACACTATGGGTACCCGTGCCGTGTTTCTGATGTCTATGATTTGTTAGCGGTTCCACAGAGCAGTCATTTATTCCGTTTCAAAGAAGTAATCCCACAGAGGTACGATTATTCACTATTTCACCAAAAAGATCCCCCATTCATCACAGTCTCTCTGCTCAGATTTATTTGTGACCCATTTAAATATTAAAAGTTCCATCTCGATGTGCTACACCAGCAAAATGCTCCTTGCGCCTGCTGATCAGTATTAAGTTTCTATGACTGTACTTTGTAATAGTAAATCAGTCACATGGGTCATTTTTCTGCAGAGTGCGCTTTTTTACTTTTGATACTTTAGGTACACTTTGCTGGTAGTGTTTCTATATTTAACAGCAGCCTGTTTTGACATAGTGATGTTTCCTTTGGCTTGTCGGCACATTTGGCTCTGCTAAGTCTGTAGAAAGTCTATTAAACATCAAATCTGTGGTGGCAACTCAAACAAAGGTATGCAGTGGAGCGATGTGTGCCTCTACCAGATGTTGATGCTCACTCTGGACCCAGCTCCAAAACCACAACTAAAGAGGAGCAAACTTTAGCTGCCAAATTATCTGGAGTCATCCTATATGGACAGGGGATTCCCAAACAGGTAATGGTACTTATTTACACAGTCGAAAAGCCTGTAATTGGTGTTGAAAACAATTAGTGCAAATTAATTGCACATATTTATTTATTTTTTTAAATCTGTTCTGTTGTCCAAGCGCCTCTGTTGCAATTTAACCAGCTGCTTAATCAGTTGGTAACTTAGTTGACATCGACAGTAGATGCAGATAACTTTGTTCTTGGGAAGAGAACCATCTGCCAGGGCTTTTTTAAAGCTGAACATGCCGGTCAAAAGACTCGTTTCTAAAGCAGTTTCTTCCTTGCTTTCTTTTTCTGCTTCTTTGATGATTTCTGGCGTTTTTGATGCCACTCGGCGTATAACTGCCCTCCACGGGCTAAAATAATTTACTTCAACCGCACTTCAGAGTCTGCTTGCTTTCCACAGCTTGACTGCAGCTTTGATCAATTCCTGATTTGTCCAAACTACTGTCCATACTGTTACTGCCAAGGTCATTCATTTTTACAGTCTTAACAAAAAAAGCCTCATTCATTCATAAAAATTTTGTATTTTTCTTGTGAATGTTTCTGTACTCTAGCAATCACGCTATTATTTAAAACTTTTTTAGAGTTGCCTTTTTGATATTTGTTGATGCTTGTTGATACTAAATATCACATATGCCATATAGTATTAATAAAACCATTTTTAAATCATGTTTTGTCTTGAGTTTAGGCAGAAAAATATCAATTCAAATCTTGAATCTCCCATAACACACGCACACACTAAAAATCAAGATTTAATTTTTAATTTTCTTTTTGACCATAACACCCAGCCCTAAAGGAAGGTACTGACAAGAAAAATATACGCACAAATAACTTGGAAAAAATAGCAGAGATGGAGAAAACTGGGGTGAGGGCATACATATAGAGAGCCCAACAGAGACAGGTATGGACGTCCTGAATTGCCCTCACTTTGTTTCCTTGCGCTCGGTGCTTGCCTCTTTTCCTCCTGCTCCATCAATCATACTGAGAGAAGCAACAAACTACATAGAAGAGGATGTTTCACAATCTCTCTTCCATTCCGTAAAGTTTTTTTTTTCTTTACACCTCTCTCTTAGTCCTTATGCTTCAACTGCTTATCAACCTTCAACTCTTTGCATGCTCTATTTCTTCTTTTCTCTCCCCCCTCTTTCTCGGGGCTGGATTATCGCTCTGGTGCCAATTATATTAACAACTGCAAAGTTTGAAAGACTCCAGCCAGAAATGGTCAAACTGCATCAGTCTTCTCTTGTACAGTCCATTGATTGATGTCAGGAGCAGGTCACTACAAGTCTAGACATAGAAAATTCGCTTTAAGCGCGCCTAGCTGTCAATACGGCACAATGCACACAAAATGCCAGAGTAGACGTCCACTTCCATCCCCGCAGATCTGTCATTTAAATCTGCCATTCATTTGCCTGAACTTGTGACACCAGTCAAATGGGGTTTGCTTTGCTGCATGCGGGTTTTTAAAGGTGTTTGACGGAGGAAGCGACCTGTTTTCCCCTCAAGCGTGACAGGACATGTTTCTGTGCATGTACATGGATGAACATGCATCAGTGTGCATATGATGAAACTCCAAGAAAGGAGCTGGAGGCTGCACTGGCCAGGAAAAGATCTGTTTACATAATGTGTTCTGAATACTGGAGGGTCCAGCCTGCGCGCGCTGTCAGCCAGCGTCGAGGCACTGGGCATCGTCTAATGGGACAGATAATGGTGAGGCTGATATGCACAGGCAGCATGTTTGTAGGGCTGGAACAAAGAAAGGAAGCGGAGGAAAGGAAGGTAGCAAAGAAAGGGGGAGGAAAAGCAGGAAAAAAAGGGGACACGGTACCTCCTCGACTCTCGCTGTCTGCTGGCTTCACCTGGATCGGTCTGTTCATCTGTGACAGAGAGAGAAAGAGAGGAAGCAAATAACAGAAAAAAAAGGAGGAAGAGAAAAACAAGAGACAAAGAAACTAGTTAGCATTTTGTAGTGCAATGGCAGAAGCGTTTAGCCTTCTACCACTCGAAAAGAAAAAAACTTTTTCAGAATCAGTCAGCCAAATTGTGGGTAAAGTGCGTTGAAAATCTCCAAAGCTGCAGCTCTTATAGCCATTGGGGGGATAGCTGGTTGGGAGTATGTGTTGGAAATATTATTTGATCTGAGATGAAAGGAGAGAGATGGGTTGGAAGGGGGGATAAGCAGAGGGATGAAGGGGACGATAGAAAGAGGGATGGAGGGATGATGGGCGGAGAGGTAACTCTGGGTCAGCACAGCTACTGTGACTATCATCTCTGTGTCTGTGGCTTCTGGATGCTTGTGTGCCATTCTAATGTGGTCTACGAGGACTTTGTGTGCTCGGGCATATTGCTGTGGATCCAAGCTCACACATCTAGCAAAAATACTACGTATGTAAGTATTCAGCCTCCTTAGTCTCAAATACGAAGTGTTCCCGCACAATCCTCTCTTACCGTCACACACAGGCTTGTACATACAAGTGCGCGCGCACACACACACACACACACACACACACACACACACACACACACACACGCTCTGTCCCCCAGCGAGACCTTTCCACACTGTGTCCGCCGAGGCCCTCCTTTCATTTCATTCCTGCCTGTCAAAATTTCCCTCTCTGCCTCGCCACCCTGCTAAACGCTCGCCGCCAATCAATTTTTAATAATGCCAATCGCCACGCTGCCAGGAGGAATTCAGAAAAAGGAAGAAAGGATGGAGAAAGTGTAGGATGAAAGGGAGAACGGAAAGGTCAAGGTTCCGTGTGATGCAGCATCAGTGTTTTGCAAAATGGCGTTAAATCTTTCCTTTTGAGTTTGCTAATACAGTCATCGTCATCTTTATGAATCGACAGTCTTCAGCTGATTATTCGCCAGAGGTGAGGACCTTTGAGGACAATAACGCAAGGACACGACGCAAACACAATTAACACTCGGACCTTCGCTCTTTCCTGGCGCCTTTTCTGCTGCTAATTTTAAATCACATCATTCTCCACAACACTTATTTAAAACTGAGTTACCCATTCCTTCCTCTCCCTCGTCTCCTCCCTCTCTTTGACAGCCAAGAGAACCCTACTAATGTTTTTAATGTGCTGTGATGCATTATTTATCAGACTGGCTGTTGATATGGAAAAAGGACGAGAGGGGATAAAGAAAATGGGGAGTGGAGAAAAGGGAGTTAAAAAAACGAGTAAAAAGTGAGAGTACGTGAATGAAAAAGCGTTAGGGAAACGAGTGATCACAGGAAGGGCGAAACCACGCAGGGTGAGAAAAAACGAGAAACTAACAAAAAAAGCGGGGAGGTGGTGGTGGGGGGAGGGGGGGTGTTTGAGGAGAGAGAAATGTGGTGATAAAAAAAGAAGTAGTGTGGGAGGAAAGATGAGAGACTGGTGGAGGAATGAGGAAAAGAGGACACAGGGGGGAGATGAGGACATAGATCAGAGTACGGGACAAGGTCAGCCCCATGCTCCCAAGGGGCCTATAAGCCTGCATACATATGAGCACTTTTACCGTGACCCATACAAATGGTGTGGCCTCAATCTGACCTAATTGTGTTCCACCTCCTCTGGTTTTATATGCAAGAGCCGGTTTTAACGTGCACTGTATATGATGGTTCTGACCTACTGAGGCTGTGTTTAATTTTCCTGGTTTTTAATTTCACTCTGCACTGAGCTCTGAGGGACTGTACATAAATTATTTGGGTGTGCAGAGGGGCAGAATTTACATATATAGCTAATTTTTATTTAACAAATAATAAAAGAAACTGTAAGTTTGACTTACATCTCATTTGCTTTATACCCTCTCTCTTTCTGTTCCCTTCTTCCTGATAATGTTCACATTTTAATATGTTATATCATACGACTAAAATAATCAAAAATAGTCTTTTTTTTTTGTTCTAAACTTGCAGTTCTTCATTCTTAACATGCAGAATCCAGTAAACCTCGGTGACACGATTCATCAGCCCAAACTTCGCTCTTCGCACAAACTTGTCCGCTCATAAATTTTTAGCTACCGCCCAAAATAACATTAAGTGGTTAAACCATTATTTTCTTTTGTCACTGAAAGCTGAGTGCAATTTCATGGGCTCTCTATCAGTGGTTTCCATTATCCCATGCCCATAAACTGCTTCAAGGTCAGTTTTATCATCCTACTCATAATGGGGGTGAGTTAGCACCAGCCCACTGGACAACCGATCCCAAAACAGTTGTTAAAACCAGACGCTGACTCGCTCGGATAGCTCCCCTAGGATGTCTGTGCTGGTGCTGGCCAAAGCCAGATGGCAGCATTGAGCAGGAGAAGCTTTCTTAGCCTAATGCCAGTATGAAAAAATAAAACCATCTTACATTCATACATATACCAACATATGTGGCCACGCGGGCATGAGTGGGAAAGCTTGAATGAATGCTTATATGCGCAAGCATGGCTCATACACAAACATGCGTTTGTGTACGCATCCCGGCATGCATGGAAGCCTACAACAGGATACAAGGAATCACACACGCAACAGCCAACATGTAAATGTAGCCTTGTGAGTCAAAATGTGCAGCGCCCAAATAAGCTCATCTCGCAGCATGCACACTTAATACCTTCTTTGTAGCTTGCTTTGTCTCCTCAGCCTTGTAAACGCGGCCGCCTATTCATTCACGCATATGCCTTTAAAAAAAACACTAGCGAGTCCACACACGGAGACACATACACGCTAAGCTCCATTGTTGCTGAAAGTCCACCTCAGCAGCCTTGTGTTAGAGTGGCCTTGGTGTACCACATGATCGACAGCTCAAGAAGAACTGCGGCTACACAAAAGCACGAGGGCGCACACACCCATTCTCGCTACACTCCTCTGCTGATTATGTAACTCAATGACAGCGCTCTGCCTCAGTGCTGCCATAGATTCCCTGTTAACTAGAAGCTGAGGGAATACATGGTCTGCATGCAGTCTGTGCTGTACCAAACTGGTGAGTCATTCTTCTGAATCAGCCTGGTGCGGCCCGGGTGTCTGGCAAAGGCCCACAAGATTAGCTCCGAACAGTGAGGGACTATAGTCTGCCTTATTGGATTCTACCTCGAAATGGGACAAAAGTGAAGTCCTTGATCGGAGTTTCGCTGCTTACTGTATTGATTTCTGCACGCGCAATGAAGTTACAAAAACAAAGTTACGATAACAGTTTCTAGATAGTATCTTGCTGTATCAAATACGCTTCAGGAGCAGTTTATTGCAAGTTACTCAAGGCAATGCCAGCATCCTCAAGAAACACAATACACAACAGTCACAAGGGCACAAAAGTCCACAGCCACTCGCACTCCCTTCATTCTGTGAAAAAGAATATTGAAAGTATGCTTTACGAAACTCCGGAGAGGAGGTAGGATTTTCTCATTTTCACCCTCGTCTGGCAGATGTGTTTTTGAGAGAGAGCAGAGCAGTGCAGGCCAGGTCATTTCATTATCACAGTGAGAAAGCACTCCACGAAACTCTCCCAGGGAAGCAAAGAAGGCTGCTCATAATATTCCTCCTCTACTATTGTCAAAACTTGCTCCATTTTACATTCTGCTGCTGAAAGCCTTTTTTCTTTTACATTCCAATTGCTGTAATTCTGTCTCCTTCCCATTTGAATGTTGAGATCTTTAGGGCTTTTTGTGCTCTCTCTTCATACATATATTTACTGATTCGTAAGCGCGCTGTATATGAAAGCAAGTATCTGAAAAGGAGCCGTTCCAAATGTGAGAGATTCTCTACGGGAGCAGAGTGAAACCAAATGCCGGTGCTCGTGTCACACGAAGCACTGGCACTCGACCTGGACCTGCTTTCCAAAGGATCTCAGCATGCGCAGCACTCATCTTGGGATGGAAACATGCCAGTGGAAACATTAGCCGAACAAATATGGTTGTAACCCTGAGATGCTTTTGGGGAAACTGGACTGTTGTACGGAGAGAAAAAAACACCCTCTTTGGCAAGATTAGTTGAAACATTGAGCAGGTTTGTAATACACTTGAACAGGGGCCACAAAGAGGACACCAATAATTCACAGTCTGAATTATTGTAAACCTGTAGAAGACCCCCACATTTCCATTAAAGCACCTACACAACACGTGAAATTTTCACTTAATTGACCCTCTTGAGAACATTTGAAGCAAAAACAAAAGGGGCTACGGGAACTGGGATCAGCTTGTGCGAGGCGGAAATCTATTTTTTGTCATGGCATCACCTCGTACTCCGTGATCTTCTTGCAAGTGCAGAGGCCAATCTGGGTAACAAGCGTTTTTCCCACCAATGTCACTCAGCAGGCCGAGCTAGAGAGGCAGGTTTTTGTTTTTAACATTAGGGCTGGAAAGTTTCTAAATTTACCAAATGCTAACAATGTGCTAGGACAGGAGGTACGGATGCAAACATGTTTCAGTACCTACAGCGCTTAAAATATGTGTAATTAAAATCATATATATACCCATACAAATGTCATACGATGCACACGCTGCATCTTATGCAGGCACAAAAAAAAACTCAAGTTAAAAAGCAGATTAAGCCTTAACATCTATTCTCTATGATCAACAGTGACTTACTCTCAGTCTTAGCTGAGCTATCATAATGCACTGTCACCAGTAGTGTTAAATTCGATGCAAACTCTTAATAATTCATTTTATAATTTAGAATTTAAAATAAATTAATTCGGGTATGTGGTATCAGTCTTAACTCAGGACAACATTTTTGTCATCCTGGTAGAAATTAAAAGGACTCCATTAAAAATCTGGCAATTTCATTCTGCCCCGCTAAAAGAAGATATGATATGCGAGGTAAATGATTTTTTACTTTTTTTTTTTTTTTTTACTTGTTAATATTCTGTTGTTATTTCTGCGCAGAATAATACATCAAGTTTCAGTTACATTATAGACCAAGACTTTCTATAATCCGTTGTTTCACTGCTCAGTTCCTGCCACGTTTTACTGGGCATTTGTTAGACACAATTCAGTTTGAAATAAACAACAGTCGCTAGTCTCTTAAATACCCGGAATGCAGTGTGATTTGATGTCGTCCTGATCCCTTCTTGACAAGAATCTTCAGGTTCGTCTATAGCGGTGTTGATAAGGGCTTATAAATTGATGAATGGTTAAATCCCACTTGGATTCCCCCAGGTTTAATCTCCACTAATGTCTACACATCTCAGTGAGTATTTCTTCCTCTTTCCTCCCTGCTAGTAGTTCTTCATTCTGACATATGGCCGAACATTAAACCTCTCTTTTGAAGTGAAACATACTGCACAGAGATCAGTGTTAGCGTGTGAGGGTAAAGAGGGCTATAAAGCAAAACATCCCAATCTCTTTCCTTTTGTTGCATCCTTATCCCCTCTCATCTTTACAGTCAAACAGAGATGGGCAATCTGTTTCACGTCAGATCAAGGATGAGAAGAGTATTTTCTGACAGCCGGTCGGCTTGGGCCCAGTTGTTTGGGATGGGATTGAGTGGCATGCTGCAGTCAGCATGAGTGGACAAGAGCAAAATAAACACTAAGAAAAAAAAAACCCCATCCAGATGAATTATGAATTGGAACAGAGTGTGCTTTCTTTGGCTGTTACACCGCAGCACTGAGGTGGCTAGTAGAACAATAACGTGGATGCAGTGTGCATTATAGTAAATGATACACTTGCCCTCATTTATCAATATTTCCTCATGTTCTAAATGTTGCACGATGATGTAGCACCGCTCCAAAAATTTCCCTGAAGAATAAAATGCATGCAAAAATATTCAAAGGACTCTTTACGTTTGCGTTCGCTGCTGAAAAGAATCGGATGTTTGAAATATTTCAGTGGACTGGCGCTTACGAAACCCCTCAACAAACAGCATCCTAAACCAATGTAAATTTAATACGAGGTGCTTTCTCTTTCTATCCTAACCCTGAAATCCCTCTCAGATCCACCACATGAATGGAAAGTACAGTCACCGTCTTTCTCGGCCTGTTTCTATATGCTGCTGCTCGCTCCGCGGTGGTGCTGTCCCAGTAGTGTCTACCGAGATCACTACGTCTCCACGAAGGGGGATCAAAGGGAAACATACAGAGATCACAAAAGGAGGCAAGCCTATCTGTCCGACCCTCTGATCAACCCTGGTTCCGTCATCAGCATGGCTTTTATACGGCGTTTAAGCATACACAGGACATGACGACAGAGAATGATATAGACAGGCACACACACAGAGACGTGCAAATCATATATATCCTTGAGTGTATGACTTCAGGTTAGTAATTCCTGTTCCTTTCCCATTAAGGACAATTTCTTGTGCACACAAGCCACCTTCGAAAATACTTTCTTTAACTTTCTGAAGACTAAAAAAAAAAAAACTTGTTACAAAACACAGACATTTTGAAAGCAGCACGTTATCACACACCCCCACTCCTCCTCCTCCACTCTTTTTTCTCTTCTGCCTGCAGTTGGTAGAGAACAGCAATGCTTTTCTCACATCCATTGTTTGATCCATTTCACACCAGCCCACCTCTTCTTTATCTCCTCCTGTTTTCTCCTTCTTTCACTGGCAAGCAGCCTGAATGCTGGCAGTAGTGGGACGGCTTTGGAGCGGTTTTGAATGAGAGGTTAAAATGAAAATATAGTGCTCTCTCTGTTTTCCTTTCTATTCTGGTTCTGCGTCTTATTATTTCCCCTCATTCTTCTCCCTCCTCTTCTCCTGCATGAATTTATTGTCGAAATAGCGTAAATGAGTGCCTGCGTGAAAACAATTTTATTTTATTTTTTTCCACAGCAAGTCAATGCATAAAACAGCGTTTTCCCCTCATTTCCTCCATGTTTTCAGCGCTCTACCTGGGTAAGAATCGATGTGGAATGATACTTGCGCTTCCTGCGGACGCTTTAATAGGAATCGTCAGTTGAGAATCCTGTTGTCACAGCGTAACTGGATAGAAAAGGCACATCATCCTCACCCCCAAATGATTTTACCCTGTCAGAACCTGTTATAGCTTCACACTTGCCTGTGACATGCACTTGTTCATAGACTATTCCCTGGCACACTAAAGACTCTTGCAAACGAGATGCACACACAGATGCATGGACAATCCCGAGTGATGCATTGCTACGTGTCAAATATTGGATTTTAAGTGATTGTAATTTGTTACCTTATGACACAAACCATCACAACTGACTGAAATTCTTTTGTATGCCCTGAACACAGATTGATCATCTCAGAACGGACAAAAAGAAAAAGAGCCACTGCTAATACAAGACAGCGCCTGGGTGAGAAACAAATAGGCTGCAGAGCTCACACAAACACACAGACACCTCTTGAGATAGTTACATAATTAGATGTACAGCACCTTGGCAATCAACAACTCTGATGTTGCCATAGGGACTATAGCTTTGACTATAAAAAGAAAAGATCTATATGTGGAGGCGGTTGAGGGCGGAGGTGCAGAGTGAGGCAGCGAGAGAAAGAGAAAGGAGAAGACACGGAGAATGAAAAAAGTGTGAGAAAATTGGTGCGAGAGAAGCGAAGGTGTCGCTTGGGGCTGAGCAGCTCTCAGCTGATGTGTGAGCGTGCGTTTGTGTGCATAGTGCACCTGCATGCGCGTGATTACAAGTGTTCAAATGCCACATGTGCACCTATGCGTGTGCATGTATGGGCGTTCCTCTGTATGTAAGGAGGAAAAAAAAAAATGCCAAGGACAAAATGTGATAGAGTTGGTTAGTAAGTGAGAGAAAGAAAAAGGAAAAGCTAAGTAGAGAAAATGGAGAGGACAATTTTCAGCCTCGCTCTCCTTCTCCCTCTAAGCTTACTGCATTGCTCGGGCTTTGCTGCACATAGGGAAGATTAGGCCAGATGAGAAAGCCATAAATTCTACTTTTCTCTTTCCAGAGGTGAACATAAATCATGGCTGGTACCGGCGTGCCATCACCGAGTTTTTGCTTTTCACTTATCTAATGAATAAAAAAACAGAAAAAAGAAAAACAAGCGCATAAGCTGTCATGCTCTGAACTGGGCAGACTGCTTTCACTTGCATCCCTGCACAACTTTTGTCCTCTTCTCCAGCCGTCACCGAGGTACGGAGACGATAATTGCTGCGGGAGTATTCATGAGCTGCATATCGCTGGACTGTGTGTGTGTGTGTGGGTGGGTGTGTGTGCGCGTGTGTGTGTGTTAGTGAGAAGAAGAGAGTGAGGGCTGACTTGAAAAGCCTGCGCATATGAAAGATACCTTACAGCATATGCAAATGTAAATATAGACACAAATAGCAGCATGGGCAAACACGCCATGGATGAAGTCTAGCGAGGAAATGCAACCACTCTTATGTTCAAATACAGTCGAGAATCTGCACACGGGTGCCCACACACGCGCTAACACACGCTCACGCAGTTCTCTCTGTCTCATGAGGTTAGGGGGTTAGGAGATGGCGTTGTAATGAGCTGTCACTCACAATAGCCTGCTGTTTTGTATTGGAAAAAGCCAGAGGGGAGACAGACAAAAATAAGAAGTTATATTAAAAAGCAAAAGCTAGACACCTCGTTCTAATAAGAAATTATAACATGATGTTTTTCACCGCAGAAAAACGTTAGCGTTCAATAATGTTTTCCAGACAAGAGAAATCTAAGAATACCTGCCGCCTGTCTCAATCTGAATGAGTTACTTTAAACTAACATATTTTTTGTTTCCTATAAAAATTTTGTCACACGGCAAACATAAAATGATGATTTTGTTGCCAAGTTATTGTAGTATCGTAGGAAAACCCTTGGTTAACGGGTAGACTTTATAAGCTGTGCTCAGATCACTGCTTTGTGCTCAGAATGACAACTGAACAATACAAAAACGAAAACTCAAGAGTGGTCAAAATTAAGATTTAAAGAAATAGTTTGACATTTTGCTTGTGGTTGTATTTAGTTTATGGAGTTTTACTGCAGGGTTGCCAGGCAACCTGAGGACACTGCACCAGAGAAACACTGGGTAAAGCTAAGCTAAGTCGCTGCTTGTGGTTGCTGAATATTTACTGGATAGATACACAAGTGGCATTGATTTTCTGATTTAATGAACCTTCCCAAAAGCAAATAAACTAAACACATTTCCTCCATAGTACATAATACAATACAAAACCTTGTACTCTTGCTTTGACTTTTTTTTTTCCGTCATAAGGTTTGATAAGAGACAGAATAATTTTTTCCTGTGCCTCAACTGTGAACCCTTAAAATAATGTTAAAGTGCGTCAAGTTGTGCATGCTTTACTGCATTAAATATGCAATTTAACAAAGTGTGTTTTCAGTCATGTCGCATTGCAAATTTGAGCCAGTTTTAACTTTGACCCTGCTTTTTTCCCGCTGAAGCTGTCTGCACTGGAGCCACCTGAGTTCTGGTCAGGTCTAACGTCCGTTTCACATGGTTATAGCGTGGATCCATTCTGAGTGTAGTGAAAACGGCAGTAGGGACATAAAGGAAAAGTGAGAATGATGCAAGCATAAAGAAATATTTAGAGGGAAGTAGCCTGGAGGTATCATGCATGTTTGTATTGCCCACCTTAAACCCTGCAGGGCCCCATCATGCAATATGTAGCCTCTATGCTCCTCTCTGCTTCGGCCTGAAATGACGGGAGGGTATGAGAAGATTCAGGCAAGTAAATGACAGCTCTCCTCACACACTCCCCTCTCTTGCCTCATGTTTCCATCAAATAATCACTAATTCCACACTCCCCGGCTGATTAAATATAGAAAAGGCAGGAAGAGGAAAAGAGATGAGTGTTGGGATCTGAGAAACAGAGCAGAGCGAGCGAGAGAGAGGAGGGGAGTCGAGAGTGGAGGAGTAGGAGGAGAAAGAAGGAAGTGATACAGTCAAATCTGCCTGTTAGGCACCGCCAAAGAAACAACAGGGAGTTTTTCAGTAAGACAGCTCTGCTGGCTCCAAGCTAAGCCCAGGTGGGCGATGTGAATGTTCTCTCACTCCCACACACTTAAGAGTAAAAAAAATAAAAAAAAAATAAGCACAAGCACGTGATTGAATGCGGTATATGATGCACATAATCACGCGCAAACACTAATCTGGACTGGTGTAGCGCGCGCAAACACTGATGTTTGCATGTACTGTACCAGTCTAGGTCACACAAAGAAGGAATACACACACGCGCACACACGGAGGAAGAATCTTCCATCTTTGTCAAGCTTCAAGGACACAACGACCAAAATGTCAATCTGACTCTAATCTTTTTCTTCTTTTTTTTTTTAACATCATTGTTGTATCCACGCTCATGATTTCTGCTATTCAGCGGCCTGTAATAATGTCAAAAGCTTGCCCCGTCTGCAATGACACAGATGGAAAATAAAAAGAGACTCAAAGAAAGAAACATTAAATGGTGACCATGAAATTTAATGTAGCACGGAAAAAGAAACTGAACTTTGGTTAGTTTAAAGTTCCTCTACATTTTTCTCATTATTTCTATTTTAGAATGGAGATGGACGGCATCTCTTTCCCTCTCTACTTGTCTTTCTGCGTTTGCATCAGTTTTTATTTGCCTTCACCCTTTCTGTTTCGTTCCCCCCTTCCAAACTGAAGGTTTAGCTAAGGATAAGGGGAAGAGAGACGAGAAACGAAGTGTGAGAGGGAGTTTTAAGTAGCAGCAACAGAGCAACACCAGGTTCGTTCCAGAGGGAAGCGAGCGCGGGAGAAGGGAATATGATTTCATTATTAATGGAGGAAAAGTTCCTTCAAATTGAACCTGTAAAGTATCTCCAGCTGCCTTTTCTCAAACACAGGGACCCAGAGACAGGTAGAGGAGGAGGGGGTGAAGGGTAGGGGAGTGGGGAGGAAAATGCCAGGTTTAGTTATTTTATTTTGCTACAGTTCTGGTTTATTTAACTTTCAGTATTTATGGACTTATTATGCAGTGAAACTAATTGTCAAGGTGGTCTTGGTGTTGTGAGCAGACTTGTTACATGGAAGCTTTAATGCAAGGTTGTTTTTGAAAGAGACCAAAAAAATTAATAAGGTATAAAATACAGCATTGCTGCAGTCAAAGATTCAAAAGGGATTCAAGGATTCTGTTACTCAAGGGTTTTGCTAATAAGGCGTAACCTTGTATCGGCTAATGTTAAATAGATGCCGCTGTACAGCTGATAATACTTTTTAGTGGTTTTATTTGCTTTTGCTATAGTTATGTTATGTTTCAGGTCATTCTTGTTTTTCTTTTATGATTAAACTATTCAGCTGTTAATCTGTGACTACAATACACCGTGGTTGGACCACTAGTGAGGATAAATGATAAAGAAAGCAGTAAAATCAGATACACAGAAAATACTGTAATATGACCATAAAGTTCAGCTGTTTCTTTTAAATGTAACTTTTCATTTGATTGAGGGAGATTATGTTATTTATTTTTTGCTCAAAACTTAAACTGAGCTAATTTACCCCCCCCCCCCCCATGCGTGCCATCAGGGTTTGTGCTTTTTTTTGAGCAGGGCAGCTTCTGTTTGTGCTCCCTTGGCGTTAATTTCCGAACTGTGCTTTGATGTTCATTGCGGGAACAGTGCCAAAACACAGCAGTTTTTCATATTTATCTCATCTTACGGAATAGACTCCCCTTTACATCTGGCACCAAATGACTCAAATGAACTTGGGAGTGTGGTTCAGACTGAGCTTAACTACTCAAATGTGTATGTGAAAATGTGCCAAAGAAAAAAACATAACTGACTTTGGGATCTTATAGATTTTTGTATTTATAATTGCTTCTGTATGCAAAAAGAAGAACAAAAGCTGATGTGACCAGTTGTGCAAGTGCATGCATCACTGCAGGTTTTGACATATTTTTGCATTTTTCCGAGAGAAAAA
Organism: Chelon labrosus; assembly: GCF_963514085.1. NCBI lineage: Eukaryota > Metazoa > Chordata > Actinopteri > Mugiliformes > Mugilidae > Chelon > Chelon labrosus. The sequence continues at coordinate 27,482,490 of NC_140340.1, forward strand.
ATGTAGTCTGATTAAATATGTACGCTTGTATTTTCTGAAGGAGAGAGCATATCGATTCAGTGTGAAGCAATGAGATGCATTTTAATGAAATGCAGAATAATAACTCTATATCACGGAGTCACCCAGGAGAACTCTTCGCACGCTGTGGTCATGAGCGCTAAAATCAAGAGTTACATCTACATCGTGTTAGGGGTCCACTTCTGATTGTAAGACCTCCACCTTCAACATCCAACCACTCTGAAAACTTCCCTCGGGATACCCCATATGTCAGGGCAATGTTTTATGTTGTATGAGCTAAACTTAAAGCGCTTATGCACCTCTGCGGTGGAGCGGCCTTTATTTTCATTACCTGTCAGGATAGGTATTATGTCATTCTTATGACAGCGCTGGCCAATATGTCAGCCTCTTTAGGCTGAGTGCATCCATCTGTGTTACTATATATCTGACTGTAATATCTCCCTGGCTGTTGGCCAACTGAATCTTGGTCTGCCAGAGTTGCTACTGTATCTCACAGTATCTCTGCTGCTCTCTCCTCTACCCTCACCGCCCCCATGGACCTAAAAATATTGGACATGGTGATAGGAAACCAGATGCTCCAGCCAACTTTTTACATCCTTAAAATCTATGAAGAGAACTGACCATTTGTACACTTCCAAGAATTTCTGCGAGGACCAGAATCCGAATCTATAAATAAATGCACAAGTTTGTACCTCCAGTGGTTGCAAAGACATTCAGCAAGAAGAAATCCATAGACATTCAAGTGAATACTCTTAGGGCGCAGTGCCTGGGAATGCGAAGGCAGAATGACTGATTTCTGGCGATAGTTTCTCCCTAGCAGAGTTAAGAGGGCCCACTGGCCCTTGGGAGCAGCCTGTCACAACTAGAGAAACTCCTGCTGGGGCCACTCTGTTGAGGTTTTCAGCCAGTTCCCAGGGGGTCCCCACCACCACTTACCCGTTGAAATAAAAATCAATGGCTTAATGATCCAAAACAGGAAATAGAATGAGAAAAAAAGAAAGTCCCTAAAACAACAAAATGTCTTTTGGCAAGGGACATTCTGTCCCGGGCCTTCATTTGTTTGTTTGTGTTGAAAGAAATTTGCTGGGATGGTAAGTGAGTGTATACGTATGTGTGCGTACATGCACGAGCAGCTTTGAGAGAGTGAGCTTACCCCAGCTTAGTGGCGCAAAACATATTGATTTATTGATTGCCTGTTTCACCCCCTTGCCATCTCTCTCTCTCTCTCTCTCGTTCTCTCTTTCTGCCTGTTATAGAGGCTCCGGGGACTTTAGGCTGCAGCGGGGACTGAAAAAGGGACGTGAGTTTGTGAGAGATGGAAGAGGAGAGAAAGAGAGTCAGAGAAGGAGAGAACGACTGTGAAAGCGAGGGAGGGGTATCCCATCTGAGAGTTGATCCGGCAGCCTTTTAACCAAGGCCCCTGCATCATTCAGATTTATGAACTGAGGTCATGACCAAATCAAAACCTTGACCTATCTGTGAGGATGCCGATTTATAAGCACCTTGTAGTGGGGACTTGGCAGGAGCTCGTATTCTCCTTGGCCCTGGCTTCCCTTTGGAGAGAGCTGGATCAGGGCTGGAGGAGAGGCTGGCTGTAATTTGTGATTAGCAGACAGGTTGTGCTTTATCATACACTACTCACGGATGGTGCGACTCGCAGCTCCAAAGAATGTCACTGTCGAATGCTATATACAGTAAAGCCTGCTGTCTGCTTAAAGCAGGGCAGGCTGGAGGTCAAGCCCCACCCTGCTACTTCACAGACAGAAACTGCTAAACTTTGCTCCAAAGTATACTTGATACATTTACATGGGCAGTATTTCTTTAACTCGACCGAAATGGGTCTGATCGGATTTATCTGGGTACATTAACCCTTAATAAAATGACAAGATATATGCGTTCACATGCCCCCAAACATCAATAGAAATAAGTTACATGCAAAGTGATTCTGCTGTGGAGTACCAAATCTGCCAGAAATATAGCAGAAGACGAAAAGAAGAACTTTATTGTCAGTAAAGTTCCAGTAAAGCCAGTAAAGTCAAGTTCCAGTAAACTGTCAGTAAAGTACTGAATTCATTCAATTGAAGAATATGACTAAGATGCACATAATGGGCCCGTCCACATTGATTCCAGCTTTGTTCATCTTTTCAAACACTTGTTCGACTTAACTCATTGATTCACTACTGCCATCTTTCTGTCCCTGCCGGAAACTAGTCATGTTGGAGCCCATGAAGAGAGAAATGGTTGGTTTACATGGTTATTAGGCACTGATATTTTGCCATTGATCGGATTACCAAAAGGTTTATACCACCCTTCTTAATCCCACTGAAAATAAGTCCTTCCAATTAGCCTGTTCTGACTGAGGTAAAAATGAGGCATTTTTATTCAGATTATTAGCGCAACACGAGTGTTCACACAAACAGCAAATGACACTTAATGACACTTAATGGGAGCTTATCTGCAAACACGTGTCACCATCGATTTTTACTGTTACCCCTCTTGTTGCTTATGACTCATGGGGGATGCTTATGACAAGTATCCCTCCGTGTTAGTGCAATGTCCCTTCCTAATCTTAGTCTCTCCATAAATTATGGACAGGATGAAATACGAGTCTCCATTCAACAGCCCTCCATTTCCACCTCCCAGGGAGACTCAGCCCAAAGCAACATTTGTTGCTATTTTTTGTCCCTTATAAATACAGGGATAGGAGGAGGTGCATAGAGAATGTGAAATGCCTCATAGATGTTAAAAAAAGAAAGAATGGAAGAAATCCACCAGGAAACAAAGTGCAAAGTCATAGAGAGACAAAGGAAGACTACAGTACGTATTTCCATTTTCTCCTCACCAGTTGCCTCCAGGTTGTCATGACGACATCTTATCCCAGAGCTGGTGCTGGTCTGCTCCCCCTGGAGGAATTGGGGAAATCAGGTAGAGGAGGGCCACAGGGACCGAGGCCATTCTATTCTTAAATACACAGCATAAGGCAAATGCAATTATAAACCCGAGGAGGGCCAGAGTCTAATCTAATAAAGGTGGTCCATGTGGTGAAAGCCACTCGCCTGAGATGGTGCGCCCAGGCACAGAGCGGCGTGGGCCCCCTGTGGTACTGGCTGACACCCTGCTATGTGAAGTCAGGGAAGAGTCTAGATGTGTGGCTGTTAGAGAGCGCACAGCAAGTCATTTTATCTTTGGTTCAAACCCACTGACATGAACAATACAGGATCTGTTGACTGACTGTGACTAAATGTAACACAGCTGAGTATTGATGGAAAATATAATACAAAGTTATCAGATTCCGACGGTGTAGTATTCTGTTGTTTTAAGGGTCCACTCACTGTTGATGCCATCAGAGTGTTTTGTCAAATCTCCTTGGTTTCTTGCTCTCTGCAGCGTGTTTCCTGCGGTACTGTGTTTGCCTGAGACGATGAGTTGAACAAAATCTGTCCACTCAGAGGGGTTAAAGAGTCCAATTGAGTGTTGGACGTCAGCTCGTCAACGGCAGCCAACTCGCTCAGATTACAAATGAGAGGATCTAATGGTGTCGGCCGTGGCCAAATTCCTCTAATTAAAATCACAATGGTTGAAAACACTGTAACACTGACTTGTCTTTGCTGAGGGACGCCCACTTTGCCCTTAATAAAGAAAACCTGGAGAGGAGAGGTTAATGGCACGGAGCTGTGTGATACAAGTGCCGGTGTAATTCTACTGGTAGTATCAATAGTATTTAATTCAGTTGTGGGAGAACAGTTTATACATATTCAGTTATGTGTAAAGGTTTTAGACGCTAAAAGTGATATCAAAAATAATGTATTATCCATTATCTTCATACAAAGTTAGTTACAAAGAAAAAAATGATAAAATCGACACATGATGCGACTACCTTTTCCCTTTAAAACATCAATTCATTCATAGCACTTGCCGACTACAATCACCAATGCAATCATAGCATTCCTCATGATACAAAACACACTCAACAAAGAGAAGACACCGATTATATTGAACTATTGAAGTTTTCAAGGGACCAGAAAAAAAATGACTCATGTATTAATTTCCTCCTCTCTCTCTCTCCCTCCATCCCTCTCAGACTATTTCAACACATTAGTGTAGCGGTGTTATCTAGTTTGCCCACACACAGCCTCAGCACTGATGGGAAACAATTATTTCTGCTTGGTTTGGAGTTTAACTCAGTCGGCTTGCATTAGAAGTGCTCACATCTCTCAGAAATCCCCATTCAGGACTGACTGTTGACCGGTAAACTCATAGCGCATGAGAGGTTTTTTAATACCTTGTTTCATGTATTCGGCGCCTGGAGACATGCATGTTATTTATCAAACAAGCTCACTGACGTGGAAGAGCAGTTTGCGTCTCATCTGAAGCCCACCTTGCATGTAATCAGTAAATTGTACCTTTTTCCTTTATGCATATTCATTTAGGGCAGGATTACAGGAATAATAATAAAAAAAAAGATAAGCGTGGTTGATTATGTATTCTGCTGGATTTTTTTTGCTGTTGATGTAATTTGTGAACTTGTGAAGCAAGATTTGTGTCAACTGTTTATTATCATAAAGCTAAGCTGAACGCACGGTTACATCTGGATGGCTCATCAGATATGGGAAGCACTCTGTCCTCTGTGTGTTATTTGTCCAGCACATTACCCAGCAAAGCTATTTTCATATTCACACAGCAGAAAAGAGCATAGCTCCCAGGAGCATGTTATTCAGACCTTTATGAATTGTGCGCATATGTACCCTCCCAGTGTTACCGACAGTGCACAGCGGTGTCTTAGACAAATACAAGTATAATATTTCTGTGTCATTTTGTTTAACGGGGTTCTCTACTTTGAGGACGTGTGAAAATCCGCTGATGTTTCGAGTCATTGCGCGGTGCAAATACTATTAAGCAGCACTGTACATAAAGAAGGCTGTCTCAATCAAAGGATGTCATGAAGGTAAATGCTCTTGTATTTATGTAGAGCTTTTCTACCTATTGGTACTTAAAGGGCTTTACAGCCACAATGACTCACGGACACATCGGCATGTGGCCTATGTACCAGTGATTGGACTGCTAACCGTCTGGTACAGTACATCATAAAGTGGCGTGGGACCATGGTAGTAGTTGTCTTAACATCTTTATTGACAATGAAAATCCGTGGCTATCGTTGGGTTAAACAATGGCAAAAGAAGTAACTTAATGAACATGTTGAACACTGCTGCAGTGTTAAAACCATAGCAACTGGAGTGGGTAAAGCAAGTACGATGCTACTGAAAGACGACTAAAATGTAATGCACTGTTACGTTGAATGAAAATGACAGATTTCTCCTCTTGGTTTGAACTTTGCTGGAAACACTATGGTAATATAAGTACAGTCAACAATATATGCAGTGCAATGTCAGTCTAGCTGTTTTTAGACATGTGTACATATTGAACCTTTTTATTTTTACTTTTTTGCCCAGATTTCTGTGGACCAGCCAGAACTCACATGTTGGAATAATACATCTGATCAACTGTTGTACCAGTTGTATTTATTACACACAGTGGGGGTATAATGTTAACTAAAAAGAAAGCCATTAAAAAATAAGTTTGGGAGCCTTGGATCACTAACAGTTTGATCCAAGGCTCAAGTCAGGTCACAAGTCCACCGAATTTGCAAGTCCCACTGTAGTCAATATTGTACCTTTGAACTGCAAATTCCTATCAAGCTATGTGCAGCTAACTGACAGCTACCTGAGGTTTTTGCTGTCCTGTGGCGGTTGCCTGCTGTGCCTGGTTAGTAATCCTGCCTTGCCATGTCCAGCAAGGTCTAGATATTTTTTTTTCCCACTACCTGTAGAGGATTTTGAGAGGGTACGCAGTGCTCTGTGTCCTGGTTTGTTGTTGTTGTTGAGGAGGTTTCTCCAGAGCAACATGTACTGATCCAGTATTTAGATGGATGTACTTTGCGGATTGGGACAGTAAATCAATACAATCTCTGACCATGTAATCACAGAGAGGATATGAAGTGAAGTGAAGTGGTATTAATTTTGATTGCATGTTTAAGTAGACTGCTTTCTTGTGGCGCTTCATTTCCATATCCAAAAAATAATGAATTCTCAACCCATGAATTTGGATTGAAGCGCTTATGTTAGCGCTTTTGTTGGCCGTCATAAGTATCAGAAAACACAGGCTAAATTAGTGACCAGTGACATTTAAGTAACTGCTGCAACTGAGGGAGAAAAGTTAATTTCCTTAGATATCGACAAGATTTCTTTAAAAGCAAAGCCGTGTTCCTGAAAAAAAGAAAATCCTTCACATCAAAGAGGTCAGCTAAAGTGTAACTTCTAAGAGAGAAAAATGTTGTGCACAACAGGAGGAATAAAATAAACTGCCTCGCCTCTGCAGAGGACTGAGCACTGACAATAGCTGAACGTTTCTTGCCGTTATTATGAGATTCATTTGAACTGGGGGATTTTAATAAGGAGTATGAAAAGTGCATAGGGTAGAGCGAGGGGAGACAAAGGCAAAGCGGAGGGAAGTACTCAGGAGAGAGAGTGAAAAGCAGAGAGGAAGTTGCACAGAGAGCTGGGGCTGACATAAGATGATACATGCATGGTAATAAATGAGAAATAAAGGGAGAAAGGGAAGCAGAGGAAAGGAGGAACAGTGTTCTTTTCCCCCCCAGATAAAACAGAGGAACATTACAAGGCTCAGGCAGGCAGAGTTATGCTCAGTTTACTTTGAACACATTTTGACATATTATATTTTAAATCTGACATTTATTTTTACAGTCATGGTCCCTCAATGACAAATGGAAACGAATCAGGGTACGTAATCTCCTGACAAATGGGAAACTTTGAGTTCTCCTATCTGAAGACGTGTTTTAAAAAAACACACAGCTGAACAATACAATTCTCCAGCCCGTGCTCATTTTACTAAAAGTCGAGGAGAACAGAAATCCTGTAATCCGAGCCAATCTGCACACAGGAGGCCAAGCAGCCAAAGAGCTCCCAACATGTGGGCCAGATGAACCTGCTCTCTTGGAACCTTGCCTGGACAAATAGGAGGGTAAGCTTGTATGGTCTGTGCATCAACACACCTGACACCAGCCAGGACTGTAACACATGTAGATTTGGCAAGGCACACGGATATTCAGCATAATATGACATGGAAGTTTTCCTACTTTTCTCTACACATTTCATTATTCTCTACACATTTCATCATTCTCAGAGCATGCTCTGATGTGAGTACCTGAGAGATTAAAGCAAGGCAGAATTTGCACGGTGCAGATGTTTTTAGAAAGCATAGATTATTGCAACTAGAAATAGTGATGTGGATATCTAGTTCCAAAAATGTCTTTGTTGACTTGTTGGTAAATTTGCATTGGAGCTATGTAAGCTGTTGGACTTTTTTCTAAAAAGGTGTTGATAACAACGAGTGCCATAGCAGGTACCAATTTCGTCCCAGATTGTGGACGGACTGTTGAATGAATCGCTGAATGAGGGCATCGATTAACAGGAGCTTGTGCAATGCATGCTAGCACAGAAGTGACGTGGGTTATTGGGCTCACTGTTCTGAGCAGCGTTAACATGACTGAACATGGCAACACTCGACCTAATACTAGATTAATTTACACCAACCCCTGCTGGTTGTGTGTCCAACTGTATCTCACGGATATGTAACATTAACTTCAGAGGATGCACACAACCAAAGCTTCAAAGGAGCATGTGACATGCTGGAGGCAAATTACGTATATGAGCACGTATAAAAGTATATGTAAGCGCTGTAAAAGAGCTCAAATCCTGCCTAGTTTGACATTTGTTTCTACTTCTAAAGGTGATACTCATTCCCAATCTAATTAGGTAACTAAATACTCTAAAAACTGCCCAAAATCTGGATCCTCTATCATCTTTGATGATCCCCTGGTTGTCCATTCCTTCACATGCAATGCCCTAAAGGACAATCGTAGGTGTTACACTTACCTTCTCACCTGTCCTCCCCTGCTCCTTTGTTCCTCTCCTCTTGTCCTCCCTCACTCCCCTGTTGGCTCCCCCTCTCCCCCCTACCTCTTCCCTCTGCTAATGAGCAGGGTAATTACGGTTGGCCCAGGCCAAAGGGAGAAGGGGAGGAGGAGAAGACAAAATAGGAGGAGAAGAGGAGGGAGACCCTGCCTAGTCTAGCCTGGTGCTCCAGATAGCATTAGTTCTCTCCCTCTCTCTCTGACACATAGCCCTACGCTTAATTAAACATGCCTCAGAGGGACGCAGAGAGAGAGAGAGAGAGAGAGAGAGACCCACACATAGAGGAGGGAGAGAAAGAGAGGTGGAGAGAGAGAGAGAGCGAGTGAGTTCATGCTGGCACCGAGTTGGAGAAGGGAGAGGGAAAAGTGAGGGTGATGCAAATGCGGAGAGAGAGGCAGATAAGAAGCTGGTGATGGAGTGTGAGAGAGGGGGAGGCGGGGACAGTGAGGGGAAAGGTGGGGAGATACGGCGGGAAGGGTGGGAGGGTGGGTGGTTAGAGAGCCAGAGAGAGAGAGAGAGTGAGAGAGGGAGATGTAGATAGAAGGGAGAGCTGGAGGGGGTTCGAAGTGAGGTAAGAGAGCTGAGCAGGAGATGAGGACATCTTCAGGAGAGAAAAACAAATGAGGTCTGATGGAGACAAAAAGGAATTAAAGACTGGTGAGGAGCGAGGGGAATGGGATTACTATAATATATGAAAATAATAGCAAAGTGGCTCTCATGAGACGGAGGAGTACCAGCTCCAGTGATACCGAAGGAGTGAAAATGGTGGCTAGAAATAACGTGTCTGCGTTCTCATTTCACAACAAGTGAGAAGAAAACATGAATGTAATTTAAAGTGTTGCTAGCATCATAGAGGCAGTTAAGTTTGCTACTCTAAAGTGCAGCACACTTTTATTCAACGCGTTTGTTTCCACATTCTGATCTGATGTGTCTTGTCATGAGGTTTAAAAATCAACCTGTTTTATAATGTGACAACTTATGGTTTTGTTGAGGTTTTGGAATCATGTTTTCAGCTAAAATGCTACTTTGTTAAGGTTAGGGAAACATCATGGTTTCTTGTAGAATTAATACTTTGTTAAGGTAAAGGGCGCTCTGTCATCACGCTGTTGAAAATACAGCCATGATTAAAGGTTGTTAGGACTGATCTTGGTTGTGTGGTCACGAGTAAAACAATAAAAATAAAATGGGAACTAAATGCTGGCGTCCATTTAGTTCCCATTTTAAAGGCTAATGTTTTGTTGACCCATCTATTCACCCCAATCTCCTCTGTATGAAGTCTGTATGATAACATCACTAGACTTCTTCTCTGTGCGCTGTGTTCTGATGCAGTTGTTCCTCTTGCAGGTTCATACAGACAAAAGGATATCCCTACTCTTGTGCAAACATCAGCTCTGATGCATGTCAATACGTCCCCCGTGTATAATGTTTCGAATAATACTGAGCAAATTTTGATGTTGTCGTGCCCGAGCGGCATTTTGAGTCTAATGCTAATTCACCATCTGAGGAGCGTGAATATCCACTGGGAAAATGAACAGAATTACTGCAGTTACTTTTCAAGTTAACTTTGTCATGGCCTGAAGCAACAGACCATCCACCTGACTAAACATCCCAATGAAAGTAGGTCAAAAAATCTGCACCACTGCTTATCGTATTCATTCAAATTCCATTTCTTCCACGGTGTGTATTTAAGTCTTCTGATCCCAAGGGATACAGCAAAACTGCAGCCATACCACCAGTAAAAAAAAAAATAAAAAAAATAAAATATAAAGCTAAAACACACCTTTTATATAGAAAATGAGAGACAACATGCTGTGGGCCCATGCCAATTAGTGGGCTTTACTGTTGTGAATAATAAACTAGGCTAATAACAGCACAATTATGAATGTGTAATCACATTAAGGGGACATGGAGACCGGTTTCAACCTGGTAATGATGACATGCAATTAGAGCGCAACTGTTATCTCCAGGATCACATCAATAATTCATCACCGCACGCATTTTCTGTTGCACAAAGATGACATCTAATGATTAAGAACTAGATACATGTGTGTCTATCTGTTATCCAAACTCTGACAGTTGATCCCACGTAATTGGACAGAAATGTTCCCAAAGAGGAATCGGAAGAGAGGGAGAAAAAAAAACACATATAGGTCAAATATAGTCGCTGAATTTAATTAGGTGAGCATCCATTGCCAGGCATTTGTTAATACTTATTAAGACATACAGTACCTATTCCTATGTTATGACCTGTGTGGAAGAAAGTGGAAGAAAGCACAATCTGATATTTTTGTGTATTCAGAAAATGATTTCAGAAATAAAAAAATCATACGCCTATAATTATATAAACATGTTGCCATATAGTTTGCAAAGATTTAGAAAATCAGGGCAAAATGTAAAAGATTAGGCAATGCTGGAAAATAAGTATGTAATGTATGAAATCATCACACTGCACACAGTCAGATACTCTAACTCAATCTCACTAAGAGGCTTATTTATCAACTTTTTGCTCCGAGGGCCACGTTACGTAAGTTTATCTTCGAAAACCCTCCACTCTTGATGAGTCTAGTTCTGTTGTTTTTTTTTTGTTTTTTTTTCCAAGACCCAAGATACAAAAATGCGGAACAACAAAGAGCCAGAACATTTACTCCCACATAAAAAAAGACACTGTCATTACAGCTCACACAGAGGGAAATGAAAACAACTTTACAAAAGTTTAATTAAAGAACAGGAGCATTGTCGTCAAGAGTAAACTGCCAGTCTCAACATCTGGGCTCCTACGAGCAGATTTTCTCAGTGGTCCGCCTCATTGGAGACGGCGCGGCAGAGCAAATGAAAGAAACTCCACACTTCCTTGGCACAGGAAAACAAAAAGACGTGACGGAGTGAAGGCAGCGTTGATGAAGACAGCGAGCGGTCTCAGGCAGACTAGCAGGGTCTGCGTTATCCGCCGCAAGTGACTTTGGAGCGCATTGTACTTTTCAAATTTTAATGAATATAGCCCTTAAGTCATGATGTAATGAGATCAAGAGAAGAAAAATAACACAGAAATCCCAAAGAGAGAGGGAGAGAGAAAGTGAAGGAGAGGACAAAAAAGAAAAGAAATGCTGTGTCATTATTGTTGACTCAGCACTCATTGAGTAAACACCAAATTCATACTGTGCTCACACTGGCCAGTATATGCACATATCCAGCTATAACTCCCTGTTAAATTGCTATTGATTCACCAGTGCCAATGTCTGCACACAACTTACAACAAAAGGAATTGTGTATTGAAGTTCTGCTGGGAAATCCAAAGACCGTTTTGGATATAAGAATAAAATGTGAAGAGCAAAAAAAGCAGTATAACGCTCTGACGTCTATCTACCAGATGTGACTGATTATAGGAAAGGAGATGAGGATATTTAATTAGGAAAACAAATCTCATTTGCTTACAGGGCATATTTAGGCAGAGACAGCCGTGAAGAAAATGCATCTGTGAATGATCTATGTTATCCATCCTTTCTTAATATAGCTCAAATGGAGTTTTCTTTTCTTTTTTTTTAGTGCGTAGCTATAGCTCTAGACTGCAACTAATTGTGAAATAAGTGCCAGTCCCAAGTGGGTTGATGTTCCCTGGTAAAAAATAAAAATAAAATCACACTTAAATTGTAGGGAAACATTATTTGCTCGGAGGGGCTTAAAAGGAAAATCAGCTGTGTTTGTTCGCATCAGTATTGGCTTTTCAAGAGGAAAAAAGTTGGGTTGGAAAGTGAATGTTGCAGACATTTTCCTCTTGGACTTTCATTTATAAGCAGCAGCCTCACATTGATTATATTATTATTTTGGACGAGTGCCTGGCCTGAGATGCATTTATTTAGATGTATTGCTAAGTGCCAATGTACACTGGGTCCACTGGCAGCTTTACTAAGCAGCAGATGCCTTTAGTTAACGTGATGTTATTAGTGGTTATTGGTTAAAGCAACTGTAGCCTTTCTGCATCAGTGAAACACAGTTATTATGCCATCATGTGTGATGTGTTAATGTAGTGTAGATATTACTGTGTCTCTGTAAATAAAGGCCACATAACCTGCCTTTGTGTTTCTCTTACTATTGTTAGTAGTCTATATCATGCTAGCTCGTTTGGGATTAAGGGGTATGCTGTCAGTCCACTCAGAGAGGTTGAACAGTTGCAAAAGGGACACTGGGAAATGCAAGAACGCATACCATTGCCTTCAATACCAAAGTGTCCCTGAAATCGATGAAAAGATAAACATCGCGGAGATTCGAATTTAAAAACATACTGAGGTGAAGTAGCAGACATTTTAATTAGTACTGCGCAGTCGAAGCTATTCACAGTGGCCATTAAAGGAGAAAATATACACCGCCTTATACCACTAAGTGCTCCTCCTGCAAGAGTCATGTCAAACTTTTAAGTCCTTTACTAGCCGGGAAGATGCGTTACTGTTCTGTAAATGAATTATTGCCTGGGCTGGATCCTTGCCAAAGACAACCTTACTGAGGAACATGATTGTTAATTAGGTCTAGATGTGCTTAAGGGCTAACAAATGTGCACAAACGCCACATCTCAAACATCCAGCTGAGATTACACTGCTACGACATCCTTATCTGTGCTTCCTTTAGCATCTTTACAGACCAAAACCTCTGACTAACAACACTGAAATGCACTGCCCTTTGGTGATGAAGGCAGTTAATGCATGCGTCAGATTAGCCATCTTTCATGCAATGCTAATATTCTGTTTTGCAGCCGGTGGGGAATTCATTTGTCTGTTTAATTTCGCAGGTGCCCTTAACGCACTGATCAACAACAGGCGCTGGTTGTGAACAGGCGGCACCATCTGTGTGCAGGGAGTGCCAAGGGCCCTGAAGTATTCGCTCTTTTGCCACCAAGCACTAAGACTCCATTAAGAAGCCTGGGTCCATGCATCTTTGGCCATCATTTATTTGGCAAAGGCAATTAAAACGCTCCCCCACGCAAAGGCAGCATGTGTGGTAGAAGCCACGTCTCCTCTCTTAATCACTGGTAGTAATTAGTTCCTGCAAGCGGTATCATTAGGTATCACCGCTGGCACCGTTGTCACAGCCAGTGCACGTCTGGGATGACAAAAGGAGATGGAAGAAAAAAGGAGAATCACCGCTTGTAACGGAGGATCTGGGGCGAGTTAGACTCCTGTCCAGAAACGTTACAAGGTTGTCCCAAGAGAGGCATAATCCATCAAAGTGATTTTTCTTCCCTCTCTTTCTCCCACCCCCTCCTGTTCCGCCCCCTGTCTTCTTTGCAACGTAATCATTTTCCTCTCACGGGGTGTGACATTCATAAAGGATGCTGGTGCAGGTGCCGCGTCTTGCCAAAGTTTGGGATGAGTTTTAGAGGTGTACTTACAATGTGGGGTTGCCAGAGGTAAGTTACAATGCTTCTTGGCAGACTCATCCTCTTCTGCCATGCTCTTATTTCTCTCTTTCTGTCCTTCTTCCCATTGATCAGTTATCTGAACATACTCTAACAGACAGGAGCCTTAAATATTATAATAATTAAAAATGATTGTAAGTTGTTACTTTCAAAATACAGTCAAAGGATTGTTTACAATAAAACGACTCAAAGGAATGAAAGAGAACAAAAAAGCAAAAGATATAATATTAAAAAGACCATAAATAACACCACCTCAAAGTAGTTTCGAAAAAGGTTTGTCTGTAAAGGCGATTTAAATGATGAGACTGAGTTTGCATTGCTAATCTCATTTCAAACTCTAGAAGCTCTGACGGCAAAGGCTCTATCACATACTGTATGTTTATCAGTCTGCACTTTAGGAACAGCACATATGAGGAGCTCAAAGAGCTGGAAGGGACATGGAGCAATAAAAGAGCTGATAAATAACTTGGGGCGAGACCTCTCAGGGCTTTGTAAGTAATCAACTATAATTTGAAATCAATTCTGAAGGCAGTATAATGAGGCTAGGATCGGTGCAAGGCCGTCATTTTTCTTAACCTGCGTCAAAATCCTGGCCACAGAGAGCTGGAGGCAGAGATGATGACAGAGAGCAAGGTATTACACCAGTCCAACTGGTTTGGCTGCGTGAATAACAGTTACCAGGTTTCTGCAGTTCTGACATTGAACCAAGACTATTTGATATTTCAGCATTTGCCTATGAAAATCTCTGTCTCATTAGCTGCAGGAAAATGTGTGAAATCCTCTTATAGCGGATCTTGAAGGTAATTTAGCAGCTCAACACTGTTAGCGCTGCTATTTGCACAGTTCTGTTTTTCTGGCCCAACTTCACCAACTTCCAAGGTGCATGGAGGAGGGATAAAAATATCAAGCTTTGACCACTTACTATGTGCATGGTCACAGCTTAAGTAGATCCTGCATAGACAAAAAAACAAATACTATGTCTACACATAATAGTGAAGAGAGAGTGCACGTAAATGGAGAAGAAAGCCTGACCCACAACTGAGCCATGGGGAACCCCGCACTCAGTGCAGGTGATCTGGCACCACCAGTATCGAAAATGGTAGGACATAAACCAAAACTCTGAACTTGCAAACATAGCTACATTGAGGGTTCAGAATAGCAGACCCAGGTGTCCCAGTCAGTTCTAGTTTTGCTAATTCAAATCCAACCCTTCTGACTTCCATTAAGTCTACAGGAATCAGGTCGCTGGGAGTGAGCCTCAGTGACGCTTACCAAGCTAAGTGACATCACCAATCTGTGTTGAAGCCACTCTCTAATAAGTACTAGTTATTCAGCAGGCAAATAATATCCACCGGCAAATGGAGCTTGAGCTGGAATTTCTTAGGTTCTTTTTATTGTGTGGCAAGCTCACAGCTGTTTAGTCCCTGTTCAGCAAAATATCCTCCTTTATTCAAAGTTTTTTCGAGCCTCAGTGGAAAGGTTGTTTACTTACAGTCTTTACAAACATGCTAACAAGCTGTCGGAACATACAAACCTTAATATCACACAAACCTTGTGACTGTCTGGCCGCTGCTCTCCACCCCCCCCCCCCCCCCCCCCCCCGCAGAATCCCATTTCATTAATGACGCCGCACATTTTCAGTCTGTTGACGTGCGAGTGCAGCGCATGTCACAGCACTTTGTCAAATACGTAGACAGCCTTAAAACACACAGGCGTGCTGAAAAAGAGGTACGGCAAGGGGGGTGGAAAACAAACATCATCTGACAAGTTTGTGGCACATTTGGTTCAGACAGTGTGATTCCCCCTGGATCTAAGAGTGGTAGAGAGGAGAGGAAGAGTGGGAGAGGAGGGCAGAGAGAGAGAGAGACAGAGACAGAGAGGGAACTCTGAGCAATTGTTCTTCCACGTGGAAAGGTGACAAAAGAAAAGTGTGGAAGAGTTTACCAGGAGGAAGGATGAGAAGGATGGAGAGACAATAGAAAGGGTAAATGATGCAGGACAGACTGTAAGACAGTGAGAAGGACTTAAAGATCATAGATGCTTGAGAGGCAACTAGTACAGTGGCTGCAGTGTAAATATGTTTAGTATCTTTCAGGGTTTGTCTGAACACTTACATACAAGCCACGCATGTGTTAAAAATTGCTTTTGTCCATTTACAACACGACTACTATTAAGCTGTGCCATTATTGATCGCCATTGTGGGGGGAATTCAAATTGACAGTAAAGCAGGGTTTTAACTAGAAGAAATGCAACACCTTTGCAGCACATCAAAAAAAATAAAAAATAAATAAAAAATAAAGGCTAAATCATGAGAACAAGCAATGGAATAGAAGTCTGTGTGGACATTCAAATACAGTTTGCATGTGCAATATGTGTGGTATGACAATTTAATGCAGTAGTCAGTAATGGTTGGGAGCTGGAGCATGGGTCAGGTATTAGGTGCTGTGGTCTTGTGGAGTCTGATGGCACAATGTTCAGAGTCACGTGACTAGATGGATGGATAAAATTTGCTTTGTGCTTTTTTACAAAGTGGTTGCAGGAAAGTATCACTTCAGAGAGTCAAGCTTTGTGTATTTGTTCCAAACTATTGTGTATTGGTCGCTGTATTCCTCCTATGAACCAGTGACTGTCAGAAGTCCACATTCCTTCTCTCTCAGAGCTGAAATTCTAGAGTTAAGTTGTCGTTGCAGTTGTTGTCTATTAGCTATGACATAGGATTAGGCTTGTAATCTGGGCAGACACTGCGCTGTTTTATTAATCCTGTGTTAACACACACGTCTCGTTTTAATCATCTTTCATGCGTGGCCAGAACCTGCCACCTCTCTGTACTCAGTCCAAGGGCCAACTGGCTTGCCATCATGTGAAGCTCATTTTGAATGTTGCTAGTAACAAAGCAGTCATATATTTTTTTAAAAATTCCTCATCTTAAAGGCAGCCTGGTTTCTCCTGTCCACATTTTTTTATTTTTTTTTCCCCAGCGGGAAGCTGGCCCTGAGTGGTTTTCTTGGGAAGTGAGGGGCATTTGGCGGTCTTTATAACACCAACATGTTCATACCCAGTGCACTGTTGAGTTGAATTTGTTTACAAAAAATGGCTCTGATTGCTTGTAGGACTATCCAATTGTGTGAAGAAGTATTTTTTTCCGTGTTTCAGTTGAAATTCACCCCACAGTGACATTCAAACTGTGTGTCCCCAGGCTCATATTCTGATAACAATTGGGTCTGGCTGTGCCAGGCGAGTAAATTTTAATAAAGTTTATTCAAAAAGGACGGCGATGTCCTCTGTGTTGACTAAAAGAAAGACATTTTATGATGAATGCGTTAGATTAGTCTTAATCAACATACTTGAGAGTCTACATGTCATTCTCTTATGACGGAGCATTAGGAATATTTGCCTCATTTAGATTTTTTTCATTTTGTCCATTAGCATTTGAGGGCTTAGCTGTTACAGTGAGAGTTATGGCCAATTAGACACTGTTCAGTTTACATTTTCCAAAAACAAAAATGTGAGTTTGGGCATGTTGTACCAAAACCAAGGTACACACTGTACTGACAACCTCTTGGTTCAGGGGAAGACTGATTATAGTTGCCAGCAAGTGTTTTCTTTCACACTGCAGACAGTTTGACTTGTCATTTGAAAAGCACATGTATAACTGACATCACAGCTCAGTTATATTAACAGGACCAGACACAATATTAAACCTCCTCTAAATCGAATGCTGCTGCTATTAATGTTATTGAATTAATCTTTTGATATGTCTGACAACATACGTAAGACATTTATCTACTGTGTAAGTATTGGAACAACATATAGAAAGATACAGAAAGGGTTGGGCTAAGGGTTGCATATACTCAGAACTCCTTCAGTCTTTTTCCGACTCTTTCTTGCATCCCTCTCCCTCACATATTCACACACACAGAACATGTTGTGTCTGCTGGTTGGGGTTGAAGCTCCCAGCAGTGTCATATCAGGTCATAATGAATGCTCATTGCCCGTAGTCTGGCAGTGTGGACAAACACTCTTTCTGTTTCCCCTCTCACTCATCGGCGCTGACTGACTCACAAACACACACAGAGAAACACTTAAGTGGGTGAGTCAGACCAACTCTTCCTGTGCGTCTCACACACATAAACACTCACCCAGCAGAGGCGAGGCAAGCAGCAGAGCCCCTGCCAGGTTATATGGAGGGACAGAGTGTTCTGAGTTACTGCACAGTGCAGCCACTCTCCACAGCAGCACCATACAGAGTCCATAAAGCATGATGGATGGCCTATCATCATTTACCTCTTTGGTGACTTCTCAATGCTGTCACACCCCGCCAAGCACATGCAAGAGAGGTGAGCCACACCAAAACAGACAGGCAAGCGAAGGCAGAGCACAACGACAAAAACAACAAAAAAAAGGCAATGCGGACAAAATGATGCTAAAATGAGCATTAGAGAGAGTGACAGAAGGAGGGAGAGGAAAGACAGAGAGATGGATGAGGGAGCATCTTCAATGTTTGCCAGAATTAATGCTACACTTAGTCGCATACACAAACAGCTGCACGCACACACACTTCAAAAAAAAAGAACTGAACCGTCCCCTGTCCCTTCTTGCCTTTGATGACAGCACCCCACACACGTAGGGACTGTATTTAGAGCATGCAAAATCTACTGTCTCCTCCACTCTCCTCTCCTCTCCTCTTCTCCACGCCACAGAGAGAGAGAAAGATACGGAGAGAGAAAAAGAATGAACACCAGATGCAGCGAAATGACACAGTGATAGTTTGCACGCCAAAGCGGGGGAAACATCAACAATGGCAGCAAGAAAAAAAAAAGAAAGAAAGAGAGGCTAGAACAGTAAATAACTTCCATAAGAATGAGTGCAGCCAGAGAGCCAGAGGGGCACCGGGCTCACAGCCTGCACCACAGGGGGAAAGTAAAGCGCTCTGTGCATTGTGATGAGGAATTTGAGCTCTTGTGCTGTTTTAACCTTGCGAACTTGAGGCTGCCTTTCACTGAGTTCTCTTTCAGCTACATATGCCATACATTGTAATTTTCAAGGAGCACTCCAGTGATTAAATACTGCACTTGCACAAAGCATATAACTCACAAGAGACTGCTGGCTAAGACATCCAGTGTATGGCTCAAGCTTGAACGTACCACGCTAGTGCAGGCAGCACACAGAGAAACGCTTGGAACAGAGGCTATACACACACACAGTGTGTCCAGAAAACATGGATTAAGTAATGCTGTCCTTAAGCCACCGATGTGCTTTCATGCCGCATGCATGCTGCCCCGCTGTGCACCTGAAAGCAGCTACCACTCGTGTCTACAGCCACTGCTGCTGTTCACACAGAGTCACAAAAGAACTCACCTTCACCCCAAAAAGTTTCCGCATCTCCCACTATCAAACATAAAAAGGCTCATACAAAAATTGCTTTGATTATCAAATTAACTCAAAACACAGATTTTGGCTGCATTCCCTATGATGAAAAAGGAATTACATGGAAGCAGTACCATGCAAGTTTGATGAAAAAGAAGTGGTGAAGTGGTTAATATGTTTAACATGTGCCTTAAATGCTGAGTGCAGACCCCCCTGCCGTGTTCCCACACCGAAAACAAATGTTTCCACCAGACATCTTGCCATCATAGAAAGACAGAAAGCATGAGAAAGGGGTGTAAGGGGTGGGGTCTGCCTCTCCGGACGTTGCCTATTGATCGCCACTGGGCACACATCACCACAACTTTCACAAATTGCTATTGAGAAGTGACCTGTAATGCAATTACTGGCCAATCTGGGGCCTTGGCTACCATCAATTATTAAAAGTTGCCTGAGTTGTGGCTCGCTATCCCGCCTCAGCTGGAGCGTTGTGTCATTATCACATCTGCCGGCCACCGGCTCACCAGCTGCTTCGGCTGGGTCGGGAATAAGATTTCCAAGCGCCACTTCTCACTCTGTCGAATATAACATACGATACGGGCCAAACTAAGAAACTGAAATTGCTATATTATGCATTCCAGCGGCTACGGTGAAGGTCACAGAATAAAATGGATTCTGTATTTTCTTGGCGCATTACCACTGAGCAAGAAAATAACACTTACTGGAGAGTAAAGCCGCTTTGTGAAACTGGGGGGTTAGTTTGTGCTTTATAGGAACTTTTAAAAGTAAAAAACAACATTAATATTGCAGCACAGCTCACCACTGGGTCCTGGTTTTAAAAACGTTCAGTAGCGTAGTCAATGCCAGTAACAAATCAATATAGTGTTTCTACTCCTAGCGTGCGGCGTCTCACTGTTTTCTAATCACTCTCTCTATATTCCCACCTTGCTACATTGTTAGGTCTTCTGTAATCAGCCATACATTCCTTGAACAGTTTCTGCCATCAGTGTTATGATGAAAGAAGACAGAGACAACAACAGCGTAAGCATTGCATGATAATTGCCCTTTGCTTTGAACTGACACAGTCATTTTTCTTTTGGTTGTTCTCATTATAGAAACCCTTGTTCAAACTGGGCTTGTGATTCTTATTCTCCGCAGTCATTGTGAAATAATTTATTTGTTATCTAGCTCAATACCAATGTAGCACTTTAAAATACTGCTACCAAAGATGCAACATTGCGCCTAGAAAGTAACTTTAACATACATTTTTAAAAGCTTGAACGGCTTTATCCTGAAATTTTGGAAAGCAAGTGATAAGTCATTGCTTAAATAAAGCATCATGCTTGGATAAAGTATCTTAAAGAGACCTCTAATAAAATTAAAGGGCTTAAATAAAGCTGTTCTTGGTAACCTTTAATTTTATAACAGCAGTTGGTTTACATTGAAAACTTGAAAGCTTTGATTAACAGGAAGAACTAAGAGAGATGTAGAGTACAGTCAGCCTTGTGCTGTATAGCAAAAGCTGTAAAACCTCAGAAAAAAAAAAAGGATACTTGAATGAAAATGTTCTGTTTCAAAGCCCCTGCTCTGTTCTGCACCACAGGAGAGACTAGAACAGACTCATCCAGCCACACCAACGCTTGACAGAAAGGAAAGGTATACAGTCTGGACCATAATATTCTCCAACGATCAATAAAACACCACTTTAATAGATAAATTATACTGTAGGTGTGACTGATTTATTGCTTTTTATTGTTTCCAGTTATCTTTCCTCTGTTCTTCAACGTTTAATGTGCATGGTAAATTACCTGAACGGTCCTACAATAAAAAATATCAGACCACACTGCACTTACTGTTGTGGAAATACACACTGCGCTGTATGTGTGTGGGGGCGTGAGAGCATGAAAAAGACAAATAGATATAGCAGTGTGACATGGAACTATTCAGAAAAAAAAAAAAAAAAACTGAACTGGCAGGGTATTTCAAAGCAGCTGGAGTCAGGCGAACTCAATACAGCAGGAGCAGCAGGAGGTAAAACTATGACAATGGCAGAATGACTATCACAACCAGCTTATGGAGATACTTAAATCTGTGAACTATACGCACGGCCAGAGCTGAAGTCAGGCGCACACTGGTTAGGATGCTATTAAAGCGTTTTTTTTTTTTGTTTTTTTTTGAAGAATGGTTCCAGCTGCAGCAGCCCGTGCTTCTGTCCTCTCCCCAGCGACAGCCACAGCCACTGCCGGTAGTAAGTAAGTGCACGGCTTTGAGAACAACTCCAGTCGTACATCCCAGAACTGGATGGCTGATTTCTCTGCACTTGGGCATCACAGAGGATTTAAAAAAAAATCAATTTGTTCTTTTACCAATGAACTGCACTTGAAAATTAATTCTTTTTTTAACCACTTTCCATGGTGAGCGCATGGAAGAGGCCTAAACTCCCCGTCGTGACATTAAGACTTGTAAATGCTCCGTGGAGCAGGATGTTGGGCGTGAACGCTCACTGGTGCACTGCAAGGCTGTGCTTTTGCGGATCAATACAAACTCCAGGAAAGGACAAGTTGATTCGAGGCTGTGACAATAGCTTGGGTCGGCAACAGACAGAGATGCTGAAAAGAACAGGGCATGGCTGAATTTGTGAAGTGCGGGCATGCTTTTAGTGCAAATATAAAAACACTGAGATCACCCAATAATGGCACTTACCAGAGGTGTTTTGAGCCGTTCAGACAGTTCAATCAATTTCTTTATAGAGCACATCACACTTTTTAAAACTACTCGTGGCTGAGGGCTTCTTCGTCCTCTGCAACATTTCCCTGGGCATCAATTTGTTGCAATTTTACTTATAAGGGGAGAATAAGTGTGACTTCAAATTCTAATAAGGATTTATACAGAATGCATGTCATTTATACAGAGACATTTTCATAAACCCTAGACTTTTAGGACAGTTACAGTATAGGACAGTTAAGTGGGGCAGTATTTAAACACTCATTTTCAAACGAGATTAACATCAGAACCCAGGTTACTGCCTTAAGAGGTGTAGTAGTGTGATTCCACGTATGGATCATCAATCTACTGACCCAGTGGGTAGCATGCACCACTTTTGAAATTAGTTGGCTTATTGGACGATAGTGAACTACTGCCTCGAGACAGATGAATTTTTCTCATTCGCACAATCTGCTCAAACTCCACTTGGCAACGGGAGGTTGTAACATCAAGCCTCGAGCCCAACGATAATGGGAGCATTCAGACTTTATATGACAAAAGATGGCGCGTAGGCTTGTAATGATCTTTGTTACAATTACACCACCATTCATGCTTCACTCCTCAAAGGGGTTTAATCAAAGCTGCTGCACATGGCCAAAAGTAGGTGGACGGACAAGCACTACAACCAAATCAGACTTAATCATTCAAAATATAGAGTTGACCTTTTGAAATGTTCTCCTTTTGAATTTGCTGTTGTGTGCTTTTGGTTCGTTTATTTTTTATTTATTTTTTTCAGTTTTGAAAAGGTTGGGCATTATGCTAAAAAGTTTGTATGCCATCCAACCAAGATGAAAAGCAAAGTGTTTATAGCTATTGAGCTGGTGAGCCTTCACAGAGAAGAGAGAGATGCCAAAATTGTCCAAATGTAGAAAACAGACACTCACAGCATGATGTGAATATGACCTTGCCGGTTAGGAAATAAAGAATATTTGGAAGAAGAGTTTTGACATGTTTTTTGACCATCGAGCAAGCACTTGAACTGATTTATACAGCACTGAGAGCATAAGCCCATATACACTAGCCTCAGTGTAGTTCAGGACACAAATCAATCAATGAATGAATCAAACTAAAGCCACGGGCCTTAATCTGCAGTGCTGTCTACAACTCTTTCCCCATGGCTTTGGAAACAGGCTGCAGGAATTTGCTCCCAATAAGAACTTTAGCGAGAAAGGCAACTGATGTTTGGCGATAAGGCCCAGCTGACAGTCACCTTTTCAGTTAATACCAGAGGTGTTTGCCGGGATTGAGGTCAATACCCTGTGCAGACCAGTCATGTTCTTCCACAGCAAACTGAGAAAAACATTTTTTAGCTTGGACTTTGTAGGGGCACATGGTGAAAGACACAATGTACCCTTCCCAAAACGGCAGATAAAAAGTTTGAATCATGTTATTGTCCAAAAAGTCACTTTATTCTGCAGCATAAATATGTGCCTGAACTGAAACTAAGGGGTGTAATCCAAAAGCCAAGAACATTAACAGGGCCATATAATGTATTTAATCCAACTGAGTTTAGTCCCTCTCTGGGTTGTTAGAAACAAATTCTTACAAAATTAATGAACTATGATGGCTTTGTCAACAAATAGTAGAATCTGTGTTTAACTCAGAACACTATTTTCAGAGTGTCTTGCTGCATCTCTGCTGTCTGTTGGGGAGACTCATTAGAGTTTTTATTGCAGGCCTATGACCTGCCAGATTCAGGCTGTACACTGCCTCGCTTAAAAGCTTTGCTCCAGTTTGGACACTGGATGCTGTTTATTCTTTTGTTACCTAGACTACTGCCGATGCATGCTGCTCTTTACTTTTTATTGTTAGGCATATAAGACTGATATAAGCTGCTCTTTGAGTCTCTGTCTTTGTGAAGCATATATGCTTATTGATTTTGTGTGCCAGAGTCGCTTTAAGTAAAACTTGCTTGTGCATCACTCCAGGATTCTGTCAATGGCCGTGTATTCATTAAGTGGAGCGCGTCATGTGGCAAACGGTTTTCTTTTGGATAAGGGTGATTAGGATAGTTGATGAGGTGATGGCCTGGGGAAAGGGAGGGGGACGTTTTAGCTCCAGGGTCCGTGGCATTATTCATGTGGACGTGCAGCTGTGCCTCCTGCACATTGCGCCACTAATCTAAAACTACCACAAGGAGTGAACTACTGTACTTGTGCACGCTTAGGGGAAACAAATCATAAATGAGCAAATGAGCACCGGCAACCCCTCCCCCTCAACCAAACACCTCTTCACCCACTTCACCTGGGGAGCCTGGCAGCTATCGACCAAAGAGGGCGACTTATTGAGAAAAAGCTGCCATGAAACTGGGTCGCAGGAGCCAATCAATGCCATGGATTTCTTGCCCTGGCATTATCTAGACTGAGAGAAGTGTGTGTGTGGGGGGGGGGAGAGAAACAGACACAAATCAGTCGGCATGGAGGCACCTCAACTATACCTCTCCTCCCACTCCCTCCATCCACCCACTCTCTCCAATCTGCCTCTATCCACCCCTTCCTCTTTCCTCCCTCCTGCTATTCATTTGCTTTCCTGTCTTTTCTGTTGTTTGTTTGCCCCTGGGCTGAAAACTCTGTGTGTTTATGTGCCTCTCCGTTTGTGTGTGTGTGTGTGTGTGCGTGTCTGTGTGTGAAAGCGCTCTGAAATGACGCATTGATTCACAGTGTTCTATATTTTCTCATCTGGCTCACTATTACAGTGAGAGTCAATCGACGCCGTATTTCTCTCTCGCCCGCTCCCTCTCTCTTTTACTTTCTCCCTGTTTCTTTCCCTCTCTCTCTCTTTCCGTGAGTATCAGAGTATCATGTTGTTGAATGAAAGTGTTTACGTGGAGTGTTCTGTTGCAGTTACAAGTGTGTGAGCACATGTGTTGAGAGGATCAGCGTTGGGTTTTGTACCTGTTTGTGCGTGTTTGTATGCATTATTTTCTGACTCAGTAGACGGTGCTTCATATTCATACATAAGTGCATGCTCCTTTGTGCACCACTGTGTTGGGGCATATTGTAATGCTGCTGTGGCCTGTACTGTACATCTGACACTGTGGTTGAAGGGGATCTGTTTTTTGTGTGTTTGTGTTCGTATTTATGTGTGCAGGAGGATTTGCTGTTGGGTATTTGTACCCTGCGGTTTGTGCACACGCCACACTAGCTCTAGCTCTGCAACTCCACCCTGTTGACCCACACGTAAACACACAACCGCACACAACCACACACACACGCACACACGTGCACGCACAAAAACACATCCTCCCACTCGTGAGGACTTTTGCCAAAATCAATAGAGGAGCTTTTTAATGCCTCTCGCTGTAGTACGAGTCTGAAACTGGAGCGCAGGATCACAAGTATGGCAGTCAGGGCCTGGCGTTTGGGACGCGCCCCATTTTAGCTCTGTCTCTCATAACCATCTCCAAAAGAAAAAAAAAAAACTTCCATCTTCTATCTTGTCAGTTAATGGGTAACTCAAATAAGGAAATGAAACTTTTTCACTGGTGTTCTTGCATTATATTGCCTGTGTTGGTTGTGCTGTTCACATGTAATTAGGAATGATTATTATTTTTTTCACAATATTCTGCCATTAATTAGCATACATAGTGTGGGGTAGGATTTAACTTCAGTGACTAGTGCCGATTGTAATATGCAATACAGCTGAATTATCTTGTATATGGTCACCCTGCCCACTCACATGGAAACCTACGGCCAATTTTGGATCACCGTACCAGCAAGTCTTTGTAAGAGGATACACAGCACATACACAGGGAGAACAAGTAAACTCTGCATAGAAAGGCCAGCAGGTTAGAACCCATAACCTTTCAAAATGTGATGCTAACCACTGCTACGGGTTACTACCACCCACAGCAGAAGGGTAATGGAAATTAATGTTGTTTAGTTTTTTTTTTATGCTAGTGATTAGCACTGTGATTAGCATCTACTCTCGAGTTTCTGTTGAGTTCCTTTCTCAAAAACAACTGATAAAGACACAATGACGCTCCTAATCTGTGACAACCAACCAACAATCAGACTAAACACACTGCAGAAGTCCAAATATATATAAATACCAAGTATAACTTATTTCTCATTTCCCAGAAAGTTCCCAATAGTTATTCTCTTGTTTCATTTAATTGCCCGTAGGAACAAATTTCAAACGAAAGAAAATTCCACAAGGAAAAAATACAAGTCACATTATAGTTAAGCAATCAAAGAAATGCTGTGGGTCACATTATATGGTCTTATAGCAGAAAGGGTTTGCTGTCAGACACTCCTGAATTTCTAGTTTCACTGCAGGCTTTCTGTACCTGCAAAATACACTCTGTGGAGCTGAATCATGTTATAAAAATATGTAATAATATAGAATTGAGCTTGGAATCAGGAGCAAATAAACACAATTGGTACATCCATACTTTTTACTGAGCCATTTCGCTTTTTGAATAAAAAAAATATTATGGCCGTTCCTTGCTTAATGGGCTCAGCGGCCTGTTGGCCCATCAGTGATCCATGCATGGGTCCAGGGAGTCCTCTGCTGTCTTTGCTCTCAAGTCACTGCATTGGTTTATCTTTCAGCTATACCTCTTGCATACTTTGAATGCCTTCAAACAATGCAGCAACAGCACTGGCTTCTGTGTCAGTTGTCAGCAGGGTTGATTTAATTATGTTAGCAGAAACTTATCCTCCATCAGCATAATCCTGTGCACCTGCAGTTTATAGTGCTATAATGGAATGAGGAATGTGAAAACAGTTTGTCATCTATCACGAGTGGTTCAATGTCAGTGTCACTTTAACATCAGTATTCTTGCTTGTCACTTGTTTACCAAAAAACTCTCCCGACACACTGCACCCGCTCAGTAGCATGCACACACACACACACGCAAACTCACACAAACATTCACACAAGGCAGCCCTCAGTACTTTGTCTGAGCTACACCAACAGCCTACAGCCACGCTTACAGGGCATTTCCACTAGGAAGTCAAATCCCCTCTTCTCTCGGCTCACCTGGCAGCTGAACAAAACATAAAAAAAAAAAACACGGCAGAAAAGTTTTTAAACGTAAGGGTTGGGGAGCAACTTTGACGATAAAAAGCGCATCAGGACACGAAGTGAAGGGGAAAGAGGCTTTAACAGGGAAAAAGGGGGATTTCATTTTCAGGGTTTTGGTTGTGTTGGCCCATGAGTGGGGGATTGATAGAAGATGGAGGAAGAGAGAAAAGAAGGCAGGTGAAAAAAAACCTCCCAAATGGAACAGAGGGAAGAGGGTGTAGTCGTGCACCATAAAACGTCCCACTGCCTTTCCCAGGGCCAAGTCCTCGCTCTGCTCCTAATGAACTCATTTATTCTGTTTTGCCGGCTTTACCTCCACCTGCAACAAAAGGCAGTCTCCTGGTCTGCCTCTCCGAATGCTCTGCTTCAGGGTTTGTTAAGCATCTAGGTCTGTCCTGTGGCATTACTTTTGTTTACTTAACGTTCACCATCTATCAAATGCAAACCCGAGACTATCCTCCGCTGGCAAAGACATTGCTGATTAACATTTCCTTGTACGACATACTTGATTACAAGTGACTGATTACAAGTGGCTCTTGATTCATATTGTGTGGCATGTAAAGCCAAATGCAAACTCTTCCCCTTCAAACCTGTAAAAGGGGGAATCCTTGACAATGTTTTTGAGCCCATATATTCTGGTCTGTGTCAAACAATAGCAACAAAGGCAAAAACATCAATCGGCATCACACTTTGTGTGAACATAAAATCGCATTCTGGTTTTGGCCAAATATTTAATCTCTCCTCCTCTCTCTCTCTGCATCTCTGTCTCTCCCTCCCTCTTTCTTTCTGAATAATATGCCACTGGGAAGAGGAAAAAAAAAAACCGAGAGCACGGATCCCCACTCCTCCGCTCTTCTCGACTGCACGTCTGTGATGTCATAATCACTCACATCAAAGGCTGCGCGCTCAACACGGCGACTGTCAGCTTCCCTGGAGGCGTCATTAAAAACGAACAGAGCAAACCGAGCCAGGCCTGACAGAAACGCATCAAAACTTCCTAACACACGCACACACACATGCGCTACATCCATGTGCGTGCTCACACACATGCATTCAGGTGCATGCACACACAAGTCAAAATGCGTGACAGAGAAACACACACACACACAAATATGTAATCACAAAATCATGTATACACTAAAGAAAACGCTCACATAGAAGACAATCCGTCAGACTCACATACACAGTCTGCTAACAACTGAATATCTGTGTCTTCTTTATGAGAGTGTCAAAACTCCCTCCTTCTATCATGCATGAATAGGAGCTGAGCATTTAGACGAGCGCACGTTGCATTGTACATGTGAGTGGCAACAGTCACAGCATGTGAACATCTGTCGTAAAGATGCGCTGTCGTGATATCCATTCATGATGCACGCTCGTGTCGTTGCCAGTCAGGAAATGTGCATGTATAAATGTAGAAAAAGCCTACATCTATCTGCCCACCCTCTTCTCATCTCTCACACACACTTGCCCACACACGTGTATGCATGCACGCGCACAGACACACACTCATTTACACAAACTGGAGGAAGGACTATAAATAGTATGATGTGATGCTGTGTGGTTTTTCCCTATGGGTTTGTGTGTGGGAGTGTGTGTGTGTGTGTGTGACTGTCAAAGTGAAGAAAGAGTGAAGCAGATGAGGAGAAGGAAGTTTAAGAGAAAGAGGGGTTGTGCTCATGTCTGCTGTACAGTCAGTGATAAACAGTACATGACACACATGGCAAAGAAAGAGACTCCCCTTTGATTTGAAATAAATATAAGTCATTATATGTTAACAGGAGCATCTGTGTTTCTGTGTGTGAGATTGAATCCAAGATGTGTTTATGTAAGATTTTGCTTCTGGGTCGTCATGGCATTCCTCTCGTATGACTTACCCCTGGCAGGGTCTTCTGCTCGTGCAATGCATTCTGGGCTTTCAGGGCTGACTCTCTGGCACAGTAGGTGAGGAAGGCACAGCCTGAAATACAGCAAGACAGAGAAAGAGAGAGACATACAGTAGTTATGCTATGTGTACTGGGGATAGAGAAGGAGAGACAACTATGGGAGGGGGCTCCACCAATCATCAGCAAATAGCCGATAACAGCACACACACACACACACACACACACACACACACACACACACACACACACACACACACAGGAACACACAGAGGGAGCCTGCAGGCTTAGCTCTGAAACTCCATCTACACGGCCTCGCTGGGAATTCTCCCGTGTTTGTGTGTGTGCCAGGGCACAGTGAACAGCATTTCAGACACAGAACAAACTGCACATTTCTGGTTATACAAACGCAAACCACATGCATGCCAAAGAGAAATAAGTGGGACCAGAAATTGCAGGGACGTGGGACGATTTGTGCATTCTGTTGCGGGAGAAGCCACTATGGCCACATCAACGCATCAAATCTGACCAAGCTTTCTCCCTGGCAGTTTAAAATAGCAGTTATCCATTCGTCCATCGCACTCTTCTGGCTGCTGTGACAGGGATAGACAGCCTGACAGCTTCTCTCTCTCTCTCTCTCTCCCTCTTCCTCTCTCTCTCTCTCTCTCTCTCTCTCTCTCTCTCTCTCTAACACCCGCCCTTCCCTCTCCTCCCTCCACCCTTCATTTCTCCATCTCGCTGCTCCATATGTTCCAAGACTACCCACAATCCTTGGTTTTGTTAGCACCTGGGTTGACATGTGGGGGCGGAAAGAAGATGGAGACGCAGGAGGCAAGGAAGAAGACGAAGCCGTGGGGAATGTGTAAGCTGTTCCCTCGCCACCCTCTGTTGACAGAGAGGCGCACACCACTGTCAGAAAGCTGACAAACTGTCAATCTGCGGATCAAGGCTAATGATTCATGTGTTTGACAGTTGAATAAAACACTTACAAAGACAATTGCATAACAGGCTGTGGTGGCACAGTTTGAGCTCATGGGGGAGTATGATTGGACTCTGGTCAAATTTAAACAGATATTTAAACGCATTACAATTAAAAAGTCCATCTAGCAAACAAAGAGATAGACATAAACGTAACAGCTGCAAGGAAAAAAAAAAAGAGTTCCGGCAAATGTCTTTTCCTGAATTACAGACGTCTACAAGATTTTTGCAGACTGTTCCCTGCTGCCACGAACACAAAGAGACAAAAGAATCACAGTTTGTTCTGGGAACATCAAGGGCTAAGCATTAGACGATTATCATAGACCCCCCCCCCCCCCCAAAAGACACAGACACAGTGCCGTTTAAAGGAAACACACCCTTCGTGTAGCTCTACCCATTTGTGTTTCTCTTTGTTCTTTTTTGAATTCCGGGGCTATTTATTGTTGAGGGCAGCGGCATGTAGAAGCAGCATGCCTCCCATCCTCTCTGCTCCATGTCTTTAACCCCAGGTCGTCCTGATGGGGGGACACTGGGGAGCTCCGCCTGTTGGTGTTTTTAATTAACGGGCCTCTCTCTCATTAGGCGAAGTGGGAGCTGGCCGCTGACAGCTTGGCTAGCTCCTCGTCCTCTCTGGGCCTGTCGTGTTAACACTACATGCCTGCGCAGTCCCATAGGAAAGACATGCAAGCCTCTGGTTCATACGACTCTCTCACTCGCACGTTTTGGAGCACAGACACCTCTGCAACCCTCGAAGAAGTATTTAGATCCTTCGCAGTAAACAACAGAGCAATACTACAACGTGAAAATACTCCAATACTTCATTCAAAATTGTCCAGAGAGAGAATTATTTGCAAAAGGCAAAATTTTACATTTGCATTTTGCAATTATTAGACGTTTGCGAGTGTGTAAGCAGCTTTTTGATATATGAGTGTGGCTGATTTTGAGATTATATTTACTTCTTTATTACAGTAGGGTAGGTTTATCCATTGGCTTCCAGTCTGTTTTACACACACAACTGTAAACGGCCTCTATGTAATACAAAAGTTGCAAGCTACTGTAGGCTCCAAATGTTAAGCATATCAACAGACACTAGTCTATGAAAAAAAAATGGTTAGGTATAGACAGTAACAACACTTGACTATGGTTAGGGAAATGCTGTGTTATTGGTTTAATACATTTTTAATAAATAAAAAAAAGCCTAGGTTGTGGTTCATATATTCTTTATATAAAAATAAATGTAAATTGGATTTGTGAAGTTGTACTATATAACAAAAAAATTAAGTACAGCAAAATTATGGTAATTAAAATGTATTTAGTTAGGGTCCACCCTTCTGTATACATAGATGAGGCATGGATCCTAACATGGTAAAACAGACAAACACACACACACATACACACACACATGAAAAGTGACAGTCAACAAACGTTCAATTTATCATCATTGTCACAAGTCAGATGCTGGCAGCGGCTCTGGTATCTGACTAAGACCCATATTGGCCCAGGAGAGAGAGATAAGCTGTTTGTTTCTGCTGTCAATGCTGCCAATTTGGTTTCCCATCACTTCAAATTCAAATCAACAGCAGCGCAGAGGGGATCTGAGAGAATGTGTGTGTGAGAGGGGAGAGGAGGGAGAGAGAAGGAAGGGCAAGGGAGCAAAAAGAAAGAGGGGGAGGAGAACAGTAGAGAGGAAAAGCAGAACAGTGAGGGATGCTCGGTGAGAGAGGGAGAGAGACTAGATAAGATCACCTAGCTTCTGTGAACACCATCCCCCTGTGTCCTACACTGGCTTCTTATCTGAACTGCTGCAGACACCCTAAAGGGACACACACCCACCGAGAGAGAGAGAGAGAGAGGGAGAGAGAGAGAGAGAGAGAGAGAGAGAAATATGGAGAAGGAAATGAGAGAAGATGAAAGACAGCAGCAAGGGAATGGTGGAGACTGAATAACTTTCTGGTGGGGGGAGAAGAAAGGAATCCACCAACTGTCACCAGGCCTTATTTAAATGACAGCTGTGTTGGACCACATAGAGCTTTGACCTTGTTAAGTGTGGAAATCCTTGACGTGATGAGATGTCTTTGCCTGATGAGTCGACTCTGAGGAAACTGTTATCTTTGTATATTTAGAGAGATGTAATTCTGTATTTAAAGTCACATCACATATTAGAATTGATACATTTGAGAATATGACTAAAGCTGCTTATTCACGCAGTCTGTTGTTGCTGAAGATACTTGAACACATAAGTAAAAGTTTCTTGTTTGGAACATTTCAGATATACCAATATATTAGTCTTGGTTTGGTGGAATCGTCATGTACAGTGAATGATGGAACAGGAACGTAGCCAGGATTCTGGCTAACTAGAACGCTCAGAGCAACATTATTTCCCATTTGAAATATACAAGTGCTTCAGGAGGTTGTGTGCTCATGTGATGTATAAGTAAGTTGTTGCAGAAGTGCCAAAACTGCAGTTCCTTGAATGACCACTTGAAGCTGGCAAAAGACCTCCATGTTAAACTTTATTCATTCATTCATTCATTTTCTGTAACTGAAGCGTTGTGGGGGGACTGGAGCCTATCCCAGCTGTCATTGGGCGAGAGGTCGCCAGTCTATCACAGGGCATGTTAAACTTTACAGGGGATATAAACATGTTTACAACCTGATACAAAAGGTTTTGGGGATTTTTGATGTTTTAATTTTAAATATATAGATATGATTCACATGTTAAATTATATCAAATTTAATAATTCATGACTAAGGTAATGTCTGTCTCTCTGTGTTAGCCCTGTGATAGACTGGCGACCTGTCCAGAGTGTAGCCCACCTCTCGCGCAATGACAGCTGGGATAGGCTCCAGACCCCCTTGCGACCCTCCAGAGGACAAGTGGTTACAGAAAATAAATGAATGAATGAATGACGAAGGTAATGCTGCTTAGAGTGACATCTGGGTGGCCTCAAGAGCTGCTATATGTAGCCTGGATTTAGGGGGAGTCACTTTTGATTTGTCACTTGGAAGCTGCATGTCCATCGCTCATAATGGCCAAACGCAATACCCCCTGATCCATTTCCTTTTCTCTTGGTTGTCACTCAAATACTGGATACAGACATCAGTGTGCTGTTTAAATGCTCAGAGCCAAAAAAACAAACAAAAACAACAACTCTAAAAGATGTTGTCTGTAGCTGTTGATCTCACTAAAAAGCACATGAACTCTTCAAAGTTGCAAAAAAAATTTCCCAATTAGGGGAAAGAGCCCATCGGAGGAGCTGTGAATGCAGCATATGCCCTTGAGTAGTTAAATGCTCCAGCCATTTACTTTGACTGTTAGCGTTGGTGCTACTTAAATGAGCTGTGTTGTTTTAACAATAAATCAATGAGTGGAGAGTTCCTAGGCTTGTCCCTGTGAATAACTACTTTCACATAATGCATGTGTCATACATTCTTAACATAAAAATGTTGATTATAGATATATTTTTTAACTCTTGGAGGTAATGTTGCAACTTATCTAAGGATAAAACATCTAGAAACATCTAGTTCTATCATGTGTGGTTACTGTGCAGGAACAATATGTAATCTTATTCTCAGACAATTAAAAAAACACAGAAACACAGAAACAGTACAGAGACCATGACCTCTGTGACGTCAGAAGCTACGGCACTGGATGGGGACACTCTGGTCTTCAAATTCCCCTCTATAGCTAATTAAGATCCTGCTGAAATTAAGAGCACTCCTGATTTAGTGCTTTGCTGGACACATGAATTAATTTTTCCAGCATGCATCGGCTGATGCCACCCAAGACTAGAAAACTTGAGGGACGATGTTATTGCACAGAATTCTCTAATTATCTTGTGCCTATTAATTCAGGGATTGTAAAAGGCTGACATAAAAAGTTCCCCCTCTCTTTCTCTCTCTCTCCTTTTATTCCCAGCCACAGACGGGTTGAAACTCCCAGTGATCATTTAAATATTTCAGAACATCTTGGTAAGAGCCTAAAAAGAGTCAATAGCATTAAAAAGCTTTATCCGAGCCGCAGCTGAAACTGTGCGCCACATAGCTCTGGAACTCTGCCTCGAAAAACTCTGGCAAGAAACTTTGTTTGAGGCTGTCCAATTTCAATCAGTCAATAGAAATCTCTGCGTCTCCCCCTACCTCAGTCCTGTTAGCACTTATCTTCCCGCCTGAAAGGGTTGACCAAGGACAGCCTTTGCTCAATAAACAGAAGAATGTTTTTTTCCCCTCATTTTTAAAAGATTGACCTTAAGACAAGAACGTTCTGACTGGATTTTTGTGAGTACTAAGGCTTAGATAACGCTCTTCAATTCACCCTCGAAATGGGTCAGAGTAAAGACGGAAATTCTTGACTTATTGTGTTCAGAGCAATTGCCTATAAAGCCTTGGTCCTTTAGTCATACGGTGGAAACGAGTATCACTGAGTGCAAAAGAGGAATACTAATAAGAGCATATTAAAAGATTTTCTCATTCAAGAATGATACATGTTTGCCTTGTACTGCTGTAACTGGCACACTCAATAGAGCCATAGCATTGTTAGAGAAATGTTAATACACTAGTTCAGTTCAGAAGATTTTATTTTCCAGTGTAAAATACAGCCACCGTTTCTGCAGCTGTGTGTCTGCCGTAGATTATTCCTCCACATTCTTCTAACAGCTTTATTGGCTGTGGAATAATTGTCCTTGTAGCTCTGATGCTTGGGTCCATTGAAATGCTTTTTGGATTAATTAAAACTTCTCCAAGTTAAAAATCTCCATCTGAATCTAGTATCAAAGCATAAAATAAAAAAAAAGACCCAGACAAGCCCCCTCAGTTTTGGTTCCACAAGGAATAGTAATTCAATAAAGCGTGCGGCAGTCGCTCATATCCCCCTCACCTTTGCTGACCTTTCAGATCATTACTCACCGTGGAACAAAAGAGACAGAGGATAGAAGCTATTTTAGGGGACACGGCCAAGGTCTCCAGGAACACTCTGACTTTCTCCCGTATCATCTTAAAATCTTTAATTGGCAGCTTGTAAACCCTGATTGAATAAAAAAGCACTTTCAAGCCCACAATGAGCTCGGAGAACAGAACTGTACCCTGTGTGAACAGAGGGGAGGAAAGAAACTTCAATTACTCACATAAGGCTTTTTTTTTCTTTGTGTAAATCAGGCCTTAAAAATTCAGGAGCTGTTTCAGGGACTAATCAATGCTGGTCTTGAGTGTGATATTATTTCAGCAGAGTGAGGCAGAGCTAAGGGGCAGTATTATGAAAGAGGAGGTGAATTCATTTGTAATGGCATGTAATAGAAGTCTCAGCTCTCCCATAGGCGACTATATGCAGATCCCTGTCCTCTGTTCAGCGATACTATAAGAATCTGTAATATAGAAACACATAACGAGCATGACACTGAGGGAACCGGAGAGCAAGAAAAGACAGAAAATGATAACAGCCAAGTGATGGATGAATCGCAAAGGGACAGCACTGCCGTACATCTTCAAATGTACAACTTTTATTTTTCTCAAATGTGTAGAACTTAGTCATTTTGAAGAATAAAAGTGACTCCGGTTGTAATTTAATTACTTTCTGAGGTCATCAAATTAAAGTCTATATTCTGGGTGAATACCTACTTCTGACTGACTGGAAGGTGTAAAATAAATTCCAATAACTGGCCAATTCCTGCAAGACTGTTTCATCACCGTGCCAAATCAAAGCCCTCCGAGAGTTTCGGAATGTATCTTTTCAGCGATACAATGAAAAACAGTCTGAAACAATTACCTTTGAGTGTCCCAAAAATGTGTGGGCACCTTGTGTGGGAATGAAAATTACCTGGTTTCTGAAAATAAAAGCGCGTTAAACTAAAGAACTTGATTGCACATCACACTCCTGTATCTGCGTGCAGCTGTACTTTTAGGAAGAAATAAGGAGAGATTACAGGTTAGCACTATTTTTTCCTTTTACATTGCAACCATAGAGAGATGATGGCAAAGATAGATTGTTTTTTTGTCATGACCAAAAATGTCTGACAAACAATTGGAATTTAACTTTGGTATGTTTATGTGTGTGTGAGAGAGTGAGAGTTCCTGAAGATAACAAGTCCCATCTCTGCCCAGCTTCCCAGAGTGTCCGTCTCTAAGCTGTGCTAATCGATTGGCGAAGGAGGAAAAAGGGCCAGCTTTAATGTGTTGCATGTGAAGGATTTACTGGAGAGCAGAGTCACTGAATCAATGGAGTAGAAAATGCATCATTAGGACAGTGTACCCCCCCCCCACTCACTCTCACACACACACACACCACCCACACTTCTGTCCCTCCCTCACCCTCCACCCCCTTCTCATCCCCCTGGTCCTTTGAGGGTCGGGACGCAAGCATACATAGAAAGGGCTTATACCATGTGATGCTTGTGCTCTCATCCCACAAAGTAAAAAAAAACAAAAAAAAAACACCTTAAACAACACTCACACAGAGTGCATTACATGAAACATAAATGTTTGAACACTCACTTGTACACACTTGTTAAAAGCTCCCCTGATGGCGAAACACACACATCATATGTCTCGAGTTGTCCCCAGTATCCCAGCAGACGAATCGCTTCACCCCTCTTCCCTACCTCAGCCATTTTGTCAGGAGATGTTTGGGAGACCCAAATTTAGCTTTTCAGGATATGAATTATTAAATACGGAATGACTCCTAAGATGAACCAAAAGTCTGCAGCAGGTAGGTCAGCTCAGGGAATGTATTGATGCTGACTAATATAACCAGTCAGCATCAGATAGCAGAACATTTCCATGCCCAACAGTTCAGTGTCTTATTTGGGAACATTGTACTTGGCAGAGTGTAAAAAAAGAACTCAGTGTTTGGACGATAACTGGACAGTAAAACTCTCCTCCAAAATCCAGACTACGCAGCACTTTAAGACCGAGAAGTGTCTTCAGTGATTTGCGTTGTTCTTGTGTACATCAGGGCACAATATCTCAGAATGAGTTCACATTGGACAGTTCTGCTATCTGTGTGGAAGCCATGTAGCAAACTTGGCTTTCATAAAGATTAGAGCTTGTTTGCAGGTAGGTTCTGCACAGTTTTGCACTTTTTTTTGATAGGATTGGAAAAGGCTGATGGTAAAGTATTAGCAAAATGTTCAGACTCTGATCTAAGACAAGTTTTACAGTCTGTCAGATGATAGATAGATAGATAGATAGATAGATAGATAGATAGATAGATAGATAGTGTCAACAGTCAGACGAGGACTTCGCAAAGCAGATTATTCAAATATCCATCTACAGATGAATCATGTATCACTAAGAAGACAAAGTGCTTTAATTCTATCGTGGGAGTGGTCCCATGTCTCATCCCCCTGGTAAAACACTTACAGGATAAACACTCCCATTAATATTCCTCTGTGCTCCTCTTGCCTCCTCTCCTTTCCTCTCCCTGTCCTATTATACCGCCTCGACGGACATCCTGTCCTGTCCCGTCCGCCTTGCCAACCTGCAAGATGGAGATGAGAGGACGATCCAAATGCAGAAGGGGGAACATGAATCATTACACTTCCTGTTGTTGCACACCGTCCAGGGAAGGAAGAGAGAGGACGCCCCCGGGGCTCCGATTGATTCCGGAGACTTAATTGGGTTTATTAGCCAAGATGTTGGGCCCCGTGAGGAGGCTCCCAGAGGCCGCTGAGTCCCCCCCACCCCCATTCCCACTCTTCTGAAGGAGAAAGCCTGCGTAATTGTTTTCCCTCCATCTTCTGTGTCATTGTCGGATGGGTCCTGCGGGATTATTAGCAACCCCAGGTCCCTCAATAATTCATCCAGAGCTATTTATACACAGATGGAGAGTCCTCTAAAGTCTCCCCCAGTGAGATTATCTGACGCTTAGACAGACAGACAGAGAGAGAGCGATGGAGAGAAACAGGGTTACAAAGAAAAAAGCACGAGAGAGATAGACAGAGGGAAAATGAGGGAGACGTACAAAGAGAGTAAGAAGGATGGAGGGAGGTAATGACAAAAAGAAATGCAAAGGCGAGCAAAGCAAGTCTGACAGAGTATAAAACAGTGAGAACGAGAGACAGCAGCGTTTTAGGTAGACACAATGACAATGATTCTGGTGTGCATTGAGTTTCAAGGTGAAACTCTCTCCTTTGCTTTGCCAAAGTGAACAAAAGCACCGTCCCGGGAATAGCATACCCTCACACAACACACATTAATGGCTTTTAATCTTCCCCCCTTTTTCCTCCATTTAACACAATTAAGATGTTTTGCAAAGCTAACATGGACCACTAGTCGCTATAGGAAGGACAGATGAAAGACATTCAGGGATTTTCATATGCAAAGTAAACACAGTTATCCATCCTTTCTAATGTGTCCATGCGTAAGACCAACAAAACAGCAGCCAGCAATTTCTTAAATCACATAATAATTCACTAACATAACATTAACATTAGCATATTAACATTAGTGCATTAAATAGCTCCTAATCCCAAACAGACAGTGGCTGGCCTGTAGAAGCTGTTTGACTGCATGCTCTTAATAGGTTTGCAGATACCTAGTCTTTCCGCCTGCAAGTTGAGGGGACATTTTGTTGTCGTCAGACTAATGAAGCCTTTGGCGCACAAAGTTGATTTTCAAAGTCCCTTTGTTGGCGCTCCAGCCACAGATAATTATATATATTCATCCCCTTTGGCAGTCACTTTTATCCAGCTCATTTAGAGAGCTTGGCTTCCTCTTGGACAAATTGGGACATTGAAAGGCAGATTGGAGTGATAGTTTTTACATTTCGCATCGGTGGCACATTAATCAGGGCAACTATAGCTATGGGAAATGACTTAAGCACCCCGTGAAAAGCAACCCATTTGTCTGTAACAAATAGTATCAGAAAAGTTATGCCTTTATCTAGAATGCATTGTTTCTGCCTGTGTAAATGTCTTGTACTGTGTATCAGTAATTGACCAAGGCATCGCTTAGCTCTTGCTCATTCATTCATAAAAAGTGTAATAATTAAAAAAACAACAGATCGGGCCAGTGCAAGGCACCAAGGAGAGTAACACGGGAAACACAGCTGGTACTTCTGATGGCTGGACTTTCAAATGGGAATTCCACTCAGTAAACAGTAATTATAATTATGACACAAACATCTGAAACGTCTTTGGTGATAAGATTTCTTTTGAATTTTAACTGATATAATAAACCAGATTTGATGAAATCATGACACTGGAAGCTAGTTTTCCAACATCCGGTTTAGAAAGTGGACTTTCATTAGCCTTGGGTAAAGCCAATGTCAAATTAATTGCTGCTGCCCACTGCGTCCTTACGGTATTGATGAACGATCTGTACAAGAACACGTTGTTTCTTTCTCTCTCTCTCTCTCTTTCTCTTCTACACACACACACAGCTGTTGCTCCAGGGAAAGCAAAGCTTATCAACTACCCAAAGCTCACACACTCACACACGCCCGTGCGTGCAAACAGACTTTACTGTCTCTATCTGTAAACCCCACAAAATCATTCCACACCGTGTGAAACGGGGCATGTATACGTTTGGCCAGGATTCCCATCTCCTGTTCTGTGATTAAAGGACCAAACTAATAGGCTGTGTCTCATTGGGAACCTGTGCGGGGCTGGGGGAGACCTCCAAAGCCATTAAATTGCAAATCTGTAATAATTTGCTGAAGGCTTTCTGTCCAGATCATTCCCTGGGCTGATTTGTGCATTGAGGTAGCATTGTGAATGGCCAAGCACAAACCCAGCTGAGCCCACCAGCCAGCCAGCCAAGCAAGTCTTCTGTGAGGCACGCTTCAGACACACACACACACACACACACACACATACATACACACCATACTTGACTTTACAAGAACCACAGTGCAAGGTTTTGTGCTGTGCCTCTCTCATTTAATTTGAATCGATAGTCTCGGCAAAACTAATGCCCGATTTATGAAGGCAGAAGCTAATGATGCAATAAGCAACTGGGACAGTTATAAGAGTGAAGAAGAGCACAAAAGGTGCACACCTGTGAGCTTAAATGTCATTGACCAGCAGGCTCTAAAAGTAAAAACACTCTTTAATAGAATAGAATTTCAGTTTACTCAATGTATCATTGAATCTGATGTAAAGAGTGAAATGGAAATGGATTCAGTCTACAGCATTAGCAGCTCAGCGAATGCCACAACTCAAAGCAATCAGTACTGTTTGTGTTTGCCGCCACTGGGTTTTGTGGTGTATTGTTTTAATCCATATCTTTATACATTTCTGTAGATTATCTTAAAGTATCCCCTAATCACCTGTGTCATGTGCAATACGTTCCTAAAGTATGAACTGAGTGGAGAAATGCCTCTACACTGCTCAGCATTCAGACTTCTGTTTCCTTCTACATCTGCCAGAGACCTATTTAAAGGCCCTAAAAACATATTTTCCCTCCATCAGCTTTTTATGTGAGTAACGGCATCCCACATGAACACTCACAGTTTTGGTTCTTCTGCATGAGAGATTTCTGTGTTTGTGTTTTTACATCTGCCTCTCTCACTGATTCATCAAGCTCAGGATTCAGTCAGGATTTGCAGCATATGAATCAAAAGTCTCAGAGCGCTGAACTACAAATAAAGGCAGAGGACCATTTTTCCAAACCTATGAAACTCTGTTGCTTATTTAATCATTTATACTCAGTATTTTATTGAAAAATAAACTGTTTTGTGCTTGTCTTACGGATGCTCTAAACCAAAACCAAACTTGAGCATGGCTGCAGTGCCGAAGTACTTTATACCGTGTTACTGACCAAGCCATTCCCGAGTGTAAAATGTGTTGTTGGAAAGTGTGAGAGCCAGCACTGCAAAAGGCTAGCTGCATGAAACTGACACTGCTGTCTGTACACGGGGTAATGTTTATGTGGCGCAAAAGCAGCTTCATTGTTTTATGTTGAGCAGCTTATTAAAGGTAGTTTGCTAATCTGTTGGTGTGAAGCAAAAACAAAGGGCACTGTTGCTCTCCTTCCTTTACCTCACCACACCAGGATACAGAAGCAAAGCCTAATACCAAAGGTATCCCTACCATGGTACAGAGTCGTGAAACTGGGAAGGTAACTATAGGGAAACAAAGACAATCAGACAGTGATTTGTAAACTGTGCAATGTAGATGTAGTTTTTTTTAGCTGTCAAGCATGTAAGCCTGCAGAAGGGTGTTTGACATGTGATCGGATCAGGACTCGGACAGGGCAATACTCAACATTGGAATGATCAGGATTGGTTTGGGGGCAAACAAAAACAACAATTGATCAGGAGACATCCCTAAAAGAAATACATAATATTTGAAGTCAAGATTGTACTTGTGTTTGACATTAGAAACACACATACTGTATGAAAGCAACAGCTACAGTGCTCTCAGAGCAGAGAAAAAATGGCCAGTAGTTTTTATAATTGCACAGGTAGCTCTTCTAACCAATTCAACAATGCTAGAGATCATCGATCTTTTATTTTATTTATTTAGAGGATTTGAAATAAGGAAAAAAACGTGGTTTGTCCAGACTTTGCTGCTGCAAAACTTTAATCAAAAAATTTATTAAAGGTATACATATGCCTCCCAGCTGTAGTATACTGCTGATACTGGCACTGTTCTGTTCTTATTCAGCAATAAATTGTTTCTGCCTATAAACACACCATTCTTACTACATATACACGGCCGTACCCTCACATAATAATGAAATACTATATTATAATGAAATTTTGTACATGAGCAAAGCTCAGGAGCATTAAGAATATACAAATTATTTATTGTGCACAAAACTGACAAGTACAGCAAGACCTGTCCCATTTACGTGTTGTCAGAGATCATGTTAATATGGAGGGCATTTGCTTATTTACCCCTGGGGCAGCTGGGAGCTGCAGGGGTCTAATTCTGCTCCCATCCCAGGAAGGTCATTCTCCCTTCTCGAGCCATGATGGCCACAGAGTAGTGCTTAAATCTGGCAAAACGCAGCCTATAAATTATAGCAGAGGACAGAGGGGTCAGAGCCTGGCATGGAACTGGGCCAGAAGCTATCAATCTGCCGGGGCCAGTGAGCGCGACATCTGTCTCTGGGACTCCCTCACTCTTTCTACTTCTATCTATTTCATTTTTTTTTTTTTTTTTTTCAGTCCCTACCAGCTACCTTTCGTTCTTTCTTCTTCTTGCTCACTGTGTGTCTGTCATTGAAACGATCTCTCCGTGCCTCCATTTTTAGTCTGCACCTCACTTTACGAGCTCTGCTCCCTTTCTTTCTTATATCGCTCTGCCTCTTGATATTCTCTATCTGGCTTTGTGTGCAGCCCCCACCCAAACTCTCTTCCGCGGATATCCCTTTCCTCTTTTCACGCATTCTCTTACATCATCCCTGTTTCAACATCTCTCTGATTCTCCATCCCTCTCTCCCGCTTTCCCTCTGTCTTGAGCTCCTTGTCGTTTTACGCACTCTTGCACCATCTCCCTCTGCAGCGATATGTTTTGGTCTATCTGCTCTCCAACCAGCAGGACAGGATAAAAGCCTTGATGTACTTTCTCTCAATGTGATGCCAATATGATTCAAATGGTAATTTCTGACCGTAAAATGCACTGATCTGCACAGTACTGGAGGAAATAAAATGGACTGATATGGACCCAGAGGGTATACAGAAACAAATACTAATTTTGAAATACAAATTCAAAGCTGCTGCCTTTTTTCACTGCAGAATGTGCAAACTACACATTTTCCACAAAAGATTTAACTTAATTACCAACCTTCTCTGAACTGT
Source organism: Chelon labrosus (assembly GCF_963514085.1). Taxonomy (NCBI): domain Eukaryota; kingdom Metazoa; phylum Chordata; class Actinopteri; order Mugiliformes; family Mugilidae; genus Chelon; species Chelon labrosus. The sequence goes on from NC_140340.1 coordinate 27,524,661, forward strand.
TGAAACAATCCTCTCACTTCAGATAAAGGTACAGTAACAAGTGGTCTAAATGTAAGATGCTGACTCTGGGAGTCAAAACTTGTCAAGCCTAATCTACAACAAACACGTCCTTTGGTTGACGTGTCAGAACGTCTCGCATTACACTTGCTGCCCAAACCCTCGAAAACTTCCGCATGACTTATTAATCCTCCTCCATTTTCTGAATCAAACTTGGCTTTGAATAATTGAGAGGGATCTTTGAAAAGCCCTAACCTCCATTCCCACCTTCCTTTTACAAGTCAACGTGGTGCATTTTTAATTGGGGGACATGAAATAGGCATGAAGGGAGATGGGAGAGAAGTGAATTGAATCAGGGACACTCAAACCTGGCAGTCATGTCACAGCATCGGCGGCTGTATGTGTGCATACAGAGGAGGCTAAATATGTGTCTGGCCTGACAAGTCACACACGCTCGACAGCCTTTGCCGGGCTTTCCGTCTGGGATAAACAGTACACAGCTCATGTAATCCCTGCTTTAGAATATCCCAGCAGGCAGACCTAGATACGCCACTTTGAGTTATGTTTAGCAATTTGGTTGAGAATAAACATCAATTCAACTTTCTATGAACCATAAATCTCCAAAAGCAGAATGATTTGTTTAGTATGTATGGAACAATTTCATATGTGCTAAAAGAGTAATTGAAAGTGCACGCAATACAGGTGGGAGAAACAGCGAGGGCTTATTACTGTACGGGTTTGGAAGGTAGGAACAATGACTTGCTTTTTCTGATACCAGAATAAATTCTAACCTTCAGAATAATGTAAGAAATAGTCAAAACAAAAAAAAAATAAATGTAAATACATTAGAGGGAGTCTGAAAGGGATAAAAGACTTTAGGCGCTGGATATGTAACAAGAATTAATGCGTGCTGGGTATGCATTAATGGGCCACTGCCACAGTTAGCTATGACGAACTTTGGTTCTATTTGTCATATTGCTGCTGTGTCATGCTGTGGAAAGCCACTGCAGTAGAGAGCTGCAGCTGGACCCGTTTTCTTGAGCATACTGAGAGTCCAATCCATCAGGTTTGGACCTAACATATAAATATGAAACAATAAAAGTCAGTATTAAATGTTACTCTGGCCGGGGTTGAAGTTTGATGAGGGTGTAAACGTAGGCGCAGTTCTATAGTCTGCAGCATAATAACACACAGAAGGCACACACATCTGAAACATAGTGGATGCACATATAGAAATATGAATAGAAGACAAATATGCAAAGAAAATGTATACTCATCCTTATACCCCCGACTGTGTAAAGCTTGATAAAAGGAGTCAGTTTCATAAATCACCAGTTTCATTGTTCACAAACAAGAAGGTTCAAATCCTTTTCAGTGTTGGAAAAAATAAATAATGTTTAAAACTTTTACAACTAGAGCACGGTGTTCATTTAAACGGCACAGATAAGACTTCCAGAAATGGACGTGAATGTAAAAATATGGCGCTAAATAATAAGGAGACCCTTATCATACGTAGTCAACTCTGAAGGCTATATACTAGAAGGCTAGGAGGCCATATACGATTGTGTTATGGAAACAGTATTTATGAATCTAGATGAAAGTGCTGTATTTATATTTATGAGCACATTGTATTTATCTTCCTTTAAATCTCACTAAAGTTATCAAGCTGAAAAGAAAAAAATAAACAGGGCTCTTCCCCCGCAGGAAGCGTTATTATTAGCACCGAAGACTTGAATATAATCACCAGCAAAATAACTCGAAAACAGGATGTAACACTTTCCAACATTTGGAAAATATTGCATTTCTTCATCTCCAGAACCGGCCAGTGGTGTGCTGAAGCAGGAGGGGGGCGTGGAAGATGTGTTAAGAGGAGCTAAAAGATTGAAGAGGCCCAAGGCGTCATCTTTTTAAAAATTTACCACAGAGCACAATAATAGTTAGCTGATGCAAGAGCCCTGAAAACAAAAAAATATTTACCTCTCCAAGGAGCTCTTGTCAAAAAGGGATTTTTTATTTTTTTTTATCCTCTGAAAAATGGATACACCGGGGCAATGAACATGGCAATAAGAAAGTGAGATTAGGAAACGAACAAAGGAAAGTAAAATAAATTGAGTCTAAATATCTTAGCCTGTTTTTATGGAAAACAAAAGACCACATGTTGATTAAACATTTAAGGCAGGCAGCCCTGAGCTATTTAACAAAACACAAGAAAGCCTTTACACACTTTATCTATCTATCTATCTATCTATCTATCTATCTATCTATCTGTACATCTACCTACCTGCCTACCCATCTGCGAAAACTGTTGAGATCAGCAACCTCTCTCTGACCTAACCCTCTAACAATGGCCACAAATCTACTGTGTTGTGCTTCTCCACAGGTCAGCACTGCCATCCACAGTGAGACATGACTTTTCCACGTGTGACCATTAACTGCATAACTCCACAACGGTATGTTCTAACCGGACCATTTTGCTTGACGGGCTCCTGAACTTTTACAGGCCACTTTCCGTATATACAAAAATGCAATTATTTACTTTTGTGTGCACCAAAGTTGCCTTTTGAATGCTGAGTGTGTTATCTTAGTTGAAGTGAAATGAGATGAACAGGTACAGCCATCCCTTCACATTATCTCTCTGTGTGTATGTAAAGGTCAGTGGTTTTAATGTGAGGACTGCCGAGGTCAGAGGAGCCAGAGGGCTCCACCTTCCTGACAGGACACATAACTCCTAACCTGCTGTTAGCATGCTAATGCTTGCATGAGCACTCCCTCCATTGGCTCGGCAAGACCATCTCTCACTGCGACTAACTGGCTCCCTGCTCGGCCATCAGCCGGCCCCCATCTGACAGTCCCCTCCAATAATAATGGACAACAGAGGCAGCACTGCCTTGACAATGGTCCTCCTGACAAATTAGGCTCACTGTACTCCCCAGTCTGGCTCCGCCTCTTGTTGCTTGGCAGTTCTGGGCTCTGACAGGACAGGGGCGAGGGGGTTCGGTGTGGCGATGATGGTAGAGTGCACTTTGGCATAAAGCGATCTTTTCTATGGCACTCAGAATCAGTTGTGATGCGTCTTCGTAGAAGCAGGGCACAATGTGGGGCCTGAGCGTGCATTCTGAGCTGAGCTGAGGATTCTGGGCCAGACAGAGAAGACGCACATAAACACACTCACGTTGATGCACACACACACAATCGTCCCAAACCGAATGAGAGAGGAGGAGAGAGAAGGACTCCACAGAGAGGATGATGCAACCGGAGTGAAATTTTTCGGCCGGAACGCATGCTGCATTAACGCAGACCTGCAGGACGAAGAACGTCATCCTTTCTTTGTTCAGAGCCAAATTCGGTTTTCTCTTCCTTTGTTTTTGTTTGCATATGGCAACCTGTAACATCGAATTGCTTGCAATAAAACACAGCATGAATTGTTCATGTTACTGGCATCGTGACTTCCTGGCCTCACCAAACATGGGAAGCAGTGATCACCTGAATCTGCTTCCTGGGCACATTTAAGTAAAAGTGGCTCAAATATCAAACCCAAGGCATTCATAAGGAACCATCCCTTTATGACCTGCACAGATTATGGCCCCCATCTGTAGAATAAGTCATCTGCAATTTGGGTAAATTTAAAGAATTGGTCATTACACTGTTATCTCTGCTTGTTTGATTTTAATCATACTGAACCTAAAGTGATTATATGATCATTTCAGCTCAAGTATTGATATCAGATTATAAAATGGTTTAATAGCCAGTGCAGCTCTTTCCATACATTAAGCCAGTAGTTTGTTTTCTCAGTGAAGAAGGCCTTTTGAAAGCAACTGATCCAAACTAAATAATTTGGCGTTTTCTTCATCCCTTGCTCGGTCAAAACCGACAGTTTGGTCCAACTCTAAATGAAGTTTTAACACTTGCCTTTACTTTGAGCAACTCTCTGGCTTTGTAACTACATTAACTGTCTGAGCCTATGGCGGGAGCTGCTCCTAATCTATTTTATTTTGACCAAGGGCAAATATATTGCTCGCATTAAATTACCACAGAATGAAACGACAGTAAAGCAAACTTTGGCAACAGTTGCATATGCATTTGCTTAGGGGAAAAAAAAGGAAGATGTAGACAATAAAGGCCTGTCTACTAACACGATACCTGCCCATAGATGTGACAGTAAACAGTAGATAACACCTTCAATTATTAACCGTCTTCCCCATATCATCGCAGCTCAATTTCCCCAGTGATTATTACATGAAATCAGGCTGATGAATAGGGCTAGCAATCATATCTACACCTACTCTTCTAGAATAGCTCCCCACCTCCCATGCTGCAATGCCAGAGAGAAGAGAAAGGGCTGGCTCTTTGTGCTCTCCGTGCCTCTCAGCCCCGTTGTGCTTGGTAGCAGCAGCAGCAGCAGCAGCAGCAGCAGCAGCCGGTGACCATTATAAATGGCCTCTATTAGCATGGCTCGGTCGCAGAGGGGAGAGAAATAAAATCATTGGGAGAATGTAGGCCTGCACTGGTGTCCCTGTGCCCGTTACCAAGCTCTGGCGACCCCCGTCCCAAGCGTCCCTCCTCCACGCTCCCTCCACCCCTCCATTGCAAGGGGACACAATCCTAAAGACTAGATTACTAGTGATACATGGAGTCATTATGGGGAGGGTTATGGCAATAGTATCACAGGCGGAGCTGACAATAGCAATAATAGGGGTCTCTTTCTTCAGTGGTAGTATTACCAAGCTTGTTGATGTACAGCAGAAAAGGACAAGGGCCTTTTATTACCTCCCGGAGCAGAAAAAGCTTTGCATTATCTACCTGAAAGCAGCGCTTATTTCTTTGTAGAAGTGACATGTCTCTGTGGGTAAAGTTAAATGAACACTACAGTATCCCCAGATGAGGCATTACAGTGTTAACTATGACAGTTACTAACTTATAGACCACTGGGAAAAACAGGGCTACAACAAAAACTGTAAAGTAAAATGATCGGTCATCTGTACTCTCCGGTTCAACCTGAGGCTTTGTACTACCACAGCCATTACGGAGCATGATGCACTGTCGCTGAACAGGCAACACGTTCAATGAAAAGAGAAGGAAGGAACGGAAAGAATGAAGAGGATTGAGCAGAGTTAATGAAGAAGAGAAAAGGGGGAAGAGAGGAACGGAAGAGGAGTTTTCTAGTGGGCCGTTCTATAGACTTCACTCCACTGGAGCATTTCACACCGTAAAGGTTCATCATGCCCGCAGCTCGACTCTCTCAAGTTGTACAGGAAACTAAAGGAAAACTTTGAAATAACCACTCCGTGTCCAAACATTAAATCGCAATCATTTTAACAGCTGAGATTTCAATTTAGAACATGCAGAGATTAACTGAGTCGCTCCAAAGTGATTGTGCATTTACTCTCAAACTCTCGCTTTGATGGCTTACTCTACCTGACTCCCCTTATGCCGCGTAGTCCTCAATAAAACCAGCGTGACGGCAGCGTTCACAGTCAGTCACTTTACCTGTTATTTGTGGGACGTGCTGTCTTTTACTGCTAATTTGGGGATCTTGTACAGAAACCTCAGGATGGTGTGAGGAGGCTGTGGAGAAATCGCGGCCTTCAAACAGCTTGCAGTGAGCTCGTAAGCCAGGGAGTAGCTCGTGCCTCCAGCTAGTTAAAATATGAGCACAGCGGGGGCTCGCTAATGAAAGCGGGGGCCCAGCCCGGGAAGCAGGGCCGTATATCGCGGTGAGGAGACAGTTCTTAGAATCAGCTGGCGAGCCGTGCCTATAGTTCTGGGGCCACTGGTGATTAACTGTCCAACAGGGAGTTGCTACTACAGCTGGGCTATTAATAAAAGATACCCCCATCCCCCCCAACCACCACCACCACCACTACCCTTCTCCCACCTCTTTGGTTTCTTTCATGCCTGCAGACAGTCTCCGCCCTCTGGACGTATTTGTATATCATAATCATTTCCTGACACATGGTGGATGTCACACAATGTTTACACGGGACAGAGAGAGGCTCATAAGGGGGAGGAGTGGGGGGGGCCTGAAAAGTGACAGCTTATTCTTGATGCACCTTACTCCCCTAGGAGATGTCCTGCAGGTAGGCTATAGCAGATCAATTAGTGACCTCTCATTAGATGGTGATTTGCACAGAATGACCCTTCCCTTGAGGGTAGAAAATAAAATACAGGTTTAAAGGGCCATGATTCCTGTTCCTGTCAGGGCCGATCCTTTCTGATCCAGCCAGGGGTCTCGTGTTTCAACAAAAGTTCACCATAATTCACGGCCACCTATATTTTAGCAAAAGGATCGGGCTCAGTGTCAGCTGTGGCCGCACCAGGAAAAGTTACAGAAAGTAAGAAAGAAAGAAAGAAAATCAGAGAAGGCTGACTGTCATTGGAAAGTTTCAATCTGTCCAAATATATATCTTTGCAACCTGTCATTTTTGCAGGGATGCTTTTTTAGATTTTATTTAAGAAAGAAAGAATAACTGGAAGCACCTGATTTCAAAACAAAACAAAGGCTAAAAGGCTGTAAAAGAAAAGAAGAAAGGAAAGTCGGCTTACATTATATTCATAGGCCTGTTCCTTCCACTGTCGTACACGTTCGCTGACACGTGCACGCGCGACCTGCCCCCTCTCTACCTCCCCCCTTCCCTTCCTCCCCCCCATCACACCCCCAACCCCCCAACTCACACACACACACACACACGCCGAGCGAGTTACAGGCAACAGAGTGTACTGTGCTGCGGGGCAATCAAACACAACCTCCCCGCTATTGCGACGTGAAAACGTGAGGTTAATGGCCTGGATTTAGCGCTGTGAATGAAAGCACGTTTACAACCGCCGGACTAGATACTCCCGTGCACGCTTCCCAGATAGGAACACCGCTCCTCCTAACAGCAGCCTACATAAATCCAAGACGTCGTGACTCCCGATTCGTGACACTCTCATGCTGGGATATATTTGCTCAATAAGGTAGAAAATGAAGCACAGGATTTGGAAACCGGGCAGTGACAAGTCTAGTGAAAGAGATGGTCCCTTTTTTTTCTTTCAGTGCCATCTATCCCTGAAACAACACGCAGAAAGTCATTCAAGCTTCAGCACTATAGGAAATTGCACAATTTGCCAACAATCGCTCTGTCCTATACCGGTCCAATCCTGCGTGATTTAGGGTCCCCGCTCTCAATAGTGTGTGACAGATTTCACACACACACAAAAAAAAAAAACCCAAAAAACAATAAATAAATAAATAAATAAAAACAAAAAAGAAAAACGAGAATAGTAATAGGTGTCTCAGGGAATATAACCCACCTTTGTGCATGCCCGTGAAGCGGTCTTTGAGCACAGTGAGCTCGTAGATCTTGCCGAACTCCTCGAAGAGGGGCCGGAGGTCCTTCTCGTCCAGGTTGCGGGGGATCTGACCGATGAAGAGTTTGATGGCATCGTGGTCCTTCATGGGGATGGTGGCCGGGCATCCCGCCGGACTGTGGCTGTGGTTTAATCCGTTCACGAGTCCGTTCGTGCTGGCGGAGACCACACCGACACCGTGCACCGTGCCGTCCACCTGCCCGTTGGTTAAAGTTGCCATCTTCGGACCGGCCAGTGAGTTGGGATGGGTGCAACAGCAGCGGATGGTGATGGTGGAGAATCGTTTTACGGTAGGAAAAAAAAGCTGGTGGAAGTCTTGGTCAGAATTTGGTTCCGAGACCAAGCCGTGCCAGAGACGATTCCGCTCTCGTCCTATCAAAGCCAGTATTTACAATAATTTGAAAACACATGTAGCTTTTGGCGAAGACGCATATCAAAAGCGCGCAATGCCGTTGGTCCCGGTGGAGGCTTTGATTCCTTATATTTATGTCCTACCCAATAACTCGTTCATTGATTTCATAAAAGAGAGAGAGAGAGAAAGAGAGGGAAGGAGAAGGGGGAGGGAGAGAGAAAGATGAGAGAAGAGAGAGAGAGCGAGAGGAGGAGAGAGAGACCAAGAGCGTTCACTGTCTATTTACACCCACGTTCCTTCGTCCCAGCTTCTTGGCACCCTTTTATTTTTTTGCATTGAGGAGTCGGTATGGGTGTCTTCTTGGTTTAAACGGACAGGGCCGGCTCAACCTCCGCCAGTACAGTGGGGAGGTTTGAATAAAGGGGGGCGTTTTAAACTCGGCACATATAAACCCAGCGTTTTCTGACCCCCCCTTTCTTACTCGAGGAGCCAGTGGTACATTCCACCAAGGGGAGAGGGTCTATAAATAGAGAGATATAGAGAATACGGTCCTTTGTGCTCCTACTCAGAGCAAATAACTACACGTTCACGAACTCAAGAATCGAATACTTTTTTCACTGGCATACACACTGCTCCTATTAATTGCAATAAAGAAGCGTCTTAACAACAATTTCCGCCTGACATGGTCAGTTTTTTGTAATAATAAACATTCGCCAAGGAGGGGATGTGATTGAAAAGGGGACTGCGGATCTCCGGAGGTTTGATTTTGTGCTTAAATCACATTTCATATCACCTCTTCGCCTCCCTCATCCTCTACGCCAGCAGCAGCAGCAGCAGCAGCAGCAGTGAATGGCTGCATCCTTACTTAGCTCCAGGGCTGCGGACAGCTCCGTGGTGCTGAAATTCAGTCCCACATGCGAAGCTAAAATTCACGAGCAGAAGATTCCTCTGACAGCGAACCAAGCGATGATTTCGCACCAGTTAGACCACACATTATGATGGTGCTTTCTCTACGAAAGTCATGTGGGATAGATGATTTGCTTCCCCAGAAAGGGGAAGTATGTGAGCACCGCCGAGTGGCGTAGAGAGGGCGCACATGGAAGAGGAGGGAAAAAAAAACACACAGGAGAGGGACAAATTGAAACGAAATTGCACATAAATCCAAAATCAGCAACACTCATACGCATTTGGTTTACTACAGAGGTTGAAGATGGTAAAAAAGAAAAAATAAATCTAACTAAATCAAAATTTTGAGTAGATGGTGGTGTGCCACACTTCAGAAGTGAGAGGCATCACCATTCACAATAAATACAGCGCGAGAATTTACGAAAAGCTGGTTCTCCGTGAAGTGGACACAATGTTCATTCAGTTTCTTCATCACACAGAGGGATCAACCAGACAGTTTGAGTTAGTTTACCACTCCCTCGTTGAATGAGGGAGTGGTAAAGTAATTCAAAGATTATCGTATCTTGTTATCTTATCTAATTAATTTCTGTGAAAGAAATGTACACACCATTCTTGACTGGTAGAAAATTAAAGACCATTCTGTTGTTTTTTTTTTATGTTAACAGTTTTACCATCACGCCCCAGGACAGAGCTCTGATGATCTGGTGATCTTTATATGACAGTGAACACCATCTGACTCCAGCAGTCGCTCCCTATCTGCGAGGACACACGGCATCCGGTAAATCGGCCCGGGAAAGGTGCAAGTGTACAGTATATTTGAACATTCACTGGCACGACTTCTCAGTTAAGATAATTGAATTCTGGTGTATTCCTCTGGGAGTCCGTTCATGCTGTTTATCTCTATTCCCAAAGGAGAACATCCACACCCGGGGTGGCGGTAATGTATAAATGATAAGAGAGCTGATAATCCTGTTTGAATCCCAGCTGATGAATGCCATTTTAACGGTCAGCAAATCAGACTATTAACAATGAATAACTAACAGTGGAGTTGCCAGTTGCCTCTCTTGCCGGGCAGTCTGTTTAAATAGCACGATTCAACTCCATTATATCACAGTGAGTGTGAAATTCGGACACAGGGGAGCAACCATGTGCACATGGACCATGTTGAGCTGCTAGGGAAAATAGGAAGCAATACTGCTCCTACAAATTCATAATATACTGTGAATTAATGTTGTTTTCATTTTGGTTATGAGGCATCCCCACATCTACCCAACCCCTGCCTAGACATTAGCAAACCATTAAATAACAAAAGGCTCACTCTCACGGATACACAGCTCCTCTCTCACCTCTTTCCGCTCTTCTGCCAGCTAAATGGCCCGGTAATGTCATCCCGTTCTCACGGCATGACCGAGCCCCAGCAGTTGCGACGGCGGTGGGTGAGGGGGACGGGGCTTGGCTTTCTTTGGCATGACACCGTGCTCTGCTCTCCAAGCTTTCCCCCGGGGCCCACACTCCATTCACCACAGCAGTCCTGTCTGCGCTCACGCCTCACTTACCTCAAGCAATATTTTTTAATACAAGGGCGAAATGGGAGGGCACAAATCATTGTAATTATGTTCAGTGGGTTACTGCCGCGATGATTATGTGAGGTACGGTGCCACGATGGTTCCCTCACGGTCTGTCTTGTCACCACAACCTACCTGTGAGGTAGTGGAATGGCTTCGGTGGCTGAGCCCATCGGACTGATAACAATAACACGCAATTAACGAGCAGGACGTGTAGCAGTGTGTCTTTTCACTCCCCAAATGGTGCTTATTTCAACCCGTTTGGGTATGCTCAAATATGACTGTGTGGCTCTTGCAAATCATTTGCGCCCACTGCACAGGCGTGCTGAGAGCAATACTCAAAGCACCCGGTCTGTCAAACAAATTTTCATATTTATTCTGTTACTTATACATTCCCCCAAATCTGTTTGATGCAATGAAATGATTTCATTTCTGCAAATATAAATGATAATCTAGTTTCCAATGCTCGTTCGTGAAATAAATCAAAGTTGGACTGTTAATATTTACAGCTTCATAGAGACTAGATTGCGACTGTTAAACTGCACCAACAAAAGGGCCTTTAAATAGAGGAATGCTGACAGAGATAAGCCTCTGTCCATGGTGCTGAAACTGATGTGGTACAACGGTAACAAATGTATGCCCCTGTCCATGGTGCTGAATTTAATACAGTGCAATTCAGACAAGTGTTGCTCCTTTATAAGACAAGAAGCCCCTATAAATTCTCAATGACAAAGCTTAAGCCCTGTAACAAGGCACTGTGAACAAGGTGTAAATGATCATACGTCGCCTTGCTATTTCCCTCAAAATATTCCTCTAAGCTCATCAAAAAGAGGTCACTTCATACTCCCCTCCCCCCCCCCCAGTGAACCTGTGCAATCATACAGCAGAAGATGCCTATTTTCCCTGGGAATATTGCTCCCTTGCTCGTCATGGCTTCAATTTTCAGTTTCAGCACTGTAAACGGTTGCAGCAAGGCAAATAAATGAAAAGGGAAATGAAATTCTGGGTAGCCAAGTTACACAAATAGATTGATAATCTGCATGGGGCACCATAAAGTGCTCCGACATTTTCAATATTACCTATTCTGCATAGTAATGTCTTTTCTCACCTCTCCTTCATACAGGACAAAGTTCTAAATCTCCTTTAGCCTTGGGACACCCAGGCTGTATATCACCTCCCAGTAATTTAGGAGGAAGAGCACAAAGGAATGAGGAAATGGCAGGTGCATGACTAAATGCTCAGAAAGTTTAGAGGGACAAGAAGGGCAGTAAGGTTCTCTTTAACTTGATTAGCACCAATTTGTTAGAGATTGGAAGGGATGTGCCAAGAACAGAATTACTGCAGTCATTTAAGATGTGTGTATAAAAATTACACTGTGTACTTGGCTTATACTGTATCTGTGTGATATGCTGACTTCTAAAAACAGTTTATTATATGCAAAGATTCCCATCGACTTTACACTAGTTTATAAATTACTTAATAAAGAGGGACACACAAATATATGGAAACCCATACAAACATAGCTGGTAATTGTGAGTATTTATTCATTTCCTGGGGAAAAACTGCGTTTTATTGGGTCATGTGTGGAATGAACAGTCCTACCGTGGAAGTTAGCTGACACTGGGATGAGAGGCAGCGTATTATCTCCCCTTGGGCAAAAACAAACAAAGCCACAAATGCATTCAATAACGCATTAAACCATTAAAATAATTTGGAAAATATCCTTCCAGCAGATCTGTGGCCTAAACATGTCTCGAAACCTTTGTTTAGTTTAATACACACAGGGCTCTTGCTGTAATAAATTATGGCTTTAAAAATTCGAACATGAGTGTAGTTCCATTTAACACATAATTTAAGTATGCAAAGCTTCACACTCCACTCACCACCGGCAATAAAAATAATTTCTATACAAACCAAGTCCAGCTAAGTTTAAGTCGTGCTTTGGTGCATGATATTACAAACTGTTTCTCTGTAAGAATTAAAAAAATTGCTGCATGACGCATTTGCTGCCCAAAATATCTCAAATGAGCATACAGATTATAAAACAATGATGGCAGATGCTATGGATGTTAACATGAAGCCTGTAGATTTGTGAAATTCAGAGTCTCATGGGAAACTCATTCTGTGGAACAATGAGGTGTGTCTGTCTCTTGCCTCTGCAGTTATACCTGGCCTGCATTGGAAAGAGATTAGTGTTGTGACATTTGACATGGGTAGGCGTCTCCGCTTGTGCCAAGTCCCGGGTTGCACAGATCAGCCATGCTGACAGCTCCTCTTCTGACTGACTTGGCTGTCCTGAAAACACAAGCCTCTTGACAAACACCAGCTTCTCGACAGCATCACACTTACACCCGCTTGCACTGTGCACATATAAATCCAGTTTTGGCACCCACACACACATGCTTTCACACTCAGAAATATAACGTTAAATTAATGTTATTCTATTGCATTGCTTTGTGACCATAAAACTGCATTGTAGTGTTTGAGGTCATCAATCCTCTAGTCGATCATTCAGGACCAAAAATGACTTCAGCGCCTGGCTGCTGTCTGAATCACGCAGCACCGAAATCCTATTTCCACTACAACAGATCAATTCCACTGAGAGGTCACGAGGCGAGATGAACTCTGACCCCCGGCTTTGTTGGCGCACGCTGATGATACTCCGGGGACTTGACCTGGTTGTCAGGGTGACGTGACACCTCCATTCCAGATAGGCAGCCATTTTGGGGCCAGACTTTCTGACTCCAGTGTGTCATTAATTGCTCTGGGGAGGAAAGCAGGACTCACATGGGAGTGTGATAACACCTGGTTCTCTGGTACACCCTAGGGGAAAAAATGTCTGGGGTAAAGATGAGGTGTAGTGCATGCGTCATTGCATGTGCGTACGAGTGTATGAATGTGCGCCTGAACCATTTTTTTAATCTTTTTTTCCATGTGCTCATTCATGTGTGCACATTAGATTTTTAGTTTACAGGAATTCACTTGTGTTGATTGCCACTGTCCACTTTAGTGGCCACTGTTCAGAAATTCCATCGTATACACACACACACAGTGTCCCAAGACAGCTCAGTCCCAAGACAGTAATCCATTATTTAGGTAGAGTACACTGAATAGCTATACCTAGTCCAGATATTCCACAAATACCAACCTGACCAAGAACAGGGGGGAGGGGGGATTTTTGTCTTCCCCAATCCCTCTTCTTCTTCTTCTTCTTCTTCTTCTTCTTCTTCTTCTTCTTCTTCTTCTATATTCATACTGCCAACCCAAAGTTAATCCATGTTTATCTATGTGGTCAAATGCTTTTGAGGTTTTTAATCCACAGTTTTCACCATACTTCGCCAGTACATTACAGAATACCAATTAATACAAATAATAATAATAATAATAATAATAATATACACTGTCTGGCTCCTTTCCTGTTGTTGCTTCCCTCCTCAGCTCTAGCAAACCAATCATTGCTGGCAGACTATTCCTATGGTTGCATTACATTCTTTATCAATATACTCTATCTATGGTTGGCTGTTTTTCAGCAAGTGTATGTATAGTCTGTAATTACATCTGTGAACAGTTTTCAACCATTCCTAACTTTGATTCCAGTTGCTTGTCTATGCCTACATGCAACATTTGTTTAATGTAAATTCTGGGACATATAGTAGTTGCATTCATATGCATATGTATGTACAGTATGTTCCATTAAGAAACAGTTCATAGAGATCCTTAAGCACGGCCCTTGACCACAAGGAAGCCAACAGCACCATGCATTACTCGATGATGGCAAAACAAAGGATTTTAATTGTTTTCCCCAAAGTTCTCCCTACTCACAGAAGGCTGTGAGACTTTGGTTTGGCTGAAGTTCTTCACAGTACCATCCCAGTAAGCAGTCTAATTATAGCTGCTAAGGGGAAGTGATAGCGAATATCGACAGTGCAGTTAAATCCCTGGCACAGAGAAGAGACAGTGATTGCAATATAATAATTTGGCATTTGGCTAGACAAAAGAGGCCACGCAGAAATATCTCTAAAGTCTTAGACAGAACAATGACAAGAAAAGAAATAATGGTGTAATTGAGGTGAGTCTGTGCAGAGTTTCTTGCGGGTGTGTGCATTTCTGCGGCCCCAGTGGTTTGCTCCTGAGTGATGTGTGGAACCTTATCGGCCGAGGAGAGGAAGTATGTGTTACACTTTTTGTCTGATAATGACAGATGAATGGAGGCAGACAGACAAAAGAGTGGCAGAGTGATGGAAGGGATTGCTAGATAAACAGACAGGTGAAGCGATAGATAGATAGATCAGTTTTACTGTACTGCCCGCCAGTGAAGTTTGAATGTGCTTCGGAGTACGTCTTTCACAGTGCGGGCGTGATTGTCAGTGTGTAGGCACTGTGAATAGAATATCGAGCCTGAATGAGCACATTTGAGGTGATTGTTTGAACTCACAAACACACACACGCGCACACACACACTCGCAGACGCTCACTCACAATGCGCTGAATGCATGGCTGCTCTTTAAGTTCAATTAGCATGAAAATGCTTTTTGATGAGACAGAACGCAGCTAATGCAAGACAACTGAGAAAAGAGGAGGGTTCCTCATGCTGCCTGTCTTGCACTCTGCCTGCATCCTGCCGGGTCTGTCTTCTCTCCTGTCAGCTAGAGATAGACAATGCAAATATCAAAATACCATTCCTCCTTGTCTGACCCCTAATTTGTGTCTAGCATGCCTCTCTGAACTTTAACATCTTGCCCACTGTGTTCATACTATTCTTTACACAGCATGTGGACTCGGCGGGACAAATTAAACAGTATTTGTGCGAAAGACGCATACCAAGCGCAGAAATCCATCAGCCAACAAGTCGGAACAAGGCCGCAGCATCTGCCCCCAGCTTCTGGCAGGCACAAACACAAGGGGGCTTCCTGGCAACCGCTTTGCTCAGGTAGGGAAAGGTCATTAATAATGAATACTAAATCAGCATCTGAAAAAGGTTACCGTTTTCAAACGCCGCACTCTCTTCCTTGCACCTCTCCCATAGCATTTATTATAGCCTTTTCACTTTCCTTTCACTGTCACCTCTTTTGTCAGTGGAAATATGAGCTATGGCTTTGCTCTGGTTCTGTAGGGGGCAGGAAGGGAGATGAGAGGAAAATGGTAGCATAGTGTGATTCATTCATACACGGATCATGCGTGATGGCTCTGGGAGTGGTGCTGGCTTATTTGGTTTTCTGGAGCCCAATGTCATTGTGTGAGGTTTTTCATAAAATGTAATGCAGTCCTAAAACCATAGAAAGGTATATACTGTATTTCCATATATATGGATACATTTCATAATAGTGTTGAAAAAGAGAAGGTTCCCAAATACCTTAGTCAGGAGGTGGATGTACATTATACAGTGTGTCTTCTTTTGATAGAGAAAGTATGGCTCATTCTTCAGCAGGCAGTGCTACACACTTGTGGACCACATAAGGCATTCTCCCGTGTGCACACATGCACATATTCATTTGACTGTGCACAGACATGGATACAGCCCCAGCATTGTGTTATCGGATAAAGTGAGCTGGAAAGAAGTAAGCTGTGTTACAAATAGACTTTCAGAAAGGCTTTTGAACAGAAGGAAGGAGAGCCTTGAAAAGTGTGAGCCTTCAAAAAGCCAGACGACAGCGCATGACTACACTCCCTCTCTCCTTCCCTCGTCTTCCTTGTACTCATACAACAGCAGGAACATAACATAAACCGTGACATATTTTGCCAGCTTTCATAAATTCATCATCAAGCCTAATCTTCAAATACATCACCCCGTCTTCAGACAAAGTGCTGCTCTCTCGCTCGCAGCGTCCCATGATCCTTGTGGAGGACTCCTGGAGGACACGGTGGTGTCATGCTGTGAGGCTGTGGCCACATATGTGTGCACCACATGGTTCCCCTGGGGGAACCGTCTGATTGGATATGGGTGCTGGAGCCTGTCGCCTATCTGTGAACTCTTCCTTAATCTGGATATAGTAAGCCCACGGGGAAAGACACATCACAAGGGCTAAGTTCAGCATTTCCTTCACTATCATTCTTTCCAATTCACTCATGCAGCTGACAAGAAAAAATGTCTGAACAGTACTATGTTATAAACTGTAGCATTTATATACTGACTACACTGGCACTACAGTGCAGCGGGTCAAGTAAAATAAAATAATATTCTACTAAAAGCATGTCCATAGTCATATCCCCAGATAAGGTTGGTTTGGGATTTGTGTATTTACGTATTTACTTATCAGGAACACTTTGCAGAAATAAAATTAGCTCTTTAATTTAATTTTGAAAATCAGTGAGAAATGCTATTTTCCTGTTATTGTATGCCCTGGTGCTCAGAGAGAGAAAAATCTGATGTGGTGCTGTTGTTAATTACCCACCTAGACCTCATTACTGAGGTGTTGGGTCATTAGGCGGTAGGAAAGTTAACTAGGGTGATGATGCTGCTAGGAGATGTTGCCAAGACAACTTCATCCTACACAAATGCACAGCCACGATCTCAAAGGAGTGATTCTGACATCATTGTTGGAAAAAAAGCCTAAATATTAAGCTTTATTTAAAACTCACATTGGAAAGCCCAGATTCAAAAACAAAATGACTATGAAATGAGTTTCATGTGAATGTTTGTGTCTATGTGTGCGTGCGTGTGCATAAGTGGGCTGTGACACACACGTGCCTAATGGGCACAGGTGTTTTGGCCCGACTCTAGCTGGGTGACCTCTCCCTTTATGCTAGAACCTCATGTCATGCAGAGGCATAGACAGCACTTCCCAGGGTGGATCGATCTCCCCTACACCGCAGTACGCTGCTCCTCTGTCTCAAACATAAAGGGAATGCACCTGCCTGAAAGTGCAGCTCTGACACAAAGCCTGCAGGGAACCAGATGTCTCTGAGGCGTGTTGTGGAATTGATGCTTCCGCTCCCATTCTTTTACATCCAGCAAATGGATATAAATGTGAAAATGATGCTCATAACTTTTGGCTTTGTCCACAAAGAACCCTAATAATATGAAAAGTAAAAACAGTGTCACCAGTATCTGTAGTATTGTACATTTATTTATATTCAGCATGGAGGGACATATCTTTTGTCCAAAGAAATGAGTGCTACCACATTAACAGTGGTCAAAGACTACAAAAACTAACAGCTACCTTCAACAGCAGACAAAAAACAATCAACACAGAGAAGAAAGAAGTGTGCAGCTGTTACGATGTTATGTGAAGGCATACCAAAGAGTGTTGCTTCGCACAAACAAGTAACTACTGCAGGGTTTGGTGTCGGCATGGAGGTGGAAGCAGAAAAAAGCATTAGGAAAGTTTTCATTTATACAATGGAGACATCAAAGGAAACAGAAGCAAAAATGGTTATTTTATAGTTATTTGTTTCTTTTTCTTTTCAAAGTGAAACAGACTTGCAGAATGGTACAGTTGTTCACATGCAAATCAACAGACAGAAAATATGGATCCTAACTACACTTAGCGCCCCAATGTCTGTGTTCATTTCAAGTATTTCTGACACTCGTTTGTTCTTCGTCTGATTCGGATAAGGAGAACAAACTCCTTGTCTGATATTCAGTTTTTTCCTCAACACCTGTGATTCTGCTTCTTTGCCTTCTATGCCGCCTCCAGGTCACCACATAGTTAGCAAATGAGCTTCTGCACCACCCAACTTCAGTAGCCTTGCACGGTATTATAAGCCCAGCAAATGAGGAAAATGATTATCTCATTTCCTGCATTTTTTCATAAACCTTATCCAGTGATGTCACTGTTAAACATGTCTTCCATCAAATGTTCCTTTGTTCCAACACTTTAATACTGGTGGTTAAAATAAATATGGTAATAATTTATTGATGTAAATTTTTAGTTGACTTTTGAATGAGCTGCTCATTTTTTTAATTTTTTTTTTTATAACACATTCGTAACTGGAATCATCCAGTGACTTTGACTTGATTTTCATAGCTTTTCAACATTGACGTCCTGTTTATTGTAATTCTTCATACGTAGGTAGAAATAAAAGAGCTAAAGGAGTAATCAACAAAACATCTAAACAGCTGAATGAGGACACATCATAGGGAATATTTACATCAATCTTAATTATCCTCGGTAAATTAACTGAAACCGAGAAAGCAAGGGTATTATGGATCACTATTTTGATCATGAACTAATATGACTGACCTCATAAAAGAAATGTATACAGACTAAAAGAGACAGGTAAAGACAAACACACAAGGACAAGGTAAGGGCACATACACGTAGAATCTTAAATTCCCCTCCTTTCAATTTCTTGTTTTTAAGAAAAAAACATAGACACACATGTAATTCATCAAACAAGGAATCTGATGTGAGGAGCTCATTGCATCAGTTGTGTGTAGAAAAGGCATGCAGAGAACTAAGAATTTACCCAATTTTAATAGGAACAACAAATTGTAACCCATCACAAAAATATTGCTCCTTTGCTGACTGATCTCAGGCTGAGCGAGGATTAATGTCCTCCATAATACTAAAATATAAAAGGCAACTGAGACAACACCCTGTAAAATGCCCCCTCTTCTGCCCTCATAGGGTAAAACTGTTTTATATCTGAACTCACACACGCACACA
This sequence comes from Chelon labrosus, assembly GCF_963514085.1. NCBI lineage: Eukaryota > Metazoa > Chordata > Actinopteri > Mugiliformes > Mugilidae > Chelon > Chelon labrosus. Next base: position 27,543,437 of record NC_140340.1, read on the forward strand.
CAAACACACACCTTTGTCCGTTTCAACACATTTCAAATCCAAACCCAAACGTCAATAGTCATTTCAGTCACAGACAGGGAAGAATGAGAAGTGTGTGCGCGTGAGTGTTTGTGTGCGTGTTAAGGGGTGGGTGAAGCGTGTATACGTGTGTGTATACCGGGGGGGTGCTTGTACTATGACAGACGTGTGGAACAACAAATGAACAATGCCTCGAGCAATATCAAAGATATCGATGGGAGGAGATTTGAATGGCGTGTCGGTGGAGACGTTGATTCGTTGATTATTACTCATGTCAATTGTTGAGACGATGAGCGCTCTGGGGCATCTGTCTCTCTTTCTAGCTGTTTTTCTTGTCATATGCAGGAGTTTCAAGGTAATGAATGCCTTTTGTTCTGTTGTCTGATGTAATTGGATAAGGGGCGATATACACATGTAGCGCAGTGTGAAAGTCACACAAAGGAGTCAGTCCATGTCAACGCTGCTGTACTTTCTCTCACTCACTGGCAGGCAGAAACACATCAGATGTGTTTTGTCCCTAGGTACTGTTTTAGCATTTAGAAGATAAGGCAAGTCATATTCTGTATTTTTCAATTTTAACAAACCATTTTTGTCTAAATAAAGTGCGGTCAGATATGTGAGGGAGTTTTCTTCCCGCCTGTGTTTTTTCAGTTTGGTCGTTTTCTTATGTTGCTGTATATTGAGCTTTTTAGGCCACCGTTCTAGTTTATAAATTTTCTACTGTGTTCACCATACACTGTACAGTCCAGTTTGCGCAGTACTGTCTGAGACAGCAAATACCATTATGGAACCAGACTTAACTGTAAATGCTGTCCATAAAAACTGTCAATTGAGACGTTTCTCCACACAGAGCTCATACTGGAATGTTATTTTAGCTAGCTAGTTATTTACATGCTGCAAAGATCCCGCTAATCCTTGAGGTCGGTTAGCACAGTTTATAGCACAACAAGTCAGGTTTCAGGTTTATTTTGACGTACCTACTCTCTATACCAGTCTCAAAAAGGATTTGGGACAGCTTCATGGAGAAAATGTAAAGACAGCTGTCTTCATCGTGATGTCACATCCTGTTTTTGTAGCATCAAATAACCAACTAAAACTAGATTTGTCCGAAAAATGGACACTTGAACATACATCAGCATTATATTAAACACCTAAAATAGCAGGCAGCATCTTTGGAAATTATTTACTTCCGTGTTTTAATTTGGTCCAAGTCCCATTCAGTAACATGCTGGGGTGGGGTGCAGCCAGCTATAAGAGAGAGCTCAACATGCTTTGTCATGGTGTCCACTTTTTTTACAGTCTATATTGTTCACCAAGCCGCAACTTTCAGGGTTAAATGTAAAATCTTGATTGACCACTTGAAGCTAGCTCCAAAACCACATCTACTAGTTGTTGACTGCTAGTTGACTGCTAGTGCCAAGAAAGTAGCGTACAGCCAGTGGCGACCCTAAGTACTATCCCCCAGTCCAAACTCCCGAAATCTGTCATATGGTAGATAGAAGGGGGGCCTTAGGTGGAGTTATGGAGTACTGTTGATGCAGTGCAGGGCCTTCATTTGTTTGAGGGTGTTTATGGTTGTCATTGCAAAATATGCCAGAAGGTAACCATCTGGTGGTCCCTTTCTCATTTTTTTTTTCACAGTACCCCAAACAATTGCTTGGTTTGCTTGTCCTGGTAGTATATTTTTAGAGTGTGTTACTGAAAACAGCAACCTGCTGAGTCTGGGCACAGCAGTGATGTGAGCTGTAAGAGTGCAACAAAAAAGTTGAGGTTGAGTTAGAAGACATAGAAATGCACAGTAGATGTGTTTGTATGTCTATTGTTAATAAATATAAATATGGATTACTCTATATTAGCCTTAAACTTGTTCGTTGCAATAAGGCAGACGGGAAAGATATAAAAAAGACAGACGTATTGAAAGAAAGACAAGAGCATACGTTGACAGGCACATAAACATAGTGGAAACAGACACAGGCAGACAGTGAAGAAAGCAGACAGACAGTGATGTGACTGGTAGGAAGACTGATACACAGGCTGGTAGATGTGGACAGGAAAAAAGACTGACAGAGAAAGAGAGACAAGCATGTACAGTAAGATGACAGGTGGAAAAACATGAGGAAAGACACAGGAGCACATGGAGGAATACATGCATGCGGGTAGACAAGCATAAACACAGACAGGTGGACAGAAAGACAGGCAGGCAAAGGATCCGGGCAGGCATGTTGAAAAACTGGCTGTCCAACAGGCGCATATTAAGATGCATTGAGACTGCTGCACATGACCAGGCCAGGAACCCAGAAGCACGTGATCAGGCAGACAGTCGGGAAAGTCTGGGAAGGTTTTGGAGTGGAGAGACCAGCAGGCAAACAGGCCGAAGGAGAAGGAGAGAAAGACAGTGTTGCAAATGGTGGAGAGAACACACACACATGTGCAGAACACACATGCAGATAGGCAGGGCCAGGAATGAGCCTGGGCAAAAGATAAGATTCCTGGGTGGCTTTGCCATGGGCACCGGTCTGCAGAGCACAGCAGCCTGGGGCAGAGGGAGGAGTAGGGGGAGGTGGTGAGGGGGGGGGGCAGGGACAGCGTTATCAAGCCGGTGCAGGGTCTGGGTTGGGCAAATGGGCAGTCTGGGAATCCCACTTTCACTACCGCTCTCCCTCTTCGTGATCCAGCAGCTGTGGTGAGACAACGAGACGAAAGACAGAAGAAAATACCAAAAAGTAAGAAATGAACAGCCCTAAAATTGCTTTTATGAGTGACTTCATGGGCGGTTGCTTTTCTCTGATTTTCCACAGATGAGTGAAGAACCCAGTGTTCCTTTTTTCACTATTATCATTAGAGAAAGCAAGCGATGTGCACAGAGAAGTGCAAGATGTGTACATCTTTGATAATGAGGGTTCTCTGCGTGGGAATGTTTACAAAAGGATAACCATGAAGTTAGAGGCATATCTGACAAGACCCAGGTAAACCTATACATCATACATAAATGCATATACATTCTCCTCTCTTTCCCTCTCTTGTTGTCAGTGAGTACTACTGTGAACAATCATGTGTCTTTGCAGTCTGAATAAGTATCTCACAGCATGCAGGCGGTGCATGTGTATGTATGTGTCTGTGTTCACAGCAGGATATGATCTACTCGCTATATGTGAGGGTTTAAAAAAATGCAGCATTCAACCTCACTAGCAGCTTCACACAGGCAGCACTGAAACGCAACACAACCTAGACACTTTTGCTGTAACTTTACCCGACAACATCACTCACAAGTTGTTGCAACAACTTGTGATTTATAAATGCTTCATATGCAGCCAGCTGTTTAAACCTCCATTATGCTATGACACTTTAAAGTAAATTGGTTAATCAGCAGATTTATTTACAAATGAATAAAACATGTAGGTAATGTTACAAGTTTTTTTTTAATCCAGTGCCATTACAGCGGCCCATAAATACAAAGCACACACAAAGCTGAAGGCATGAACATTCAGGAAAGGGAGCTCCAAATATATAAATGAAAACCCCAGATTCATTAAGGTGCATTGAATGCTGGACACCAAGGAGACAGTTACTGTTCCCTGGAAAGAATATGCTGGATTGATGTGGTTTTGCTTTTGCATTGTGCTTCTCGAAACTCTGAATTTCCTATCTCCAAATAGGGACTATCAGAGACACTAGCAGAAGTATATATATTAAAGTATAAAATGTGCCATGAGATTATCAATATGAGCATGTGTTGGATTTTTAAGGTTTGTCCAGATTCCCAGAGGCAGTGCAACCTGAAACAACTAGTGGAGAACAAAATATTTTGCAGCAACAACACAAAAACAAGCAACTTTTGTTGTGGTTCACGCTATATTTCTAATTCAAATCAGTAGAAATAGTTTGAAGATTGGCAAAGTGCTCTTTTAAAGGTCTAACAAGTAGGATTAAGTGACATCTTGGGGTGACGTTGCAGATTGCAATAACCTCCTTCAGCCGTTTCCAAAAATTGTTGTCCTGGTCTCATCAATCTGCCCCATCTCTGTGGCCTGCAGTCACCACTCCTACCTGAATGTATAATTTTTATCCTGCCTATGATACCTCTTATATTCAATCATATAACTCACCTGTAATAGCACTACAGCTGTCACTAATGGCTTTATTTATATTCATTATCTATCTCTCGTGTAACGTCATCAGCTATATCTTGTATTTGTATCATGATCAGATTCTACATGTACACTTTAGTCACTTGTATGTATCCATGACAGATATATGTTTATCTCGTTCCTCCTCTCTTCTCTCTCCTTTTCTATAGACGGTCCCTCTATATAAGCTTGGTTCTGCTCAATGTTTTCTTCCTGTTATATGGGAGTTTTTTGTTGCCACCATCAGCTTTGTGCTTGCTCTTCGGGTTTCAGGCCAGATTTTGTAACCTTGAGACTGTTTGTGTTATTATTGATGTTATATAAATAAATGAATTGAATTGAATTGAATTGAGGCGGCACAGTGCCGTGGTGGTTAGCACTGATGCCTCGCAGCGAGAAGGTCCCGGGTTCAAATCCATGGGCCGACTGGGCCTTTCTGTGTGGAGTTTGCATGTTCTCCCTGTGTCTGCGTGGGTTCTCTCCAGGTACTCCGGTTTCCTCCCACTGTCCGAAGACATGCTGGTTCTAAATTGGCCGTAGGTGTGCATGTGAGTGTGAATGGTTGTCTGTCTCTCTGTGTTAGCCCTGCCATAGACTGGAGACCTGTCGAGGGTGTACCCCCACCTCTCGCCAGATGACAGCTAGGATAGACTCCAGCTGGGATAGACTCCAGGCCCCCTGTGACCCTTCACAGGAAAAGTGGTTACAGAAGATGAATTGCTAATTTCGTCTTTTATTTATTCATGTTTTCTTTTTTATTTATACAACTCATCCTTTTAAATGATAATAAGACTTAAATTCATGTATGATTAAGGCCATGTTCAGCATCACTGTGTACCAAAGCGCTTGTTGAGTCTTATCGTAACAAGAGCTTTGGTAAATTGCTGCTGGCTCTAATGTCCTTAAAACCAATAAAAAGGACACACGGCCTATGTGTAGTCTATAAACAGTAATGTTTATTAAAAAATCTAACCAAAAAATGCATAATGTTAATTTTTTGTTTATATGTACTGCCTTGTATTGCAATATGGTGATACCTGTACATATAGAGATTGCAGAAATCTTCACTGATTAACCCTGTATTCTACCAGCAAAATGTAAACCATTGCAATTACAAGGATACAGCTCACATGAAAAATTATGCATAATAAGTATTCACAAGTATTTGTAGTATACGAGTGATGAATGAAAATCGTTTTAAATGTTGCTTGTACAAAAATAATTTGAGGATGCACACAGGCAAGGTGGGTGGGGATCCTTTCCCCATCTATCTCTCTTTTCCTCATGTCTCAATCTAGCAGTGATAAAGGAGAGCCTCCTCTGCCAGACACATGGCCAATTACAAATTAGCCAGTTTGTCGGGGGGAAATCGTAATCAGGCTTCAAGAGGTGGAGGCCCTTGAAGATTAATTGGAAATGGGCCCCCGGTAAATGTCAATGGCAATCAAGGGTTTGTACAGCTCTGATTGACTCTATACACAGACCCCTCTACCCAGGATAAGCTTTCTCCAGCCGTGACATTGCTGGCATCACTCCCTTACCCTCTCCATTTCCATTGAAAGGGAGTGAAGACAGGCACAAAAGAGGCAAGGAAAAATGGAGTCGTGAGACAGCGATGGAATACCAAGGGAGGAAAGAAAAGGGGAACGTTTGACATTTCTAACCTCCTGGAGTGTTCATGTTTAGGAGCTTTGGTTATGACTCGAAATGGTGTGTTGCCGAGGCACAAACACCAAAAGAAGCAATTTTCCTTGCTGGGACAAGGTCTGATGTGAAAATCCTCATGAAGGCAGTTTTCTCTTTCTCCGAATGTAAGCTTGCAAATTTATTTTCAAGCTATTCTCGTGATTGTGATGAATGAATGATTGAAGTTACATGCAGGTCTTTGAATCAAATAAACTCATCCAATAGAGTTTGTATGTTTATAAGTTGTTTTTAATTTTACTGTACGTGTAAGTCAAAACCTCATCTACTCAATGACAGAAAGATGCTTTATTCTGAGTGACATCTCAATTAGGAAATGAGGTGCTGAAGTGTTAAACATATATATATATTTTTTTTCTGACTGATTATTGCAAAGCTCAGAAGATACACAATTTGAAAAGTTCAAAATTACAGATCTGGAAAAAATTAAGGGACCACTACAAAATTATCATTTTTTTATATTACTATTTAGAGGTATGTGTTTGAGTAAAATGAATATCTTGTTTTATTGTATAAACTACTGACAACATTTCTCCCAAATTCCAAATAAAAATATTCTCATTTTGAGCATTTAGCAGAAAATGTCAAATGGTCAGAATACCAAAAAAAGATGTAGTGTTTTCAGACCTCAAACAGTGCAAAGAAAAGAAGTTCACGATCATTTTTAAACACCATAATACCAATGTTGTACCTTAGGAAGAGTTCAGAAATAAATATTTGGTGGGATAACCCTGATTTTTAATCATAGCTTTCATGCATTTTAGCATGCCCTCCACCAGTCTTTCACATTGCTGTTGGGTGACTTTATGCCACTCCTGGTTCAAAGATTAAGTAGCTCAGCTTTGTTTGATGGCTTGTGACCATCCATCTTCTTAATGATCACATTCCACAGGTTTTCAATGAGGTTCAGGTCTGGAGATTGGGCTGACCATGACAGGGTCCTGAGCCGGTGGTCTGTCATCCACACCTTGATTGACCAAGCTGTGTGGCATGGCGCATAGTCCTGATGGACAAACTAATCCTCAGAGTGAAGGGAACAGTATCAGAGCAGTTTTCTTCCAGGATAACCTTGTATGTGGCTTCATTCATGTGTCGTTCGCAAACACAAATCTAAAACACCCCAGAACATCACTAATCCTCCACCAAATTTCACAGTGGGCACGAGACACTGTGGCTTGTAGACCTCTCCAGGTCTCTGTCTAACCATTAGATGACTAGGTGTCGGGCAAAGCTGAAAACTGGACTCATCAGAGAAGATGACTTTAGTCCAGTCCTCTATGGTCTTTTACAGACTTCAGCCTGGCTCTTCTTTGCTCCTCACTGATGAAGGGCTTTTTTCTAGCATTACACGACTTTAGCCTTGCCCCTAGGAGCCTCTTTCAGCCCGTTCTCAACGTGCACTTTACCTCAGCTGCCACTTGCCATTCTTTTTGTAGGTCACTTGATGTGTTCCTTCCGATTGCTGAGTGACATTCGAATGAGTTGACGGTCATCCTGGTCAGTGGAGAGACGTTTTTTTACTCTACCAGCCTGTAGCTTTGTTGTCCCCCATGTCTGCTGCTTGACTTTGTTCATGTGAAGTGCCGTCTTAGCAATTTTAAGGATCGAAGCAACCTGATGCTCACTATATCCCTCTGCCTTTTATTCACTTAAGACTTTTCTTTTAAACTCTTTTGGCATGGTTAAAAGTTATTTTAGTGCAGTGGTCTCTTAATTTTTTCCAGAGCTGTACCAAGTACAGTACATATCATAATAAGTTAATTAACCAATCCCATCCCTAAGCCTCATTCACCTTAGTTACTGTTGTTATATCAGCAGTTATCAAGCTTTCCTACCAGGACACAGTTTACACAGAGATTGGTGAGAAAAAAAGCTGCCTTCTTGTTTCTAGCTTGTGGCTGTCAGTTTGTCCCTATGACAGCTGTCACTGGCAGATTTTATCAGCTGTATCTGGCCAGCTAATTACTAACCATGAGTTGGCAGTGGAATCATATTCTGTGACATTTTTCCATCAGATTTTAGAAGATTAGGATAGCCACACTCATTATAATACTTTAGTTTCCCCGTAAAATATGTAGCATAGAGAATTCCCAGAAAACTGTATTTCCTTATGGGACAATAAAGGCTATCTATCTATCTTATACAACACGTCTGTTTGATTGATTGTTGAGAACCTTGAAGCTATAGTGCAAGACTTTTAAATATAAATTGATGTCCATTACACTAAAGCCCCTGCCAAATGAGCTCACATAATGCTAATGAGCTAATCGGTCCTGGGAAAGTCTTTAAATTCTATAATATTTATATAAGTCTGTGCTACCTCAGTCAGATTCTTGCCTAATCCAATAATGGACAAAGAGGTGGAACGTTAGTGGAGCTGAGGCGGCCACCTCAACCTTAACTATGGAAAACAGCAATCCACACACAGTTTAATTGGCTGAGTTCCATAAAAATTCAGCCCACACACAGTTGTGGGGAAATGGGGAATATTTTTTGAACCAAACACGTTTGTTTTCGTAGAAAAAGTTTAATTATGAGGATTGTTTCAGCCTCAAGGAACTGAAGTTTTCTGGCACTTCCACGTTCCCAGACGCTTGATTTTATGCATAGATTGTATATAAATACAATATGAACGCATCCCCACTTCTTTGCGTTGGCCAATCTGACGCCAGTTTCCCGGGGATAAAAGCGCCGCCATCTTGCGAGTTTGGAGCCGGAGTCTGCAAAGTACGGTCCGAAAGTGGAGCCATGCAGAGCTATAGATGACCCGCCCACACTTTTGCAAGACTCACTCGATGGATTCACTTGAGTATGCATCAGCATTATATTGACTTCCTAAAATGACAGAAACCATCCTTGAAAAAAAAAAAATTATTTTATGTGTACTTTAGTGTTTTAGTTTGGCCCAAATCCCATCTACTAACATGGAGGGGGTGGAGCTTATGACCTGTACTGCAGCCAGCCACCAGGGGGAGCTCCACGTGCTTTGGCTTAATTTTTGAGGAGCTGTTCCGTGGTCTATCTTTGTACAGTCCATGGTTTTACATGGTTTGTTTACATGGTTAAACAGCAATGATTATTTGCCATGGCTGAAGACATGAGCACCTGTAGAAATGGAGACAGAGTAGCCTACACAACTATGAGTGTGGTGAAGCCTATGGCAGTACTATTAATTGTGGGTGAGAAAATGAAATTACATTTTTTTTGCAATAATTTGCTATTTTTTCAAATCCATTTATTGTATGGGGAAACATCCTTTGTTTGAAACCTCCTTATAGTGGTATCATAAGTATGTTAGTTAGACTCGAGCATCCAAATGTTTGAAGGAACTTTTTCTTTTACAGTGGTGTTTGTGACGCCTAGAGAGTAGTATTGGATGCTATGGAAGAACTGTCCTCACTGTCACAGCTACCTGTCTTTCGTGCTTTGGGATTTTCACCTGCAAAGAGCCCGGTGTGACAGCGAATCGAAGCATGACAGGTCAGCCCAGGTTTGGATGGCATCTCGCTACTCCCGCCAATGCCGCACTGTAGTGACAAACGCCGTCAATATATTGACTCAGTGTCAGAAAGTTCGAAAACAGGATTTTCTCACACAGCCAGGCCTTGTCGCACACAATCCCTATACAGTACATTTAATTCCACCGCTTCCTCCTGTCTCCTCATATCGTTGCAAATTCCTGTTACTGAGGCAGAAAACACGTGCTTATTCGATTAGATCCCCGCACTGACAGGAAGAGCAAAGTCAAGTGAGCACTGAGGCAAGATGACTAATGAGGAGGGAGTGACAGAGGAGGAGACTGAGTGTTACGTCAATGATTTCATCGATACTGGTAGTTCATCAACCTGAACAAACATTAATTTTAACTAGAGGATATTTTAGGGTTGTGTCATGATAGAGGGCACAGTTCAGTAAAGCTTTGTTTTTAAAAATAGTATATAAGTTCTGATAGCAGTAGTTATAAGTAGATTGCCCAGTTTCTTTTATCAGTCTCAGACACTTCTAGCTGTTTTGGGGAAAATTGTATGCCATATAGTTTACTCACAATTATTTTTTAGTAAGTCTACTATTACATTGCTTGTACTATGGTATACAGTATAGCTATGCACCAAAGCTAAAGGCATGCACTTTTCTTTGATGACTGCCAAAAATTGTGACAGCCAAAATACTCAGGTAGTAATGAGGACAGATTGTGTTTTTGTTCCTGCCCTTTTTAAAGCATAAAATAAACATTTTGAAAAAGACATGTCACCGCCACGTTCAATTATTATTTCTTAGATGCACTGCACAAAGAGATGAACAGACTGGCTTGAGAGAACAAGCACAGATCAGCATGTAAACACAGAGCATGAGGTGAATCAAACCGGATGTAGTGGCCCAGCAGAGGAACAATGCTGTGAAACGCGGACGCAAAGGTGTTAGGTTAGTAATGACAATGACACAGAGACGTAGAGGAGCTTCAAACTGCTAAGCAGGAGAAGCTTCAGACTGACAAACACTCGCAGTGTAATTCATGCAGGAGTGACACACAGATGGATCCCACCTCTGCCACCAATTTGGACAGACATTTCTAGGAATGTGAGGGCAGAGGAGGCTGATTTGCTGTGCCAACAAAAGTAAAAAGCTGTGTGCTCTCCTGTCATCCACAGCAACACTTTTCTTCTACACTGAACACCTTTGACAAGACCGGAAAAAAAAAAAAAAATCCTGGACTTGTACACTACAGAAAACAAGAGCGAGTCTCATCAAGTTGATTTGTACAGGACATAGTCCAAAAGCAGATGGTAAACAAATATTTTGAAACCGTGTTTCCTTTGATATTCAGGATGGGACTTCACTGTCTGATTTGTAAGCCAGTGCCAGCGACAACTGCATTTTAGAAGCGCTGCCAGATATATTACAAGGGGGAACTGGAGCAGAACAGCTCTCTGGCAATGCACCATGGACATTATGCAAATACCATAAGAGAACATATTAGCTAGTCTATCGGTTCCCCTCAGAGATGCCTCCACCAAATTGTCTTAGAAGTCGCAGTGAGCTCCCACTGAGCCGAGGAATGGGTGAATTTAAATCAGGGTGACGGAGCAGCCTTTCTGACATTTTGTACTGCTCTTTCTTCCTTTGAAATGTATAGATTCAACATACTGTATATCACTAAATGTCTCTTTATTTGTGCCTCCTGCAGCAGTTGCATGCAGATACCAGATACAGTATCTGATCATCACACATATGCTTTAATGAAGATGCATTTAATCGGAAAACCCTGTAGTAGTAGTTCATTGAAAGGCATTTGGTGTAATGTCCCATAATACTTGACATGCACATCTCCAACTGAGAGTATGAGAACAAGTCAAAACGGCTGGATCAACAACACTGACAATGGCATATATTTCCAGTAATAGCCTCGATGTTTGTTTTTAAAGAGGCTGTGGCACTGCATGCCATTATAGGGCTAATGATGTACGATTGTCATCTCACACATTGCAGAGTTAATTGGGCCTCTGTGATCATGCCTAATGGCTTTACCAGGGAATTATTGACACAATGATGTGGGCCGACGTGCTACAGGTTGGTGAATAAATAAATAAGCAAGCCCCCCCCCTACACCCACCCCTTTCTCCTCAGACACGGAGCTCGTCAATCTTGGCAACTGCCTCTGGAGCAGGCCAGTCAGTTAACATTTTAGAAAATGGCTGCCCATTAATAATAAAGGCATATTAACATAAGTGAATTCTGCTGTGGTGTGGGTTTCACTGGAACAGTTATTAAAGTCCAATTTGGCCCCATTAATAATGCATCCACCTTTGACTTTTTGATATCCAGATTATGTGGTATTACTGTGGCTATACATTATTTATTAACCACTTTCAATTGGGGACCTTGATGACTTCTAATTGTTAGGTGGTGGTGCCATTAAGTTATCCCTGATGAGGCTTGTCAATCAAGATGCATTTTCCCGACCTCAGTGTCCAACCGACTACGCGTACACACACAGTGCACGCAGTCAGAGCCAGGTGCCAACAGTGCCAACAGTGCCACTGTGCGGGACAAGGGCATAGTGCTCCACCCCACAGCCCTGCCGAGACACAGAGGTCTGACTCCTGTCCATCATGTCCATTTGAAGTGTTGCAGAGGGGAGTCTAAATGGCATGGGCCGTGCTGTTAGCGAGGCTTGGCTTTAAAAGTTAATGGCTCCCGTACTATGCTGAATGACACTGGAAGGGTGAGCGATTGTCATGCCTCCATCCTCTGGGGGCCTTTTGTCAGTCAGTCACTCAGATAGACAGACAGCAGCACATGCACAGCCATACAGATACACCCAAGCATACATTGTATATGCTCTATACACTGTACAGTATGCACTCATGGACAAGTGCATATGCAAGCAGAAACATGCAATACATATTTGTAAATGTGCAAGCACATTATGCTGAAGAAACAACAAGAATGTCAGCTTGAAAGGCAGCATGCCGTAACTTTTCTGATGACACACATTGTGCTGTACAAATGGCGAGACAATGACAACACATCCCCCTCAACTTCGGGCTATTACAATCATGCTGAATAGCATGTCATTCTGTCCAGCATGTTGAGATTTTATTGCATGGCAGATCAGCCCAAACTAATTTGAAAACTGAATGACAATCACTTGCCGAAGAACGTCCCTGCTGCACAGAAAGGGCTGAGTAACAATTTGTGCACAGCAGAGTAAAGAGAAAAAGGGAAAAGGAAAAAACGAGCGTGAATGAATTCGGCTCCCCTGAGTGCAGGCAAGAAATGGAATCAAGATAAAAAAAATTAAAAAAAAGAGGAAGTGAGATATCTCGTTAAATACACTGGAATTGGATACACACAGCAGCACCACACAAAGGCACACCCCCTTACACACACCCGCGTGCACAGACACACACACACACATACATCGCTGAAACACAGAACCAGCTGAGCACACAGTTTTATGCTCCACACATCCGAAAACTTACAAGTGATGCACATATTTTTACACGATTAAACACCATCTTTGGGATCCTACCTGGGTTTTATTAATTGATATTTAATCAGAGCTCCGTGGGGAGAGGCTTTCTGGCAAATAAAAGGGACCTCATGTTGAATTTGGCAAGCACTACATCCCAAGAGCTGCACTAGCACCAGCTGTATGTGACTCTGATGATATGATATTCAGCAGTTCTGTTAACAAGGATGAATCTGGTGCAAAGTGTACTTCTTGGATGTTCTAAGGTCGTCTCGATCACTTCATCAGACCACCTTTAATTTGCCACCACTTAAAAGGATTAGACCAGGTCACACATTCATGAACTGCAGTTCTCTACAATAGTGGCAAATCAGACTGATAACACAAAGGATAGTGGAAATGGAAGAAATGGTGAAGCTATGCAGGGCGCCAATAATGTGTAAGGTAGAGCTTAATGAATCTACGCTATAGATCCAAAGTCCTTTTTAAAGGGTAACCAGTTTAAATCCACCATGTAGATTCATGTTTTCATCAATGTTTTGGGTAGATTAACCGAGATGTTGCTCTCTGCTTCTTTTTATTGATTTTTTTTTAACTGAGCATATATACGCTCACTTGCCAGTGTAACTTTCTGATGGGAAACTTGTTTCATGACAGGACATACTGACATGAAGTATTTTCCACTAATTACAACAAAGTGTGCTCTTTGTTTACAAGACTGACAAGATGTAACTCTCGCCACATCAATGATGCATTTATCATTTTCCTATATTTAAAGTATGATTAATGGCAGTTTTATGATGGTTAATTAATCATTAACTAATAGTTTGTTAAGGTCTTGTTAGAGACATTATTATAAAATGTTGGCATTAATATTCATGCCCACTGAATATTCATGTCCATCCTTGCCCATCAGTATGCCTGCTAGGCGCCAGTAGAAGGCCAACACTTATAATTGGCAATCTTTTCCTGTTGGTTGACAGTACAGAGGAGTCATTTCCTTGCATTCAAATCTGCGAGTTGCACAAAGCCGGCTTGTCAACTTTCCACTTCATTACAGGTCAAGCAATAGACTCATTTCTCTCAGGCGCATCGCTCCCATAATTGTTTTCCACCTCTTCTTTCGTAGCCAATTTACATGTGCTCCCTCGCTGGGTGTAATAGAGACAGAGGAAGGAAAGCCGAAAATGCTCCTGCTTTTCACTTCCACTCACCGTCCATTAACAACCTGACACGTGGAACGCAAGAAGTAATATGAATTTTGTTCGCCTTTCTGTGGCATTTGCTTTGAGGCATATGATACAGTATGTTAAAGTGAGCTGGGAATCCGATAGAAAATTATGATGTAGAACATGGAAGAATGCAAGGCATACTTTTTATTTTTTTAAGTATTTAAGTATACTGTAAGTATTCCCTATAAGTATAAATCCATTAAATAAAGGTCATGTGAAATCAAATGTGATTGCCATGGTGTAAATGAAGGAACAAACACCCCATTTAGGCTCTGAAGACATTAGAAAGAATAGTTCAGAGCTCATAGGAATGTTAAATCAGGAACAAAAATCAAGCAAATGGTCTATATTTTGTTCCATTCAGGGTTATTCTTTTGTCCAGCTGACAGTCAAATGCCTATCAATATCCAGTGCCTATAAATATTAGCTGTCCTGCAACAGCTTTTTAATTGGGGCCTTGGCCTAATACCCCGATTGCAGTGGCGGTCATTTATAAATGAACACAGCAGACAAAATGACCAATTGAAGCACGGATACCGTGCATGCAATTATCTTGATTTAATTAAAAACACGACAACTGCGTGGTCCGCAAAGAGAGAGAATGAGGCATCGGAGCGGAATACACCAGATACGAATTCAAATATTACACACCAAAATGGAAACTGCCCCCAGTCTACCCACAGGCTGCCATGGGGAAAACCAACACGGAGGCAGAGGAACCAGCGTTATTAGGGAAATATGAAAATATTAAAAGCACGGTAACAAAACACACAAATAAAATCTATTTATTTAGAAGTGAAACGGAAGCAGTTTTCACTTCTGTCTTTATCAGATATTTCAAAATAAAAAAGATATTTAAGTTCACACTGTCGGGGACGCCATAAACCTGTGTGCTCTCTTGGCACAACACCAACTATAGAATCACAATATCAGCTAATGAATGCTTCATATGTGCCTATGCCATATCTCCAGCCTACAGCCTGCTTTTAATGACACTAATCTATTTTCCTGACATATCTGGATACTTATTTTCAGCGTTGGGACATTCAGGTTTACGCAGTATATCTGCACACTTGGGAAAGTGTGAGAAATACAATGGTTTGGTTTCAAACTTCACATTTGAGGTGGATCCAGACATTGGACTACGGTAGAATAAGACAGTGACAAAGTTTTTTAGAAGTGACAGTCCACAAAGAATTACTTGAAATATTGGAATGGTTTTGAAGAAACAGCTACACACACCAAGCCTGTTCTTTTCCCCCACAAAATGTAGGAGGGTCACAATAATGAAACTTCATCTTCTTCAACAGATTAAACCCCACAATGTGATACATACTCACTTAGACACACGGACACTGTACAATAGGTACTGGCATTAATTTATTCATTATTTCATCAGTGATGCATATTTAATTTCAAAATCTTGCTCCGAATTTTTCCCTCAGCATTTTTAAATCATAGTGCTTATACAGCATCCTTGTATCATCCTCTCTCTGTTTCACTCCTGTGTGTGCCTTTATAAATCATCATCCTTCTGAAGTCATAGTGCTGCGATAATCGTGCCCCCTCTCTTCCGAAAATCTCTCTCATCCGCTTTCCCTCCCACGCTCTTCATCCTTGTCTCAAAACCCCATTTCTAGGTGCCAACTGGCAGCGGCAAGCGGAGACAAGTTTCTCTTATGTCACCCTACGCACAGACTGCGCTATAATGCTAATTCACCACGACAACAATTTAGCATCGTTACTATAAATGTTCGACATGTTCCCGAACTGTTCCCATCATGATTGGTACCGCAATTACACAAAGAAAGGAGCTGACAAACCGAAATATGACGCGAGCAAACCTTACTCTTGATTGCATCAGTAATGCAGAATCAACTGCAACAGACGCAATCTGGCAAAGCAGAATCAGGATTCACTGTGGTTGTGCATGTGTGCATTTTAAGACTGCTTGACCCAAAGGATTGCTAGAAGGTATGGGGGGATTTAAAACCTGGTTGCTTGTCACTGCTGCCTTATTCTCCCTTTTTCCAAAAAGCAATCTGGTACTTTCTTGGACTATCAAAGAACCGTCTTTTTCTGTGTTTTTTTTTTTCTTAATGTCTGACAATTTCTGTTTCATCAGTGAGTGACTGGATTTGTGCTTGGTTGTATGCATTTTATCATAGACGAGCATGTGTGACTCCCCTTTCTTGCACAAGCCTGCTGTTTTGGCAAACTTGTGACAAACTGCTATCAAACAACTGATGGGAGCGTTTCATTTTCCATTTCACCCGACCACGAGGCTGTTTTCCTGGCTGTACTGCAGAGAGACCTTCACAAGGCCGAGCTTTTAATTGCTTCTTCGCGGGGGGCTCGTCTTGACAGTGCCACACATCCTTTCTTTTATGGAAAAAAAAAGGAGAGAAATCTCAGAAATAGCGGCAAAAGGATTTCTGCCTACGCTTGATCTCCCCTGTGGAGTTTGTCAAACAAAAGAGGATCCTTTAATTTGGTCGCAACGGGGGCCTTCCACTATACTCGGCATGCTGAAATTCTGGGAAGAAAAGTCAGCTCTCCCCCTAATGTCCCGGAAGAGTCCCGTGACCTCACAAAGTTCATGAACATGACTGTGACTATGAATATAATACAGTCAACACTGTCTTTTATTACAGCGTGATCTTCTTATTTTACAATGTGACACCAGTAAAGGAAACACGCCGTATTTAGTCTAGGTTTTTTATGACGAGGTGTGTGTTTCACCAGGCTCACCAAACCACCTGAGTACTTCAACTTTTTCTTCTTCTTCACGCTGCGAGACTCGCACCTGCACCACGACCTCTGCAAGTCTCCATGGGAACTGGCACAGAGGAAACTGTTTCTCATCCTGTGCCGTTTGACACAGGAGATACTCATTCTGTGTGGTCTCAGTGGTGCAAAAACGTATGCAGCGAATGTGCCAGGTTTACCTTTAAAATGATGAGCTGTAAATCCATCCGTGTTGGTCACATGTGGCTCTGCTCCATCTGCTGCATCAATATATCCTCAGTGTGTGAAACAGAGAGAACACTTTTAAGAAAATTGCCTTTTAAGAGAGCTTGCGTTTAAATTTAATGGTACAGAGAACAACCTGACTTGTCATGTGTAAATAACACAATAAAGTGATTTTTGAAGACTTTAAATTAACACGCCACCTGTACGTGATTGTGGTGTGCATGGTATATCCTGCAAACATGACACTGAATCAAATGCATGTGTTTCCTGATCAATTCTTTTCTTTTTTTGATTATTTTCTAAGCAACATGTACAGTAGGCTCATGGATGGAAATGCTATTCAAATATATGCATATATTTTGCATTTGAATATACTGCATAAGAGTGGGTGTGAGCATGAGCATTTTCTCTTTTACCTTTTGAGAAAAAAAAGTATGCCTCCACACTCTGTCTCTTCAGTAAAGTAGATTTGTTGTGCTCTCATGTGGTCCTTCTTCCTTTTAAAGTGGTCTAAGGTGTTTTGAAAGAACCTGAGTGGCTGAGTGATCCATTTGCCCAGCAGGAGCTGCTGCTCTGTGGGGAGTTGGAGGTCTCAGTGTCCCTGGAGTATCTTGATCCCCTCTCATCCGTCTCCCCATGCACCTGTGTGCTCTCACTCAAAGCCCCTCTCTGACTGTGCTGAAAGCCAAATGGATCCCGGTTAGTCTCGCTCTGGGGCGCGCCTTTGCCATGTCAGGCTTAATATGGTGTTAAGGTTCAACTAGCTAATTGAGCCACACTGAACTAATGTAAGTGTCTCACAGCTAGGGAATACCTCATCACTGAAACATCATTTCTTCATTCATGTGATCGTGATAAAAAATATTTATCATTTTATTCCATTTCCTCCTTTACATTCATTTGGCTGATCTGTATTCTGTAGTTTCACACATCATTTCTGAATCATAGACTGTATATGAAAGCTGGATGCTACAGCGACGTCACCCATTTGTTTGTGGGCCGCTGTTTTGAAGCCCCCAGTTTGGCATTTCATCTTCTTTTGGAGGTAATTGGATCATATTTGGATGGAAGGGAGGAGCAGCAGGGAAGCATGGGGTGGATCTGACTGAAAACCACAGGACAGCTTGTCAATCTCTCCAGCCCAGACTAGTCAATCAAGCCAGACGCAACCCCAAAACATACCTCCAAGTGATGCTAATATTGAAAAATACGTAATTTATTGTAGTTTTATTAAAGAAAATCATTCAGAATATAGGTAAGTTGTTTAATTAGTCCAAAGGCCTATTTCTGTTCAGCACCTTTTAAAGCTGCAATTTTTTCCTTGTGCCTTTTATTTCACTTCTCCTTTCTACTTTCCCTTATCAACCTGCTTTTCATTTCAACCAGGCTAATTAATATAAATATCTAATATCCAATCTGAATTCTAATTACTATCAAATAAGTTGTGCTTTTGTTGGGTTGCGTTAATTAGCCTTTCCCTGGTTTGAAATCACCGCTGTAAAGTCTTAAACCCCCTGTCTTAAACACTACTGTATACAATATGCATTGTGTGTATTGCAGTGTGAAGACAACTAATAAATTGAGTGCTATATCCATAGCAGCAGCATTGATCATCATCAAATGAAAAGCATGTGGTTGCTCTGTAACTGGAGCACACCAGCTAATAGTCATCTGAGAAGCTGGTGTACAACAAGAGTGTTCGCTGGCTAATGGTATCTTTGAGAAGCAGCTGGGGGGATTCAGATGTATGCAACAATGAAAATGTATGAGGACAGGAGGTGCAGTATAAATCGTGTGTTGTGTGACGTGTGCTGTAGTTGACAGGCAGTTTGTGGCGCCTCTGAGACAAATGAATGTTGCCTGTTGATTTTTGCGTGGTGGAATACTGCAGGAATCAGCCTGGGCACTGCTCATTCTGTCATCTCTGGCAATGAGAATGAATGCCAGACATTATGCTTGATCAGCTATGACCACTCCATCCGCCCTCAGGAAATGTTGACAAATACTTAAATCACACATTTTGACTGAGTTTGCAGCTCTGCACTACAGCGCCCCAAAATCTCTCCATTCCCCTCATCCCCCCCCCTTTTCTCTGCTTTCTCTCTCTTCATCTGAGAATATGATTTGTCATGGTGACTGAGAGAGGAGATAGAAAAAAATGTTTACTTCAGGAAAAAAATGTCTCTAACGTGTCTTAATGTATTCTTTTAAAAGAATTGACGCAGTGGCACGGAAAAAGATTAATTTATCACGCCATCAAGCACAGGAACAGCTGCAGAGAAGGATGGGTGTAAATTGCGAGTCGCTGACAATGCCTGCGTTACAGATGGATTTCTCTGTCTGCGTTTCATATTGAGATGCGGGGTGTATGAGAGGAGGGGAAGGGAGGGATGGGAGAGAAAAGGGGTTAGCGGAAAAAAAGCAATTTTGTCAGCTTTCGTCCAAACTTTGTGACGGGGGTAATTTTGATCCATTAGCTCTCAGCTGCTCGCCTTGGCCAATTTTCCATCTTTCTCACTTTCACAAGATCTGCTCCAGGGAAAAATACCTTTGGCCTTAATGGAATCTGTTTTCAATGCAAAATGTGCGTGCAAACATATCTGTTGGATGCCTCGCCTTCCTACTAACCCATTCTGTTGTTTAAGTCAGTGTGAAATTGTATGTAAGGGTGTGGATTGTTAACAGAATATCAGGCTGCTCTTTCTTTAACTGGAGTTAAAAGTTTTATGACAATTTGAGAAGTTTTAGGAATTGCTCCAGCAGTGGATCTGCCTAGAAAAGCCTGGGAGATGGGCAGGAGGCCAAGAAGCCGCCCCCTCAAAACTGGGATTGTGAGATGACAATAACAGGCAAGATCAAAGGGAAATGGGGAGAAGGGGGTGAGATGCTGGAGAGCCACCTTCAAAATCGCATCAATGGCTGAGCGAGCGTGGCAGCATTTAAGATGCTATTTGTAATATCTTTGTCCCTCAGCCCTCATAATGGAAAATAGAAGTGAAGGCAGCTACGATTCACTAAAGGTGTTTATTTAGGAAATGAATTTTTATGGTTATGTTTCGATTAAGATGCCTTTCTTCTCGGTCCAGATGAAACTGTGCAAGGACATGCAAATATTACAGCCACAAAGTGCACATACCTAAAGCTTGAAGTGATGTCAGTAAAATAAAGCATTACCAGGATGAACTATATATCGAGTGAGTCACAGATTGTGGCACTTCAATACCTTTTCTCGAGTTACCGGATTTGTTTTGAATAGAGAAAAGGGCACCATTCATTCCCTTTCAGACATTTCTCCGAATCGTTCCTGCCCTCCAGCATTGTTCTTCATGCAGCTTCTTCAGGCCAACCCTTTTCAAATGGTGACAATTATACAGCCACAATCATAGAGCCAGAGTTCTCTCTCAGACTACAGCTCAGGGCTAACTTCCTGCTGTACCTCCCAGAAGGAAGCAGTGCCTCCGTTAACACAAATTTTTCTATTTTTTGAAAGAGGGATTACTCCACAGTATATCGGTCCACATTTCCTGGACTATTCCATCACCAGCTCCTTGGATTGACCACCCATGTGGTGCAGCACTTGGCTGAACTGTGGACCTGTTTTGAGATTTCTTCACTTCAGATTAGAAATGCCAATTATGTCTTATCAAGATGGAGGGTCAATAAAATATTGAAGCAACACTGTTTACTCCGATTAAGCCTCCAAGTGCCAGATGGAGATTATGGGACAGTTCAAATTCGAGTTTGGCGAGAAATAGGAGCACTGTTGAATTATGGATCACACGGCAGGCCTCTGGGAATGCAAAGAATAGATAGGGGAGGTAATCCCAGAATGCTGAGGGCCCTGCGAGGGAGGAGGGAGACAAGGTGCGATAGGAGAAGTGAAAAAAAATCTGTGGAGGGAAGAGTTAGGCATCTTGGTTGGTTTACCTTCAGCTAGTATCTTTTTATCCGTGAACTAATCTCTTCTTTGGAGGCCCCGCTTTAATTTGTGGAAATATAATGTGTCCAGTGTCAGTTTCCTTTCCATTGCGGATGAATACTGCATTTGCATTTTTAACACACACAGTCACATCAGAAAAAGCCCTGGCACCGCGCCAGGTCTCAGGAATGAATTTGCTTTGGGATTATTTTCAGGTAGCTGTAAAAAGTAAAAGGTAAAGAAACTGATTTAATAAAGAAAACATGTTGTCAGCTGGCAATCTCTCCTACTTCAAACATAATTCAATTTCCCCTATGAAAGGAGATACCACTTTTAATTAAATTTGTTTTAGCTTTCTTTGAAGGTGCAATAGGTGACAGACCTCAATTATAATGTACTAATTAAAAAAAAAAACACAAGTAAATAAATAAATAATTGAATATACTGGAGGAGAAGGGAGAAAGTGTGTAACTCGTGGAGCTTGTGAAGTTCCTGCTATCTCATCATTCCCATTAAAAGAAGGGAGAGCAGCTCAAATTGAAAGTGACGGTGAAGTCTTTAGGAGGCGGCCTGTGATTTCCAAATTATCATATTTTCCGAGTCAATAATAAAAAGCTTATGATAGTGCTAGCTATGCTGACAGGCTTTAATAAGATAGGGTCGCTGGAGCGCGGCAGACCGAGGGCCAAGCAGTTGTGTGCACTTGCCTACGTATCGGTGTGTGTGTGTGTGTGTGTGGGGTGTGTGTGTGTGTTTGCTTATGTGCATCATGTACAGTATGTGTGAGTCGTGTGAGTCATGTGATTTCAGGCAGTCGCGGGGGGAGGAGGATGACAGTCTGCCAAAACACTGTCAGTTCAAACTTAGAAAATGTAAAACCAACAGAAAATATACATCTAACTCAGACCCAGTCCAGGGAGTCCTGTATGTATATTTTTCTGTTTTTGTTTACAAGATATTTATGCATGACACTGCAAAACCTGCAGCTACTTTTGAGCTTTAGTGACGGAGTTTCATTAGGTCACTTCAGCAGACAGCCTTAGAACAAATACAACTCCCACTACCATGCACAGCTATTAATCCATAGTAATATTGTTAAAATTACTTTAGTCACACAGCATATAGTTATTTTATGGCATGAATGTTATGTAGCTCGCTCAGCTTGTGGAAACTTGTTCAGCTTGATTGGTAATGAAAGGGACCCTGCTGCTTGATGCTTGTCGTAGTACATGGACTAAAACATTGAATATGGTAAAAGTTTTCACACAGTTTGGGAATAGCATGACTGCTTCCATCACTGCATGACTATAGCAGTGCCACATACTGTATGATGCATGGGCTACGGTATCTAGGGACTTCACTGATACCATATTAGGAGGAAAGATAAAAACTAACAGGTCCATTGGGCACAAGTGTAGATCCTTCATTAGGGCACTGCTCATTGATTTCCCTGTTGGTAATCTCACACTGATGAAGTGAGTGGGTACAAATATGCATGGCCCAGTGATTACCTTGACCCCATCCTATCTACAGCCATTAAGAAGAGGGTGGGGGTGGGGGGGGTGTTGTGTGGGGATAATTGTCCCCGGGGAGGTCAAGAGGGAAGTTTTTGGGGGTCCTAAAGATGTGTGTGCTTTCAGTATGTAGTCATTATGGTGGATATGGCCTGGTGGTACAACAAGAGATGCAATCAATGCTCTTGAAAGAAGAGCGTGTCAACAATCTGACATACACGAACAGTTAGCATTTACACAACCACTTTTCACCACATATCTCGAGGGAAACTTTCCACACAGGGGCACGAGTTCATTAGCTGAATCCTTGTGCTGCATTGAACACGGAGGGTTACTTGCTTTTCCAGTGAGAACAAGGACAAATCCATGGCAAAGATCAACCATAGCACATCATGTTCTCAGGTAAAGCAACTGTCACTTAGGACAGAGAGGAGCTGTCACATTCTTGACAAAAAGGCCCTGTGATGACTACTTTTGTTTGGTCATTTTAATAGCAAAAATATCATGGACACTGTCTCACAATTTGATTTATGTGGTTGAAGAGTGGTTACATCGATATATGAGAGAGTCTCATTAGAATGGCCCTGCCACTCCAGTGACAGCCACAGGAGCCTGTTATGAAAAGCAGGCACTGGCCTGTCCTTTCCAATAACCTTTCCTGGGAAGGAAGAAGACAGGGAGAGACAAAACAGGTAAAGGAAAGAGAAAGACAGCTGGGGAAGTAGAGAGAGAGACCGGTTATGGTAGCGGTTGGTGGCATTATCGTCTAGATGGCTGACAGGGAGGTCTGAGTCTAAAGCCCTCTCTCATTAGATATGCGAGCACATTAGCGGGGACGGCTGTCTTACTAAAGGTCAGGGTTGGAGGATGCTGGGACGATGCTGAGGCGCGAAGCGATGAGCATCCAACCTTCGGGCTCACCTCTTTGAACTTCAATCATTTTGGCCTGGGCTTAATAGGTCCCTGGGGAGGATCAGAAGCAGAAAATAAATGGCGAAGGGAGGGGAGCCTTAATGGGACGTCACGCCACCTTGACATTTTAATTAAGACTTCCAGCCATTAGCATGCCTGAAGTTGGACGAGAGTGGAGCCAATGTAAGAGCAAATGGCACGATGTATCATTTTTTTGAGTTTGTGTGTGTGTAACACGAAAATCCACAGGGCAACATGATGGTGACATAAGAGGATTGACCAAGGTAACATCATGATAATGCAGATAATTCTTTAGGTGGTGATCCAGAACATTACTGTATGCATTATGTGACTGAGTACCATATTTGTATACAATATGATATATAATTAAGTGGCAAGCATTTTCATTAGGAATTATTGCAGCAAAGAATCTTATTCTTAATTGTGCATCACTGCTGTGGTGTTTCCCCTCCAATTCTCCAGCATTAAACTGAGCTGAGTTCATGAATTCTTGATGAGAACACACAGTTTAAAACATTGCTAAGCTGCAGCTCCAGCAGCAGCTTAGTGGTTCTCAGAACTGGTGCACGGTTGTGTAGATAGTGAAAATTGTTGCGATGAGGAAACACTTTTAGTTTTAGTCAAATAACATATGGAATTAAAACATTTGAATGATATAAAGGGCATGCATGTGTCATTAAAGCAGTCAAATGCACATTCATGCATACATTACTGCAGACTGCATAGTTTTAAAGAGCAGAGATGCAAGGAGTGCAATCATCAAATCAGGATTGTATTTATGACAGAACACTGTAAATAATTTATCCTCTGTGTAAAAGTGTGATGTTTATTAGCTGCTTCGGCCTTTCGAGAAATGTTAGCTGCTAAATTAATTATGGGCCACCAAACCTTATTAAGGTCTGCCAATATTCAACCAGGAAGATTTCAGCTGAAAGGCAATTTATAGCTAAAATACTAATAAAGTACTAACATATTAATTCATATTCAGAGTATATTGAATATAGATGCACACACACTGTTCGTCGGAACATGCACTCACTCTCCATTGTTTTATTATTCTTCCTTTCAAATTGCAGCCAGTCTGTGTGATGAACTTACTGTGCTTCTGTCTACCACCAAATCTGACAAATCCTGTCTTGAGCTAATAAGAAAGGAGGCAGTATCGATCTACGGAGCCACCTAATCTATCACACCGCCTGAAGTTCCTCAAAAAATATTTGACCAAGGGCCTTATTCAATACTATTTTCTTTCTGGATCCACGGGATGAAACTGCTCTTCTTTTGCAAAAAAATAAAAAATAAATAAAAAAAAAATAAAAAAAAAGTGAATGATGACAGGTGTCAGGAGAGGATGAGATTTGCGACAGAAACTCTCTCTCTCTGTTGCCTTTCACTGCTGAAAGCTTCACTGACAACAGGAATAGTGTCTGCGCTCTCTAACCAATGATCTACAGACCATAACAGTCCAGATGTGTAGTCCCTTTTTACTTCCCCACTGCACTGAAATAGAGTACACTACAGAGGCTTCTGAATAGGTGGGTATCTGAACACAAAATATGCCCATTGTGATATGAAACAGCTTTAGTACTCTATGTGTGTCATCCTATCATCCCAGCTACATGTGAGTACAGACCTACATATAGTGTTAGACATGTTTAATAGCATTTTGTTACCTCAATTTTATACAAGGTCTTGTCCTCTGAGAGGGTCCAGGTCTACCTATACTCCCACAGCAGTTCAGACAAACATAGCAATCTTTATAAGTGCAGAGGGAAACTATTGTAAAGGCACTGACCCTGCTGAGAACGGGGCACTAATGGCAGTGCCTCTTAAGTCAAATGTGATAGCAACTGACAAGCCTCATCTCAAAGAGCACAGAGAACAAACTCCTGTGCTCTCCTGTACGGTGTACGACGGAGCTGGAGGATTGAAAGACTATACAGAACGTGATGTGTGTGAGGTATGATTTTTGATGTGGTATAGCAAATGAAATGTGACTGGATTTCCCTCGTCCTTTCTACTGACAAGGCATGAAAAACCAAAATATCCAGGACGCTTTGGGAGCCATGGAGGATCACATGACACACACTACATATGCTACAATACATCTATTTATGCTCTCTTGTAGCACACATCAACATACAACAACTTCAGTGATGTTACCAGGGGTTACTCAGTGTTTCGGGTCTTTCGAACATCATACACTCTCTCCCAGGCTAGGGTTGTTCAGTCCCCAGCTTGTGTCCAGGCAGTGCTACCTCGCCCTATATAGAAGTGAGAAAAGAAAAACTGAAGAAAATATATAAACGAGTACATTTATAATTAAATAACTGACATCATCATAAGTACTTCAATCTAGTTATTCATCAAAATACATTCATTCATTCATTCATCTTCTATAACTGCTTGTCCTGTGAAGGGTCTCGGGGGGTGCCGGACCCTATCCAGACCCTATATTTACTCGAACCCGGAACCTTCTTGCTGTGAGGCATCAGCGCTAACCACCATGGCACTGTGCCGCCTAAAATCCATATTTTTCTCAGTTTTATTTATTTATTTCATACATTAATCAAGGACGGTGGTGGGCGATGAATAAAAAATGAAGCACCTTACAACAGCAAAATGTCTTCATGAGGAGGTTGCCCAGTTCTTCCAGGCATTACAGTAATAGATACCATTCACCTTCACATACTGATAAAAAGAAAAGATGGTTTAGATCAGTGTTTTTCAACCTTTCTTGAGCCAAGGTACATGTCTTTTCATTGAAAAAATCACAAGGAACACCACCAACCGAAAATGTTAAAAAAATGAAACTCTGTAGCCTATAATAACAATATAAAGTCATTCGTGTCAAATTGTCTTGAATAGGAATCAAATAAACACAAAGAAAAAAGTCATATATATATATATATATATATATATATATATATATATATATATATACACAGACAGATATATATACACAGACACTTGACAATGGCATATTATTTGCAGATAATAATTCATTTGTTTTCAAAAAATGTTTTATAGACCAATTAGGTGAAATTGGATAATTTCCCACGGCACACCTGACGATCTCTCACAGCACACTTGAGAGGCACAGTGGTTGAAAAACACTGGTTTAGATATTCAGAATGACTGACTGAATGCCTCTATAGGCAAACCCACAGAGGCTAATCAAAGAAAAGCTAGCAAGGAGAGAAGGGTGGCAGGATTGACTGTCCACAAAATGTCTCTTACAGAAAGGAAAAGTACTTTACACAAATGAACGTGACAGCTGCTACTAACTTAAGAGAGCCAGCTTCCGTTATGCAGATTTAAGCAAAGCTTCTCAACCATAGCGCAGAGACACAGATCTGAAAGCTTGCATGTGTGAAATGTGTTTTTCAGCACAAACTATTAAAACTGGAGTTTAAATCCAAGCTTTCATTGTATGTCCTCTGGTGATTCTTTAGTGGAGCCCCAGGGAAGTAATTTAAAAGTTGGCAAAAGTGGTGTTTGACAGCATTCTCAGAAGACACGTGTGAAGGTTTGTCCATGTGATCCGAAACATAGCCTAATGACTTCAGAGGATAGAATAACTATCAGGGGGTTATGGGATATATACGTATATATCATGTGTTGCAACTTTTATTGCAAGGGACAGTATTGTGCATTGCAACAAGGTTTCAGGTCAAGTCACATTAGCTGTTCATTACGAGCGTTTAACACTAAGTCAGTCATGAAAAATAATCATCAATACTAATTCCAAGTACTTTGTTAGCACTACAGTCTCCTGGATAGCTATAGAACAGCTTTATATGCTTTCTTGGATCCTCTCACTGGGTTGTATTAGTGCTGTAGATATACTCTCAGGGTTTTTCCTAGCGTCAGAGGATTGATCTACACTGGTGGGAGGCTATTTTGTTTCCTTGCCGAGTGTTAAGCTATCAGCGTAATGATGAACCTGTGACAGAAGCCGCAGCAAACAGCCTCTGCGCAGAGAGTTATGATGCCAGCCATTAACAGATCGGCAACACAGGCACGGGAGATAAGTCCCCAGGGTGAGGTCCTGTGGCACAGACAGAGAAAAGCCTCTTTTTATTCTGCTTGCTTTTTCACCGACTTTTACTTCCTATCCATTTCTTTTCTCCAGGTCCTGATATATGCCCTCCATTATCAGTATTTGGACTCCTACAGTTTACTAAATGCCTTTATGAAGCCGCATATTCAACCTCAAATGTCCGCTTGTTTTTGTAAATGTAATGCTTTAGACACGCCAGTGAGAGGACATTATGTGGTGATTCCTTTTTGAATCAATTATAGAAGTATTACTGATAGCAAGGACCACAATTCCATATTAATACTTGATGGAATAGTTTTTGATAAATATTTCTGTTTTTGTTTTTTTTTTCTGCTTTATTTAAAAAATTTAGATGAGGACAATAAAATTTCACCTCTGCTAATTTGAAGAAGTTGTGAGGTACCAGAAGAATGTATTGTATCTCTACTAGTGTCACTGAAGCTCAATAATTAACATAGAAAAACCTTGTTTACATGTTAAATCTAGCCGATACGATTGTCACAGAGACAAGAACGTGCCCAGAAGTTTCTTCCTTCCAGCTAAGCTTGCCTGCTGGCTCTAGCTTCATATTTAGTAAACACATATTAAAGTGGTCTAGATGTTCTACCAAAGTGCTTATGGGCAATCCTCGCCAATTGGCAGCCGTCTTGGCATTTACTTGTAGTTAACAACAAGAGCAGGCCCCTATTTATACATGAATGTGGAGAGAGAAATAACTGCGATTTCAACGGGCAACCAGTCAAATCTAATAAAATGCTTGAAAAGTTTACTCAAAATAAAATTTAGAACGTTCTGTGTGTTTGCGTCAGTTCAACATAAATGACTCGATAGGTTTCCTTGTTTGGAAAATGACTGACTTTTGTTGAGAGGGGCGGTCTACAGCCATAATTTTTGGTGTTATGGACTTTTCCATAGATTTCTATTCATGATAGTTTAAGTGGTTTGGTTCTGAAAAAAAGATTGTGGTCTTTATATAGTAGCACAGGTTTGATTCCGCTTAGCATAGAAGGTAAAAAACTAACAACTTTTAGCTATATATAACTCATTCATTCATTCCTTCATCTTCTGTAACCGCTTGTCCTGTGAAGGGTCGCGTGGGGGCTGGAGCCTATCCCAGCTGTCATCGGGCGAGAGGCAGGGTACACCCCTGGACAGGTCTCCAGTCTATCGCAGGGCGTTATATATAACTCTTTGAAGCAGAGATCATCAGACCGAAATGTTGCGCTATTTTTAAAGTGGGAATTAACAATGGCAAGTCTGAGCAAACCACAACGCAACTAATGATTAGGGGTCTGAACTTTAAATGACTGGATTTGGATTTGGTCACCAGTTTATTTATATTATCATTAATTTTTTGTTTTTAGCTCATTCTCTTATAATGGACCCACATTTTGTATGGGTGTGGGCAATGTGAGCATCCAGCTAATCTGGTGCTGTCAGAATGGTCAACATGACTTTTTGACTGATACAGTTTATTACTCCAACACAATTCATGGATTTGGGCAGTCATCCGCTAGAGCGGATAATTGCGTTGTTTTATCCCAAACTTAGGGACCAAAATACTGAACTAATAAAGTTCATTCACACTTCTTCAGCCAAGTCAATTTCAGTTTGAGCTTAATGTTTGAAGTACTCCATTTTAATGACTGTCAAACAAACTTGCATATGCAACCGATAGCTTCTTAGCAAGTTTTGTAAGACACTGTTCTGAAAAACATAAACGTAAGAAAATCTATCATCTCAAGGTTTCATCAAAGTTTAGAATGAGATTTAGCTTTCATAATGAAAGCAATTTGGAGAAGCAGTCCACCTACGGCAAAACAGAATGGCTCTTATAATCCTGAGCATCAGAGCTGAACGTCACAACTAGTGCAGGCTCCATGTAAATGGGCTTAATCAAAAGCCTTACATCTGCTTGTGTCATAATTCCGATGGAAGGTCATTACTAGTTTGGGGAGCAGCTGAGCATTTCTCCATTAAAAAAAGGAGAAAAAACTAATTAGTTTGCACAACAAAAAAACAAAAGGGCTAAAACATGGCTGCACTGTGGGCTATCTCGCAGATAACTCTCTTAGCCAGACACGTTTCGTAATTAGTTTTTCCCCTCCACTGGGATATTCAATAACCTGCAGTTGGAGTGATCGAAGAAGAGATAGTGATACTTATCTCAAATGTTTTCTCGCCACAAAAAAAATAATCCTGTCATTCAAAAGGAGAGGATTAAAACTAGAAAGAGGGCTCATGTTTTTTTGCTGGTAAACAGGTTTTGAAGGAGGGACATTTCCTCATGGGTTTAGCAGGGAAGCATATTTATTGCACTCCAGTTCAATCTTTCCATCCCTGCAGTGCTCGCTCATAATTTTCACTTGTTTGGAAGTAAACAAGGTTGCATAAAGAACTTTAAACATAAAACTGAAATGATAAGTTGCTTAAATGAGGCCAGGGACAAGCATTTGAGAAACTTTTAGCATGAAGACTACTTTTGATAAGCACTAGACAGTAATACTTTTAAATATAGGATTTTTTTCATAGCACAGTCCATATGTGTAAATTCAGACAACATAAATGAACCTTCTCTCTTGTGGAACATAAAGACAACAGCCATTATCATCACCAATCTTTCTGTCAGTATGTATGTAGCCCAGACAATGACCACCGGTTCTCTGCACTGATGGACAGATATGTTGGTGCATTCGCATGTCCAGAGTCTGGGTGATGTGATTTCTTCCGACAGCTTGTTTGTTCTCATTCCACCTGGCTGGAGCCAACCTCCGAGCCTCACCACAGGACAAGGCAGCTACTATGCAAGCAACAAAACATACAGCTTAATAAGCCATTCTTAGGTGCCCTGTCAGCCAAGTATTACTTTGTCGTCCATTCTTTCAAAAATGGTTGCAGACATATTTTGAATGGAGGTAGAGTTTGTCATGTATTTTCAAAATAAAACAATCCTGTAAAATGAATATAGCACTCTGTGAGCTCTGAGCTAAAATCCTGTTTGAAATTAACATTTTAGCAGCATTGCATCCCTGTAGCCCTCAGTAACCTGTCAAAGCATGCAATACAAGCTCCAAGTTGAAGTTAATTTGAAGATGCTATGTCAGTGTCATGTTTTGCCTCACCAAAGTGTAAAAGTGTAAAATCTATCTATCTATCTATTTATCTGTCTATCTATGTAGTACATACCAGCAGGGAGCTATACTTTACAGAATAGCAACAAATTTGCTTCTGTTGTGTAGCGTTGTTGTTGCGACTCTTGTGAAAGACTTTATTTTAACTGAAACCACGATTAGTACTTTTGTTGCCTAAGCCTAACCAAGAGAAAACACACATCATCAGAAATTAGCAGCACAAAACGAAAGTGTACAGTGAATAAAAATGAATTAAAAATGGTCAAACACAAGAACTGAACCTCAGTCTCCTGGGTGAAGATTCTACATGCGACTGTAAAGTATTTCTACCTGTTCCACGATACTGCATTGTCATACACATGTATACTTTTGACGCCTTTTATGCTTGCGTCCTCGTCAGTCTGGCTCTCTGTGTAAAATGCCACCCACAAGCTAGTCAGTGATGTGTCTTTTTTATGAGTCAGATTAATTTTGTTTCTACTTCCTGCTTCACTTTCTACTTCCTGCTTCACTTTCAACAATGGCGACTGAAATTTTCCCCCGAAATTTCACCGAAGATGAGTCATACAAATGTTTGTATCTCCGAACCTCCTCAGTTAACCTTTCCCCGATGTGTTCCATCTTTATTGATCCAAAAAAAATCAATTTGAAAATTGTGGAGACCGAGAAGCAGAAATGTGCTACTACCAAGAGGACCAATCACAGCTCTTCTGGTCTGCGTCGCCACGATGTGTAGTTTGAATGGATTTCTGGGGAGGTGCACGTCAGGCTACAGCGTTAGGGTCTGTGTGTCTTTACGCAGAAGATTTCCTGTGATCCTGGTTAATCTACAATGCAGCGACAGAATCATGTTACTGCTATTGATATTGCTTGAGTTTCATTTCAGTTAGGCTTGTGGCGTGACAGCATGTATGGAATGATAGTTGGATGGTTGTGCAATCAGTCATTTCCCTGAATTTTCATGTAACGCTACCTACAGGTTGACTTTGACTGAAATGTTACAAAACAAGGTATCCCAAAACATTGTCCTGCACCATCGCCAGGTCAAACGTTTGTCCGGTACTTTGGTTTATGACCAACCACTTACAAATCTTTAGTAATAACATTCTCTCCAGCCTCAGCTTCTCTTTAATGTATGTTAGCTTTTTGGATTTCCAGTCTAAGATAGTGGTCATGGTAATGAGCTGTGTTGAAATTCCTGTAGCTATTTCACATTAAAGTTCTGTTTGTGTCCACAGTCTTTCCACTGTAATTGAGGCTCAAACTCAAGTGATTATAAAGGAGTCGGGTACACTCCCCCCTGCTGCCTGGAATGACTTTAAAAGTCAAATGACCAAACTCAGCTTCAAAACAGTTTTTAAGCATGACAGAGACATGAATCTTTTGCAAACTGTCATTACTTTTAACTGCAGCCCTGGTTACTTTGGAAATCATTGGACTGTTTTTAAGAAATGGATTTGGTGCCTGTGTGCAGCCATGTGGTGCCATAACGAGAATGTTTGTGCGATGACTGATGCATCTGTTTTTATAATCCTGCCTGCTATGCATCTCCACAAAGTGCTCGGCTGTTTACAGAGACATCAAACCAAATCAATAGGCTGTGAATGGACAGGTCACTAAACACTCACTCCCTCATTAAGACAACCAGCTCATATTTTAAACGCACACGTGGGCACATACCCACACTGCAAATCCACTCACGGTCGAGCATACAAAAGAAGGCAGAGAGAAAATACACATTTTCAACCATTTCCAGTCTTTTTGCTGCAAAGTCACACACGCAATAATACACGCTTTTCATTGCTTCTCACATCTCTATTTATGACATACATGTATAGTGAGACATATTACTCGATAAATGTTTTTTTGTTTTGTTTTTTGTTTTGTTTTTTTTAAAAAAAAGGTTCAATACCGTGTTGTTGGAGGCATAAAATATGTGATTGATTGTTCCTCTGAAAAGCTCAGCGAGAACCATGGAAACCCAACTGAGATATTCAGAACTTCTTATTTTATTATATAAGATTTCCATGTAATTCTCCAGCGGGTGGAATGAACTTTTTTGGTGGAAGTCTTTTGCATTCTGATGACGATCCCTTGAGAGAAGCTGCTGCATTGCAAACTTTTTCAACGTGATAACATGCACGGGCAAAAGTGTGTACACGCATTTGTGCACCTTTGCTGATCAAAGCCATTGTAGAGGGGGTAGGCAGACTTTTGAAGATGGCCCCCTGAGTTGCAGGCCACTCTCCACTCATGCACATTCACAAAGCATATCATTAAACATAATAGGGTTTTTATCACCGACTGTCAAGAAATACCGCTGCATTTGCATTCAAATTTAATTTGCCATACTGAAGCTCATGCATCCAAGAAATTTTCCTGTGCGCCCTCCCCCTTGTGTCACACATATATGCACACATATACATGACACCGCTCATGATTTTTAATACCATCATAAAGGGAGGATGTTGCACTGAGTCCCTATATTTTTGTTTCACAATCCGGAAGATATTTACTGCTTTCATTTCATCTAGTATGAACACGTGCAATCTCACACAGTCAGTTAATGCTACTTGCTTGTTGTTGTTGAAATGGATGATGATGTCCAGTAACATTTATAGAAGTTCTCATCAAGCAATTTGAACTGCAAAATAAAACAATTTGTGTATACATTTCTTTAGGATTAGTGGGAATTCTAGTCCTATTTCCTATAACAAGTGGAAACTGTATGCTGTCAGGACAAATAATGCTTAAAATAACTGAAAAATAAATTGTTAGAATGTAGCCTAGATGCAGATATTACATCCTCCAAATTCAAACAAATGCAACTCCTTACGCTGGAGAAATGAAGCTATTGTAAAAGAGTGAGGCTCCTTTCTCCTCTGCCTCTCTGTCTCTTTTCCTGTCTCCTTTCACCTGGAGTAATGCAGACTCCATTTCACAGACAAAATATCCTCTGTAGAAGCTGTCAAAGTGTTTACCCACAGGCCTGAGTCTCTATCTGAGGCCTGACATCTAATATAGAGAACTGGCCTGCAGCGCCCACCGCCTTCCCTTCCAAACGTTCACGCCGAGAATGAGAGCGAGCGAGGGAAGGGAGATGAGGTGCAACGTGGAAACGGGGTGGGGGGGAGGGGAGAGTGGTCTGGTTTGGACAGAACAAACTGGTGGGACAAGAGGGGAGCGAGAGGGAAGGAGAAGAAGAGGACAGGAGTTTCCAGGAGTATGTAGAGCCAGGTGAAATGAGATGGAAAGAATGAGTGAGTCTGAATTCTTAACAGTCCTCTATCAGGCACAGGCATAAAGTAAGTAAACACACACACAAAAGAATCGTGTCATTATGTCAGAAAGGACTAATGAAATGCAAAACGCTTTATGTTCCACTTTTAACTCTTGTGACTAATGTATGTTCATGAACCAACCCTGCAGAATGTCTGTAATTTATTTGCCACCTTGTCCACCCTGTCAAAGAGATGTAATATCCCGCCTTTAAAATCAAATCAACTTTCCGGGTGAAACACAGTTTTTCTTGTGGTGTTTATGCAATAAATGCAATAAATGTGCTACTTTATCACTTTATTGTACCTTTGGAGAGTGGAGGGTAGTGAAAGGTACATGTTTTACAACCTATAAGGAAGACATTTCTATAAAATGGGAGCTGCCTCTTGAGCGCCATCAAGTTTTACTATCATCTTTAGCTTGCACGAGGCGGCCAGAACCTAAAGGGTGCCTGCCTTCCTCTCTGCAACACACACAGTCGGGAAAATGCACTTGCACATGCTGTCCAATGCAGCCAAATGTGTTCATGTTATACATACAGTTTGCGCACACACATGTCACACACATCGTCTGCACAATGGGGGACCTCAATCCAATTAGCTTGATTATTAATTAAAGTGTGCACTCAGAGGAAAACTGGCGCTGATGGAGGCGGCCCAAAGGGGGCGTCTGCTGAGAGGGCTCTGGACTCGCTGTAGCAGTAGGTGATTAGGCTGCATGGCCAACACACCTATCCATGCTTCGTGCACACGCAGATCCACTTATACCACGTGCTCACTGCATGCATACACCTAATGAGTGCACAGTAATTTCAGTTTCATCCTATCTCTTTCTCTCTTACTTTCCATCCTTATGCAGCTCAGGGAAAACATTTCAAAGAAACTTCTTATACTTGTATTTATGATCTGCTATTGTTCATATCACTTCATACATAC
Source organism: Chelon labrosus (assembly GCF_963514085.1). Classification (NCBI taxonomy): domain Eukaryota; kingdom Metazoa; phylum Chordata; class Actinopteri; order Mugiliformes; family Mugilidae; genus Chelon; species Chelon labrosus. The sequence continues at coordinate 27,578,238 of NC_140340.1, forward strand.
AACACCTGTCAAGTATTGTGTTTTCTTTCTCTCTCAGTCTAGACCTCTCCTGCGCATAATGTACTAAATTAGAAAAGAATATCACAGGAGGCTGAGGAGGAAAATGAAACATAAATCCTGCTTGTTAGAACACTAACTCAAATAGGGGCATTCAGTCCTGTAATGGACGTCTGCAAGCAGTTGGTTTGAGTAATAATCTGAATTAGTTTTAGAATTATTATTGAATTATCTGATTAATCAGATAACATGTTGTGGATATTATAGTAATTCTTTTTCAGGGATTCATTTTCATACCATGAAATACTAGCTATTCCAATTATTGATTTTATGTTTTATGTTTTAATATTGGCACCTTTTGCCATTACTTCAGTCCAGCATTTGTGCTAAACAGAATAAAAGTATGAATGAAATGCTCCCAGAGATGAACATCTATAATCTCAAACCTTTAGTTTTTACTCACCTTGTCATCTTGAATCAGTAAATTTATCCTCTGACAGATGAGATATGCTGCACTGTGATGCGTGGTTTTTGTTACTATAAATCCTCATGAATAATATATACTGTATATATCTGTAATACAAATGCAGTGAAAAAGGAAATTCTGTTTTTATTGAAGCAGGCACTTTTTAAGATATATTTATTTAAAGACTGTGTAACTAGAGGTCGACTGATATGGATTTTTAAAGGCCAATATGATATATAAGAGGTATATTAAAGGTCATTTGTAGCAGGAAAAAGCAGATAGCAGATTAATCAGATGATTGAGAGTCAAAAGAAGAATGCAGTTTGCATTACATATAAATGAAGCTTTGTCTGATGACCATCAAATCACAGCTGAATCACAGCCCAATCCCAGAAACACCCCTGTGCTTTAATTAATTATGTATTTGTAAAATAACAATAAAAAAACAACAATAAATGTAGTACATTAACATAATCATTTCAGCTTTCTGTAGCTAATATTTTATGACTGTATGCTGGTGGATATATTTAACAGAGATCAGAGATATTACAGTCAGTTTCATGTTAACTGTACACAATTTTTAAAGGTCCTTGTTCAGTGTTAGATATTGCTGCATGTAATGAGGATAGGGCAATGAAACACAGCCTTGGAGGCAAGGCTTCTCACGCGGTTTCATCCACAGCGTTGAATTAATGTGTTCTGGTGACCTCCTGACCTGCTGATTTACATTGCATCTCAAAGACACGGGTTGTAATAAAACGTCGGCCAAACGTGGCTGCTCTCTCTTGGCTAACCGGCTAATGCAATTCACAGTGTGCAGAGCTCCAACAGGGGCATTTAATGAAAATGAGGAAGCAGGGAAAAAATGGGAGAAAACCTTTCTGAAATTAATCAAGGACCTCTATTAAAGAAACAAAGGTGGAGGGGAAAAAGGATTATAATTGAAATCCCACACAGAGGTGCTGTCTTTTCTCCGTCTTGTCTATGGCAGAACTTCTTTATTCGCTAACGTTTTGCTGTCATGTTCTTCCAATGAACCAAGGAGGAGATCTGCATTACACAGGTGCATTTTTCCCTTCAGACAGTTTTGAGCAAAGTGAGTGATTTGACACGACACATAGTGAAGATGACAGATGCTCATCTGCAAGCATCTGATAAGCATCTCATATGGGAGCTGAGCCAAAGGGACCAAAATAAAATGTGCAGCTGGATGAAAATCAGCTTGGAAAGTAAACAGATTTTTAAATCTTTAAAAAATAATTCATGAGAAACCATGACAAATAAATGCATCGTATCGTGTCAGAATCAAGAAGTACTGCTGCAAGGGACTACGTCAAATCAGGCTTGTGGCAGAAGCAAACTAGGCAAGTGCATATAGCTCTGTGGATTTCTGAAGGCGCCTGTCCCCAAAAGCTTTTTCTTCTTCATTGTCTGCATGGTTCTCCCAAACTGTGTCTAATATGTCTTAATAGTGCAGCTCTTAATGTCCACATGCATGGAAAGAGAGAGCAATGAACTTATGTACACACTTTCTTTGAGCTGATTCTTCATAGTCTGTTGAGGCTGTGCAGTTTTAATTCTTATACATGTTTGCTTCAAATGTTGATTATATCAGAACATGTGCATATAGACTATGGCTTCCAAAATGAGTGTGTTACTAACATGTTAACACAAAACACTGTTAGCAACATTTTTTAAACATTCTGTTGTTAAGACTTCAGTCAAAACCGTAGTTTGGGAATGAGTAACGATGTGGAAAGCAAGCAGAATCTGAAGTGCGGTTGCAGTAAATAAGTTTGCCCTGCAGTAATACACCCTGTAGTGTCAGAACTGACGAAAATACAAAAAAAGCAGCAGAAGAAAGCAAGCTAATTTAGCTTGAAAACCCTGCATAATGCTTATCTCGACAAAAACAAAGTTATCTACATTTACTGTAGATTCAGGAATTAATCGTAATTTAAAAATGTAGTCTGATAAACTGTCTGGTGTCACCTGTTACATCACTGTCAGCCTTCCAACAAGGAAGAAAACGACCTCACATAATAGGAATGTGAGCTTATAAACAGCCGATAGATTTATCAGACTACATTTTTAATGTGCTTAGATGCTGGATCCCTGCCATCATCACAGCTAACTCCTTCCACAAATCAAATATTTAACTATATTGAGACATCAAAGAAAGACATCATTATTTGGAGGTCATTTAACGAAATAAAGGGTAAGTGTTTAAATTTCAATATTTGACACTATATTGTTATTTATTATTATTATTAATACATTATTATATCATAGTATATCATAATTTCAGAGCTTGGTTGTGTATGTTTTGTTGTTATATTCTGTTTCAATAATGACTGCTGTTGTAGATTAGCTACGAAATCTTTCAAGCTAAAGATGTCGGTTGTGTCCTCGTCGGTTTTGCTTCGGGAAAGCTTAAAAAAATAAAATAAAATAAAACATCTCTGTTTTCCTGCCTGGAATAATTCTGAATTCATTCTGCAGATGGTGAAAGGAACAATGACATTCATCTGAGCCACTAAACACAATCTAAAATATATGGTTAACAAGCTAACACAAAGTTCACAAAGTTGAATGCTATATAGTATTTTATAAAATGCATTTATCTGCTTAGCTGTTGCATTAAACACTTGCAGCAGCCAAACAGCATCCCTTCCTATCAGCTGCATAAGGTAATATTTCGCCTTGCAGTTATAAAAGAATATGAAGAACCTATATTCTCTCAACTGCCTTTCCACCCCTAATGACTGATATTTTTTTTTTTTACAATGGAAAGATTATGTCTTTTCCGCACGAAGTATTTAATAGAGTTTTTATTTCCTTATTAAGTTTCTTATGTAAGGGAAATTTACTTATTCCACAACACTTATTAAAATGAATATATTCAAAATTATGTTGTTTAGTCAATGAAGTTTTATATTATTGACTAAGGTATCATCTTAGAGTTAAATATGAGCAGATCTTCTCTATCACCCTAAGAAAGAGGTGCAAGGGGTGAGTGTGTTGCTTAGTGGAAGAGTAACTAAGGCTGGATAACAGCGTCTGTCTGTGTGTCTCTTTCACTTTGCAAACAATGTGACTGAGGTTGGGCGGGACCCTGAATCCCAAGGTTGAGGGGATGTCTGTTGATTGGTGTAGACATTTCCTATACAAGGACCGCCACCTGCTCCAATCACACACACACACGGATACACGCACACAGTATATTTACCCGTACACACAAGTATGCATGCTCATGCACAAACGTGTTTATACACAGGCACAGACATGCACACACACACACACCCCGACACACTCATCCTCTGGGGACAGGTGGCATAGACCATACGTGGGTGATGCAGTGACCACAGAAGTGATTCTTTACTGCCACCGTCCTATCTGATTTTACAGGATAACCTTTGTAGAGCAAGGACACAGAAAGACAGAGACACTGTCTGACAACATCAACCTCTTCGGTTGCTGAGGTGAACGGGAGAGCTTTTTAGTGCACCTGAGCTCAGTGGTGTTTTATAAAAAGGACTATTTTTCTGTTGTTTGAAATTCCCAGTTTATGTTTATTATTACATTTTGTTTTTTCTTTTTGTTGTACCTGTTTCTGTGTTGAGTGAAATTAAATGAGAAATTATAGGCTCAAAACGTTGCTGGTACATGTGTAAGAAACACTAATAGATCATTACTCTAAGTACAGGTGTAAATCCCTTAAGTCCCTGTGAAATGACTTGCTATCAGCATCTGTATATTTACACGTTTCCCGTGAAAACAGGAATCAAGGAGGCCTTTCCTAACCTGAAAAGCCCAGTGTGCTCTGACTGGTCCATATTAATGGCCTGAACAGGCACTGCCTACTCTTGTTCAGCATGTGAAGCTGGTGGGGATGCTGGTGAAGGAAAGATGTAGTGAGATGTCGGAACATCCTCGTCTGTAATTCATTCATTCATTCATCTTCTGTAACTTGTCCTGTGAAGGGTCGCGGGGGGGCTGAGCCTATCCCAGCTGTCATCAGGCGAGAGGCGGAGTACACCCTGGACAGGTCGCCAGTCTATCACAGGGCTAACATAAAGAGACAGACAACCATTCACACTCACATTCACACCTACGGCCAATTTAGAATCATCAGTTAACCGTTTTTTTGGACAGTGGGAGGAAGCCGGAGTATCCTCGCAGACACAGGGAGAACATGCAAACTCCACACAGAAAGGTCCCAGTCGGCCCATGGATTTGAACCCGGAACCTTCTTGCATCAGTGCTAACCACCACGCCACTGTGTCGCCCTGTCGGAACATCAACAGACGCAAAATTAGTATACGCCGCTTAGTGTAGGATGAGTCATGAACATGTTTAAATAGTTTTCCAAGAAATTACAAACTGAGAACGCCAGACATTTCACATAAATACATTTTTCATGGGGACTTTAAACAGGCAATAGCTTTTTCTCCTTCCACATCCCTGCAACAAGACTTTCTTGAGACTGCGTCTTGTAAACTTTAAGACCAAGGCCATTATCAACATTTCAGACATTTAAATGTCCAGGGCTGGAAATTGAGTTTGTCGAAAGTGCATAATGGGATTCTGTTAGGGAGGAATGAGAATTGGCAGAGAGGAATGCCATTCTAGAGGAAAATATCACCTGCGATATGGCATTTGAATAAGAATTGAATGCATTATACAATTTCTGAATTATCTCAAACTTTGAATAAAGGAAAAGTGACATGACCTGAACCTCTCTCCACACACATACCTCAGATGATCAATACTTTTATTGTACTTCGCTGAAGCCTGAAATGATTGCATATGCTGTAAAAGGCAGAGATGTGAAGTGAGAGTTTTTGGAAGAATAAACATTTGAAAAAGAACAAATGCCAGAGAAATTTACATAATTTAAAATGAGCCCCAGGAATTTTCCTGCCACTTTCTTTTATAACTTATGTGCTCTTATTTCCACCAGATATGCACTGACTTGAAATGAAACCATAAATTGCTATACATTGATGAATGTAGTCTTAGAACAATAGACAAGTAGTGGGATAAGGATAATGAAAGAATTAAAATAATAACGTCTTTATGATGATTGCAGAAGTAATGTAGTGTGTGTATGTGCTGCAATGTGACAATAATGCATAACAGAATTACCAGTTGCATTTATTTCATGCTGTGTTTAATTCTGCAGGAATAATGATAAAGGGAAACAATCAAAATGTGTGTGAACACAATAAAGAGAGTGACGGAATGGGCTATTGCTCTCCCACAGGGAATAATTGAGCCCTAACCGGGGGTCGGCTGAATAAATCACCCTCCTATCTACAGTAGCTTATGACCTCCAGTACGCCCACCAGTTTCTTCTCTGAGTTTCTGAATGCACGTCTTAGAGGCTGGTGCACATGCAGTGTTTGTGTTTACATGGATCCTTTTGTGTTGTATTCTTAGTAATCTGAACTGCTCTTTTACATTTCTCCCCTTTTGTCCTGGTGATATGTTTTATAAGAAAACCTTATTGTAAGTTCTGGGGGTTTGCATCTGTTTTGCAGCAGGAAAACAACCCTTTGGTGCACCAGGACATAAAATCCAGGAGAAAATCCCTCTAAATCGACTGAGAAAAGGATGATATGTTGAGAGGAAATAGGTACACAACAAAGGCAATGAGCCTTATCTGTATACGGCAGGTGAAGAGGTAAAAGTTTCTGATCTAATGTGTAAATATGCTCATGAATGTGACTGCTAATAGCTGCCGACATATTTCTTAATTGCAGCTGTAAATTGCCACAACTGTGTGTTTTCAAGACGTGGATTTTTTTGTGTGTGGCGTGTGCACGTATATTTTTGAAAAGTTGTCAGCATTAATGTGTGCCTCTGCGTGTCATTGCGTTTTTATGCCCGCATCAACATGTTTGTGTGTAAGTGTTAGCTTAGGCACGCCCGTGCCTGTGCCTGTGCACATGCATTTGTCTGCGTATTTGGATGTGTCTGTGCGTGTGTCACCTACTCCATTTCTATGGAAATCAAATGCGGCAGCAGCCACAAGTTTACACATTCCCCCTGTTTTGACTCCATTCAATCAACTGTGTGCATAATTACCCTGGTGCCGTATGGTAATCTATTGGGACCCAAATATTGCAGTTTGACAAATCCTTCATTTGTATTCAGTCGCTACACAAAGCATCAATCGTGCTTTAGCACACATGCTGCCCCCACCCTCTCTCCTCGCACACAAATACACATACTCCACCCCACCAACCACGCCCCTCCCCACTCTCCAGAAGCACAGAGCAGTGTGGAACCGAAAGCTGGCTGATTAGAACAGCAAGACATGCTGGGATCTGGGTTTGTCATTAATATTTCTCTCTTCCAGATGGCACCTCCTACAATGCAAAAAGATACCACCACTGGGCCAACAGAAAGGGAGGGGCCTTTTATTGGAGGGAAGGACAAAATGAAGAGAAAATTGCAGAGGTGAAATCAACATATTTTTTCTTCCTGACGATAATAAGCCAAATGACTTTTAGATAATGTCCCTTACTTCTCGCAATCACACTTTTAATATTACAGAGTTTTCTCATTTCTGTATTTATTGTTCAAGCTCACCTTTCATCAGAAAAGACTCATTATATGACAATTCCATTATTCCAGTGGTATTTATATGTTTACGTTATACTCAACAATAAAAAATTATGAGATCCGTCTAACAAACTCCTGGATGATTTAGCTTTTTAAACCCTCCGAAATTTTGTGCACATCTCATCAACGCACCACATGCCGCTACACAAATCCCCACAATCCCCACACTGCCGGGGGGTGACTGTTTGAACCAGTGACATTTTGAGCCTTATTACATGCTCACAACACAACAAAGCACAACAAACAAGAAGACCAATTTCAGTTTTTTCTCTCTCTCTTTCTCCTACTTCTGCCCCCTCACTGTCAGTCTCTCTCATTCTGTTTGGGATTGAGGATGAGGGCTGGGGAGGAGAGCTGCAGTAAACAAGGGCGGAGAGAGAAAGAGAGATTAGCACCAGCTAATAATCCCCTCTTTCAACACGTGCAGCTTCATATTTCCAAATTAAAGTCGAGTGCAAGAAAAGGGGCTTATTAAACATTAAACGTCCTCTGGCTCGTTCGCACTGTGCACATCCCACCCCTCCTAGCTCTGCCCTGGAGGCTTGCAGAGTGCTGTGCAGTGCTGGGTTTGCAGTGCTGGAGTAAACTAAGGCCATACATCACCCAACTGATCAGGCCTTGGGAGAAGGGCCCGGACCAATCATTTTGAGGTTAAACAATGTAATTTGGATCTTGTAAGTGCAATTTATTTTACCCGTCAGACAGAGGCATTGAAACATTTTCTCTTTTTTTCTCCCTCTCCATTAGATAAAAGGAGGATGCTATTTGGAAGAGAGGGACCAGGTCCCACAGAGGTGAGACATCAGCGGTCATTTGCTCATTGGAGAGAAAAGAGTAGGAGATAAAGCAATGACTGGCTTCCTCAAATAAACATCTGAGCTCTTCAACTGGGGATAATAAGGGAAAGACCTGTTCATTTACATGGATTTCAAAGTTAAACCGTATTTTTATATTATTAAAATAAGCATACAGAAATAAACATTGTCAATATATGCTACAAAAGACACACATTTGGGAAAATGAATTGTGTTCAACCATGTGAAAGACTAACATGAACAAGAGCGGATTCTAAAGCCAGCCCTGGTTTAACACAAAGCAGGGAGCTGAATGTTGTTTAAGGTACCGGTGAGACAATAAAATACAATACAGGAAATCCAATTGGATTAACATACTAATGCGTTTAAAGGTTTATCAGATGCCAAAACACCCCAAAACAGGATTTTGCCATTCTGAGAGTTATCACGATCGTGACTGTTTTATCTTTCCGCACAGTGATTGCACCCTTCTGCACGACCAGACTGGCTCTGACTGTGTTTTTTCAACCATGACTAAATTTCGTTCTGAGGCTCTAAAGCTACATATATTAGGGCTCGTATAGGGCTGTACATAGGCGGTTGCTTTTGGATAAATGCAAACATCAGCAGGCAAAAGTGCTCACAATGACAATGCTAACCAACTGTTGTTCAATTAAAGTACAGTTGAGGCCAATGGGAAGGTCATTTAGCAGATGTTTGGTCAAATCCTAGTGATGGGCATACTGACATTTTGAACTATGTTTTGGTTGTAAAAGAAAAGCCATAACGTTAGTTTTTTTTTTATAATTCATCCTACGAGAGATACAGGTTTGTGAAACATAAAATTTCAAGAAATCACCAAATCAGGAGGTGTCATCGTCTAAGGAACAAGAATTTTAGGGCAGTCCAGTTGTTACTGAGATACGTGGAGCTGTGCCAAGACACGAACTGACAAACCGACCAACGCAGCCATTCCTAAAGACTCATTGTTAGATGATTAAAAGTGATCATCTGCACATACAAGGCAAATAAAATGAAATATGGACGCTGTGGACACTAAATATAGATTAAGGCAAAGAGGAGTTTAAAGTCTTCAAGTGATATAGCAGGTATTAACAGCTAAATATATGATTCCTTTTCTTACACACATCGAGTGTAAGTGTGTTTAGATAATGCTCTACATACACTGTACTGTACATGTAGCAGCTAAAGTTGTCACAAAGCTCACTGGTTTTCATTAAGGCTACAGGGAGCCCTTGTTATGGAAAGTGTTAAATGTCGGTAAAGTTTACAGCTCCTGATGTTTTCTTTTCTTATACTGGTCCTAAAACGTCTCTAAAGTCAAAGCCTAAAAATAATATTCTCCTCTAGTAACCACAACCAGCACCAGTGAGAAAAAGATTGCCAGTTACCTCCACTAAGACATTGCGGGTTGCCTCAACAATGGGATTATACACACTCTCTGAATCACTCCAGGAGATTTGCTGACCAGAGGACCCAAAGCCAGTTTAATGTCCCCTCCAGTGAGAGCTGTTATCCTCTCCTCGTGAACATATATTTTGGTTATGTGTCTTAATGTGTGCTGGGGTTGATGCTGGTCAGGAAATCTCCTGCAGTTTAGAGGATTAGAAGCTACAAAGTGCCGCTGGTGTAAAGAATGAGCTGGCCATTTGAGTGATACAAGTGAATTAAGAGATTAAGATGGTTTAGAAAGACTGATTACAAAACCATGGGGGTTTAGAAGTGGAAAGACAAACCTTGAGATGAAAAAAAAAAAATCCCTTGTACTTTTCTTGTAGGGGGTGGCTGTTATTGAGCGTCTCATGCCAAGATCAACACTCAGTCCACCAAAACATTTGAAGTAATGTAGGTTTTTATCAGGTGGACAGAAGCACATGAATTGCTTAGTTTAGGCTGGTATTAACACCCTCATTCATTGTCAAATGTGATGCTAAATACATGCAAGGTTGTCAATGCCAGTGTTTTTACTGTATGCAACAATATTAAAGATTGTAATGTTTGCTAAGACGGTTATATGGACGCATCGGTTGATCTTAGCTCCTACTGGATGGATGAACTTGAACTTCCGTCAGTGTTGGCCACAATAAATCCTGCTAACTTTAGTGATCAAAAATTTTCTTTGCCCAGTAAAATATTTCTGAGATGCAAACTGATATTCCTTGAGTGGTTCATTGTTATAACTCATTTCCCTAACATTAAAACCAGGCCATAGTTTGTATTTAGTGGCAATTGCTAACACAGAAAGCTAATACAGTTAAAACTATTGCTATAAATCACAATGTTAACACAATGTCCATTCATGAATTCTTAAAAATCAAAACACTGACTGACAGTAGTTGTAACAAATTTAATCTAATTCAGAATTACGACATTATCGTTAAGACTTAAAGTGCAAATGTGACTCATAGCATAAAATTTCTCATTTGTCGGAATGTCAAATTAATCTCAGCCAGGTTTGAAAAGTGTGCACGTCCCCGTTGATTTTCCATGCTCTTAAATCCAGACCATACTGTGCAAATTAATATTAGGTTTAACTGAACAGAGGTAATTCATCTCCAAAATCAAAATGAGTCCATGTTGCGAAATTGAATTCCTCTCCTCTGAAACAAATTAAGAGAGGACATATGCGGGCGTGTTGTGGATGGACTCAGTAAATCAAGCACATGGTTGGATCTGTTAGTGGCAGATGAAACACCCTCCTCTAAGAGCAAACAACAACTTTCCGCAAGTTCCAATCCATAGCCACATTCCCAGAGCGAAACATGTTAATACGAAGAGCAACCGTAAACTTTAGCCAAAGCTATACTGCCAGAGATTATTCTGGAACAAATCGATCCAAAAGTAGCCTGCCAGGCGTTGCAACTGTGTCCTAGGAAAGTGTTGAGGAGAAGAAGAACAAATGGAATGAATAAGAAAATGAAAAAAAATGGAGAACAGATAGGGGGGAGATAGAAAGTGCTGGCCACTGCAAAGTCTCCAAACAAAGAGGATATGTGAGGCGTGTACCTCAAGCCTTTTTCCCTTACAAGAAGAGCCAGTAAGCACTTTTCTCTGCGCTGAAAAGCTAGCTCTCGCTCTTCGTGTCACATCAGCAGTTTTTTAGCGAAGCTCACAAGCACCATATCCAGGTGAGGGGTGTATGTTAAGGATTTCTTCCTTTCCCCTATCAGTCTCTTTCAGTCTTACACTCCTCTTCCTCTCCCCACCCCCACCTCTCAGTTTCTCTCATCCTCTGCCAATATGTCTCTTACTCGTTCTCCCCCTCTCCTTCTTGCACTTTACAATTCTCTTTCTGTCTCCCTCAAGATGTTTCAAAGCCCATATCACTCCTTTCAGTCTCACCATCTCCCTTTTTTTCAACCTCTCTTTCCCATGCGCTCTCATTCCAGATTGTGTGTGCACAGCCGTGAGAAGCTTCCTTTACATTTGGAGTCCACATTTGCTCTTGGTCCTCTTGTGCTATCAGATCAGAAGCTTTAAAACAAAGAAAACTGCAGTCACACCTGAGCTATGCATGTGAGGCACTCAAAAGACCATCTATAAATGATGCTATCCTATCCTGGTCTTGTTTGCGTTAATGTGTCAGGAAGATTTATGAGTGAACGACTCAATATCTCAATATTGCATGTGAGATTTTAGATTTTGTTAATTATGTATATTCATATCAATTTTATTTTTCTTTCTGCAACTTCCTTTTTCATCATTTAACGCGTAATCACATTCTAGAAATCTTGTTTACTGATGAAGGACAAACAGAATATGTGCAAATGACTTAAAGCGCACACTTAGACAAACACACACAAATAGTGGCACGCAAGCACACGCGCACGCACACACACACACACACACACATGCAAAGGTCCCTGGGTGGTTGAATATCACATCTATTCATGCGTCTGGAACACCCCCGACTGTGAACACCACTTTCCCTAGAAAGTGAAGCTGGGGCACAAATCACATTTTCTGCACAATTAAAGCAGGGCTGCGGCTAAGTGTATCCGAGCCTTGCTCTCTGCAGGAGCCCAGGGAGTCAGCAGGCCCGTCCCTTCTCCCCCTATAATGGCAATGTGATGAAGATGGTTTCTCTGTAATTAGTTTCTGAAAGTTCTCATTCAGTGAGCGGGGCCACAGACCGAGCGACAGAGAAAAGACCACTTTGTTCTGCAACCCTGCACTTACAGCACAGGCCGTCTTTGAGATGAGGTTGACGGTGAATTGTACTGGACAGTCGTGTCGGTAAAAAACTGTCACAGAAAGAATAAAGCTTACCGCTTTTGGTAATTTAATGGTATTTTAACAAAAAAATATTTCAGTATCAGCCTTTAATATGAAAATCTGAAGGTCATTTTATGTATCGTGTTTAGTTTTTAGTGTCCTTTGCAATACAGGTAAAAGACCCGCAGTAACACACTGTATAAGTAGTGAGTACTAAAGGGTTTGACTTCAATTGAAGCAATAAAGCCCAAGGAAGTGAAGAGGATTTTTCCCCATTATCCCATCTTCCACTGATACAATGGTCCAATAATTTATAAATTCAAAGTTGCAAAGTGCAATCATATTACAAATACAATAACATCCTTAATGTTTGAGGCCAGGGTTTGCATCCAGATTGCTCTCTTTCTCGAGATCTGTGCACTTTAGGGTCGTTTTAAGTTAGAAAACAGATTGTAGTTTTGGTACTTTAGTGTCCCCAGTCGCATCTAACTTTATTCTGTGTTAAATTAGACCTCAGCCTTTCTCCAACTTTAACCATCCTCTACAAGTTCCTACAATATCAGCGAGCATGTTCCTGATCTGCTCAGCATGAGAATATTCGCTGCTTGTCATGTTTGTTAATTATCATGCTTTCCGCCTTGTGTGATCAGTCACATTTACTTTTCCTTCATTCAAAAAGTATTTGCCGTTGCAGTTTAGTTGTCTAAATGTAATTGCCAGGAGACAGAGCTGGGAGTTTAGATGCTGATGGAGGTGGTGAAAGGATGTTTGTCAGAAGCCGGAGACAGTGAGAACAAGGAGTAGATGATGGCACTATGATTGCCAATTGTCTTGACAGTGTGGGTAAGCGAGGCCGCATGGAACGTGACGTGACCTATGGAGTAAGGAGACTCCTGAATCAAAGAAAATGAGAATGAAGACGGTGTCGTTCTGCCGGTGACACTACAAACATTACCGTAGACAAATTCAAGCTTATATTGAATGAATAGTAATGAGGAATTATTTTATGGAGTCCTTCTGCCTTAAGTCTGCTGGAGCAAAGTGTGTTCGGTTGACTTCTTGGCTTCTCTTGCTGACTTCACATAATACATGTAGTCAGTTAAAATAGATAAAACACGAGGTGGTTTACTTGGATAAACAACATTACAATTATATGTGCTGCTGATGCCAGTGCCACCAGCTGTCTGATGATAGTCCCATGTTGCCAGCTGGTTGAGGAAGCTACCAGTAACAGAATGCATGACGGGTAAAGATGATTAAGATAGCAGCCTGGATTAAGATACTGGACCTCAAATTACAAAATCTAAGTATGAGAAGTACAACTTTTAGAATGCAGAGCAGAGACTGAATCATCTGGTAAAGCCTTACAGTACCCCATGAGGAAGGAACATCACAGGTCTAATTGGAAACAGTCAGTAAACGTAGAGGGATAACCGGGATTCTGAGATGAAGTGGGCCCATGCTTGTTTGTGAATGCCAGAACAAAGATTCAGTATGTCTGGCGGCAGCAGGAGGAAAGATGATTATTTTCTTTACAGAGCGTTCTTGGGCAGCACGAGAGCACCTTTGCTTTCAAACGAGAGACTTGGCAGCAATTTTAGATAGAGGTCCAGAAGAGGCAATGCACAGAAGGAGCTAATTTGGATAAATAAAAGGGGCCCTGATTAGTGGCTGGCTCCTTTGTGGGTAAAAGACTGGGCAGTTTCAACCTCACACGATAGCACTGATACAGCAAGTCGCCTGACTGGCAACGGAGTAAGGCGAGGAATTTACGGAGACAAGCCACAAGGTGTAGCTTAAGTGATTGGAGAATGAAAGAGTAATGGTGAAAGATTTAAGAGGGAAGATCTCCTGATTGAACTTGCACTAAACTCTATAAATTGATGCCATATTTCACTACAAGCAACAAGCTCAGTGGATTCGATAGAACACTGTTTTTTTTTTGGACCCTCAAACTTTTAAAAGGTGGCTCCTATTATTATTAATAATATTACTATTATCATTATTACTGCCCTTTTTCCTGAGTACAATTATAGGTATAATCATATCTGGAATTTAGGATACAAGAGAAAGAAGGAAAAGTTTCACCTCCATAGTGGATATTTAAGTTTGACTTTCATTATATCTTGGTGATGAGACTTGAGTTGCGTGTGAGGTAGAAGCTACTGCCAAGAATACATTGTGGAAAGCTGCACCAATAAATGCTTGACTCCAATTCGGTTCTCAATATGACATCTGTGAAGGGAAAGATTAGAGCATGAATCACAAACACTTCCCTGCCGTCGCCTGGGATAGCCCGGAGGAAAATGCACGTGACCCAAGCGTGAGGAATTCTCAGGAGCTGTCAGCCGAGATCAAACTCATTTGCCGACCACAAGCTCGAGCTTGCGAGCACGCCGCCAACATGGAGATTGGATTGTTGCTCCCTCTTCTCCTCTTCTTCTGCCCCAAGTATAGATTGAGAATTCATAATCATAAAAGCCACTGACACTGTATATTAATCACACAAATTAAAATGTGAAAAAACTTCGACATTTGACCAAATAATAAAATGGGTCCAAGCTGGAGTTGAGCAAATGTGAGTGTGGTAGTATGTGATGATCAACATACGGACCTAATACACACAGATATTTATTTTTTACATACTTTTTTCTCCTCAAAGATAAACAGAGAAATTCACCGGATTGTCAGAATTCACATAGAACAAGTGTCTCTGCGTTTGTGTGTTTTTATGCCTCATAGCTCTACTTGATCTCCGTGGATATGTTTGCATGATTCTACCATACGCCTTCACACACCACAGGGAGACCGTAGCTTTTAACCTCTTTACTTTTTAATATTCTTTCATCTCTACCGGACTAAATCATGTCCCATATCCAACTATTCCAACCACACATCGCACCTGCGAGGCAGATTCAGCCCGGAGAGGATACACAACACACAGCCATGATGGACGGTGTCATAAACTTGTGACTGAGGCTGTTCTCTTCTGTAACTAGGCCCGGAGTGGTAGCGGCAAGAAGAATGTTTGTGCTTTGTGAAACCAGGATGGCAACACGGTGAGAGCGGCGACAGAGAGCGGCGGCAGAGTGGGGCTGGTAGAGCCCGGGGGATTGGTGATAATCTCAACGGCGCACCTAGCTCAGAGCGCGGAGCTGGCGGCCTTGGGTTTGTGCTGCTGCTGCTGTGCCTGTCACATTTCCGCCACCTCCCAGCAGAAATAACCAACGCTGGCAGAGCTGGTGGCCGGATGCAAGCAGGTGCCAGTGGCTATAACAGCAGATATATCGCTTATGAGATCAGATGTCTGCAGGGCTAGAGGAGCCATGAGAGACTGTGAATGAGAGAGAGAAAGAGACGGTAAGAGAGAGCGAGAGAGAGAGATACAGCATTCACATCAGGAGGAAATTGCTTTGCTGCCACCAGCCCTTCGGTGGTAAACACAGCGAGTTAGTGTGTGTGGCAGAGTGTGGGTATAATTGTCTTGACATGGACATTGTTTCGATGGACAGAGGGAGTGAGGAGTGAGAAAGGAAGAAAGGGGGAGGGGGGGAGTAAGGGGTGACTGTGAAGTATGGATTCAGGAAATTGGCATGGCGTTCACACAGTGCCTGGGTAAAAGTGGCTCAACGGCAAGGGGAGAAAATTGTTTATGAAGCTTTCCATCCCCGAATCTAAACTGAACAGCACGGGGTGGGAGCGGAGGGGAGAAGGGAGCGGATGGGGAGAGAAAGGGAGAAAATTGGATGGGAAAGTGTCTTGGGGAGAGAGGGCAGAATAAGAAGGCAGCAAGTGAAATATATGGATTAGAAATCAGATATATCCCAAAATGGACTGTGAATCTACTGCACCTTATAGGCTAAACCCACACGGCCACAGGAACACTTCCCCTTCCTCTTTCCTCACTTCTGAACCTATGCTTATGCACATAACATTATACACTCTCATAATAATTACTACTATAATTCACAAGCTCAACCATTCAGGCTGAATTTATGGCACCATCATTTACCGTTACATAAAATGACATTGTATAAAAATGCAATTGTGCAGCATAGGGGCCATTTTGCAACGTGAGAGTCACATTACCTTGGTGACAAACACAATGCTTCTGTGTGGCATTGAGCCTAGTTGATAAACTGGAACTAAAGTAGGTGATATATTCAAAATAAATATTAAAATATTCAGTGCTGATAAGCATGTGCTGATAATATTATATATATTGTAATGTATAATAGGGTTCATACTGTATATATTACAGTCAAGCTACAGCATCTACTTACCAAATCCTTAAATCCTTACCTAATGCATTATTAACAACATAACAAAAAAAATATGGCACTTCCCTAGAATAGGATCAATATTTTTCTTTCTGCAAATTTTTCTGTAGTTAATAGTTTCACATGACAAATGTAAAATTAAGAATTTGACGTTAAACCCCTGCATCACTCATTCATCCATCAAGACTTCATAAAGCACACACTGTGGCACACCACTGCGTGCATACTTGTGTGTGCACCCCTTTCTTTTCCCTGCACAGACAGTAAAACACAAACAACAGTGCCAGCTACGACCGTCTAGAAGGGACCTATAGCTAACCAGCCTTAGCAGTCGGCGTGCCGGGTTCCCCTCTAGCTGTGGCACTGGGCCGTGGGGAGATAATCCCGGGCACCGTTGAGTGGAGCAGGCATCAGACGCGTAGGGAGGAGTGGATTACCCCGACTGGTGGAGATAGCAACAAGCTGGAAGGGCTGGAGTAGGGGAGGGCTCCAGCCTCAGATAAGAGCACAGGAGAGAGAGCAGGGCTACAGGAGGGGATAAGACAGGTGAAGAGGAGGAGTCTAATATTGAAGCAGTAAGCACAAACGTGGGAGATGAGGATCTTGTGACTCTGAGAGGGATTTACTGAGACTTTACCAACGTAACCTGTGGTATAAGAAAAGGGTGTTTATCTGTGTTTGTCTTCTTTTTTTACGGCTGATGCTGAAAATACAGAATATCATGTGCTGAATTGCTTGGTTCAGGGGTTCTTATTGTTTATTATCTAGGTTTTACACAGCTTGTATCTGGGATCACTTTCATTTTACTACTTCTGCTAACTGTACCTGCTGTAAGAGCAGTGGTAAGTATACAAAGAGAATAATAATATCATCACTAGGGTTGACACCAATGCCTACAGTTCAGTTGAACCCGACATGCAACTGAACTTTACCTCTTGATATTATTTGCGGCAATCCAAATATCATCTCAGTTATGTGGAAGTAGCTATGCAGAGGATTCTTATTAATGAGGAAAAAAATGCACTTTAAATGCCAGGTCTACTTGATTTTCCCAATATGTTTTGTTGAAGTTTAGACTTTCAATATATGCTTATACTCAGCTTCCCTCTACATTTCTTTAATCTCTCCCATTTTCCTGTAATTTATTGATAACCTAGCCAGTCATTTTTAAGAGTACCATTAATCCCATTAAAGGCATCAGGGTTCTCCTTCATCAAAACGTTCTGCTCTTGTACGAGCCCAATACACATGCAGCATTAAGATGTCTTCATAAGGCTATGACTCATTGTCTAGTTATAGTTATTGCTTCCTTGAGGCATTCCAAAGTCTGAACTGTAAATGTTCAAATTCAGAAACGAGAACCAGTGCTGTACTTCAGCTAAAATTAGAGTGCGCAGTTGACACGGTTGTTCAAGATTTTCCGATGTGCTGAAGCAATTTACAAGGCTGACGGCAAAAAAAAAAAAGCACAGCGAATGTTCGTTCTGTTTTAATTTAAAAGCCACTGAGCTCGAGCGGACAGTAAAGAGTTAACCTCTACCTCCTTTTATACAACATTGATCTTTTCACACTAATTAAAGCATGGCCAGGACTATTTAACCAAGCTAACGAGAATAGGCAAATTCAGCCTTCCTATTACTGGGAGACCATGGCAATGAGGTTCTCTCAACCTGCAAACGGAGACAGAGAGATAGAGTGTATTTGTACTCTGTGTGTGTGTGTGTGTGTGTGTGTGGGGGGGAGAGTGAGAGAGAGAGAGAGAGAGTATGGAAGATAATTAACTACAATTCAAACCCAGCAATTAAAAGTCAAAAGGACAGGCCAGTTAACAAAGAATGGTAATGAAGAGCCTGCAAATTTAGTTTTTCTTTATTTGTTTATTTTTCTATTAGTCTGGAGCGTTAAATTACTAATATTAAAGGAAAAGTTCAACTTTTGAGAAAATAAGGGTTAGGGGTTAGGGTTAGCCAATACAGTCCTTTGCCGTGTAAATTCACAGCATGTTCATTTTTATACAGCACAAACAGATGTGTTCTCCAGGGCCAAGCTAGCTATCATCTTGAGCTCTGCCACCAATCTCCTTGTTGTAGCTTCATATTCAGTGGACAAACATAATCAACTAAGTTGCAGCAAATAAGTTTGCTTCCCACTTCCCAAGTCAGATTGTTCTTGCAAAGTTGCTGTGAGAGACGATGTTACCAAACAGCCATGGGTGACCACCAACATCGTTGGCAAGCTGCCCAAGGTGCTCAATTGCTCATCAATGATAAGTAGCTGAAGCAGAGACATATGATACGTTGACAGGTGAAGATGAAACCATTTGTTTCCATTAAAATGTTGCTATTTCAAACAATGGAAACCTCATAGTGTTAAAAGACGTTACTTGTATTAAAAGTATATTTAGAAGTGTTCAATTCTTTCCTATTAGGAGTGTCTCCACATCAAGCATATTTATGGGAATCACCAGTATTATAGCACATAAGTCTGTTTATGTAATATTTATTATGGATCTATAGGCAGATGGATGTCTTGGCTGTGTAAAACCTCTACATACTTTCACCATTACCTCCCTCTACTCAGTAATTCTTACGTCAGTTATCATCTTTCAGAATTGAAAGGCAACCAGTAACTCATCTGGTGGTTCTCACCAAGGGGCATCTACCAGCTAGGGTAAAATCCCCATACTATGAGAAGTCACAATCAATAATGCATTGGCGTGGATGTGAGGGACGGTGCCTGAAGGCATTTGCTTATCTCACATGCCAGTTACCGCTTTCATCCCGAGGACATGCCGCTCTCCTGCGTGCGGGGGAGTTTGTGTGTGTGTATGGGTGCGTGTGTGTGTGGGGGGAGAGAGAATGCAGTATTTACACACTTCCCATCATGCGTTATTTATTTCACACCTTGATGTGTTCATCTATCCCATGCCTCTGTGGAAATCAGCACTCATGAAGCCAGAATCAACACAGGACTTTAAGTCATTTGTGCAACTGTTTTTTTATTTATCTATTTTTTTATTTTTGTATTTGTTGTTCTAGTTACAGAATGTAAATCTAAAGTGTTTTTTCAATAATGCGTTCGATGTTAACCCAAAGCGGGCAAACATGAAAAGAAAACCCTGGTTTTTACAAAAAAAATAAAAAATAAAATTAGCTGGAGTCTGTGAAATGGAACATCAGGTCACTGAAGTCATTTGAATTTGCTCTCGTTTATCTGATCTGATCTTGACACTGGCTCATTTTTAAATATGACAAGTTACTGCTGAGAGGACAACCATTTAAATAACAACACCTTTTGGAAGCCTTCTCTTCAAACCTTGTTTTTTTTTTTTCCTGCAATATAGAAATCATTCCTCCCAGTTATTCTAGCATACTGACTAATTGCTGAAATCTGGATGTGCAGTGACACAGCTAGACACAGCCATACAACAGAGTCTAGCAGGGCAAGCAAATAAGCAGTCAGACAGTCTGACAGGTTGTGAACAAATCTGCAGCTTTTCCATGTTGTCTAAACCTCATTATTTGGAAGAAAAATCGAAAAAGATAACCATTTGAAATATCCATTAAAACTGTGTGCATAGAACAAAATATACAGTATAAATATATAACAAAGCTTCTTTGGGGTGAGGTAATAGCTTCTAACTTCAGATTATGAAATGGAAGTATTTAGAGTATTTTGACTATTATGTTTTATGTTTTTTTTCCCCCCACATGTCAGTGAATTGTTTGGGTCACCGGCTCTGCTGTAAAGTACATCTTTTTCTGTATTTCTATATTTCAGCAAGCAATTTTTGAATTTCTGGAATGGGATTGTAACTACACAAATTATAGACAAAATTATAACGCAGCGCTGATGTTGCTAAATGTTCATGAAAAACTAAGAACATTTCCTTAAATCTTGCTGATAGAGATCTTTCCAGTGTCCTTAGAAGTACAAGCGGAAATCCCCCCAAACAATTCCACGATTCCTGTTTGTGAACCACACAAAGGAACAAATCACCTGGTCAGCCGCTGAGTGAAGTAAAAGCGGAGCAATCAAAGAAAGGACGCGGAAACTCTTTCGGCTATGTTTTCAATAGAGGGAGAAAATTGCTACTGTGGCGGTTGTGCACGAGTATGAGTATCCAGTGTGAGAGAAGCGAGGCGGACGGGCAGCTGTATGTGTACAGACATTCAGAAACAAAGTCTAATCACTTGTATTTCTTTTTTCCCATATAATTTATTAGGCTGCTTTCAGAAAAATGTCCTGAGTGTTTACTGAAGCTGTGGAACACAGAATAGAAAAATTATGCTACCTGAAATACACGAGTCATTACCTTCCTTTTAAAAATAATAAAAAAAAATCTCAGTAAACCATTGAGATTTAAATACAATAAATTATATGTTTGGCTGTTTGTCACTTCTTTTGTCCTTCATCTACTATCCACTCCAAACCTGATAAATATACCCTTATTGTTGCATAATGTTATAGCAGGGTTGGTAGTTTAAAAAGTACTTTTCAAGTTGATGTGTTTTTAAGCTTGACACTGAACGCCAAATGCCAAACATGTGCATGGCAGATAATTCAGCGTTGGCGTGGGTGAATGGAAATCATTGTAAAGTGCTTTGTACTTCTCTCTTTGATAGGCGTGTTTACCAATCATTGTAATCTTAATGAAACTTAAGGGAATAGTTACACATTATCTTAATTGGTCTGGTCTGGATCGAGGAAATAAAGAAGTAATAAACAGCCTCACTGGTGAGATGTATGGATCCTTTAACTTTTTCAGCTGAATTTGTGTGCGCCGCTTTGTTCGTGGTGTCACTGTGCATCCAAATATCGGTCTATCGATCATCAGCAGTAGCTAAAATGCTAATGGTTTTATGTTGACACACCTAAATAAAAATCCTTGAGTGACTATTTAGATCCTGTAACCAAGGGCTGAACAAGTTGGCCACTGGCATGTTGGGAGCTGGAGGAATTCGTTGCGGATGCTCGTGCTCACAGTGCTGCCGTGGTAATCAAAAACTTAGGTCAATTTAAGAATATATTATGAAACAATTTGCATAATCAACAAAATCCCTGTAACTTTAATTGACTTTTTTTTTTTTTTTTTTTTTTACTTGAGCCTCCAACAGCCTCTGGCGTTGTAAAGTCCAGTGTATGTTTCAGCCTTATTTTGGAGGCTGAGCTGTGACGCAACATTAGTGAAACGCAGCACAGCACAGATGTCGCTGTCACTTAAGTGAAAACTAAATATTTTATTGAGAATCACTGGACACCGAATATCATTTGACACACACCGTCCACAGTTGCTGTCAGATATGATTTGTTTCTTTTTGTTTTCTTGCTTTTTTAGAGGGTCTGTGTGGTAAACGGTAGAACAAAATCCAAATCACTTACAATTTTATTATTGTCCGTAGCTATGTGACGGCGTACTGCTTAGTTTACTGGCTCACCTTATAGCTATTTTTCTTTTCTTCCAGTCAGTCATTCGCTATTTATGTATGATGTGAGCAATAGAGACACGGGGTGCAGAGGAGCATACTTTGACTGGGACATAGACATAATTTAATCTGCAGCACTGATAGTCTATGTTTGCCTGTGGGCTCTGTCTAATAACTGTTTTCCATAACATCGCGTTTCTTCTGCAAAGAGCCTTCACCAGTCACTATCAAACTCAACATTTTTTTAAATTCCACTGCTTTGTATTTTCTAAATGCATGCACAATTATCTCAGTCATTTGGAACCAATAAAGATTTTTACACAGACCACTACATAATGATCCACTACATCAGTTGATTAAATGCAACTCATGTTGTAGAGTCAATCGTTTACACTATTGGTGTCTAGGACTTGTATATTTATTGATAATTTAGTCATTTTATTTTTGCAGAGCTGGAAGTGAAGGAAGAAAAGACGAAGGTCAGGTCACAGAGAGCTGGGGTGGGGGCACCTGTACATCCCAGTAGAAAGTATGTGTTTCATTTGTTATTCATTTAGCCAAAGTATACCGTTTTTCTGTGGTCCCAAATGCACCTTCTACAGTATTGTCACTAAGTCGCTACAGCAAATCTGGGTTTTTAAAATGTTTATATCAGATCTCCTCTTTTAACATCATGTCTGAAAATGGATTTTCTTTTGGGTGAGCTACAATCTGCAAAGTAACCTTCTGGATTTGCAAAGTAGAAACTCTTTTGGGTAATACTCCTATTGGACCAGTTTCCTGAGGCTCTCCTGCTTCTCCCCTCACCTTTCTCTGAACTGGTTAATCACATCTCTTAAATCCGGGCCCAATGAGCCCAATAGACAGCCTCTGGGGTCTTGCCCACAGTTCAGAGAATACACACAGGCTTTCAAAGTGTGTTTGTGTGAGCGTGTGCGTTCAGCTGAGCTCGACAGGATGTGTGGCTTGATGTCATATTTTGTTTGCCTTAGCCAATGGATAACCTTGCACGCTGCCACACACTCATTCACACAAGCGTTTACACACAGACACACATGCACATGAATTCATTGCATCCCCTTGGCAATGTTTGGTGAATCAAAACCAGGGTCAAACAGAGTTCGTTGCGCACACATGCATCCAACAAATTCAGACAAAACTACTCCGACACACACATCTCTTGCTTATTATTTCCATATTTCCACTTGGTCTAAGAGCTTGTATCCCCTACAGTGACATTTCGTAGACTCTATTCAGTCACAGAGAATAGAGCTTTCACTCTGTTAACGGTATTTGGTATTTAGAGAAATTCACGGGGTGGAGACGGCTCTTCAACTAATGCTCACAAGCACCATAAACAAAAAGGGCATCAAATATTCATGCAGCTAAAACAAGGATGGGAAGTACAGTGTAAGCAAATCAACTAACTTTATTTGCTTTTGGGCTCAACTCTGTAAAAGTTTTGCTTGATTAGTTGTCTCTATATGCTTAATTGTGCGGATTAAGTTGTGTTGAGGCTAAGCAACGTTTCTGGCGTTTTGAAAAATGCAGCACAGTAGAAAAGACATAATTTGTACCACAGGACTCAGGAAAATGCAATGTTAGCAGAGAAAAACAAAAGGAGAGCTAAATGCTCGAAGAAATGGGAGAACAGAAACTTTCTTAGAAAAAGCAGCAAAGAAACAGAGTGAAGGAGGGAGGACGTGTAAGCACATTGATCAGTGTGGATTGGAGAACAACTCGGCTTGCTGGCTTAGTGTGACATGGGCCTGGGCCCAAATCAGCCAGACAACACCTTTGAAATTCTCAATAGCTTCCTTGTGAATCAGCCGTCCCCTTTCACGGCTGCCTGGAGCAGATAACAGGCTCAAGTCTGTTAACAATCTCACCTAATAGACTTCTCCCCTGTCAATCACGGTTCAAAATACCAATAAAGTCCAGGAGCTCACTTCCTCAAACGCACACATGCATGCACACGCTCATATGTTTGTGCTTCTCACTTTCCACCAACTTCTTCCTCTTCTTCTGTCAGCTGTCTTCACAGAACTAACCACTTCAATTTACATTTATGCGGGGCAGTGGTTTTGACCAAGTGCTGATAACTTTTTAGCTCCTTGAATGCACCAGTAGAAAATGTCAAGTTAAGCAAAATTTCACACCAGAACCCTGCGTTAACGGCAACAGAGCAACGAGTCTTACCAAAAGTGTGCTCACTGAATGCAAAATTATTTCAGGTACATTACCTCAAATTACATTATATAACCTAATATCATATCGAGCCCTAATGCTGCACAGTATAGTGCAGAAGAATACTGTAGAAACGATACAAGAACTAAACTAAACCAAACATATGATGAAATAAAATTCAATCAAATGCAATACTGTAACATGATATGACATGGTATGGTAAAATATGATACAGTACAATACAATGTAATTACTGGGCCATAGGACCGGAGCAAAGTCTGCAATTTAATTTCCTTTGATTAAATGTATGTCTCCCACGGTGGAGAATGGAGCACATTTTGTTTTGTGAGTGCGTGCATGCATGCGTGTGTGTGTGTAGTTTAGTTACAGCTCTTGGTGTTTCAAATGGTGTACAGCTCCCGTGGCGACACCCTCTCATTTGCTTTTCTATCAGCTGGCACATTTCTACAGAATCCATACTGCCAGAACAGACGGGCTCCTCACTTCATACTGTGACAGATCCACATGTTACACCTCCTTCTGCCCAACCAAACTGCAGAGACCCCGGTGTCACAGGTGTGCATCAAGTGGAAGCTAGATTAAGACCACCTTTGGGGTATCCAAGAACCCCTACCCACCCTCCCCCTCATGATACGCCTCTTGCATTTTATTTGCATAATAATAAGGGTTACCTCGAGCTTAGCTATCCTGCTTAGTGAGTAAGAGGGCACCACAGTCTTTAAAAATGCCTCAGCCTCAACATCAAGACCATTGTGATACTCTAATGAATAAATATGAGAAACCAAAGGAGCAGCCTGGTTGTACTGTGACATCCACCGGAAGCTTTTGAAAATACGCATAGAGGACTGGACTAGTACTTTATGCAATTTTATGCCTCTGTTCCATGAACATTACATGAAAAAGGCAGAAACTGTTCTCTCTCCCGAGCACCCATCTCACAAAACACACAAGGTCAGTCATCGTATTGATTGCAGGGGTGTTTTTTTTTTTTTTTAGTATTCAGTGAAGCTTGAATGGAAGGATTTAAAAAATGTATCTTTCTGCTTTTCAAACCATTCCGGAGGGGAAATCTGCACGAGTTTAAAAAACTAAAAAGTAATGCAATGTTGGGCATTTGTATGGCAGGCTAAACTGGTATAATATGAATACAACTAAGCAGGAATAACACTGTGATAACAGCTTAAAATAATTGCTTTCCTCTGTCCTAACTATTTTAAAATTTACAACGTAAAACAACTGAATAAGACCTACACTCAGGGTTGCTCACATGCCCTGTCAGTTCAATTCAAATTCATCCAGCAAAAGATCTAAATCAGCAAAATAAATAGTACTGCACTACCGCAGTCAGCAATATACTTTGTAATTCTTTCCAGTTTACATAATCATTTTTTTGGTACTCTGATGGTGTATGAAGCAATACATTCGGGTGATATAATGTGAAGTTAAAGAATAAGTGTCACCAGCCTGAGGGAAAAAGAAGTTGTTAATACCTTTTGACTAGTAGCAGGTACTCATTCTACTTTTACAGGATACAGTAATAATGCTTTGAGAATCTCTCTCTAGATTGCAGCAACCATCAGGGCAAACACTGACACATTTATTTATTTATCTTTTTTTTTTTTTTGGTGACAGCGTTTTAAAGCACACGGATGTGTTCACTTTATATTTGTATTCTTGTGAACTATGAAGCTTGCCGGGCACAATAGGGAGAGCAACATTTGTCCTCTAAATTTGTCGTTGAGACGGCGCTTTTCCCAGATTTGCTGCGGTCTGGTACTTGTGTTGACTGGGAAGAGGCACTGCCTTAAAGGCTAAAGTAAGGGAACAAAGGTCTCTGTGTGTAGTAAACACTGATATGTGACTGACAACAAATGTGGATACCTAAGTTAGATATACAGTAAATCCTCATGCTCAGGTGGGTGCATGCCATATGCTGTACTGGCATGAATCCCTACATGTCTGTTAAAAACACTTTAGCAACAGGTTTGTCACAAACACCAGACTGTTGCACAGTAGGTGCAGACATGAGCAGCAACTTATGCGTGATTTGCATCCTGTGACAGTAAATTCCAAAGGCCGGAGAGGTTTTGACATTCCAGAACACCATATGAAAGGTTTAACTTGTGATACATTTGTATGAGCAGTGTAGTATTAGATACAGTATGTTCTACTTATTATGATCTTATTCTTTGACTTCAGATTTTGTTCCCTTGTACCCACAAGGACACACAAGTATGCTCTGTACTGATACAGGCTGTACTGACACAGGCTGTACTGATATAGGCTGTACTGATACAGGCTTTTAACCTGGGAACAATTACAGTACACAGTATGTTTCATGCCCAGAAAAGCTCAATAAAATGGGAAAGAAAAAACAACCTTATGCAAATATTATACTGTATAAAATATCTTAGTGAAAAGGTTTTAATATTTAGTTTTGTGCATGAAGTGTGTTTAAGATTTGAGTTTGACTTTTGTTTGTTGCCATTACTATAGCCATGATGCTGGGCTCGGATGACGGGTTTCAGGACAATTTATCCTCCGTGAGGCAAGTGAACGCGAATTCAGTCACTCTGTACTGAGATTCTGCCCTGATTAAAAGCTAGTGTGATGTGTTTACACAGATTATCAATAGACAAGGCAGGCAACTGCTTTGTCCCCTGGCCCAGTAGAGGGACCCAGACAACTGACCAACTTTAAACCAGAGTAGTGGCGATGTGCTAAGTTTTGTGTGCTAAGGGTCCCCAAACTGACACAACTCTGCACACTCAATCTGCTTACATGTCATGTGCATGATTCTTAAGAGTAACTGAGCATGACAATTGCCCAATTCAAAACAAAAATAAGTTATTTATATTCAAGTTATATATCTCTGAGAGTGAGAAGAGAGATATGAACATTAAATGAGAAAGCAAGACAATGGAAAGTGAAACAGACAAATGACAAATGAATGCTACTAGTCTGGCTATGGTCAGAGAGACAAATTAATATATTAGCTTCCCCTACCTTCCCCCTAACATTTTTTATTTGTTCTTTTTTTAGCATTAGTTAACTTAGCTAGCAGAGCAGTGTTTCGGGCTCTGTTATCTGTGACCAAGTCTAGTGTGTGAGCAGAAACGCTAGTCAAGGCACCGCTGCCAGTCGACTTGTTAGCTTAGCTGGGAGTCTGAAATGACGTGAATTAGCTTCTGGAAATGTTTGCAGAGGGCATCAGTAGACTTTGAAATGATTGCGCTAGACTAGAGTTTTAGAATAGTCAATTACAGAAACGCGCTCACAAGAATGTGGGGCTGTTGTCAAGCAATGGTAAACATTCTAGCCCTTCAGGCTAATCTTAGCTAGCAAGCTAGCTGCATAGACCCCTCCACTGACCACATCACCCTAACCCAACCATTTTTTCATCCACACTCGTTAAGCCTCCTTTTTTTTCTCACAGCACAATTTTACAATATGCATTACAATATACTGTAAAAGCAAGTCGCTGCACTGCAGTCTCACCGCAGCCATCGCCATTTTGTTTAAGTCTACATCCACTTGCTGTGAGATCACGTTAGGTGGTGCATACGATGCTCCCTGATCTGACACGAGAATCTAATACCCCGTAGTGCGTGTCGTGCTATTCTTTTTAAATCATTCACTGTGTGCAAAATCTGTGAAGTTTCTCCTTAAGCGCATGATGCAACTTGATTTTTGGGTTTTGAGCTTAACAATCAAACCACCACAGCTGCCAACTGAACTTGAGAGAACTTCACAATTTGAACAACTGATCAAACAATCACATCAAAGAGTTTATCCACAAAATCAGTTGAAGAGTTGAAGTGGATGTTTTGCCAGACAGGAGCAGCAGTCTCTGCGTGATTTGCATCTTGTGACAGTAAATTCAAAATGCTGGAGAGATTTTGACATT
This sequence comes from Chelon labrosus, assembly GCF_963514085.1. Classification (NCBI taxonomy): domain Eukaryota; kingdom Metazoa; phylum Chordata; class Actinopteri; order Mugiliformes; family Mugilidae; genus Chelon; species Chelon labrosus. The sequence continues at coordinate 27,606,182 of NC_140340.1, forward strand.
CCTGAACTGTCCATACGGTGGTGTTCCATATGCAAGGTTTAACTTGCGATACATTTGTACGAGTGGTGGATACTGTCTGCTACATATAATGCTCCCGTAAATATCTGCAGTTGTCCTGCATGCTAGATTATTCCCATTCACAACATGGTGGAGGGTCACTATCATGAGTACAATGTGAAGGGCTAACACCACCCTACCTCATACCTTTCATACCATTGCACACATCAATCATGTGACTATAATGACTCTATCTCTGACTGCCATGCAACTTCCCTGACACTCAGTAGAAGTGATGAAGCGTCAGCTGTGTGCAATGATTTCTTTTTGTAATCTTACCAGCTGAATGACTGATATGAATCTCGGAGGGTGTCAGCTGTGTTTCTCTTGTGCTCTTCTGCCACACACATGCACAATGATGCATTTTCACACAATGATAGACACAAATTTACACACATACACAGAACACCCCCCCCACACACAAGATTAACACACACAGTCTCACGCACAGACACACTCTCTCTCTCCCTCTCTCTTTCTCTCCCCTTTTTCTGGCAGTTTTGCGTCAGTGCTAAGACCACAGGGACGGTTGACATTTCACTCTGGCTCCGTTTCCATTCCCTGTGATCACAGCCATGCTGCCTCGCCTCCCTTAAAGGTCACTCTTGTTGTTTGTCAAAATCCCAACAAAAAAACACCATGCAATGCTCTTTGCGTGTGTGTATGTGTGACAAACACACAAACCAAGAAAGAGCTAAAGTTTGTGTGTTTAACTTGCGGGTTCTTAAAACAAGAGCTGTCAGTCAAATCAAATCAATTTTCTCCAGACTTAAACAGGAAGCCGTGCGTGTGTGAGAGATAGGTGCGCTCCCTTGCCTATCTGACTGGTCTGTTATTCTTGTTGCCAGTTGTTTCAACCTGTAGAAATCATCCCAGCACAATTTTACCACAGACTGTCTCAAAGATAATATAAGCTGTTGTGCACTCTTGAAAATGTGCAAAATGTAAATACCTATGTTGCTCTAGCAACCCTTACAACTAAAGTTTATGTAAAACAAAAAATAAATCCATGTAGCTTGGATTAAGGCAAACATTGTGCAAAATGTAAACAGGGAAAGACAGTTTCAGTGTTATGAAACTGTTGTTCAAGCCATTAGCTGGCTAGGTAAAAGGATTCAGAAAACTGTAATGCAGAGCTTAGCTTAGCATAAAGACAGCAACATAGGGCAACATTTATCCATCCATTCCACTTTAGCGTCTTTGTTGGCTGCCTGTAAAAACAAACAGTCATTTTTCTCTGATAGGTGCTGAACAAATTAAACAATAACCTCAAAAAGAGACAGTCTATTTGTTGCCTTCCGCTTCCACATGTGCACATGTCCAGCATAATGTCCCAAGAATTTTGCTGACCAAAGCTATTACTTTAAGGCATTTTAAACGTGACCTGATGAGGCGTTGTTCCAGCAGGGCCTAATTAGATAACAGTACCATAACAAGCTTTAGTGGGCATGTGAGGTTACAATGTTTCCCTCTGCTGTATTGTTGCACCTGTAGTGTTTCCCCAAAGCAGAAATGTTGTGCTTACAGTGTTTTAGATTATGTTTAGGAAACACTCGGCATGTGTACTAACTTCTGCAATACAGCATGTCACCCCCTAAAAGGAAGGAATTAAAGGAATTACAAATTAAGGAATTAAAAGTAGGAGCTTTCCTTAGTTTCTCAAGCCAAGTGCTTTTAGCTAATGCTGAAGACTATAAGGAACGCAGGAATGTAACCACTGTTTCTGGATGTAAAAAGGTTCACCTAATTACCCAATTATGGTGTTTAGAAGAAGCCACTAAAATAAAAAATATAAAGCCAAACCTTTTTCAGCTATGTATTGGGACTGCAGTTCTTGTACAACATCTGCCTTGAAGCTGTCAAAATTAATATACTATGCTTCTGTGTATTACATGTGTCATGTAAAGAAATCTCATTTGAAGATCAGTCGATGATGTAATCACGATTTTGTCAATTTCATTATCCTAATTGTGTTATTGTGTTTGCTGCATGGAGATTACTGGTGTAACCATCAATTATGCAGTGTTAGCTAGAGCTAACCGCTGCTTATACTGTTTGTACTGTACATGTTAAACTGTCAATGTGGAAGATTTTCTTTTAAATTGTCATCTATTAAGTCATCATCTATGGCCATCATCTATGGTTTTAATTTTTATTAACTGGGTTTCTATGGAAAGTTGCTGTATTGCATCAGTGCTAATGGAATCTCTTCAAACATATGTCGGTGTCTGGATAATAAATAGTGCCAAATCTGAAAATATCAGACAATAGCTGGTGGGTTCAGAGATTGCTGAAAGGGACAAAATTGCAATAATGTAAAGAATGGGGACTTGAAAACTGATTTGTTTAATGAACACAGGGGACAGGTCATTGGACGAGAGCAGCGAATGCTGAAACTGAGAATGAAGTGATTCTGGCATAGTGGGAAAGCGGAGATGACAGAGTTAAACAGGCTTGGGATATATCCCATATTAACCTCAGAAAAACTGAGACAAAACACAGGAACAGATCTTTGTTACTGGACAGTGCAGTGAAAGTAATACAAACACAGCTGACCCTTGCATATGACGTATACCACCAGTCAACAGTCCCTCTGTCCCTTTTCTTCTTTCAGACACTCCAAAGATGAAAAGCCACACCAGTGGTAATGTGTTATTGTTCTCTCCATCGATTGTTTTCTTGTTCGGACTGTAATCCTTTCTTTGACCTTTGAAAGCAGAGTTTTCGCCAGTTCTTCTTATCTGGCACATCAGAAACTTTTCATCGACATTTCAAAGTCGCCATTGCTACGGCTCCTCCCCTTAGCAGCTCTGGCAAACCAATCGTTGCTGGTTAATGTATAACACATCACTACCAGTGCTCCACAGTGAGAATGACCCCATAAACACCAGATTCAAAACTCTGGTATACAGAACGATACTGTGAAAAGTATCTGGGGCTGATTAACTCATGTCAACTTGATTGGCTAGGGGTTGAAGTTCTGCACTCCAGCTTTAATCTAAAACAATTTGCAAGACTGATTGTGTTTGGGAAACAGATCTATGTCTAGTCTGAAACTAATTTGTACAGCCCTTCTTAATACCAAATATCGTGAATATTGACCTAAAAATCGTATTCTTTTTTTCATTTCCAGTTTTATAATATGGGACATTCAAATGCTCATAACCGAATGAGGACACTGAGTTGACGTTTGGAGAAACATTTTTGATGATCCCCAACGCCTTAGTAATCACACTCAAATCTTATTTATGTCACTGTGGCACACACTAAAAACTGAAGCAGTTACATGAACACAGATGATAAAGGAATTTAATTAATATTATTCACCAAAGCGGTAATTTATTTTGTGTGTCTCTGTCTTTTTGCATGGGTTCCTGCTGTGCACACAGTTGTAATAGCCTTGGGTGGTTAAGATCTGGGTAGCACTGGGGTATTTTTTTTCTGCACACTTTCTCTACAGACCTGGGGGAAAACAGGAAATACAAGTCTAATATTACTTTAAATTCCATAGTATCAAATTTACGTTTCTCATCGAATACACAGGGCAATGTCGGGAGTCCTTTTGAATTAGGGGATATTTGGGAACTTTGGGAATGTTTTGACTTCACATCTATGGGTAGTGGCATTGTTGTAACTGTTATGCAGAGTCAAATTTCCTTCCAAAACCATGATTTAAACCCAGGGATGATTGCCCATGGGTGTTTCTTGGAAAGAGAGAGAGAGAGAGAGAACACATCTCTGCTCAAATTGCCTTGAAAAAAAAAATGAAGAAGAAGGAAAAAAAAAAAAAACAATTCAGATGAGTGATTGACACAGCACCCAATTCATCACAATGAGAGATGGTGCAAAGTATCTGACAACCAAAAACACAGTTGGAAGGTAAACATGCACACACTGAGCTTGCACGCAGACACTGACATACTCGAGTGCATGGATACACACATACACACACACACAGCTATTACAGTTTAGCTTTGTAGAAATTTGGTATCAAATGATTGGTGGGATCTCCTGCAAGCAACAAAAAAAAAAAAAAAAAGAGTTGCAGCTGTTGTGCTTTGTGTGTGCTTTGTGTGTGTGTGTATTTATGATTTGTGTGCACATGTGCACGTGCAGCAGCAATCTCCCACATCTCTCCTCCCCCTCTGTCGCTCACGTCCGTAGCCATTAGTGAGGCTGCCGTTGAGGCTGCCTTGTTTTGACAGATGCTCACTCTGTCCAAATGCATCTCAGAGGACGTTATGGCGCTTGTCACACTACCCCCCTTCGTTATTTCCTCGCTTCTCTTCTTTACTCTCACTTTTCCCCCTCTTGTCTTGGTCGATGCGTGCCTTGAAATACTGTACATTTGGTCTTAGTACTGCTGCTGATAATATTCACAATGCCCTACTGACAAAAACAACTGACAAAACTCTTTTAGTGTCTTCTACATACTGAAGTTTTATTATAGGATATTTCTTCCTGTGATATGTCCATAAAACTCACAAGTCAAGGTTATCAGTGTCAGTGCATTGAGCCGCTCCCAGAGCCCCCAGGCCTAGATGTGGATGAACTAGCGTGAACTGCGTGGCAGGTCAGCTTTTCATTGTTTCTTCCCTCCGGGTACCTTGGGGGTGGAGTTTTGAAGCAGCATGGGGGATGGTGGATGCAGTGCCAGGCTGAGAGGATCTCCTGGTCATTCGAGGAGCCCCCTGCCACAGTGTTGCCACAATGCAAACCTACCTGGACACAATGAGGCCACTGCTAATATGGAAATCCTCTTGGCATACGGGACATAACAGGACACAATGTACCTAGTCTGGGATCTAATGAGAAATACAAACCTCCATGTGGTATAGTAATAAATTCACTGGCATGATGGATACATTTGATGAAAGATTGCCTTTTTTGAACCGGCTCTAACACAGGGGCGGTAGATTGCTGTCGCCATTCACACTGATTACAGCAGTTACAGCAGAACTTCTTAATAAACACAGGTTTGCAGTTTTATAGTAAAAATAAATGTTTATCTGCCTAAAAGTTCTTTTGAAAAACTAATTTCCGACCGAAAACTAGTGCAAAACAACTTTCATTTGCATTCCAAAATGTTCAGAATGAGATTTCTTCGCTAAACAGCACACACTGGTACCACGCCCCCAGAATTATATTAAGTTTGTGGTTCCTGCAATCAAATGCAAGTCCCTGTGGCTTATAGATTCATGCTTATGACCCTCTCCATCATTCAGCCCCTCTCCCACTAAATCATGCATGCAAGTCTAAAAACATGCTAGTTGCCCCATACACATGCATCAATTTATGTGTTTGCCCTGGAGGGACTTGAATCTGTTTTGAGGAAAGTTTGTTAGAAGTCGGACTTGTACCTCTCAGTCCTCATATCACTTTTGTGTGCTTCTGACCAGGTGAAGGTGACCTTGCCCCGAGGACTGAGAACTGCAGAGCTACCCCTCTGCACCTCTTCTCCCTGCCACTCCTCCAGTGCAGCCTCACTGAGTTGACTTAAGAGACGAGAGAAGATGTCTGTGACTTTCTCTTTGAGTGCATCTGAGTGTGTGTATCTGTGTGTGAGTAAGAGTTGGCCAGGCTTCAGGAGGGCTGAATCACACCGTCTGGGCTCTCCGCTGGATGGACAGGACTTGGCTTAGGGCTGAGAGGGCCCTTTACGCCTCAACACACACTCTCCCAGGTCTGCACACTCTACCCGATCCTCCTCACAAATGGTGGGGTGATGAAAGGAGACATGCCAATACATCCAAGATTTCAACCACTGCTGGAGAAAAGAAGACGGAGCGGAAGTAGAAGAGGACACAGAGTAGATGAAAGTGAAAAATGTGTAAGACTGCATGTGTGCGCGCTCCTGCAAGTGTTTCCGTGTGCACAAAGAGACGGGAAGTGCAAGCGCTTTACTCCAGACAGTGAGCGCAAGGGAACAATGAATCATAGAGAATACAAGTGGGTGAAAATAAAGAAAGACAGAAGCTGAAGTGACTCTGTGCTTACAGTTAACAGTATATTTTCCTCCACCTCACCAAGGAGGCGACTGCTACTCCAAGAATGGCAGGGAGGGGGGTTGAAAAAAGGTTGGGGTCAACTTCATCTCGGCGCTCATATTCTCCACTTTATCTCACCTCAATCTGGCCGGCACGGACTCAGCCCTCGCCTGGAAAGTTTTCCCATTCAGATTCCAAAAAACCAATCTGGTGAACTTCATTTCCGTTCCCGGCAGCTGACCACAAATAGCACTCGGGCAGTTGAGTTCAATGTGACGCATCAATACATTGCTTACAGGAGCCCCTGAAAGGCTTGCTCGGGGAGGACTTAACCCCTTGCTTTCATCTGAACCATCTGCTCTAAGTAGGTACATCTTATATCAGCATTGGGTTTGATGAAACATAGTAAAATCACAGCCTCAGAAAAAATAGATTATGCTTTTGGTTTATATTCCAGGTGCACACATCTCTTGTCTTGACAGAAACACACACAGGTAAGCCTTTAAATAGTTTGACATTTTAGGGAAATATTCGTATTTGCTTTAGAAATAAGCAGATTGATTAAAAAATATGGTGCTATTTACCAGAAATCATTTAGCTATGGGTAAAGACTGTATGTAATCAGGTGGAAACAGTTAGGATGCCTCCATGTAAGGTGGATAAAATCTGCCTACCAACACATCTAAATTTTACTACTAACCAAAATATGTGTTGCTTGTGGGATCTGTTCTACCCATTGTGTAAAAATGAGAGGTTGTGGTGTTACAGGTTATATATATTTTCGTGGTTATATTTAACGGCCTAGCCGCTCAAGGCTGTTGTGACTGTGCTGTTACCAGGCAACCGGTAGATACTCGAGAAAGTTAATAAACCCAGTCTATATGGAGTAAAATAATGAGATATAACATGTTAATTAATTAACTTTGTTGTTCTGGTAACTGTTTCCCTTCCTATCTTTGTGTTAAGCTAAGCTAAGCTAAGCTAACCAGCACCTGGCTGTAGATTCATATTTGACATGCAGAAACTGCAGAAATGATGATATTTCCAGCGATAAAGAGCTAATGAGCGTGTTTCCCGAAATGTCAAGATGTTAATACACCAGGTAAGCCTACTGTAACATATATCAAATATAATATTCACAAAGGAATACTATAACAGACAAGCATTACAGCGACACAAAACAGACACAAACACTAACCAGAAAAAAGAAAAAAACACAACATAAAAAAGGTAAAAGCAAGTACACACTCCAACATATAGGCACACTCAGGCTGACTCTCTACCTCCTGGCCTTCCCCTGCATGCTTTGCTGTGATGGGTGACTTGATCCTCGTTCCAATCCCAGCACACGACTCTCGGAGGAGCTGCGATGTCACTGGAACATAGAGGAATAGAAATCAAATCTGTTTGAACTGAGAGTGAGCGAGGGAGAGTGCGCCAGAGGACAAGGCAGTGATAACGGATAAAAGAGGAGGGGGAGTAAAAGAATGATATTTGAATTATGTAACTCAGCTCAGGGATGATTTGGACGATTCCACCGTTGACACCAACATCATTTCTCATTACCTGAGAGCTGTGTGTGCCCGGCGCTTTGCCTCGTCCCATGAGTCATCTCACACTCAGCTATCAGAGGGAGAGAGAGAGAGAGAGAGACAGAGAGAAAGAGAGCAGAATGAGGTGAGATGTTCGGAAGACGAGAGACAAAAAGGCAGAAAGCACACATTTGTACAAAGTAGAAATGTAAAAGCAGGATGTTCACACGTTTAAATTAAGCCGGATGATTGACTCTGTTCACAGGTACTTTACATACTGCTTCATACACACATCAGCCTGCTGCACATAAAAGGCTGAATATTATGTATGCATGTGTAACATAACTGAAGTGTGTCACAAAAGAATCCACAAGGTACTTTAAATCCAATCAGAGTTGCACCTGCTTTATGTTAATTACAGACAAAAAGACAGAGCGAAAGCTTCTGCTCTAAAGCAACATGTATGCTTTGTTGTGATTGTGTGCTGAAGATGACGGTCTGAAAACCGTGGCTGATTAATATATACTTCAGATTCAACATGGGGTAAATTGCGCTGTGTAACCTTGAGGGACTGGTGATGAATGTCCCAGATTGTTCAGTTGGGATTCAGCAGAGACCACGCATAAAAGTCAGGTTTATGAAATCACTGGCTCTTCTAATAAAAAAAAAAAAAAAAACACTCACGGAGCAGACACCGCAAGTTTAAGAGTTCAGCCATTTGCGTGTTTTGATCTCTTCATTTCAGCTTTATCGACAGCATGCAACAGACAGGATTTATGAACAAATATTTATCATGATGTAATTAAAATGCACAGCAGGTAATTTTAATATGTGATTGATTTTATATATCACTACTAAAATGCTTACATTGGCAATCAGCATTGTGACTACCTGACATTCATTCATTCATCTTCTGTATCCGCTTATTCCTGTGAAGGGTCGCGGGGAGTATGGAGCCTATTCCAACTGTCATCAGGCAAGGGGGGGATACACCCTGGACAGGTCGCCAGTCTATCGCAATTACACTCACACCTACGGCCAATTTAGAATCACCAATGATTGGAGAACCCACGCAGACACAGGGAGAACATGTAAACTCCACACAGAAAGGCCCAGTCGGCCCATGGATTCGAACCCGGGACCTTCTTGCCGTCCCTGCTACCTGACATTCAAGCTAAAATCAGACTTGATGGGGAACTCATTCGAGGCAACTGAAAAAAAATGAAATCATTTTTAATTTATTATTCTGATAACTAATGAAATTAAATATGTACAATGCTACAACAGAGTACAGTTAAAACAAAGCGCATCTACCTGGTGGTGAAGATAAGGTTAGGCATTGGTAAACAATAAAAAAAATATACAGGGGGATCAGATCAAACAAGAGATGTATGAGCATGGAGATTTATCAGAGACCAACCTCTGCACAGCAATTTACTCTCATGGAGGATTATACAACTTTGTAATGTTATCACGATTTAAACTTTTAAAAAGTAGCATAAGACTACTTTTACTAGATTTTTTTTTTTTATACCAGCAATGTGCACTTAAATATATACTCTATGTCCCTTGCTGGATAACATTATTCATATGCTAACTAGGTTCAGCCCTTTTGCTACATTTTCTGATGCAGCCTCCTCATCGGCACATCTAACGCGCTATCACAGTGGAGCCATTACAATGAACGAGGAGGAGGACTTTTTTCACTGCCTGCGTGTACATGTATTTGCCATTTCAACCATTGCCCTTGTGATTATTGAACAGAAAAGGCAGCGTACATTGTTGATCCTGTTGATTTTGTAGCGCTTGAAGGTGGTGATATTTTACATTCTGAGTAGTACTTATTAATGAAAGCATGTTGTGTTTCTGATGGACTAAGTTTTATTTAGTTATGGATAAGGAAGTACGCTCTTCCTAACGCACTACACGGATTCTTACAGTCAACATGCTTGAGTTGTGCCAGTCTTCTCCTTTGCGCTGCGTCTGTGTGGAGGCGGTTGGTGCATGACACGTCGCTTAAAATAGACATTCGCTCTCTTTGCAAAAGGAGGTTGACAACGGAGTGAGAGGGAATGAAAGCTCATAAGGGAGTGCGAGAGTGTGACAGAGACAGAGAAAGACAAAGGGGTGAGAAAGAAAGAAAGCCAGGGAGGAAGAAACAAAATCCTACCTCTGCACCAAACTGGTACTCAAAGGAAACGCACACACATCTGTGCAAGTTTGAAATGGAGATGGAGGTGGAATGAATATTTCAGGTGAGGGGAATGAGCCAGTTTTCCGGGAAAGTAAATGGGGACAGGTGCAAGCAGCTGAGATGTAGCACAGATGACAGACACACAGCTAGAAACTGTACATGTCCATTTATTATGAAAGTAGTAACATTTGTTATTAGGGATCAGAAGTGAGTCTGTGCTGACTGGTTGAAAGATCTAAACATCCGTCTGTTTCTGAAATTTCATTCAAACATTACATCACGTATTTCTTAATCAGCCTGATTCGGCTACAGAATATCCTTAAGAATTTTTTTTTGGCCAAGCTGTACCTGTATCTAGACAAGTGTCTTGGCTGTAAGTTAAGAAGAAATTACACATGCACTGTTCATTCCTACATATATTGTATAAAATTCATACTTTCTTTATCATACATACTTTGCAAGCTAGTAACTGTGATCATCTTTGGCATCTAGCTTGCAAAGACTGTTTCAGAGCATTTTTGTACGAGATATACAAGGTAAAGGTTGATTCATCGTATACGTATATTGACTTTAAAGCCCTGATGGCTCTGTGTCGGATGAGATTTAACTTGAGATGACTTCCAATAGAGATGGTGAAAAAAGTGAAAATGAATCACCGTGTGCTGCGGATGGATGTTAGCACACTCCGTCATTGTTAATCTGTACTCGCCAACGACTGAAGTTGAGCAGTCAGCAGAATGAAGCTGGCTTGTGTGTCATCTCGCTCTCTATTTCCACCCTCCCCCAGCAGCGCACATCTTTCCAGTGCTTAAGATAAGTGACAAGACATCAGAGCCAAAGAAGTGCTTTAAACCCAAGAGAAAACTCGGCGCCCGTGCGTGGGTGGATGCCTCCGTCTCCGTGTGTGGTTCCAAACGTGGGTCTGCATTGTTAGGTGCGCGCGAGCTGCAGTGAGAGCTGCATATTTAGATGTGTGCGTACTCCTCCTCCGTCAGTGCAAACACGTTGCCTTCTACTGTAAATGTTTGACATGCCTGTGTGTTTGTGTGTGTATGTGTGCATGGCCCTCTCTTCTCGGTAAGGTTATCCATCACTCCAAGCATCAGATGACATCACCACCAACCCCCCATGCTGCAAGTCTTACCCTTCCACCCACCCCACATTCTCCACTTTGATGGGTTGGCTAGATGCCACCATGCACCTTCATCCTCCTCCTCCTCCTCTTCCTTCTCTTTTCCTCATGGCCCGCATTTAACTCTGCTGCTATGGTAAAAATGCTGAATCATCACCACTGGCCATGGCATATATAAGGCTGACATGGGTCAGGTGTAGGGTGTGTTGGTGTGCTCCTGTGAATGTGCATATGTCTATATGTGTGTATAGGGTGGTGGATTTGTAATCAATACAGTGCCACCACTCAGCCTTGATACTCTTGTAAGGCCATAGCTGCATTAATGAACTGTGATACACAGGGGGTACATTATGACAGCCGCTAACTTTATTATTAAGCCCCATGCTGCAGCCCAGGGAGAGTATAGCAGCTTCAAGTGAACCCTTAATGGACAAGTCGTTTTTTTCACTCTCTTCACATTGTGGACTTATGTTCTGGACAGTTGGTCTTAATTGCCAGTCAATATAAGGGTAGGTATTGTGAACACCGGGTCTTTTTTTTTTTTTTTTTTTTTAAACCTGGACTGAGTTCAGCATGCCATCATAGGATCTTAATGGAAAAACGCACTAACCTCCAAGACTAAAAACGTTATTGCTTTTCTTCTATTTCAGCCATAAAACACTTTCTGATAGAATGTGAGCTGAGGGCAGCGATATGTCACCGCATAAAGGCTTTAAAACATCCCCGAAGCCTAAAATCAAGCCCACTGTGTCACAATTACACTGACATGATAGGACACATATTTCAGAGCCCAAGTTGCTGTAAATCTTGATAACACGAGGCGACATTACGAGGGCTGCCAAATGATTGTTGTTGAGGTGAAGTGGCACGGACGACAGTTATTGTATTTTATATGGTATATGCAATATACACTATATTACCAAAAGTATTCGCTCACCCATTCAAATGATCAGAATCAGGTGTTCTAATCACTTGGCCTGGCCCCAGGTGTATACATTCAAGCACTCAGGCATGCAGACTGTGAAACAAGACATTTGTGAAAGAATGGGCCGCTCTCAGGAGCTCAGTGAATTCCAGCGTGGAACTGTCATAGGATGCCACTTGTGCAACAAATCCAGTCGTGAAATTTCCTCGCTCCTAAATATTCCACAGTCAACTGTCAGCTCTATTATAACAAAATGGAAGCGTTTGGGAAAAACAGCAACTCAGCCACGAAGTGGTAGGCCACGTAAAGTGACGGAGAGGGGTCAGCGGATGCTGAAGCGCATAGTGCAAAGAGGTCGCCGACTTTCTGCACAGTCAATTGCTACAGAGCTACAAACTTCATGTGACCTTCAGATTAGCCCAAGTACAGTACGCAGAGAGCTTCATGGAATGGGTTTCCATGGCCGAGCAGCTGCAGCCAAGCCACACATCACCAAGTGCAATGCAAGGCGTCGGATGCAATGGTGTAAAGCACGCCGCCACTGGCCTCTAGAGCAGTGGAGACGCGTTCTCTGGAGTGATGAATCACGCTTTTCCATCTGGCAATCTGATGGACGAGTCTGGGTTTGGAGGTTGCCAGGAGAACGGTACATTTCAGATTGCATTGTGCCAACTGTGAAATTTGGTGGAGGAGGAATTATGGTATGGGGTTGTTTTTCAGGAGCTGGGCTTGGCCCCTTAGTTCCAGTGAAAGGAACATTGAATGCTTCAGGATACCAAAACATTTTGGACAATTCCATGCTCCCAACCTTGTGGGAACAGTTTGGAGCGGGCCCCTTCCTCTTCCAACATGACTGTGCACCAGTGCACAAAGCAAGGTCCATAAAGACGTGGATGACAGAGTCTGGTGTGGATGAACTTGACTGGCCTGCACAGAGTCCTGACCTGAACCCGATAGAACACCTTTGGGATGAATTAGAGCGGAGACTGAGAGCCAGGCCTTCTCGACCAACATCAGTGTGTGACCTCACCAATGCGCTTTTGGAAGAATGGTCAAAAATTCCTATAAACACTCTCCTCAACCTTGTGGACAGTCTTCCCAGAAGAGTTGAAGCTGTAATAGCTGCAAAAGGTGGACCGACATCATATTGAATTCTATGAGTTAGGAATGGGATGGCACTTCAGTTCATAGAATGAGTAAAGGCAGGTGAGCGAATACTTTTGGTAATATAGTGTATATGTAGGAATGAACAGTGCATGTGTCATTTCTTCTGCCATGACACTTGTCTAGACACAGGTATGGCTTGGGCATAAACTATTGTTAAGGGTAAAGCTTCTTCCAAGTTGACTAAGCTCCACATTATCTAAATACAACTTAGAGTCAAAGTGCTGAGCAAGACCTGTTCCCCGTCCCTCAGTTTCTCATACCAATATTACCAAACACAAAACACTTTAATTTGAATTATATAATTTCTGACTAATGCTTCCCTATCTTGTGGAATATTAATGATGCATTTCCATTTCCCCTCCACAAATGATGTTTGGGATTTTATAAATTCAAATAGAGTTGCCGGGTCTTTCAGCTTTTGCAAAGACCTTTTCATTATGGAGCAGATGCAGTGATTTTCGTGTACTGTATATTATTATGCATATCTGATGCTGAAGGCACTCTCTCTTTTTAAATACGCGAGCATATAAATGAATGTATTTATCAAAGCGGTCAGCGCTGTTCTGTTTGGGTTTTGCTTGAAATGAAGATGTTAAGTGGAAGAAAGGACACACCGGGTTATGGCTTTTCATTTATATTCAGAAACATGAATGTTTTTATCTCATATAATGTGTTTCAAATTCACCCATAATGTCTAATCAACACATGATGTATATCATGATGTGTTTGACCTTATGCAGTGTTTTCTTCATTCTAATTTGGTATTCAGCAGCGTTCCTCATATTGTTCAGGTTCACATTTTTAATATGATGAGCGGCGACAAGGTGCTAACACCTTGCTGAAATGGTCTGTCCAAACAAGGTTTAAAATATCAAGCGGCACACATGATTGCTTACTGATTCCCATGTGTTCCCAATCATAATGGGGTGGTTGCATTCCATATTATGTTTATAATTACAACCGTCACGGCACATTAACTTAGTCACCGCTGATGAAATTAATATCAGAATATGAGTATGGCCAGTTTAAAAAAAGGGTGTAGGTTTTACATATGGTTGAATGTACAACATTTTCTGACTCTGTGATATTTTGTAGGTTAATGATTTTAGTGGAAGTCGAATTTGGTGCCGGTACTTCTGACCTGTCGTCCATTGGTAGTGATAATTCTGAGTGGTTACATCTGTATCAGCCACTGACTGCATGAATACGATGCTGATAAATCTTAGGTCCTGGAATCGCTACTTGAAGCTCGTTCCAAAAGCCAGTCAATCCCCATGTTAAAATGCCCAACTTTATATTGGAAGAAAACATGTTCACTGCCTGGTAGGGGTTGAATGACTTCAGATTTTTTCTAATATGTGGTGAAAGTGGAGTCGACGTTAGTAGATTTGTAGCTTTGCAACAATGAAATCTATATTCTTGACCCGAGTAGTGTCTCACACAAAGGAAGCTATGGAGGCTTTTCTACAAGGCAATTGATCAAGGCGTAGATCATGTCAACACCATAAACACTGTCAGTCTGACACTGCTAATATGCAGCTCTCGCTGAAAACAACAACAAAAAACACTACATCCACAGCAACAATGTCAATTAATAGAACACCACAGAACTGAACATAAACGCATGAGCTTATCAATACTGTGAGCTGCAGATATGTATTGTATCTATATCGGCACCGTCAACAGCATTTAATAGTACTTCATAGCGTGAAGATAGGATAATGTAGCTGGGATACAAAAAGCAGTATATCTCTGAAGTCTTTTCTGTGTATAGAAGCTAAAGGTCTAATAACTTTAGACAATAACATTCACCAGCAAATTGTTGATGTTCAATTCAATTCAATTCAGTTCAATTTTATTTAAATAGCGTCAATAACAATACAGATCGTCTCAAGATGCTTTACAAAACCCGGCCTGAAACCCAAAGAGCAAGCCTGAAGGCGATGGTGGCAAGGAAAAACTCCCTTTTAACAGGAAGAAACCTTGAGTAGAACCCAGCTCATATGGAGGGACCCATCTGCCTAAGGTCAGCCGGGTAAAGACAGAAAAGAGAGAAGAGATCAGCAGGAGGAGAAACATAAACATACATCTGTGTGTGCAGCCTCTTTCTCTCTGTTACCACAGGATGTTTAGTGAAGTCGTTAATTGACTGCCACTGAGAGGATTTGGACCGTTCCTCAGCTAGCGTTAGCTGATGTCTTTTCAGATGAGTGTGCATTACAGTAGTACATTTGTTGTATTTCAAGACTCACTTACACATTCTGCATGTCACGGCAGTATGGGCTTCATCTTTAGTGAAGTATTTCCACACACTTGATGAACTGCTGCTAGTTTGCTGCAATGACTGGGCTTCTCCGAGGCGTCCCTGTTGTGTCACGTGATCGTCATGTGCGTCATGGCACAACGATAAAGTCGACTAGTTGGTACAACCCCTACTGCCTAGTGGTGGTCCTTGTTCATGACAACTGTATCAACGATACAACTGTACCCATTTACATTATAGCAAGGCTTAAAGCTGAACGTTATCTAGGCCTCTCTGAGTGACGGGTGGGTGCCTTCTCAGGTTGCTGTCTGTCTGCCTAGGTGTTACCCACGGCCTCAGCTTTGCTCTCGATCTAACTTTTTGTCCACTTTTGAATTAGCAAGGAGTTAGGCGGAGTCAGGTGCTGCCAAGAGCCATAACACTGAACTTCAAAACCACTTTTAAGATATCACTGGGTGACTTCACAGAGGGTTTGTTCATCTTTACATCCAGTCAATGTTTGATACATACCACACACCTAAACACTGTCCACCATACTGCAAAACCTGTTCAACAACATGATAATGAGCCAAAGACACTGACCCTGTTTCATAACTCCCCATGTCCCAATCTAAGGCCGTACCCCACACACACTGACACACTCCGCAGGACACCCCTATAGGTCCATGTCCAACAGGCCAGATCCGTTTAGGAACACCAGGGCAACCAGCACAGTATTAGGAAGGTGGCTTTAATATTTTGGCTGTATTCAAGACATATCGTCTAAAATGATATATATAACAATGGGCAATGCCTTTGTTCACTGTGTGATTACATATAAGAGCTATACATCAGATTTGCTTAAGCTGCATAAAAGACTGATCCTTGCAGGTAATAAACACAAAAATAGAAACCAGTAGTGAGCCTGAAGTTGACTTGCTGATAGAGGTGTTTGTCTTTCCAGCCCATTACAGAAAACCTGTTTGGAGAAATCTACTAGAAGCAAAACAATTTGTGAAGAACCTCATTTCATAACTTAATGGGCCATATCATTACATTGATTCTTGATTTGCTCACACACTGAACTGTTTCCTCATGGTTCAGCTGACATGATTGCACACAACAAAGAGAAAAATGTGGAATGTGTAAATGGTTTGCACTTGTCTTGTCTATCGAAATGTGTGGCGTTCTATTCTCCTCGCAATTTGTATTTCCACGTGTGAACTCCATTCATCTGGTCATCTGCAGTGCATTAGAAAGCACACTTGTAATGCTCTCATGTGCCTGTGTTTCATCCACATTGTTACGGCAGTGTGCGTGCATGTACTGTGTCAGTGTGTGCAATGAGTATACAGAGCATGCAGTATGTGCAGTATGACCTTAGTCTGTGTAGTCCAGCTGCCCCTGCAGCATGTTGCATGATTGGTGTGTGGAGTTGGTCTGGTCAGGGGTGTAGCAGCTGTTTGGCGGTCTGGTCTGCTCCTTCAGAGGAAGGCATATGTGGGTGTGACTGGCCAAGCTGTTCAAGGGTCACACCAGAAGGAACTCTTGATAAGGTCAGACATGAACAGGAATTGCAGCACAAGATGTATACCATGTCTGAAGAGTTAAAAGATAATTAGAAATGCTCATTATTTTCTATAATTCAACCACACAATGCAGTGTGCGGCAAAGAAATCTCAAAGTTCAAAGGGAATATTTGTAGTAAAAGCATGCTAGAATGTTTCTATAACTGTAATTTTATTTATGGTGCATAAAAATCTTACAGGTAAGAGGAATCACAGTCGTCTCCAGCTGTTAAGTCGACTGTACACAAAAAGAAAAATGTAAACGTTCATTAAAATGCAGCATCGTCCATAGTTAGTAAAGTCTACTGATCAGTGAAGCACAATAGAAGGATGACATTAAGCAAACAAAAACGAGAAAGACTTCATGAAAGAAGCTTATTTGCGGAGGTGCTATTTTTGTGCTCTTCAAGGAATTACACCAAAGAAGTGAATGATTTACGAGTAGAACAACGTGTGACAGCATTGCTTATCCTGAAAAGTCAGTGTCTGTACCGAGGTGAGGTATTAAAATGCTCTTCATAAAAGCAAGCACCTTAAAGGACTCACAGAAAGAAGCAGAAAGCTCCGGACTCTCCACATTCGGCAATAAAATCATCTCCTGCCTCAAGTCATTTCATAAAATGGCAGCGATAAAGAGATAGACTGCTCTTTATTGTTTTTAGATTGCGGGCACTTTGCGAACTCTCCTCGCCTGTGTCTAGAATAATGTAAATATTTCACAGCTATGTGCCCGCTAATACATAAAACAGATATATAAGTCCAATAAAGCTGCATAACTGTTTGTGCCTGGGCTCCCCTGAGGGGCAGGCACTTTAGCAGGAGGGAATATTCCCCACTCAGCTCACAGAGGAGACGCTGTGACTTCCCTGATGAATGGTACTCACCTGCTGGGCCTGAACAGAGCCTGCTTTACCATGGCCATCCTCTTTAAAAGTAGTGTCCCTCATAAAAGTCTCTAACAACAGAATGACCCTCTCCATCTTAATTTTCTGTGCTACTTAGTCCTCGCTGAATGTTAAATAATTGTTGGATAAGAATGTGGACTAGTGATCTACTCAAATCTACAGAGAAAATGTGTTTTTTGGGGAAATGGTGACCATATAGCTGGAATGTATGCAGGCTCATGCTTGTAAACAAAAAGAAAAGGAAATGAGTTTATTGAACTTTTTATCAGTAAATGCTCTGTGGTGTTTATCGCTCACACCAGCTCATAACCAATAAGGCACAGAACGGACGAGGAAATTGTTGGATACTGTGGGCAGCATTGCAAATACGCAATTGCCCCGGACAACAACACGAAGAAACATCTCTAACCAAATAGCAGCAATCAGAATGGATGCCATCTCTTGGCATTACTTTAAATGCCAGCAGCAGACAAGTTACTCATTAGAAAGATGATGATGGAGCGGGTATTCAGATGGACAGACAAAACAATGGGCCCAAATTGAGAGGGACGATTAGCATCATTATCAATGTCATTCACTTTGTTTTGTTTTGAAAACACGACAAGGACGCTGAATTATGAATCTTCTCAACTGTTCCGAGAATTGTTAGGCATTCATCAAACCGCTCCTGAATGGAAGGAAAAAATGTGACAGTAAGCTAAATTTGCATTGCTGACACATTTTGTTTTTATAATTGGTTCTGAGTTACATTTTGAGATGTTCCGCACGTCTTATGAATATGCATAAACTTGGCAAATTATCTCAAACTTCAGACACAATCCTGCCAATAGATGTTACGTTAAGAAAAACAAGATTTATTGGGAAAAATCAAGAATGAGTGAATCTCTCCAGCGTGTGATACAGTTTACTGCGCGATACTCCAAACTCAGACATGATGTACAGTCGAGGTACAGTGGGGACAGCCTTTTACTTCCATTTCATCAAAATGAGTTGGGGGTGAAGAAACACCAAATTGCACAAAACAGACCCGCTGGTCTCCTCATCTTTAAATCAATGTCCTTGCTTGCTGTCTTATAGTGTTACTAAGAGATCAAAACATGCGTGGGGATTTACAGGCATACGGCCTGACCTCTCATCCATTTTACCTACCACTGAGACCCATTGTGACCCTAAAATTGCCAATATTAGAGCTCAGTGGGGAGAGTAAGAATCAAGGGAGGGAAGCTAAAAGATGAGACAGCTACAGCTGTGCTCTGTTCTTGCCTCACAGAGACAGAGAGACAGGAGAAGAGGGGGAAAAATCATAATCTCACGCTGTCTGATGCAAGCTTAAATGCTCTATTGCTTTGCCGATCACGTTGCACTCCTATCATCTTTCCCTGGTGTCTCCAAGACAAATCTGGGCTGCTGCCATGCACACACACGCAAACCACTATGCGCAGCAACAACAGCAGCTGAGGCGTGATGAATGACGCTCTCGTCCCGACGGGTCCCTGTCGATGCATGTTCAAGTGGATGGGATTGAATTTAACCATAGAAATGACAGGCCATTCTTTTTTGGGGCACGGGGCACAGGCTACATGAATGGTTTGTGGCGACAAGGGGCTCTGTGATTGATGCCCCGTGAGGAAGAGCTGGAGAATCTGTGGAGAAAGACGAGGGAAAACCACCCTTGTCATAAATGAGAGCGTCTGGAGAAGCCACGGGTTGTAGTATTTTTCCTGAACCTAGCCACTCCTTATCCTCTTTACCACCTGATCCCTGTTCGAAAGAGCTTATACCTCTTCTCATCCAACAAAATGGTCCTATTTATCACACCTTGACGTTTCTGTCATCAGTGGCCGACGATGTTGTTGAATGAGACACTTGAGTTAAGCTTCAGAGAGCTGCTGAGGTGAAATGCAGCATGTACACTTTCTACTTCATTTTTGTTCATTGTTTCATTTGTTTGCTTACTAAACCACGCCCTTTGGCGAATGTTGATAAGCTTATCAAGATACAGCAGCAGGTTTGCTACTCAACATTCTGAAATCTAATTGTACCTGTATCTGCAGCTTGCTAATTAAGTCTGTGAAGGTTCTCAGTCATCCAGGTCATGGTATATCCAAAAAAGCGGTAAAAAAAGGCAACTAATTAAGCTAACATTATCATTATGAGTTGGTCTCGAGCTTTTTGAAAATCTTGCAATTGGTTACGGAAGAAGGCTGTGTGTCAAAAGGTAAGCATTGCTAGTTAACTTGGTCAAAACAAATTCAACTTCAAAGTACTTTTGCAACAGAGCATCAAACTCCAGCACTCGCGAGTTTCAAGATGTGCTGACACACTGCAGAACTTTTTTTATTTTTGAAAGCCCTGCACTCTTTTCCCTTTTCACCCCTTTACTGCAGAACAAAAACGCTAACAATATAATATTTAATTAGTGATGTCAATCAGTTAATTACAGTTTCTTTTTATTGACTTCATACAAGAAGACTTGAAGTTCAGTCACCATACATACATAACATCTTTAACTTAAAAAAAACTCTCACACACTTTTCTCTGCTTTTTTTTTGTTAGTCAGACAATGACCATCATAAAAACCAATTACATTCACTGTCAGTTATGTTTCATTTGCAGCTCAGCTCCATTTGCTACTGTGTTTGGCACAGTGCACCGAAGTCACAACCAAAAATATAGTGCCCATCTTTCTTTTTAATGACTCAAGAATTTTCTATGGAAAATTGACTCTTGACACACGATCTGGTACTAAACCGCATTATGAGATTTCCCATTATTACCACGTCCCTTGTGAGATAATCGTGACAGTAAATTATTATGTAAATTGATAATACAAGGCATAATAATAGTTTTATAGAAACACATAGCTGGTTTCAAAGAGGCTGAAAATGCTAGCCGAAGTTCTGTGAGGAACACGAATACTTTACAAATTCTTATTTTTTTCTTAAGAGGAGCAGTATGCATGCATTTGTTCTCTGTTTCTGTCCTGGTGTAACCTGGTGTATTCCAGAGAGTGACATATAATTCTGAAGATACAGGACTCGAAAATAGAACTGTACATGCATCTGTTATTAACTCATCATGGTGAAACTGTAAATGTGAAATATTACCAAAAACTAAGCAACAATTTAAATCGAAATGTTATCACAAACTGTGGCCTTCTTAACCAGATGTTTATTTTCAATAGAGAAAACTAAAATTGAGGACATCTGGTCACAGCATTAAGAAAAGTTACCAAGTGAAAATAAATCTGGATGTTGAATGTATTGTTGCTAGTATATTACAGGGGATTTTTAAATCAGTTTGAGAAAGGATGTGTGTAGATGAGGCCATTAAGTTATTCTTAACTGGATCAAGTGTAGCGGTCATCAAGCTAAAGGTTTTGGATGGATTGTCATGATATGTGATCCAAATGTCCATGATTCCCAATGGTTGAGATCTACAACCAAAATGTTCACTTTTTTAACTTATCCAACCAGCTGTCAGACTGAGTCAATGACACATTCACATCCCAGAAGATAAACCATGTGGACTTAAATGATTCATTAACTATTTCTATACATGTCATCTGACCACTTTAATTGGAACAGACTGGTCAGATCTGGTCCAACTGGAAGCAATTTTCAACGGGATTACAAACAGTATACATTGATTGTACCTTGATCTGATCAGTTCTCTATGGGTCCAATAAATACATTCTTTCTGCTCATGTTTGTCTCCTGCGAGCTAAACTTTGACATGACTAGTTTCTGGGAGGCAGTGCCATTCCTTGGTCGTCTGGGCCTTGGACAAATACGCACATGACGCTAAACCGCAACATATACGAATGCTGAAGAAATATTGTCCATGTAAATGTGACCATTGTCACCTTCAGACCACTGTTTGCTGGGTATATGTCAAGTTTTGTTCCTGCTACAGCAAACTAACCTCTGCTTTGCATGTGGAGAAGTCCAAAGCTTGCTGTGCCTAGTCACAGTTGCTAAGCAAAGGTTGGATAATTGCTGTCCAAGCAAAAGGTTGAGCACATGGTCAAGTGGTGGAAGAAAAAAGCAAACTCATACAAGATGTCCTTTTCCCTATTTTCTATACTGAAGTGTATTCACATTTATGATGTGAATAAATTTATGTTAATCTTTAAAGTCTTTGTTTAAACCAACTGTGTATTTTGGTTTAAGATTCCAAATGCTCAAACAGAAGAGCCTAACATTGCAGAAACCTGTCTTAACATATAACCCTCATCATCACTGCTAACAGTTACAAGTGGACCTATCCCCGTGCAGGGACTCAGGCACTCACAAGGAAATGCTTAAGCCTTCAGAACAATGGAGAGGTTAAGAGGGTGAGACCCCTGGAAGAATCAGAAGCATGTTTTCCTCTATCTTCACTTCTACAGGCATCTCTGCAGACCTCTCTCAGGGCCCATAGTCAGCTCATGCTTGGCTTCATCTTCTTATCCACCGAAGTTCCAGGCAACATAAACCTTCTAGTGTCCAAATCAGCTGCGGGAACTGACTCACAGATACGTGGCACAAAGAGAGAGGGAGTCTTGCTAATGCGCTAACATCATTGTGGTGAAGAAGAATGCAATTTAAACTGCTCTTGATAATTAACCCAGATCCATCTCCAACCCCATCTCTGCTGATTATATAAACGGCGATTACCATGCAGCTATGCATATTCATCACTCGTGAGTGGTCTTTAAGGTGGTAGTCATTTTACCTTTTTGTTGGTGGGTGGAAATGGGACACGCAAGAGGGGGGTAGAAGTTGGGGGATATTTGGGTGTGAATGATTACCGCACAGTTGGGGAGAACGTAATCCATGACTGCAACTTCGAAGCAATTTTGTTGCTAATAAGCATTTTGTTGATATCTGTTTGCGGTTAAGTTGCACATTTCTTTATCCAGTTATTTGTTGATTCAGTTTGAGGTCTTAAGTGTTTCGGGACCAACAGTTATGTATTAAATTCATTAAAGTATGCAAATTAGATTCGTGCATATTTGTTGTTGCTGTAGACGATGGATACAAATGAGTCTAACTAAGTTTGCATAGTATATTATTAACTTTTATCAAACAGCGCCTACACAAAGAAATCCGGTTGAACCAACAGAAATCTGTCAAGCTCAAAGTTTAGCTGAGGGAGTTGACAGAAATGGGTTTCAGTACATTATAAATGGGGGGAAGATAATCAGTCTTGTGAATTGTGACCACATTGTGTCAGCGCTGTGATCTTGCCATAAGACTTCAGTGGCAGCAAACAGAGCAGAACAGAGAGGAGAGAGAAAACGACAGTGGGAGAGAAGGAGCAGGAGTGGGAGAGTGAAAGAGGCGGAGAGAAACCTTTCATGATAAAAACTGCCCGCTCGCAGTGCGATAAATTGGGAGATGACACAAGTCACAGCACAACAAAAGGGGAGAACATTGGATGGGGACCCTTCACTGAGAAATTGATGAGATCGAGCCTGAAAGAATTGTCTCTGTGAGCCAACATTGGGACTTATCCCCCAAAACACTCCAGGATTAGGACAACATCCCAGTGGAGGTAGAGTTGGCATGAGCCCATTAGTCCCCCATGATTTCTCTGACACTTTTCTTCTTTCAAGCCCCCCTAATACCACTCATACTTGGCATAGCTTTCTTATTGTTGAAAGAAAATAAACACAGTAACGCAGACACAACTGCAGAAACGTCCCGTAACAGTTGCAAAATTCAAGATCAGGTGGTGTGTTTGAATGCAGGATTTGTGATAAATGGCCCACCCGGCTTTGCATCTGAAAGGAGAATTGGCATTTGAGCAGCTCGTCGCATGAATTCAGCGATTTCTATCTGATAAAATGTCGGATCTGTTTGAGATCAATAGCCTTCCTCACAGTCCTGACTTTACACGGTGCACATGTGGCCTTTCTTTTGATTTTCTATCAGAAAAGAAAGTTATTTATACATGAAAAAAAAATAACACTGATATCAAACAGTGACATTTCCTCTTACATTTCTTGTGCTATCATCCTAATGGAACCCCGGTCCGTTCAAATGTTTCTGTTTCCCATTTAGTTGGCAGAGTACATTGGGTTTATGAGATTTGCATCCTTATGATAAAAACTCACTGGATCAAAACAGGGAAGTAGGGGGATGTAAACCTAAAATAAGGACACGTGAAAGAGCCTTAAATTCTCCACATTGCTGAGAGGAAGTACACAGTTAATATAATTGTCTGTGGTTCCTCTGAGTAGTTATTTGACTAGCAGGGAGCATAACCACTAATTGAATCACCAGGTTTAAGGGTTATGTTTATGTAGAAACAAGCAGTGTTTAGAAAGACAGATATATTTAATTTCACACAACCGCCACGCGCACACACACACACACAATAAACTAGTTACAACTCAGAATTAGCTGACCATGTACCACATGCAGTTCATGTATTGTAAGCTGACTCATCTTTCATAGCTGTTTAAAGTAACATTGACCTTGATCAAGCCTACTTCTCAAATGACATCAGACCGTCTGTCACCATGAATTTGGACTTAGTCACAGCTGAACAACTGAAACACCTTGTCCAAATAGGTTCCTGACTTGCCGCTGTAGGCTTGTTATCGACCCTGATCAACTGTCTCACGTGTAAACCAAAAACAGAATAAACACCCACTGACGATCGATCATGATCGTGTTTATTCATTAGGTGAAACGCCAGTCGTTGAAAGAATATATTACTCACACTGGTAGAATGCGACTACGCATGTCAGTTACCACGCACCTACAACCAAAACCAACTGAAGATGCAAATCACCCCCATCCAGCCTGCCTCTTTTGTTTGGTTTGATGAAACCGCATTACAAACTATCAATTGAGATTCTCCAACAGAGATTCTGATATATATATATTTTTGTTTTATTAATTTATTTATTTTTTTACTCAAGATCTCAAATTCACCAGTGACACCATCATTTAAAGAGAACTGATAGATTAAACAATGCACAGTTGCCTTTCTATTCAGCAGGGCTGTAGTCAAAGAAACTCTTGACTGGTTGCAGGGAAAAATAAATCTGCATGCTATCTCTAGATTAAAAAAAAAAAAAAAAAAAAAAACATTCCACAGTGCCCTGAGTGCAATCTAGCTGTTAGCCTTTTTAGTTTATATAAATTATAAATGAACATAAAATACCAATATTAGCAGCACATAAGATCTTTTTTTCACCAAAATAATATCTAGCAACTGACTCCAGCTAACGCTAGCGTGCACCTCAACATGTTTCTGATATGTCTACACTCAAAGTAATAATAATAATAATGGATTCTTAATCCTAGTTCATCCTAGTTTCTCCTTTTGAAAGTTGCAGTGGCAATCGTCTAAGTAAGTAGAATCTAGTTGACCAAGAATATATTGACAATCCAGTAGGATTACTACCTTTAAACATAATTATTGACAAAGCATTATATGTTATGACTTGAATGAAGCTATGCTACAAGCAGAAATAATATTATACACAGTTTGTTTTTCTAGTTTTTCAAGTAGAGCCTGTACTGTTTAAAAGGTTAAAACCAGTTTGTGTTCTTGGTTGTGTGTCTCCATGTGGACAGGAAAAAGTGCATAAACTCATATATTTTATGTTTTGCTATAAATGTCATGGACTTGAAATTGCACGTTGACTTATGGTGATGCTCTCGGGCCTCGTACACACACTAAAACATTTAAACCTGCGTGAAAGCAACCCATTTCCCTTCAAACGCAGTCTTCATTGAGCTGCCAAAGAATCCAAGGATCTGGTTATGGAAACATTTTGAAAACCAATGGAGCATTTGATTCACAGCTGTGTGCAGAGAAATGCTGTCAAGAGGTCAGTGTCTCTACCACATCATGCAGTCTCACACGCACTGCATGAACAGAACACCATCTGGAGTTTGAAACAAAAGGTTTAGCCTTACTATAAAATCACTTTAATTATAATTATTGTACAAAAGTAGTCTTTTGTTAAAAAAAAACAAAAAACAAAAAAAAACACAGTACCTCTTCATTCAGAATTGTATGTTTCACAGCAACTGTTTGCCTGTGCAGCCATCTAATGACCACTACAGATCTAATGTCGATGACAGTGGAATAAGTGGCCCACTGGGATGTAACAGTGATCACAGGAGGGTTTGTAACATATACTTTCTACAATGTTATGTAGAAAGGATTGAATCAGCATAAAACACCAGGCCCCATTAATGCGTTGCCTGATTTATGATCCATCAGACAGTTAATTAATTTGATGAGACACAGCAGAGTGTCACTATCAAGGAGGGTCATTTGAAACAGAGGACTACAATTTTTCCAAGGATAAAATTGTCAAGTGGTTCAATGTAGGAATGTGCTTCATTTTGGTCAAACATAAGTGGAAGGGGGGGAAAAAAAATGACACGGACGACATCTTTGAAAATGCAGTTAGATGGATGAGATAGTCTGTCAAATGTTCCTATTTTCATTCTCTCACAACACTTCAATCAAATTAATCAGCAGAAGAGGACAGTCGTATTAAGCAGCATCGCTAACGTTTCTGGGCCGAGTGACAGTTTCAAATATGTAGATTAATTTAGTCAAAAATATGATGGGGGTCTTGAAGCCATTGGAAGAGGAAATGAGGATGTCGGAGTCAATTTTTCTTCTAAATGGAGCGGCCATCATCGCAAGTTTAAATCTTGTTTCTCTCCACATACATAGGTCATTCTTTTATTTTGCCTAATAACTTGAAAAAAGCATCATTTGAGGAGCAGCTTCCTATCTTAACTCAGTTAATACACAAAGGAATAATGGAAGATTGTGGGAAAGTTACCTGCAGCCTTCCCACAGTCAGTCTGCTCTATGTGCACCTTCAGCCCTCACTCAATCTCTCCCTCACTCTGTGTGATTTATCTATCAGTCTGTGGTAGGATTGACTCTCTGCTGTACAGCAGGCCATTAAAGCCTCGGGGAGATTCACCTTGCCAGGCAGCTGGCTCAAATGAAAAGCTAAAAGAGCACATTAACTCATCAATATGAGGCCGTGAAGATGAAAACAGTTGTCAAAGGCCTGCCAGAAATAACCGATCACATAATGCTGCTCTATTGTATGTAAGTGAGGTCATGGGAGTCAAACAGCAGCTAAAGACACAAGGAAGTGAGTCCTGGGAGGCTTTGATAGGTGCACTGCACTAAAAACCGTGTGTCAACTTCAAAACAAGCCATTAATGTCATCCAGCAGGCTGAGATTAGAGCTGTGCTTTTACTTAGAGTTGTCAATGCTTTTAAAAGCCATTAGACAGCACTTTCAATAACCATTCAAGCAGTTTTCATTTGTGGGTAAAATACATTTTTAGTTATATACTTGATGGATGTTTGCATCAAGTGAATAGTCCCATGAATAGTCCCACGTTGCATTTTGGATCTCTGGCTATTTAGCAGAGATGGTATAAAGTTACATCAGACAAAGTTTTTCTACAATATTTTCTGTGCACACACAAAGACATTTTCTGAATGATACTCTGTCACTATGCAGCATGAAACACTGTGTGCGGAACACATTAGCGTTGGGTATCCTAGAGCGGGTGCATCACTCAATACCAGTCACAAACCATTTACCACATGGAGGGGGAAGCTGCTTCCATTGCAGAGAGTCCCTCGCACTGTCTCATGTATCCTCGAATGCCTCCACACAAAACTGCTGAAAAGACCTGTGTACGTCTCCACGCCTAGTTTCTGTTGATTTCGCTCTTTTCCTCGTTATCAGTTGTGTTGAAAGCTATTGAGCCATCAGTCAATTTAGTTAATTGGGTTTCAGTTGGAAAGCTTGTATCTGCAACATGTGAAAATTAGATTTTATACCAGAATGCATTAAACTATGTCACATTTAGCTGCAATTACATGTGCATCGCTAGGCAACAAACCTGGCAAACCTGCAAAAACACCCACAGTCCTTTTCTGTATGTCAGCGGTTTGTTTTCTCTCTGTTCCCTGACATGTTAAACACCGAGCACATTCCTGAAGAGTTTATCTCTCTTGTTCACAATGGAACCAATGGCTCTCTAGATTTGTTGTTTTACAATGAGATCTTGTCTTGTTTTACGTTTTGGCACTGGAGCATGAAATGTATTTGCATATTTTATTACACATACACATCATTCATTTTCCAATGACAATACAGACAAAACTGTGTGATAGTGGCATTGTTAATTATGTTTTCCTTTTTAGCAGCTAAACACATACCTGGCAGACATACTCTCTGTATATTACATCCCCATTTCTTAAGCTTTTGTTTTCCTCATCATCTGAATAAATGTCAAATTAACTCTTAGGCTTATCCCTCTGTGCTTTGAGTGGAGGTCATTTCTTCACACGGTTACGTCAGAAATGATGTGGAAAGAAATGTATTCTTAATGTAAATCACTTTCTCACTTCCGACTCAATGTATAATGGATTGTGTAACCTCAGTAATAATCCTGTTAAACAATTCCTAAGGACTTGGTGACAAAGGAGACTTCAGATAAGGGTTGTTTTAGGAATCTCTTCCTCCAGAAAATCCTCTGCGGGACTGAGGTACGAGAGGGAATCATAATGAGTTGATAAATAAATAAGAAGCCTTGAAATTTTGCCAGTGCCCGTGCTCAAAGAGACACGGGGAGGAGAAGAGAGAGAAAGGGCGAGAGGGAGGGAGAGAGAGAATTGGATGTAGAGGCAGAAGGAAGCCTGAGGCTAGGATTCGTCTTGTCAAAGTGAGACCTTTAACTGGGTCCTGAATTCTGTCAACAAGATTCTTTCACAGTCTTACGCCATTTCCATCTGGGGCCTCTTTCACTGAGGAGGATTGCTTGTGGTTGGAGGAGGGTGATGGGAGAACCTGCAGCCTTCAAATGCTGACACTGACATTGGCTCCAGACCTGCAAATCTGAGCCAGGAATATGAAGCAGCAGATGTGGGGAAGCCATTTCATAAGCCTGGTATTTTGCCTATTCTGAAATATGCCAGACAGCCAGTGTGATAAATGACGCCTGATAAAAGATGGAAAAGGGCTTGTGCACTAGGTGCTGGGGGGCAGATTAAGACATAAATGCACTGAGGGTTGGCTTAAAGGAGATGTTACATAACCGGTGGTGATTTTATCAGTGTTTAGCAGGATTTATGTTCTGTCTAAACTGCAAGCCGAATGATCACACACCATTGAAAACTCCCTCTCTCCACGCCTTTCTGTCATCAGATATTGTGCGTGACCATTTTCTGTAATTGCCTAACACTGCCGTGTCACGCGCCGACTGGCCAGTTGTACGGAGGTAGAAGGGGAGTGAGGCATTGTTCTCATCTTTAAAGCTCTTTTTTTCATTTGTTACTCAGCTATTTGTGTCACTTTTTATTTGTACAACTCAATACATCACTATCAGTGTCTCCCCCGAGAGACTGTCTAAAATTGTGCACTGTCATCCCTGTTATTAAGCAATATCACCTTTCTGTCTGATGGCCCTCTTTTCACTCTGCCATCCTGTGTGGCTGTTTAGAACCGCATTAAACACATTTGACGTCCAACCTAGTAGGACAGCACTTAGGAGCTTGTTCCGAGAAACAATTTTGAAATGCCACCACGGAATAAGGATTGGCATTACGAGGCATCTACCAGTGAGGCTGCAGATAGCAAACAACTGCATACGCCTCCTTTTCCAAGAACCACGCAACAGACTCCGTAGCTGAAGTCAAGCTAGTGCAGGTTGACTAAAAATCGCAGTTCCTTCAGTGGCCACTTGAGGCAGTCCCCACACCTTTACATCCTGGTACAAAAACACCTTTGGTATCTGTAGCTAATTTGCCCATTCATGACAGGTTGTTAGCTGTCTATCTCGGTGTCACCTGCTCACCCAACTTCAGTCACACTCCGTGTCTTTACTCTTTCTTGAAGCAGCTGGGAGGTAGATGGGGTGAATAGAGTGAACGGCCAGAGCCACCATGCTGAGCTTCAAAGCAGGAATCATGCATCTTTAAATGAAGTCAATGTGAATAACCTCCGTAGGCCAACGTAAAAAACATGAAAGGCCTTCTCTTGTCTGTTCTAGGCTCCTGCTGAAACATGGCAGTGCTTTATGGTCCACTGCCTATGATTGTGAGGGCTCATTTAAAGCTAACAAAAACACAATGATCAACAGTTAAAGGTGATCACACAATAATGAAAAAATACACCGATCAGGCATAACATTATGACCACCTTCCTAATATTGTGTAGGTCTCCCTTGTGCCTCCAAAACAGATGTGACTGATCAGAGAATGGACATGCGCTTTCTGAGGGTGTCCTGTGGTCTCTGTCAACAGAATGTTGTTAGTGGGGGGCCTTTGAGGGGAGGGGCCTCTGTGGATCATCCCACAGATACTTGATCAGTTTGGGATCTAGTGGACAATGTTATTCAGTGTTATTCTCCTGTAAGTGGTCATAATGTTGTGGTTGATCGATGTAATTAGTAATGCTATATCCCATACAATTGGTCCCCCTAAAGTCTTCACATTGGTCCTCGAAGATGAAGATGTCCAGTACTCTTCACCTTTTCTGTCAAATAACGTCTGAACATTTCTATTAAAAATTATTTATTTAATTTTTAATTGTTAACATTTGAATCTTTTATATCCCCAGAGGAAATCGACTTTCTTTGGTATATTTTTGGGCTTACTTTTAATCAGCCCTTTAACGCAGAAAGCCTCCAAATTAAAGGTGGCCATTTTGTAGAAAGTAGAAATTTATACACACACACATTGTGTGGAAAACAGATGAAAAAATCTCAAAGCTTAAACAAATATATCATGCACTCGACTCTCTGTCTAGAAGGAGGGAAGAGAAGAGCCTGGCAAGGTCTGATAAGGCTCTGTAACAGTAATAATAACATTTTCATAAAGCTCATTAATTGAGAGTCTAGAGGTAATTGCTACATTTGCTGCAGGCTGACAATGTTTTTAATGCTGACGACTGTCAAACTGACAAACAACAAGTTGTGGAATATGGATTTTCTTCCCTCTCAGCGTGTGTTAATAACCTACCATCTGAGCATTGCCAAGGGAGACTGTCAAGATGGCATCAGTGATAAAATGTTAACATGTGACAAAACGCACCTGCCCGCGAGAAGAACAATTCAATTTGAAATTGAATTTGTACGACTATCACGAAAACCTTTTTCTTAATCCTCCCCTGAGGGAAAGTAATATTGATTAAGAAGAAAAGAACAGAAGGAAAGTTTTTTTCTTCACTTGGTTTCTGTCGGTGTGCTGCCACACACACAGCCAAAGCGAGGAGACAGACATCAGTTAAATCGAATACTTGTACAGTAATTCCCTCAGTTCACGAATCTGGGGTGACAGTGGCCGTGCGTGTATGACGTGGAGTCATATGTTTCCAGATTAAAATCACATCCTGTGCACTGATTTAATCTGGTTGGTTTTAACTGTTGTGTGATTAAAACTGGGTGAAAGTCAAGAGAAAATAATAAATCTGTCCATTATTTAGAGCTAAAAAAGAATAAATGGTTTGAATTATTGCATGTTAGGTAATCACAATTTGTGATTATAGATATGACAAATATAAGAAGTCAGAAGTAGCAAGAGAGTCCTAACAGAGATTTAAATAATGACATTGGTCTTCTGCCTTTGCTTGTCTTCTTTCCTTAAAATCACTCCTCCTTCTGTTGCACCATTGGACTGTACAGGCTGCGTTCTTGTTTAGCAGATTTATCATATCTATGTAAGCATACTTTATGGACTCAGTGTGAAAGGCTGCTGGGCTATGAGTCAAATGTCCCATGGAGTAAACATGTGCTGTGAAGCTGGCAGCCTTACAGACAACCCCATTGCTGCCTCTCACAGAGTAACAATAGGTTTTCCAGTGAATGTACTGAAGCGAATTCAGCCATCACATATATTGTGACAAATAAATCAAAGTCAAGAAGAGAAATCAGGAAATGCTTGACTTTTGTCTAGAGTTCAAAGTCACTATCTGTGTGATCACACAATGTATGTTAAAACTGTTGCACGATAAAAAGTAGAGCATGAATAATGTTTCCATACCACCGCCATATGATCTCCTCCTCATTATCTTCACTTCTCTTCTATCACTCTTCTCCAGTGCAGCTTTGACAAACACTCTTCTAATTAGGTCATCATCAGGGTCATCACTGCCATCTCGAACACAGTTCCCTTCATCTCTATCATCCTACAAACACCGGCTGTCACCCGCTGATGCGGCGGGCATCAGGCGATGGGCGGTGGCACTGGTGCGTTCATGATGTCTGATGTGTGTTGATGAGTGATGCCGTCTGACGGTTGATGTTGGGTGAAGCGTACAGTAATGGGGAGACAGAGGTCACAGAAACCATTACCACAGCGACACAGCGAGGGAGGAGGGGAAGGGGAAGTGAAAGTGGGACGTAGGCTGTTGTCTTCTCCAACTGTAAGGCAGGACCGCTGTCCTTCTGTCATGACTGAACGTCTGCACGCTGGCTTTGCATTCATCACGGTGGGAGACTGTCGCGCCGCTCATCATAAATATATGACAGAGGTGGCATGGCATAAAATGTTGCTGTCTGTTCTTGAAGCAGAGGGGAAGGGTACTTTGAGATTTCACTCGGTTTGTCTCTTCGTCCTGTCTTTCCTGTGGTTTCGTCTGTGCTACCAAAGGTGAGGTGAACAGGTCTGTCAGTAAACATGAGCCATAAATGTCACAGTAAAACACAAGTTCGTGATTAAACACTCACTCACACAATGCAATCCTTCCTCCACTCTGAAGATCTGCTTAAATAACACTCTAAATTTGCATTCATTTTCTCGACTGACTCAACTGAGACATGAGTTGACCCCAATCCTGTCATGCAAATAACACTGGCATGGGAATAATAATAGCTCTTCAGATGAGGTGGCGCGTAATTACTATGCCTGACCTCTTCTAGGAGTTACTGACTACCCACAACATGCATGAAACCATTTAGTGTGTTCCATCTATCAACATGTGTCACTTTGTTGTTCTCATGACAAGGTTAGCATAGCATTACACTGACGCGCCTCCACTAAGATGCCACGTATTGTTGCAAGGTTATAACTCAATGACAGTTGACGGCAACGGGTCCCTCTTATTATGATGAGTTGGAGCACCTTGATATCCGCTGCAACATTAGCGCGCCATCTGGAAGGGTAATGTGACGTCCTCTGGAGTTGTGGTTAGGGCCCTTGCTGCGCGCAACCTTGTTGTCTAATATTTCTTTGTGAAATATCAAGAACAGAAGCACGGAGATGTGAAGGACATGGAGGATCTAAGGAGGGAGGAAAGGGGAGGAAGGAGACCCTTCGATCTGAAACAGGGGATGGCAGGCAGAGGGTGGATTCATCACACAGCCGGGATGTCTTGTACCGACACTAATTTTGGGCCCAAAGCTGTGGGTAATGAACATATCCCGTGACAAATGGGGGAATCGTAACAGTTGAGGCGTTGTTGAGGACAAATTTACATTCCAGCAGACTGTCGTGAAACCACCTGGTGTCTGGAGACAGAGGAACGTGCCAGGGGAGAGAGCATGTCCCCACAAGCATGAATCACTGCTGTCCTCCCAGATCGAAGCGCGCCAGTCTGAGGTCTGTGGTCACACATGCAGGGTGGAAACCGTATTAATCACAAATGCACTCGTAATTTATGAATCAGTTAGTCTGAGAGCTTCAATGTCGACTGATATGATTAGAAGGCATTCAGACATAATCAGACCTGGTTGTCACTTTCATCACTGTGGTTTTGTCACAACCTTTTTCTTTCACGCACTATGACAAATGCTGACCCGCCCACTTCAAATTCGCTTCATTTTCCTTGACGCTTGCTGACAGTGTGTATTGTTAAAGATCTGTTCTTATTTTGCTGATCTTAACAGAGACTAAGTACAATTTGCTTACAGATTTAGTCTTATGAATGATTGAGTGATTTAGTCTTGCAGAGTTGCTAAGACTTCAGTGGTGCGCTGAAACACAGCCATGGTGAAGGCATGGTAAGCACGATTTATACCTCTGCGTCTGGTGTGTGCCATTTATACTTGTGCCCTTGTCAGTCTGACTCACTCTGTAAAAACACCACCCAAATGCTAGTCGGCGCTGTGTAGTTTTTGCCATTCTGGTTAATTTGTGTTTCTACTTCCTGCTTCACTTTCAACAGTGGCGACTGAAACTTTCACTGAAATTTGTCATACAAATGTTGATATCTCCTAACCTCTTCAGTTAACCTTTCCTTGATGTGTTCCATGTTTACTGATCCAAAACAGTCAATATGAAAATTGCAGAGCTAGAGAAGCAGCCGGAAACATTAAAGTGGAAACACGCTACTACCAAGTACCAGTCACAGTTTGTGTGCGTCTGTGCCATGACGCGTAGTTACATTGTGGAGGTGCACATCAGGCTAGGGTCTGCGTAGGGTCTGGGCTGATGCCATAGCTGACGCAGAAGTATGAACCGCATGTTAGGGTTTGTGTTCCGAGGGATTCCTTAAAGATCCCAGATGAGTACAAGGAAAAAAATATATAATTGAAAGGAAACAGCATGCGCAAACATACCCTGAGGGTGGTTTTGTAGTTTTGACTAACAACTCCGTCTTCCGTTTTCTTCATCAGATGGAGGTCACATCAGATGCATCTCAGTTTATGCCCCCATCTGGAGCACGAGCCAAAGGTCAATTAAGGTACAAAGTGCCCCTCAGCAGGCCTGGTGCTATCTACAGTCGCACTGACAGCGCACAGACTGTCAAGGTAAGAAGGAGATTTTCGTGGACACTCTAAGCAAAACCAATTCATTTTAACACAGCTGTGTAAATCAGCAGATTTGCCATCAGATTTATGGATTTGACTGAAAAGCATTTCATTGCTATTAAGCTTTTGCCTTAACTTTGGGAATTTAAAACAAAACTTTGCATTGTCTCAGAGTGACTGTTAGAACTGTCAATTCTCGCTACTTTGGGGACCTTGTTCTACTTTCTGTCATTTTCTATTCAATAAAACAAAGTATAGAACTGTAATTCCAGAAGAAAAAAAAAAATTCCAGGGAACAAAAGTTCAGAGAGCTATTGTGACTGAGTAGAGCATTTTCTTGGCTGGCTATTATCAGTTAGCTTGCCAACTACATCAGTTTACCATCTTGCCCCCTCTCATTCACTCCATCGCCAAGTTCCAAGAACCACTTTCCTATTGTGAAGACACACGGAGATTGACTGTACCACTTTAAGCTGAAAAGATTCTTTATTTGTGTCACAAAGGCCAGAGAGAAACAAAAAGCATTTTTCAGTCACTAGCAATATTAGATGTGTTAATGGATCTAGCATCTTTCCACATCTGCCACCTCTATAGATGATGACTCAAACAAAGCAGAATGAAGACACACATAATGTTCAGTCATGGTGGTTTCATAAAGGCGTACCCCCTTTCTGTCACTCAGTTATTGGTTTTGTTAGCTATTAAAATAGAGCCAATACAGATGTTTCTGCTCTCCACTCCCCAGCTTTGTGATTACACGGGTGCTGGTGGTCACATGTTGAGATTACCTCCATACACAGTGCTGTCATTTCATTCTATTGAGACCAATGGCATGCTTGATCCAGGTCCTTTTCATTTGCTCCCACAGATCCCTTTTTCTCACCCATTCAACCTTGATGGCTCCTTTCACGCCACTGTCTGCACCCTCCCCTGGTAGCACAATGAACACCAGTCTGTCGCCCTGTCTCCCAGACAGACTTTTATCTGTTGAGAAGCCCACAGCTCGTGGAAAGCCTTTTGTTACCTATCTCCTAGGTGGCTGAATGGCTTCTTCCTTTGATTTGTACCTTGCCATTTTTCCCCTCACACTGGATATTTCTCTCACACACTTTTCCGATGTGAAAAGGTAGTCTCGTCTTGTGTCTTGGCTGTCGAATACTTTGCTCATTTTTAGACATACAGAAAATTTGGTCTTGGACACTGATCAAAGTCAGGAACAGAAAGAATATCATTCATGGCATACTTTTTTTTTGTTGTGAATGTATTTCAGTTTTATTAGAAACTTTTTTTTTTCACTGCAACTGGTTTATGTAAAAGCATATTTTCAGGTGAATGCAGCTTATCCTGTTTGAGTCAGTGAAGGCAAAAAGCAATGAGTTTAAAATGGACCAGCTGTTTTGCTTGAGGTAGAATGCTATATATCTGAGCAACAGCAGTGTCTTGCCTCAAAAGGCACCTCTGCAACTTTCATCCCTTATAAAAGTCTCCCTTTTCTCACTCTACTGTTAAGAGAAGCCGACAACAATCTTCTCTCGGCAGTGTGAGTGGCGGTGTCAGACAGGAATCAGCCTTTATATAGATTGTAATTGTTTCTCCCTGGTCATGCGTCTCTCTTCCCATCCATCTCTCTTCTTTCCCTGTTTCAGGCAGGTTTCAGCCGCACAAGGTCATTGCTCTTAGGCAGCCGCAACTCGGCTTTATTGTTCCAGCGGGTCAGCGGGTCCGACACACATCACAGCTATTATTCCTCGGGAACAAATGACCGCCCCACGCTTTGATCTATGGCCTTCCTTCTCAGACACTTCCATAATACCCTTGACAGGATTTCTTTTTTGTCCTGTTCCTGTTTTTGGTGATGATCCATTTCTTTTTTACCACCTCTTCCACTCGAAGTGCTATGTCACTGGTAAGATTGATTTCTGATTGCATATTTGATATAGAATGTAATATATTATTTGTGTGATAAATATAGACTATATGACTGAGGATAAATAAAAAATGTGGTAAAAATGTTTTTGTTTTGTTTCTCTAGACCATGGGTGTCAAACATGCGGCCCACCAGCCAAAACCAGTCCGTCTGAGGGTCCGATCTGGACCACAGAATGAATTTGCGAAGTCCAAAAATTACATCAAAGATATTCTTTAATAAAATAATTTATAATTTGTTTACTAAGAGTTGGGCTGTTTTAGTAAGAGATGCAGCCATAACACATCACTGAGAACCCATAAAATTTTAGGTTGTTCAGTAAATGTTTTGTAAAAGGATAGTTCATTAAATGTTAACATTGCCATAATGCACTTGTACTTCTTTGCACTAAAACAAAGGCAAACCTCTGGAGTTCATAGGTTATTATGGTATCATGTTACTGTTCTGGCCTGCTTGAGATCAAATTGGGTCGCATGTGGTCCCCAAACTAAAATGAGTTTGACACCCCTGCTCTTGATGGAGTTGAACAGCAGCGCGTCCTCAGACCACATCCTGGCTCTTGCTAGAAAACGGAGTTAAGATCTCTCACCTGCTATCCTAGAGATGGTGAAGTGTGGTCATACTGTACTGTGTGCTTTGTTAAAAGTGCAGAGAAGTTCAGCCTCACATTCAGCAATGTTTAAATATTCCTTCCATTTTAGAGAAACCCCACGTCAGACTTTTTGAAGCATATTCAACCACCAGCCAGGACTGCAGCCGCGCTCACATTCAACAGCAACATCAGCTCATCCCTGATTAATGGGTTTCATGTGGCATTTTGAGCCGCTCTCCTCACAAGTCCAACAGTAGGATCACTCGGGCGACCCCACCGCCCCTGTTTTACATATGAATAAGAAGCTTATCATGTGTGGCATTGCAGGCTGGGGATGGTCAGAGGCGGGTGTGAGCGAGGGGGCAGGGTGGCACTGCCCAGCAGAGTGATTTCTTTTTCTAATTTTACATCCTCCGGTGTTGATGCCAAGGCTGGAGCCTGCTATAAAACACCGGGGATCTCCTGTAACAAGCTTTGAGCTCATTACGAAAAGCCCCTTAAAAACATGCCTAGACCATGCATCATTTATGGCAGTTGGGGGTCTCTCACTAGTGCATGTAAGGTTTAATAACACAGAACTAGCCTGGTTCAGTGATGGATGTACTGACAGGTGGATGAGTCAAGCTGACAACACAAGAACACACACACACTAGCACTTTGTTTTAATCTGTTTCCTTTGGGAGCATTAGTCAAAGATGACAGTAAATTAAGTAAGCCATACCAGACTAGTGTGTATGTGAATCTGCGGTTATGCTAATTATTCATAAACTGATGTTTTCATTTATGCATGCATTTCTCCAATATCAATATGTTTGGTTTTAAGGAAAGGCGTGAGAATAGAACAGAATAAGAAAGAGTGAAATTAAAAAGTTAAAATATGTAAGGGCATGCATGCGCTTCCATCACTGGGAGGCGTTGAATATTGAACACCAACACGTCTAACTTCCCCAGTGCCATATGGGCATTTGTGTTGTTGTAAGACATACAAACCCACTATTATACCACAAGTATTATCTAGTTGCACCTGAATTCCCTGCAGCTCCTCCACCTGCATAATAAATCCAGGAAATGTCAGCTGTGAGGCCTGAGGGAGAAGTGTGCCATTTGTTTAAGCTCTGGCTTGTGATACAGCCCAGTGCCATTGATGTTTGGATAGAAGTGAATGAATAAAGAATGCCGGCACTTGCATGTCAATCAGGGGTTTACACGACCCTGAACATGCCGAGCCTTAAGCCAGCATATGTTGCGGATGCACAATAAGCCCACAAAACAATAATGCAGACGGGTATTTTGATCAATGCTTCTCTCATCATCTCGGCACATCCTTACTCACGCACCTGTCGGACCAGCGTGTCACAGCAGAAAGTGATTAGCAATTTCATTATCGGGAGCAATTAAGCTGAAGAAAAATCACACTAACATTACCATGATGTCTGCTTCAAAAAAAATAAGTTATTTGAATATAATTCAGCCATGAAGTGTGTGTGGATTCTCTGTAGCATGTTTAAAACCACCACAGCTCTGTTGTTTTAATAGACTTTCTGTTTAGCAACTGACAGCATATTGAAAGAGTACCTCAGAGCTTTTCCTCTCTGTCCGACTGACTGACTGTGGGTTTTTGGTTGCTGACTCCTGGAGGCCCAGAAGTTTCCACTGGCTTGTTTTTCATTCCCACAATCCCTTTCCCTGCTAGCCAAATCACTGAGCTATGACTACAGGCCTGGTTGGAAGTCCTTATCTGCTATCATTAAAGATGCATTTATTCCATTGCCTCAGGTGCTTGTGGGTGTTTGGATGTGTGCGCTTTCAAAAGCCTTTTCCTTGTTTGCATGTGTGCCTGCAGTTGATGTATGTGTGTGGAAAAGAGAATGAGGGAAATGGATGAAGGGGATATAAATGTTTGTGTGTGTTTGTGTGGGAGGCTTCAGGGGGGTCCTGTGTGTGGACGTGGATAAGGCTTTGTGCATCTGCCTGTGATTTGTGTCTATTCTCCAAGGTTAACACACTCCACCCACACTCGGCTGATCTAAATAGAGACAGAGCCAGGGTAAATGGGGATCAGAAGTCAAGCGCTGGCAACCATGCTAAATTATCGGCGGAAATCAACGCTGTCCTCATTAATTACACAAAAGGCCGTTAGTCATTTCCACCCTCCCCCAGCAACCCGCCCTCCCCAACGCCTCTCAAACTAACTGATGCTTCTCCAGCGATTTCTCTCACTTTTGCACACACATACAGCATGCACACAAATTCCGGCATATTTTATACTCCCGCGCATACGCACACGCGAGGAAACAGAACAAGGGCATAGATGAAAGGAGAATCTGTCTTTGCCACTGACATTGGAACAGAGCAACCAAAAGATAATGTAGTCTGTGAGTCACGCTCACCTTGAGCCCTCTCCTCCTTTCATTACAGCTTTCGTCTTCCACTAAAGGTAGCTGTGTTGTTGTTCTCTTCCTAACAATCACTTCAATAATTTATGACAATGAAACTAAGAGAGGTGTGCTCTGCATACTGCTGTCGATGGGGGGTGGCTTCATTCACCGCGATGAAGAACAGCAAAGTATTTTTAAAGTGGATGTTTCTTTACATTTTAGAAACAAAGTGTTTGGGGAAAACAAGATGGAGAGCAGCTTGGTTTGTCAGTCACAATGCCGATTTGAATTTCATAGTGACTGAGAAGAGTTTGATGCTCTGATTTCAGGTTAATATAGTGACAAATTTAATTTATCTTCTTCATTTTTTTCTATTTTTCTGATACTTTAAGATGGGTTCACTTGGATTAGTATGGTGCACAACAGGTAACACTTTTTTATGTCTGATGTTCTTTGAAATTCATTTCGTCTGAGCACTAAGAATGATGCAAAGCCCAGCAAGTACTTAGCTCTAGTTAGCATGAAAAATGGCCCACAGGAACCTCTACACTTCACTTGTCAGCACGTTGTGTACTGTTACTTATCCATATAAAACAGAAATATAAGAATGTCAAGTTGTGGTTCCTTCAGGAGTTACTATTTTTTTTGGCAAACAGCAGCCAGGTGCAGTGACTTTCAGGTTTTTTTTTTTTGTCATCGCTGCGAGCCAAGCCAGTGTTGTGAGCTCCAGGAAGTCACTGCACTGCGGCTGCTGGGTGCCAAGATAGAGTTAAAGCAGGCAACTCCCCATAAACCTACAATCTGTTGTTTTTGCATTTCACCGTGTGCGCACTTTAAACAAACAACATTCAACATGTTAATTAGTGGCACGTAGGGGTGCAGGTAGTAATAAGTCTGAACACTGGACAGAAGCAAACAAACTATTTCCAGGTGATTTGAGTTTTTACAGTAAGATAAACCAGTTTCCTCCTGATTCTAAAATCACACGCACACGAAAACTGAAACTTGGCCAGCAAGCAGCAAGAAAGGTCAGCCAGAAAAAGTATTGAATTTAATGAAAATGTAATGAATTTATAACCATCATCCTGAAAGGATGAGACCGGCAGGTTACTCAGACATGGCGGATACTCCACGTAGTCATCTGGAAATGCTCTGCTCTGTAATCATTTCTTATTTTGTGGATGACCAAATCTGATAATGCAGTCACACACCTGTGGCTCAAAACACTGTTTTCTACTTCTGAAGTCACCGCAAGAAAATATTGGAAATGTTGCTAATTTGTACATTGCTTAGCGTGGCACTGTGGAATTACTGTGGAGTTACGTGTAAATACCATGCTGCTTCTTGCACAATTCATGTGTCATGTCAATGCAGTTTAAGCTTTTTGTGTGTAAGCTAAACCCAAAAAAATAAATAAATAAAAGAATACGTGAGAAGATTAGGGTTAGGGCTAAGGTCAAGAGTGAGCAATCATCCATGGAGACTACACAGCGTGAAATGATGCATAAAAAATCACATGCCAACTCATGACACCAAGGCTTAGTTGTAAATTGGCCTTTTAGCACCACCACATCAAGAACTAAGGTTGTCCTGTGACTGCGTAATTGTGTGTGTAAATAACCTTTACTTTGGCTTTGATTCCAAGAGGTTACAGATGTAATAACCTAAATTCTGTACTAAAATCAGTTCATTTACTTCAGGAAATCAGACTGCTATCACAGATATACTGTACTACATATGCAGTCGGGGCATGTTTAACTTGAAACCAACAAATTAAAGGTAAAACACAGACCGGCTGGTTGTGCCTGAACACAATTCAACTGCATGCTGATTTCTCTGTTCAGAGGAGTTAGTTGGGGTCTTAAGGAAAGCCATTCATTATTTCCCAGCTGAGGTGGATTAGTCGTCAACGGGTGCTGTTTGACATTTACCGTATGCATTTCATTATTGGAACTGACCTGGAAATTAACGGCAGCTTCTCTGAGCCTCAGCTCCAGCCCCCCTCCACACCCG
Organism: Chelon labrosus; assembly: GCF_963514085.1. Classification (NCBI taxonomy): domain Eukaryota; kingdom Metazoa; phylum Chordata; class Actinopteri; order Mugiliformes; family Mugilidae; genus Chelon; species Chelon labrosus. Next base: position 27,647,546 of record NC_140340.1, read on the forward strand.
TGCAACTCGCCAAAGCATTGACCCTCTCCTCGTCTCCCTCCTGACCTTTCAGTACTGCATTATTTAACGCACACAAATCCCACACAGGCCGCCACTGAATGCTAGGAAAAGGTATTGACAGAGACATATGGCTGCTGGTGGATAACATGCATAATTGAGGGGTAGGAAAACAGGTTATACCTCTGGCTCGGGTGTGTGTGAGTTGAAGACACCGACCTTGGTCCTCTGTGCCCACTGCTGCGGGAGCAGACCTCTGTTTGAACGCCGAGTACTAATTACTCAGTCATGTCGAACAACATACGGAAAAAAAATCGTTGCGCACTAACCATACTATATTTTTAAGAAATTCAGCATGAGTGCTGTCATTAGCACACTGAAATGAACAAATAGAATTCCCTTCCCATTTGTTTCAAGTATGTCTCATGTTTACTGTGACAGACATGTTTCAGGTTTTCAAATAGTCTGAAGGATTTTCAAAGACTCCAGTCAAAATTAAATATATTTTTTTCTGATCTACTTCTCTGTGGGTATTTTACCCAGACCAGAGGACAGCTTCCTCTCAGTGGCAACACTTATACGACTATCTGAAAAGTGTCACAAGGGGTCCAAAAAAGCAATTTAATAATTAACAAGAGTTTACAAGAAAACCAAAGAAAATAAATGATAGCGTGGTGGAGGAGGACAATGAGTCGACATTAACAATCAGGTCTGCCAGTGAATAACGAGCTCGCCCCCAACATTTTAATTAGCAGCCCGCCGGACGGCACAGTGATTAATGAACACTATTTGATTTCAGCGTTGCTCTGAATTAATAACAAATTGACATTTAATGAAAATTACTTACTGCAATTGGAATTAAAGCTGTTTCTTGCCCCTTTATGCACCGCAGAATAATAATAAATACAAATGCTGTTATCCCCAGTTGATCATAAACACGTTAAAAGAGATATCAAAGGCGATGGGATTGAATCATGGGAGGATTTTGCAAACTGCATTAACAGCACCAATTATATTTTAATAGCCTCGGCTCTGGGAAATAGTAGGACACATTTCACTCAGCTGTTATGAACATCTTCCATTGTTCTGTGTCCACTGAGAGCGTTTCACAATGGTGACAAGAAAACAAAGGGTTAGGGCCTCAGTACACGCTTCGTCGACAGTGATTGAACCATAGACTGTATAAAGATGGACAGCAGAACAGCTCCTCAAAAGTGAAGCCAAAGCAAGTAGAGCTCCCCCTGGTGACTGGCTGCAGTATAAGTCATAAGCTCCACCTCCTCCATGTTAGTGGATGTGATTTGGGCCAAACTAAAACACTAAACACGTGTCACATTTTTGTGGGTAAGATACATTTTCCAACGATGTGCAATCTACATTTGTCTGATTCACTGCATTCAGACTGCAAAGCAATTCGCTCACCACTTTGTAGCCGACACTAGTGGACGTTTCAGATTCTGGTTGCCTAGGTAACCGTCTCGTATATTTCCTACCCTAAATGTTTCCGAGTGAAATAATCTGAACACAAAGATATTGCTGGCATACAACAACAGTCAACAACAGTCTCCACCACAGTACACCCCTTCAGAAACGTTGTACACGACGTACACAGCACATGTTTTCAAATGAACATAATGCCTGCTTTTATCAGCATAATTAGTAACTGAAACAACGATAATACTTCTTTCTTTAAACATTTTTTAAATGCAAATACACATATATTGACCTCACTTATATGCAAATTGGCACACTGCATAATCTAGCGTCTACTCGGTATTACCAAAAAGTGTTAACTATTAAGTCAGCCAGTAACCTGCAGGCACTTGAAATATAAAATCTCAACTTTATACTTGCTGGACTTTATTTGTGTGTTTGCTCTGAGCCTGAATTCTCCCCATAGCCTCTTGCTGGAGATCAAACACTTCATTTGTCTTGGTGGGGGTTGTGGCGCAGCATCCACCAGGTGAGTCTGTACCCTGAAGCATGGTTCCCACCTGTTGGCGCTTCAACCCATGATGCCTTCGACACAGACACATTAGCCCGAGGTTCTTTTTGACTCAGCGGCCTCCCTCCCCAGCTCACTACCGCGCTCCACTTTATTTCTGAATGCACAACCTAACTGACCATAGAGCTCCAATCAATATTTTTGCTGCTCTGAAGATCAAAAAGAAGGGGCTTTGTTGATGTGTATGTTCGTTTGCCCAGTTCTCCAGTTGCGGAGCTCCACTGTGATTACTGCTCCACGCTGAGTCCACCCCTCTTCATTTGTCTGTATGAATTTTTGCTTTCTTCTTTATTACCATGCCTTACAGTTCATGGCTTGTGCTGTCTTTTTGGTGGAGAAGAAGGGCAATTTATTTTATGTACACCAGGTGTGTTTGTGAGTTTCTTTGAGGTCCAGTATAAATTATGGGTTTGCTTATGTCCATTTCAAATAAAGAAACAAACTTATTTCAACTTCCCACTTTATTTCAAGGAGCCATGCTGTTAGCACCTACAGAATGCTTGTCAGCCCCACAAAGCCAAGTAGAAAATGCTCAGAGCTCCACACCAGAGGAGTCCGTGTTTCAGTTGTGCTCAAGTAGCCGTTCTTCGCATCCTTTTGCTTTGTTTTTACATTGCAGACATATCCTGCCCTGGATGATTTATAGGGAATATTGCTGTCTTTGGTATTGTGATACCTGCATGCTTATAAAATTACCAAAGATGTTGACTGAGGTGGTATAATGATGATACATTTACCAATAATGCTTCTATCTAGAGGAGCAATATCCCGCTCTATGACAGTGGAAGGACTGTCACAGCTGTTTTAATATTAGGATCTACAACTTGCAAATCTTTCTTTCAAATGAATATCTGCTAATTTATTTTTCAGAACTAGCAGATTGAACTGCTTAATTTTCCTATCAAGTTGATGATATTTTTAATGAATAGTAGGTGTGTTCTTCCCCCAGTATTTCCTGTAATTGTATTCTGAAGAAATGATAGATGCACAAATGAACAAATGGTTGCAGTCATAAACATTGCATGATGATGTGTACATGATGGTGCTCTCAGTGTTCTTCTAAATAACTTTCTTTTTTTTTTTTAAAAACAGCCACCTTGTGCGCCCGAACATTGCACCTATTGATTTGAGCGCCAAACACCACGGCCTCCGTTGTATATCACACTGTGGCTGATATTTACACTCACGTTTTCTGTTACTACATACCGAGTTTCATGAATAATCAAGGGACAATCCATCAGTCAAAGAGCGGGGAATCATCTTACTGTCGCCGCATTTAGATGAAAAATCACACCATGCGCTACATTTCCACAAAATGCCCAAGACATTCATAGACGGGTGGGTGGGGGGTTGTCGGCCAACTGGCGGTGGCTCACAACGAGATGCTTCAAATCGCCTCTGGGAAAGAGACGTTTGGAGCAATAACAAATTAGACATTGAAATAAGAGGACTCAATAGCACAGCAGACAAATTGCGGGAGCCGGGCAGTGCTCATTAATTCTAACTATGGGCTCCTCAGCTCCATTGATCATATCCTCTATTTATTGCAGTAAACGGTGAAGGAATGAGTGATGTAATATGAAGACGGCATTAATGTTATATCACCAGGTCACCAATGAATATTAATATTAAGTACAGTAAATGGCAGGTATATATCTCAGCAGATGTATTTGTCATTGCCACAAGGCAGGAGGGTGCAAATTCACTTGCACATCTTTCACATCCTTTGTAATTGAGTTGGAAAGGTGTAAACAACAAGGGCGGAGCCTAAGAGATGCTATGCAAAAACATGTCCATTATCATCAGATCTGAGGGGAGAATAATGAATGCAGGCGAGGGGATGATAATAAGTAAGTGGAACACAGCACAGTCAGCCTTCACAAACTTAATAGAAAGTTATGAGTGTATCAAGATATGGCTGGTGTGCGAGTCCGACAAGGGAGAAGTCAATGATCATTCAGTGCTGATGACAGCAATCAGAAGGCAAGCTCTCCCTTGTTGCTGTGGGGTTTGGGTAATGGTAGTGGAGAGCATATCTAAGTACCAGTGGGAACGGGAGACCTGACAAGGTTTAACAACTCACAATCCACTATTAGCCTGTATAGAAAGTTCTGACCACAAACATTATGTGCAGACAGAAATACTTTTTGGAAAAGGTGCAAGAAATCAAGAAGTAGCTGCTATTGGGACAAAGCCAATAGACGTAATTCATTAATGGGGAAAAAATTAAAATGGCTTAATGTATCAATATAGGAGTGTGTTGGGGAATTTGCCAAAAGAAAACAGTAAGAGAAATGATGTCGACAGAGAATTTTAATTCCAAGGAGATCTTTAACTCTGAATTAAATGCGGAGGAGATTTAGATAGATATTAATGAGGCAAAATTGAGAAAAGCCACTGGTATAGAAAATCTGCCTAAATTGATATTGTATCTCTGAGCAAGGCATTGTTTACTGTGTAGATTATTTTTTCTGAAAATCATGTGCTTCTTATTCATCCCAGATAAAAACGACGTATTTGTCCCCAGATAAGAGCTGGTATGTTGCTTCTTCATATTGCAGTAGGTCTCAGAACAATAGAACAATATTGTGGACAGCTTCTTTAATGTTCTAGGGGGGATGGTTTGGTCTCTATTTAGTGGACAAACTGGTCCAGGGCATGTTAGCCTGCTACAGGAGCTGGAGGTGTTAGGATGCAGTTAAGGCTTCTATCAAAAGAAGAAGACTGTGACTTAAACAGTTTCCTTATAATGTGTAATCCTACATATCATGTTAGCACTCTGCACTGGGTGCCATCACCTGGTTGTCAAGGACCAACAGGTTCAATTCATTGTACTCACCAAAGTAATTTCTGCAATCTATGCAACATTGCCACTCAATCACATGATTGCATGTAGTGCCAATCTTTTATTATGCAAGAAATCAGTGTGTGCAAACAAATGTGGCCAGTGCAATCTTTTCAAGAGTATAAGGTAATAACTTCAGAACTGATCTTTCATAACACTTAAAAAATAGAGGGTTTCATTTAAAATCTGTCAGTATTGTTGCCTCATCTTATTAGGTTTTAGCAATCTTTCAGAACTCAGCACGTGGCTTTGTGATTACTGTGCCATTATTACCAACTGACATTCATTAATACACAGGAAATTATGACCAAAATGAAAACAAGACAATTAAAATAAACTAATTAAGAATTGGATTTAATATGATTTTTTATTTCTGGACCTTAATATATGTTTTTTACCAAATGTCCAGAACTGACACAAACCTGTTATTTAATGATATAGATACCAATATGTTGTCCATTAGGTCTTTCATTTTGCAGGGAACACATTTACCTGATACTACTTAATGGTAGTGTGTAATGGAGGCTATAGGGGCTTGTAGCATTCAGGAGATGCATTCAGGCATGTGCAGTACAGATGTTTACAGTAAGACAAGAAAGACTTGGATTTCCGTAATGGTCCATTTGCTGATCTTTGCTGGAGATGTCGAAGCCAGATAGACAAAAACATATACAGAGGCTGGGGAAAGAAAAAAAGGAAATAGAGAGACTAAGAAACAAATGAAAGAGAGGACCACCTCTCTCAGACTGCAGATGGAGAAGGAAAAGAGAAAGGGGAGAGAGGTGAGAGGATGAGCTAATGACTACTGTAGTAGAGGAATACTGCTGAGAGTAGATCTCGATGCATGCCATTTAACAATGTAATATCCTGCTCTCTCTCACATGCATATATGGGATCATCTTTTTTCCCCCCTCTTCTCTTTTTGGCTTGCTTTATGCTTACATACATCACTAACTACTGGGCCTAGTTTTCTGTGACATCCCAAGAGAAGAAGAAAAAAAAAGTTTGGGAATTTCACCATGCATGCTTCATCTTTTCATGTTACCAAACAAAATGAACTCGTCATCTTGCTTGAAGCAGTGTTAAGCAGTCTTTCTACAAATAGAGATAAGAAACAAGATCTCGTGTAAGTGAACGATATTTTTTCTGTTATTATTGAAATCATATAAAAATTTGTTTCATGTGGATTGTGTCATTTATTGTATCAGATTTTATTTAAGCCTATGCTGCTCTAACATTGCAGACATAGTTTCAGTTAATGATAGCCATGCTTTACAGGTTACAGTTTGCAGTCAATGCAGTCTTTTGGAAGCTAGACATATGTGGTCCATGACCCGAGACATTCTTTTTGTGGATTACAAAGGCTAAAGGAGAAAGACAGGTGGCAATGTGAGTCCCTACCAATGATACATGAGTATTTTTCCTCATTTACAGTACTTTTGTTGGATTCAGAATTCCTCTCTTCAAGATAAACAATCATATTCTCCTCACACAGGTCCATAAAGTATCTTTTTTATCTTTCAGACTCAAATTTTTTGTCTATTCTTCTATCAGTTTTATCTGTAAATTCAGCCTTTTCGCTTAAATAATGAGGTTGAGACTGGCAATGGATGATTACTTTCAGATTTGCTCAGTAATTTGAACGCTCCAAATGCAACACAGCAATGCATATAGAATGATAATTACTTTAGCAATTATCAGCTTCAAGTAAATCAAGCCATTCGCTGCTCATGCAGTGTGAACGTCAGCTACATATTGGTCCATTATGGCAAACAGTAATTAGTGGTGTGGAAGGGTGGTAAGTGTTAGTGGTTGCAGAAGTGCCTTGATGAGTTGAATGTCTACTATACTATACAATTGTCACATTATGGGAAAAGGTTTGTGCATTCGTCCTTTGATTCCCCAAGGCGCAATCAGTTGTACACTGAGGGCTAGCCGCACATTTTATTTCCCATTTTAAATGTGGAATACAAATAATGCTAACAAGCTGTGACTGCGAGGTGAATGACCCTTTTTCCTCAGACCGCCAGCCACTGGCTCTGACCATGGCCCAGACAGAGGGCAGGAAATTGTTTAGTAAGTGCTCTGTGCCCTGTATTGTAGGAAGATGGCTGAAAGAGCAAGTAACAATCAGCGGGCCAAATGTTTCCATAAAGAGGGGTTTTAAGGAAAACAAGAACTTTCTAGACTTGAGTGATTTTTTCCTGTTAGAGAAGTTCCTTAAGTGCTGCTCAAGTGTAAAGGCCAAAATACGCTGCCACCAAAAGGCTTGCATCAAAACAGCCACCGCTTTTATTCTCTATGTACAAGCCCCACAGTGGCGGCAGCTAGGTGTGCGCTGGCTCTTGTTTATGCACCGCCCTATGACACTTCATGCCATTGTCCCATTTCCAGCCTTAGTGCCCCTGAAAAAAAGAAGCACTTGCTCTGCTTGTGCATCCTAGATCCAGTAAGAGCTCTTCTCTGGTCCTGTGTCAGTTCCCTCTCCTCACTAGTGACTCTCTTGTGTGTAGAACAATGGATGAGGAGAGACTGAGGTTGAGAAACCCTCCTGAGCTCAACAACCCACGATCCTGTCATTACAAAGACAATGTATTGCCTGGAAAGGCATAGCTCGGGGGGAATTGGCTCTTCAGGTGTGAAAAGTTTAAGTAGGTGTCCGCAAAATTGAACGTCTGCGCGCTGTTGAAAGGTACACTTAGAAGCTCATGGTATTTTTTTATCCCATGGTTTATGTGTTCTTCTTGTTGATGTGGTTCATTGCAATGCCAGTTTAAACTTGATATTACGGAGGAGAAAGAAAAACATTCCATCTTGTTATCTGAAGTAGGCCGTGTCTTTTCTGTCTTCATAACAGATAAACAGAGTGACTCTGTACAGCTTTAGGATCTGATGTAAGATTTCATTGCGACTCTTAAAGGGGAACTACTGTTTTTTACAACCTGGACCTTATTTCTGGCATAAAATACGATCATTTACTCACCCATATAACTTTTGTGTAATTTGTAGTCAATCGGGAGATATTTAGATCTGTGTATATCCATATAGTGGGAGTGACTGAGGCACCGAAACGCAGCCTCTGAATAACTCATTATCTGCCGCGAAACTCGTTCATTTCACCAATATTTTGTTATCGTACGCTAGTGCTATTCCCCATTGAGTCAGAAGACATCATCCGGGGTCTGTAGGTCAATCTACAGACGCCGGATGATGATAACAGGTAACTCCAGACTCAAGTATTAGTAAGGGATCGCTGCTTTAGAGCATTGATGTCCATGGTGAAAGTACCTCGCAGAAGACAGACTCTCTAGATGAAGTTTATTAACGGTAGCTGCTAGCTACTACCTAGTAGTAGCTAATACTTGTAGCTAGTATTCCTGGGAGTGAATGTGGTATAGTTTAACATACAACCTATTAACTTCCAAAAGTCTGAGCAAATGAACGGACAAACAGAGTGAAAGTAAGGGACAGTAAAGTTGGCCGCTTGCTCATCATTAAGTCCAAAGTCCTTACTACGTAGTTTATTGGCTAATGTTCCACATACTGTGCTAGAATTTACCTCAGTAGAGGTAACTGCAACACTTGAGAGGTAACTAATTGTGCCACAATTTGAAAATACTCATGATCTCTTTAAAATGATTGCTTGCAGACACTAAAATTCCTTCTGCTGAGTGAAATATCTGCATTTAATTAACTTATCGGGGAAAAGCTCTCATACATTTGACAAGGAGTTCCACCGGACACTTGCTGTCAACAATTCACACTTTTTATTGCAAATGGTTTTATGGTTTTCGGTTGACAGAGGAAGTCTCTTGGGAGAGCTTCCTAAAGAATCGAAGTAACCTGCAAGAGATTCTGCTGGGAGCACTTATTCCCTCGGGGCACACTGAACATATACGATTCATGACATAAAGATAAGCCAGACATTTTTAAACAAAACGCCAGCACAAAGAATACCTCCATACTATCTTCAATGTGACTGTACATTGCTAGTCACGTAAAATCATCTCAGCAGACGTGTTATTACACCCTCCATGCTCTGCTTTAATTTTTTTTTAATTAATTGCCAAATGCTAAATATGTAGCAGATGAAAAATTCATACCAGATTGCATTACAGTAAACTCAGAATGAGTGGGACCTTAAGTATATCCAAAGAAATCTGTGTTTGCATATCTAGCAATTAAAGTCATAAACATTGGTCTGTGTGTTTATGATGCTATTGTTAATCAGAAATGAAGGGGCACTTTTCATGTCAGAATAGGCTACAAAAGTACACGTTCATGAACAAGTAAGACAAATTTTAAAGAAAACAGTCATTTTAGAGGTTGAGTAAAATGTAGAATATATACTGTGTCTAATGAGCTCATAAGGCAAACACTAAAACAGTCGGGGAGGAGCAAGAAACAACCAAACAGTAATAAAATACAATAGTCGGAAGACCTTTCCCATGTACAGTGTTTTCACTTTGGGAAATCCAATTTCTAAACTAACCAAGTTGAGTTTTCTGCTTCACTGGCGTGAACAGGCCTGGCCACTCACCTGCAGTGTAATTAAAGCAAAACAAACTCCATCAATCAGTTGCCATTACCACGAAGGGGAAGGAAGAAGGGGGAGGGAGAAAAAGATGTAGAGGAGGGGAAAGAGAGGCCGGAGGGATGCAGAAAGACAGATTAGGGGAGTGTTTGAGGAACAGATGGGGAAAAAGAAGGCAGGGAAAAAGTAGAGGGGGGGATAGAAAGATAGGCTGGAAGGGGAGACAGGGAGAATTGGGGGGCAGGAGCCAGGAAAAAGAAAACGAAACAATCTGGACAAATCAGGTTTGGAGTGGAGGGTTGTGAGCAGAGTGATTACAGCAACTAGACTGACTCACCCAGAGAGAGGACCCCAGGGAGCTGACTACGTGCACGCACACACAAACACATACACAGTGCACACTCTGTACATAACTTACATACACACCCTGGTCACATACTCTCTCTGTAAATTTCAGAAAACACTCTGTTGTTGTCAAAAGCATCTCAGATTTGTAGCAGCAGTGTTTCAGACCTGCGGCTTTTATACAAGGCCTTACATGCATATTGTACAGACGCACACATCAACAGCTTTTGTTCAGTTTAGTCTGTGTTTGATATTTGCTGGTTTCCCCTTGGTGCATCTGCTGCTGATGTGATGGGGGGGGGGGGGGGGGAGGAGGAGGAACGTCACTAACTCTGTCAGCGGTCCTAGCCTCTTTTCCTCTGAAGTGTCAAGCATCATCTGTGCTCAGGTGCTCCACAGTTTATCTTCTGACGCTCCTCAGCGCCCTGCTGATAGATGCTATCTGTGCTGTTATTACCCCTCTAGTAATAAAACAACACTTCTCTCTTCCTGTTTCAGGCTGTCAGGCATTACTTCCCTGCAGTGTTTTTTTTCTTCTCCCGATCAACAGGCGACAGTGACTACAATTCGCCCAAAGAAATAGCGTGGGAGGGAGGTTTCTGCATCAAGAAGACTTTTAAATTGAAAAAGACTTTTGTAAACCAAATACGAAATGATTCTTGTCACCTACTACTGACTTATGTCCACATTTTCACATTGTCTTACCTTCACCTCCTGATTTTTCAGCCGTTCATTTTGTTCAGGCATCTATTTCATTTTCGCACATTCACACATAATTTATTTGTGATTAAATATATATTCTGTAAGTTTGGCAAAAAGTCAAGTAACTTATATCTTCTGGAACATCTCTTAACAACAACAACAACAAATGCAAAGACATGAAAAAGACATTAAGGCATACTGTATATAACCAAGATTTAAAGAAATAATAATTAATGAAACCAGAGCAATTTATAAAACTAAAACCAAAGATGAAAAAATAGCACAAGACAGATTAAACAAAAGAATAAAAGTGACTGTGCAGTGCATGAGATGATATGGATAAATGGGCTCAATGTAATATAATTAAAGACAGCGGTAAACAGAAGTCTTAAGCTCTGATCTAAAAGAACTTAGAGTCCTAAACTTTTTTTTTTTTTTGAGTTTCCTCCACACTGACTAAAGTGAATTCTGCTTTTTGATGTTTAGCTATTTGTGCTGACCCTTTAGCAAGACCTGAAAAGCCTGCATTACAATAGTCAAGGATAAGTGAACCTGAGCACTGACTTAATTATTTTTCTTTAGTTCCAATATAACAATAAATCAATTTTATCTTTGTTGAACTGTTGGCTATGTGGATGTATCCAGTCATTTAATTGTTCAATGCACCTAGAGTACCTTGAGATTGTTACAAAAGTGTGATGTCTGCCAGCTAGTTGGAATACATTATGTATTGTGGTTATTTACCAGGAGAGGTCCAAGAATGGAGCCTTGGGGAACTCCTCATAATGTATATATGGTCATATAAATTAGAAGTGTCATTAACAGCTGACACAAGCTACTCTCCATTCTACAAACAGAATTATAATAAAACCAGATTAGCACTGCGCTCGAAAGTCCCACCTAGGATGACAATGTGGAATCCAACCCTGTGAAGCATCCATCTGTGCTTAACAAGTGCTTAACAAAAGAAATCTTAGAGCCGCAGTGTGGTCAAAATCCTTTACATGTAGTGTATAATGTTAGACAGCTCATTTCTAACGGTAGCCTAGTAATACCTAAAATAACATTTATCCTGGAGTGCGCGATAGATTATTCATATTATTCATGCATGTGGAGTAAACTCCTTGCAAACAAAAAACTCTTAGAAGCACCCAGGGAAGACTAAATGTATAGAAAAATAAACATTTGTACACATATGTGAGTGCCCCAGAGTATCTCATTATGTGTTGGTACATTTTTCTATGCCCACCAAGTGTCCTCTTTGGTTGTGGGATCTGGCCACCATATGTAGAGTGCATATAATTCAGTAATGTCTGTGTTTAATGGTTTGGGTCTCTGATACTCGAACATGAATAATGTGTCACTTCTTGTAACCGATTTTTCAAACATGTCATCAGTACCAGCGGAGGTAACTTCGAAAAATATGTCTTATGTGATGTGGTTTAAAACCTGAGCCTTTTTTTAGGTGTTTGCTCTCCTTGGCCTTTCTCTGTGCCCATTCGCTAGATAAATAAGTTGACTTCTCCCAGACTGGTGCTCAGTGTGTCAGAGGGGTGGGTGAGAAGATGGATGCTATGTTTGTACCGGGAACAAGCCTAGCTCATCAGGACATGAGGACAGTGACGCTAGCATCCTGGCCCGTGTGACAGTTAGCTGTGACAGTTTGCTGTAATGACCTGTGCTCGTGTGCTCTCGGCAGGGTGAAGCTTTTGGAGGCGGGAGAGAGTGAGCGGGGGGATGAAGGGTGGTGGCTGTGGGTGAGGCATACAAGGGGGACAGATGCCAGCTGAAACTGTGGGAGGGGAACGAGTTTCTCTCCAGCCCTCAGGCAGCTAACACTCCAACTACATTACTGTCACATAGGAGTCCATTCTGGCCAAACATTGGCCCGTCACCCACTTTGACTCCCCGCTGTCTGTTCAGTCAGCCAGTGACAGCAGTTAAACAGCTTCTACTTCAGGCAGTTTTCCAGACTTTAATGTGGCAACTTCTGACTCAAACTTATATTGCCACACACAGCACATACATGTATTTTTGAGTGTGTTTACACAATTCTTGGCCTCTTTAAAAAGAATGATGTGGACATATTTTTGCTGATGGAGACCATCGACATTTCCATAAAACAATACATTTGGATGATGCATTTCTACCTAAGGCTTCCAGTATGAGGTCTGTGGTGATGTGGAGACCGACTCAGAATGATAAGAAACAAAGTGAGACGGGGGGAGGCAAATGGCTGAACAAGAAAGGAGGACGGAGACCAAGCAAGCAGGGAAGGAAACAGCGACAAAATGAGAGAGAGTGAAAAGGAGAGAGAGGAATCAATGGCGGAGCGCCTGATAGATGCTGTCTACGGGGTCATTATTGGCCATTGTGTGTCTTTGGCATGGGATAGGAGAAAATGTGACAGATAATTAGGAGGTGGTGATTTAAAGGGAGAAAAGCAAGGCTTGGCTACGGGGAACACAGTCGATGGACAGAACAAATAAGTCAATAGAATAAACAAAGCCAGCGTGCTCAGTGTACATATGCACCACTAACTCAACAGCACAGCACGGGATGTGTCCAGCCTTGTGAGTCACCCCTGCATATGCATGCACTACTTATGAGCTAAGAGCTGTTGGGATTACACATAATGAACCATTCCACCTGTGTGTGTGAATGCTTTGCATTTGTAACAAGCTTTTGGAATGTTTTTTTTTGTGTGTGTGTGTGTGTGTGTGTGTGTGTGTGTGTGTTTACAATGTTCATGGGGGCTTCTTCTTGGTCTTGAAACAAAACTTTTCCAATATTCAGAATACACCAGAATACGTAGGGGAATAAATTTGTATACCAAAACAGAGTGCAAATATTGTTGAGGCAGGAATGGTTGACTGCCTGTCATTTCAGATCAACCTCCTCCATATCTGGCCCAGTGCAGGTTTGGGATGTTTGTCTGTCTATCTGCTTATCTGTCTGTGTGACTGGGTGTCTGTTTGCCTCTGTGTCTGTCTGTCTTTTTCCTCTATCCAGACAGACTTGGCACATTGCCTGCCCTCTGCCACATGATTAGCCTGGAAGCGGCTGGGGTGAAATTGATTTGAAGTGGCCTCAAAGCATATGAAAGATTGATGCCTCGCATCAACTGCAGCCACTTGAATAGTCCCTTCCCACCTCTCAAATGTCCCTCTTGTCGCTGTTCTGTTCCAACCGTCCTGTTGGAAGCAATGACTAACAAAGCTGAATAAATGCACACACACACACACATATACACACATATGTATATATTTAATTTCTTTGGAGGTGCATGCGCGGCATGTGCATGTTTGGAGTGGGGCTTGCTGATTCTCTGTGCCATTTCAATGTTTTGAGTGACCCTCTAGATGTCAAGACTGGAATGTTACTGGTAATCCAACATGCCATAGTACTGGTATGAAAATTGACTTTCATTTTTTTTCTTTAGATCAACAATCATGTCCTTTGGTTTCACAGACTTTTATATGTATATATTTGAATGATCAGTTTCCCTTTTGCCATTAAAGCCAGTAGACACGTCTACAACTACACAACTACATTTCAATTATGGAAGAGAAGCTTAGTATCAGATTTTTGCAAGGATTTCTCTACAGCAACTTTCATGCATGGAACATTTCATTGTGCTGATTAACTTTATGCAGCTCTTTGCAGGGAGAAGGTACAGTGTGTGTTCCTACTGTCAATCTGAGTGGTGCACTATGACAGAATACCAATATGATACCAATACTTGCAAAAAATTTGGCTGAACCAGACCCAGGCACACATGTCTGCTCTTGTGGACTAGTTGGTTATATTTTCCTGCTCAGCCTGACAGTTTCTGCAGCAAAGGGGTGATGCAGACAGTGATGCTTTGGGCACATTTCACAAGAATTCGAGACAATTAAAATATCTCTATGGTCTGTATATCAATTTATCAGTGGCATCTGTCCCACCAATTATTTGTATTGTGCACATTGTCATCTTTCCAGCAGGTAAGTTGAGAAAACAAAATCTTTACTACAAAAAGAACATGTGGCTGTAGCCCTGGTGAACAGCATGATGTGGTGACATACTCCATCCATGTTCTGTACATAGATTATTTATCTGCACTTGCACTGTTTAGGAGCTGTAGGACAGTCACCGCCATGGCACCACCCATCGACAGATGCTCTCGTTCATTCCTTTCACTCCAAGCTTAATGTCTGACTGCTCAAATAAATAAGAACATTTAGCCATGTCTCAGTCATTCTGGGACTTTACAGTAACTTATTGCAAACCCCCAGATGGACTATGGAGCTGCAGAGCTGAAATATTAAAGTGGGGGAGGGGAAAATATGTAATTTATCACTTAGTTCAGCTAATGAATTTTAGTATCCCATCATCTGGTGTGCTGTCCATAATTCCAAAGAATCTGTTTAAGTGTTTGGGTTTTCTTTGCTGTGAAGTTGCGGTTTCTTCTCCCTTGCTGCAGAGTTCTCTTCCATTTAAATTAAATAGAAACAATGTTGATGTTACCTTTAATAAACACAATTAAATTGTCTGTGAAAAGTTTGTACAAGCCATGCAAGGAAATCTAAAACTTCACTTTCACTTTAACAAACTCTTTCCCGCTCTCTTTCCTGTAAATACAACACTATGTTGGCATTCAGAGAATCTTTGTCAGAGATTTCCAGCTAATCTCAGTGTGATTATTGCATTAGGAAAAACCACAATGCAATCAGACCCACTCAGAAATGACATTTCAGTCCAGGCCCCAATCTTTGCCTCAATCATGTCACCCTGAATATACCAATCAACATGCCTTGTTTCAGTGGCAGCTAATGGGGACTCAGAGTCATATATTGCTAAGGGAATCTGACTTGGAATCGGAAAGGGAAAAAGAAACTAACAACAGCAAATGTTGGTTATTTTTTTGACGAAGACAGTGATTGTGCCAATTTGCCAAATGTAACAACGCCTGTCAAAACCCAGATAAGAAGAAGCTGCAAAATGGAGCAGATAGTCAGTTTTGTTGGAGCACTGAGAAGCACTTTGCTGTGACACTTAGCACTGTCTCCCCATTAGCCAAAGAAATGCCCTTCACTGGAACTTTGAAGATAATTAAACACATAATGGATATCACTGTCACTCTCTGACTTGTTTGCTCATTTGTCTGAGTGTGGCTGCTGCAATTGAGACCCTATTAAAAGGGAATAAATCGCCTGGTTACTAAGTCATTTCACCATCTAGGAAATTGTGTGTGTGTGTATCCGACTATCGTGTATTAAGTGGCTCTCTGTATCATGAATAATTGATTCCTTTCCTTCTTCAACAGTCATTGTTTGGACAACTTGCTAAAATACCCATTTGATTTGACAAGACAAAACAATGGGGTGTGAGCCTCTATCATTCATTCTCTGAAATTCTCTGTATAAAAACTGTCATCACAATTTTGCTCTCTTCCCCCTTCTGTGCTCTTTGTCCATCAGGATTTACAATTCTCCTCCAGCCCACGCTCTGTCATCACCTCTCATGCTTTATGTTCTATTTCTTCCGTCCTGTTTTTCCATTTGTGTAGTTTGGCCGTCAGTCGCTTTTAGTTTCTTCACTTCCCCGTGTCTTTGTTTTGCATCTATAGGATGCCAGTGACTGTCAAGTGTATTTCTCAGAGGCAAATGGAAGGAATAAATCCCCATGTTATTCTGTAACAATATTTGCTGTGTCTATATCACAGAATAAATGGCTGTGTGCAGAATGCATTTGTGCATGCTTTTGTATATTTTACAAGGGCATTCTTTATGATTGCTGTCCTCATTTGTTTAACATGTAACTGACAAGGAGACACTTTGTGCACAATGTAATGATCTCAAAGCCGGCCTGTAAAACTTTACTACTGCCATTATGTGCACTTAAACCAAGAAAGGGGCTGCTGCCCGTAGCTTTACTCAAGGTGGTTTATTCCGGTTAGGGAAATGCAGCCACTCTCTGTTCTTAATTGGCTTTCAAATGCAGAGCTATAGTATCTGGAAATAATACTTTGCAGTTACCACTCTACTTGGTCGACAGGTTTAATACGGCGGAGGAATTCAGATGATGCCAGGTATTAAAGCATTTGATCAGTCACCTTTAAGACATAGTTCTACCGTTTGGGAAATGAACTCATTCACTTCCTTGCAGAGAGTGGGAAAGGGAAGTTAATTATGAATCTACAACAAAGTGAGGGTTAGCAATGGGCATCTCTGTCCAGTACATACAATACACCTGCCGGCACTTTTCAGGGTTGCTTAATAACACTTTGTATCCTGTTTGTTAAATGTACAAAGACGGGAGTGTATCAGTGGTCCCCAGTCCCATCAATTAATTTCTGTATTCTCATGCAGAAATATTCTGACAAGTAATATGTACACTGTTATCTTTCCAGCAGGTTTAGCAAATTAAAAAACTAAACCTTTACTACAAAAATCACATGTGGTGACATACTCCATCCATGTATTGCATGTATTACAATGTTTTTACAGGACCATATTTTGTGTCGTGACATTCTGAGCTGATTGCATCACAATGATGACAATGTACCCCTAGAAAACTACACATGGTCTTTTTTTAAACTTGATTCAGATTTGACAACCAAGAAATAACGGAATGATTGCTTAGCTTTAGAGGTGCATATAGGTTTTATTATGCTTCCACACTGGCAGCAACTTCGGCCACATGCTTTTGGTTTGTCTATCCCATTGTCATGAACATTGTCATGAACACAACAAATTGTGTCTTCATCTTTGAAAATATAATTTGGGCTTGAGCATGGATTGGTTGGTCCAAGCTCGAAGGTCACTGGGACCTCACATTTTATGGCCATAACTCGAGAATTCACATCCTAACTATATATATAACTTCACCCAAATGTCTAGTAGGAGTCGACCTCTTCACTTCCTGGGTGACAAATAAGACGTCCTGTTCCTCTGGTGGTTCAGAGGTGATGTTGAGCTTCAGGTGGTTGGTGTTGCACAATTTCATGACTCTCTCACCATGTCAGTGAAGTCAGCGCATTTCTCAGGGGAAATTACTCATTCGAATCTTGCACATTGTAATACACTTAATAACCTTCAAAAAAAAAAAAAACGTTTTACATTTATTATATTAGTCGGGACAGACTTGGTTGTAAACTGCAACTTGACTGGTTTTTCTGGAGGCATACAACTGCAAGGTGGTAATTCTAACTCTAACTCCTTTAAAGCTATTAAAGCTAACTACTCTCTGTTCTGGTCTGTCTCTGGCATTAGCTTCATATTTGATAAACATGAGAGTGGTAGTGATCCCCTCGTCTAACTTGCAGCAGTAAAGTGAATAAGCATATTTTGAAAAATATCACACAGTTCCTTCAAAGTAGTGAATCAGGTAGAAATAAATCCCCTCCTGACCATGAAAACTGCATTATGTCAATCTAACAAATAATGTGTTTGTGCCATGTTAGTTCCTTGCTTTATATATTCTTAGAAATAATCAAAAAAAAAAAAAAACTACTGGATTGCAGCTTGTAAAATCCTATTAATAGCCTGTTTTCCTTTTTGCCTACTTCCCTCCTATCCATCTTGGCTGTTTCTGTCATACGTGAAATACTGATGAGGTCAAACGGCCTTGGGATTTAGGTTCAAGCTTTTGTCACCCCTCCTCTTCATCACTTTCATCTCACCTCTTTTCCTTTGTACTCAACCCCCACTTCCACTCCCCCCTCTCCGGTCTTGGCCTTCCACGCTCGGAGGAACAGCATGAGGCGGCATGGCCTCCACGCGGCTGACTGATTATTGTAATTCATACACTTTAATTAGCTGCACAAACCATTAGCCACAATTAGACTATTACAGAACGTTTTGTGGCAGGAGCCAGCCCCAAGATTGGCTTTATCTGCTGGAGGGAGAGAGGGAACGAGAGGAAGAGAGAGAGAGAGGAGGACAGGAGGGCAAAATGTATTTAGCTAAACATTAGTGTGTATGTGTATTTAAACTACAGAGAGCTAATTCAATATATTTTACAAACACAGAAGTTGCCAGGCGTGACAATGGGTAAAAACTCAGAATAACAACATGTACTAAAGAACAAGAAGTTGGTGGGAACATCAATTCGAGCTCTAAATCTGTTAAACGGAAATGTAGGAGCGATTGCTAATCAAACTCTAACACAGGTATTCCCTTGTTCTGAATCATCAATCACTCTAGATGTAATGAAATTTTAGTTTGATTGACGCAGTCCTGTGACCCACATTTTTTGTGTCATGCTACCATAAGTATGAATCACTATATCATTTGTGTCACATTTGTGCCTGAAATGGCAGGGTGAGTTGCATTATTAGACCTCTGTAACCATTACGGCATGCTTGACATATCAACTTGATCCTGCAGTAACGATTACAAAATATATACATCACCCACATGACAGCTGACATTACATGCTTGAGCGAATTGAAGACTGTATAAAAATATGTTCTGTGCTCCCATTTATGTATGTACATGCATTAAAACCATCCCCTTAAAGTGAAAACGTGGAGGTTATTTTTATGGAGCGTTGTGTTGGAAGTGTCTTTGATGCTGCAGACGATGATAATGAGAATGCTACAGTCGCCGGGGTTGAGTTCAGAAGCAAACTGGTGGATTTTCCAACGCGTTTGATCATAAATCTTGGTCTTTATTCCGTTAAATAAATGCTTTTTTATGTCTTGGTTGTATTTTCACATTTCCCTCAGACACTTTCAGGGCGTGAGCTTGACCGTGGATCATAACAATCTCCGTTCAGCGTCCAATCCTTTTCGGCGTACCTACCCGTGGTCTCCCCGTACATTGACTTTTTATGTTATCGTTAGGCCACATTACGACTGCTGTAAGTGAAGGCACAAAGGTTGCACTGATGGCTATTAGACCTAATGCCACCAATAAGCTCTGCCATGCGAGAGGAAGCAGCCCTTCAGCACTGACGCCATGGCTCAGTGCCTCCGCATTGGATCTATACATCTGAAAATGGCAGAAACCCTCAGGGACAAAATAACATTGGCAATCTGTTTTACAGTACAGCTTCACAACATTAAAACTCCATAAGACATTACATCTGTGTGAAGTGTGACTGAACTGAATGCTGTATTTCTGTTTCCCTCCAAACTCAAAAGATGATGATATAAATGTCGCTCGGATTTGTTTCACTAGGAACAAGCACCTATTTTTTATACAGACAGAGAAAATACAACAAATCTTAATCAAACTCTGACGTTAACGCTTTTATCAAGTCACTTCAGAATGTTTCCATATGAGTCCGTGTAACGCTCAGAGTCTGTTTGTTAGCCAGTATGGTGTTGGTAAGATGATCTATCATCTATCATTCATACTCATTAACGTTTACATACACCCACTAATACCCGTCCGTACAGTACATGCACAGGCCACATAAAATTCTGAGGTTTAATAAAATTTCAGCAGCTTACAGCCTCCCCTCAACAAGCAGATGGGAGCCTTTGTGGAGACTTTCTTAATGTTTGTCCAGCCTCTGGCATATAGTGTCTTCCCATATCAAAATTGTTGGGTTTACTATGAGCCGTCAGCAAAAGTGACTCCATCTTGCTCCGTTCTCACATGGCTACATTGCAATTGTCTGCTCCAGTGAAGCCTTTTGCCGTGTGGGAAAGGTCTGCTCTTTCATGGACACACACATACACATGCACACACGTACGTGCACACACTTTTGCATCTGGCTGATTCACTTTGCTGAAGCCCACAGACCCCCGACTGCATGATTTATCTAAGCCAGCGAGTCGCACCATTCAGGTTGTAGCAAAACCATTCCAGCTCCTACAGCACTCCAGTCTATAATGTTTTTTTTTTTTGTTTTGGTTTTTTTCTCCAGTACAGTTTATTTCCAAAGGTTTTTCCTTTTTAAAATTGCAGTTACATTTGTCAAAATAATTTTAGGCATTGAGCTGATGTTTTGTTATCAACAATGATTTAAATATCAGGGTATTAAATATTTCACTGGAATGGCCAAATCAATTCTTGTGGCTCGCTGCATGATGAATAGCTTAAAATGACAAACGATCTGTGTTTCTAATGGAAACCAGCAGATATTAAGACTCATAAAGTAAGGAATGGAAACCCAGAAACTGTTTGTGAGTCAAAAGTGAGTGTATTCGTTCTGTCGAGTAAACTTAGAAACCCGATGGAAGCTGTGATTCCTAATAAAGATCTGTGTGTGATCCAGCCAATGCAAGGTTCGCTTATTCAACCTTTAAAGACGGTTCAGAGAAATGATGAACACATGATATGAATGCTGTCTGACACTAATAAAGTTTGGCTAATTATGCCACAATTAAGGAAGACATTTGAGATAGTGAGTTGTTAAAAGGAGCCTGAGGCACCTTTGCAGGTTCCCAACGAGCTGCACAGAAGGAGAGGAGGTTTGTGGCTTTGATGAGGTTTCACACACATATTTGTTTTTTTTACAGCAAATAATCTTGCTGTAAATCTTAAAAACAAAAATCCTGCATCCGTATTCCAGTGAAAAAAATCACAATATGTCTCAAACGGTATGTTTTCCATCTCTACGGTCAGTTGGTACTCCACAGATTCTTCCTGTCCTCTGTAGTTTCTTTCCAGAGGAAGACTGTGTCGTAACAAAAGTTTGGAAATAAAATAAAAATGACCAGTTTAAGACATTCAATATTGCAAAAACTGTTGTTCCAATTACACAATCAATTATATCTGACCATGACATTTAAGATCTGTATACCTCCATATGCACATATAATGTTTTTTAACACTGCTTTGTCAGATTTTCCAGAATTTTGTGTTGATATTATGTTTGGGCGCAGCTTCTGGAATAGCCGTAGGGAGTTTGGGGGACCTGCGTGAAGGTAGCGGACTGCTTCGCTGCCTTTTACGCAGCATTTTGCCACAAGTCTTGAGCAAAAACAGCGGCCACTCTAATGACTGAAACACCACCTCTGCACTGACGTACCCGACTGGCCCCACAAGGCAAACAAACGCCTGTGATTGGAATGTTGCTTTCTGTGGAGACTCACATCAAATTGGCCTACAGAGAAGTACACCTCTGACAGTCCAGTGCAGTAGGGTGTCAGAATCACAAAGGCCATGGTTGTTAGTATTTGCCAGTACTCCATGATAATATTGCACCAATTACCTGAACAGACTAAGCTCAAACCTTTGTCTCACCTTGAATTCTATATCGTCAGATATTGGGGAAATTCCAGCAGCTTACCATACATTAGGCTTGAGTTTCCAACCCAACGGTGGGCTTGCCACACATTAGCTTTGCGGTCATGCGAAGGGCAGATGCTACTGAAGGGGAGATAATTGGTGGCGAACTGTCTGAAATGTATAATTAGACAGGACAAGACACTCCCTCTCTTTTCTTTCTTCCCCCGCCACTCTGCCTTTTCACTGGGTGATCTGAGTGCCTTAGCACGAGCTTTGATCTGGGCTAAAGTTTTCTGAGCCCTTTCAGATAGGATCAATTTGCTTCAACACGCATCACTCTTTGGCTTTCTCATCTGGCACAGCGCGCCCCTTGCAACACTTTCAATAGCATGCAAAACTGCAGGAGGTGTTGTTCCTCTTCTTTTTTCTTCCAGCTTTCCCTGCTCACGACTCTTCCAAAGGGACAGCGTCTTTGTAGTCTCTGAACTACAATATGAATGATTATCCTTTTACATCATTATTATTCCTGAGCACACCATGGCACATCAACTCAGACACAGACAGAGCGCCTGGACTCCTCAGTTTTGCATTATGGCTTCATTATATCCACAGTTTCATGCTTTGAAATGTGCAGCAAACACAGAACTTCATCTATTACACTGAAAAGCTGTGATGTTAAACAGTTCATTTACCGAAGGTTTTATTGGTGACTGAAAAATGGCATGTGTCGGTGATTGCTTTTCAGTTTCAAATATGTAAATGAGTTCCAGATATGCAAATGAATTTGTGTTTATGATTTCTGGCTCGAACAGGCGCGCGGGGTTTGATCTGAGAGTTTAATGTCATCAGTTGTGCCCCTTGTGCCATGGCACATTACCATCTCAGCCTCTCCCCAGTCCAATAACCAGCAGCTTCAGTGTAATGAAGGAGAGTTAGGAGAACTAGAGGTCATTTGGCCCATTACTGGTGGTCACAACAAGCCTGTAGGGACTGGTATGAGGAAGGTAAAGAAGAGGGACAGATATTATGAAAGGCTAGAGCAGTGTACACACAGGACGAGACTAGCAGCGATGTTGTGAGAAGAGAATATGCAATTTTAATGCACTCGGTGACTTACCACAAGCTAAACTCAACTTTGAGGCAGCAATGGCAGCGACTGAGATGATTGACATATGATGGAAACACCCCTAATTCCCCAAACTGCAAGAAAATACCATCCACTACTTCTTACCATAATTCACCATGCTGATGTCGGACTTGGAGAAAACCCACATGCTGCTCAGTTGTTGATGATAATTTATTTTCAAATAGAGGGCAGAGACAGCAACTAAAGACAGCAACTAGACCCAGCCAGCTCTGTGCCTACACCAGCAATGTTTTTATGTAATGCTTGTTTCGCTTGTTGTATAAGAATAAAACACACAATGCAATATAAATAAAAGCAGACTTAAAAGTGCATAGAAATGAGAAGGGAATAAGCTATTTTAAAAAGATGAGTTTTGAGTCTGGCTTTGGAGCATGTCAGAGAGTCTGTGTTTCGAACGTGAGATGGGAGCATGTTCCATAGGCGGGGAGCTGAGAGACTGAATGCTCTAAAACCCATGGTAGACACTCTGGCAGGTGATACAGTAAGCTGGATAGCCGAGAAGGATCTGAGAGTACGGGAGGATGTGCATAACTGGACAAGTTCAGACAGATAGGATGGAGCTTGGTTGTGAAGAGCCTTGAAAGTAAGCAGGATCTTGTATTCAGTACAGGATTTTATTGGAGCCAATGTAGCCGCTGAAGAACTGTGGTGTCCTTGGAGGGAGTTTGGGTATTGATACAGTCTGCAGTGTTTTAGGCCAGTTGAAGTTTACGGAGACATTTGGAGGGTAGACCAAAAAAAACAGAGTTGCAGTAGCCAATGCGTGAGGTGACAAGGACGTAGACGAGAACAGTAGTGGTGTTCTCTGCTAGGGATGGCCAAAGTCAATTGATTCTGCGAAGGCAATAAGCAATGAATACATCGCTTTATGTGTAGGCGCTTCAAGAGAATCAAGAACAATCTCAAATATGAAGTTTCACCAGAGGACATTTAACTTAGCTTTGCGCAATAACTGGAAACAGGAGGGAACAGCTACACTGGCTCTGGTCAGGGCTTCAAATAATCAACTATAAGTGTCTCAAAACAGCACTGATGAACCTGAAGAGGTTAAAAAGGGAAAGAAAAGTGCAAAGATGCCAGCCACTAAGCTCAAATCACAATCAACACACTTGTGTAACTTATTAACATATCATATGAGCAGAAGACCTTTTATTTCAGGTGCATAACCCCACATTTAATAATAATTTATTAAGCTGAAATAAAATGGAAATGAATTTACATCCAGCCTTTATGTTCAATTTAAATGTTAAGCTTTGTTTTCTGACTGCTGTTATGCCAGAAACATTCAAGTTATTATAACAATTAAACACCATTTGTTTTTTTCTTTTGCTGTTTTCCATTATATAAGTGATAAATGAGGCTTAACGTGTGCCGTTTAAAAATAATATGCAACAAATATGGAAGGAGAAATCGTGAAATGCTTCCCTCTCATGTGGAGTTGTTAATCATTCACTCAAAATACTCGCCGGTTCAAGTGAATAGTAGATCAATAATTTCATAACAGAAAGTCAAATACTAATTTGGTTTTATTGTTATGAGAGTTGCTTAACGAGATAACAAGTGCTTTTTCCCTTAAAGGATTTCATATTGTTATTACTACTCTGGGCTCATTTCAATATACAACTGACCGCCTTTTTAATTGTTCATATTTGAATTGTCTGACAGCTCAATAGGAACAGTTTATCTTGTTAATAGAACATCTCAATTTTAATACGCATTTGAGAATTCTGGAATTGAATTAGGGAGTAACCCAGTAAGCCTTTTCAAGTTTAAGTTCCTGGATTAATGTTATTAGGCTATGGAGTGAAGTTACACAACTGAAGAAAACATAAGGAAATGCGGATTATTAAGGCCTTATTTGAGTGAGAACCATCGAAGAGATCCAGTGAAAAAGACAGAATAGTTCTGTAGATGGCAGGCCTCAAAACTTGATCTTCCTTGATCTTCCTAGAAGTGCTTACCTGCCTGGATTCTGTCCGTAATAGAGATGAGGGCTACTGATTTTCTTATCAAACTCTCTGCAAGTGTAAGTGGCACATTTTCCAAAATTTCTAATTACTATGAATGAAGTTGAAACTTGAACATCCTCGTTGGACATTGTCTTTTCTCCCATCCCTCCATCAGCCTCAACATGTCTGCACGAGGCCCGCCACACTAAGCTGTGCTGGGTGTACAGTAAACTAACACCCATCCATAATGCTTGTGCCAGGCTCTGAAAAGGGAGCTATTTCCCTCCCTCTCCTCCTTTGCTCTCCTCTCTCCATCTGTTCCTGGGCTGAGGCAGGGTAAGGAGCCAGGGAGGGCTACGAGCTGGAACAAGTCTATCTGCAGCAGCAGGCCTGGCCTCAGCAGCCACAGAGGGGCTCAGTCTGAATGCTAGAGCCCCCTCTTCCTCCATCCAGATGCAGATGACTTCGCTTTTCCTCCGCCTCTCTGCCACACA
This sequence comes from Chelon labrosus, assembly GCF_963514085.1. Lineage (NCBI taxonomy): Eukaryota > Metazoa > Chordata > Actinopteri > Mugiliformes > Mugilidae > Chelon > Chelon labrosus. Next base: position 27,672,732 of record NC_140340.1, read on the forward strand.
ATAATACCCTTTTGTAGCACAAGGGCAGAATCCCAGCTTTGTCCAGTCAACCTTAATTTATGGCACACATATTCTGGACGCACATATTGTTGCACATGCTACAAAGGCATGAGCTTTCAAAGAGGCAGGGAGGAAGTGCTGGCAAGAGGATTCTAGCACTTTCTTTGTTTGAGAAATGGTATAAATCATTCACCAGAACATGGCATTCGCAGCTTCACCAGCGCATTGATTTTCAAAACTTCAAAGAGGTGTAGGGAGTCAGGTGATTTTTTTTTTCTCCCCACCTCCACCCATCGTCTTATTACATTTCTATAACATCCCATTTCAACGGCCGCTGACTGCCAATCGTGTTTTGATGTGACCTCAGATGTTGCCGTGACCCTTATTTGCAGAACCTAAAAAACACAGAAAATCATTCGGAGCAATTTCCATCAAAAAGAAAGTTTTGAGGTCCAAAAATTGAAAACTAGTATTGTTAATACTTTTTTTTTCTCTGTATTGCAACCTTTCTCAGCATGTATGCAAGAATATATCCACTTCAGTTGAAAAGACATTTGCCTGTGGCCCTTGCGCGTTTGGTTCTTTGCCCCACATAACTATGTTTTTCTTTTTTTTTAAAAAAAAAGGGCCCAGCTTAGACATGTGCGATGAAAGAGAACTGTATTCGTCTATGTCTCTTGTAGAGACAGTTTTTGTTCTCCTTGACCTGCCATCCATAGTCTAATCTAAAGTGACTGACTGCCCCCTGATGCAGAGAGCACCGAGCTAGACCTTTCAGATTTCTGCTTTTACCATGAACTTGAAGAGAGAAACAAAAGGCTCCAAGGGAGAAAGCAAAACCCACTGATGACCTGATAGGCATCACCTGTGATATGTGAGTCAAAACTGTGTCAGCGTACGACTTTCAAGAAGAAAAGTTCACCTTGCTGAACTGACATCACCCAACACCTTCTATATCCAGCGAAACTGCAAGGCCTTTCGCAAAGCTGCATGTCAGGGCTGAGGTGTGGATGCATGGCAGGTTTAAAAATGGAGGGAGATGTCTGCAAAGTAAAATCAGTTACCCAAGCTGCATGTCTCACATCTTTAAACATTTCCCTTTCTTTTCGAATCTGTCTTAATAAAGTCTCTTAGGTGAACCCTATTTAGAATTCACATTTTTATTAAGAAAGCCGAATGTCACGAGTGTTGTCTTTTTAAAGGGCAAAGATGACCAGCGAGGCTAACAAGGCGAATATGGTCTGACAGCAGGTGCACAGAGACAGTATTCAACATTTAAACACAACCACAAGAGCAGCACATTAAGCACGTGAATTGAGTATCCTGATGCAGCTCGACGCTGCTCACGAAGTTTCATTTTCAATCACATTTGGCCTTTTGCTGGGAACTTAAAATCAATGTTAGCCTTCAAACCAAAGTGCATACATTAAATGATTCATGTTAGATCAAGTAGCTCTGTCAGAGAGCTGCAAAAATATGCTTTTAGCTGAGCAAAAACATATTGGATTACTGCACCAGCAGGGACCTTTATTCTGATACACATCTGAGGAACCTTACATTTATTTGGCAGACAGCTTCATCAAGATAACCTTCTGTCAGAGACTAGCACATACACTACTCTATATAATCCTATTCGAGCAAACAGCAATATAAATCAGCAAAATCTTTTCTGTACGTTCACAGTGACTAGCGGTTTGCGTGAGACGTGATTAACAAATATGTGACAGGAGCCTCTACCTAATTGTTCCGAATCATTCAGCTGATAAGACGACTGGAAAAAGAACAGATCTCCAGATTGGAATTTGAAGAGATAAATAGCATGTGAATGATGCCATGCATTATTATGACATCTGCATAGTGATCTAATGGCTACCTAGCATTAATAAAGGGAGGGAATTATACTGGAGCAGATGGTGAGGGTACTTCACTGGCTCAGGAGCTATTTATTAAATGCATTATTAATTATTTTCAACATGATGAGCTCGGCTGGCTTCCTTCTGGATCGACTCTGAGAAAGAGTTCTCTAACCCCCAATGTCATTAGGTAGATCTTTACTCACTACACCACCACCAACCTGTAATCAACTTTAGACTAATGCAAGGTCATGTGTTGCAATCAAGGATTTCTCATATTTAAAACCATTTACCTGGTAATAGCTTGAGATGCCTGTGTTAAAAAACTGTCATTACGCGGCGGTAGTTGGCCTTGTGTCACTGGGCAAAGCTACTGTCCTTTCAGTTACACAGAAACATATATACATACTGAGATGCACACCCTACTCTGAGGTGCACCTGCCATGCTCCTCCCCAACCTCCGCAAAAGGGCACAAAAACAGAAGCACCTGTCCACATCCGCAGAGGTGGCCGAGGACAGCGATGCCACAACTCCACAACTCTCCCAAAACCGAGTTCACGCTCCGCTGCTCCCACTGGCCAACTATCATCTCCGAACACCTTGCATAGTTTCTCTGCTCCCTGTGAGTGCTTTGATAGACCACAGTGCTTCTCACCAGAGGAAGGTTTGATTCTTGTTTTAGACAGCTGAATAGGAAACACGTGCAGTTTGATTTGCAAACACACAAATAGACTTGGAGATTTTCTTTTTTAATTATTATGATTTTATTTATTAAGATAGCAGAAGACGTGACACACTTGCCACATCAGTTGCTACTAAAGGCATATAAAAAATGTCAGTAAATTGAATGAAATATGATACAAATGTTTGAAATCAATCTTTTCATATATACACATATGCATGCTCTGAAATGGGTGAGGTGAGTTGCCTTAAATGGAGTTGAATACGACTATACAGAGGGTTTGCTATTTGTGTTAGCTTGAGGTAGCAAGCAACATAAAGTACTGATAACGTAGTGGAAAGAATAAATTAAGGCTGAATGCCAGTATGATGAATATAAAAGCAATTTTATAAAAGGTAAAAGAATATATAAATAAAACTAATACTCTTCAGTCTGAAGATGTTAACATCAGAGCTGACATTCTTTTGTTTTCACAAATAATGCCAAGAAAACAACTATTATACAGCAAAAGGCCAAAATGTCAAATGACCAAGGAGGCTGATGAATACTGGACCTACCTTCACTCTGCCTCATCTTCTTCCTCTCCCTCGTTCCCTCACCCAGTTGTGGCCTGAACTGTAGTTGAACTGAGTCTCTTGGGATCCTTAGTCGGCCGGATCGTTAGCTGGCTGACCCGACAGGAAAGAGGAAAGGAGCAGAGGGTTAGAAGAGAGAAGACGAGTGGAATATAGGGAGCGATGGGCGAGGTTATGGGAGGCAGGAAGAGGGGAGGTGAACAGAGGTGCATCAGATCCATGGTGGGGTGCTAAGAACAACAAGGTTACTTTAGTGCACAATGGACCTGAGGTGCACCCTGTTTGTCGAACTGCATGCTGAATCACTTATCAGGCCACAGAGAAAGCTGTGACCCCCCTGTGCACCCAGAATTTGGCATAATAAAAAAAATTCAGTGCTTTACCTCCTTCCTCCCTGATCCTGCTCATAAATAAATAGCGGTTTGTCTGGGATCACCAGCACCGTAACAGCCTCCATGAATATTCCTGCTCTTCTTCTCAACATTTACAATGAATCACGGGCTTGTCACTGAATAATATGATGATATGAACGAATAATACTGAATTGATACATCTTCTACAAAGGCAAAATATCATCAATCTAATGTGTCTATAACGAAGAGTGGCTGATCAGTGGAGTCCTACATCCGACCCACTCAACCTGCAAGCTGCTGAATAGCTCCTCAGAGCTTAGCAGCTAATGTGCATGATGATTTTTCAGGCTTGCTTTTGCTATCACCTCTGAGGACACCTCTGTATCTCCTCACTCCTGATCTTAATGGTATTGAGTAGAAGAATGTCACATAAATACCTCTTAATGGACCTCCGTGTGCCAGCTGCACTGTGAATCACTAGAATTACTAGAACTGAGCATATGTATCTGCTATCACTTTAGACTCTTCTAATTTATTCTAGCCGCTGCAGAAAAGACAATTTAGCATTCGGGGCTTTGTTAAATCAAGACATAAAAGGCTTTTCAAACACGTGCTTGCTTTTATTTTTGTTGAATGATGCCACAGCTATGTTGTGGAAATCTGTGACTGGATATTTGAGTACCTCTGTTGTAAGTATACCTCAAGTCCACACTGTGCAATTTTGTAAGGGTCAGCTAAATAGACCCACTGGATTGGGGATAACTATTTTGAACTGTTGCTCTCCATGAGCCCGGAAGTGACCATATTTGGACAAGAGGGAGGAGCTGGAGAGGAGTGAAGTGTGGAGCTTGTTCTTTAGCAAGGACACAAGAACGTATCGACATTATTTACACACATACGACTGTGGCTTTTCAGTCACAGGCCGTACCCTGAAGCATATGCTGCTTCATCCTTTATCGTCTATTTCATTCTAAAAATTTTATTGAAGAAGACTTGAAACTAGCTTTCTCATAAACATCAGTTGAGTCTGAAAGCAGGTTTAAGGCTCTGCCACTTTGGTTTAAAACATGAATATAATGGTCTTTTATCATTTTCAAAATTGCAAAATTGCTTTCTTTTTTTTCTTTTTCTTTTTCTTTTTTTTTTTACACAGTGGCTAGTCTTATCTTCTTCATAGCTTACCAACATCCTACTCCAACTTCCTTATGGTTTTCCTGTGTGTTGTGTCTGTCTGAGATTGTCTGTGATATTCAAGCGTTCAAATTACTGGTAAAAATGTCTTCTGACTTTGTATGTTTGTTTTCTGCTTCATCTGCCTATCTTTAGTGATTTTGCCACATCAACAATTTTTTCTGAGTATAATGTTATTACAGCTGACAGAAGCAATGGCCAGAGCTTTGAAGTTAAAACTCATATTGTAATAAACTGTTCTGCTGTAGTGCACTGGGAAGATTTAATAAAATAGAGACTTCCTTCTCTACACTGCCAAGTAAGTTATTTTTAAACCAATTAACAAGTTTAAAAAAAAATATGGAAAATGCACTTTCTTTCTCTTCCATTTCACCCAATGACATCTAAACATGGAATTCCATGTATAACATTTCCATGCATTTTTGTCTGTTATGTGTGTGGTATGTAATATAATAGGTTTTTCAAAGTTTAAATTTAAAATAACTTGAAAAGGCTAACTGGCATCAGACCTGCATTTCTTTTCTTCCAGGCATACAAACTGTGCTCCTTGATTAGTCCGAGAGGATGTTTTTGTACATAAGATTTAGTATTTGTTTATGGATTTTTCTTCTTTGTTCTTTTCTTTGCAGGTGCATTCATGCTTATCCAAGCCTGCTAAAATTAGCCTGGAGTTCCATACAAGAAGCTTTGAAGGCTCTTGCATTCATTTACTTTGTGAATAAAATTCTGTTCACCTGTTCATGGATTTATCATGTAGCACTCAAATACGAGCAGGTATTTTTTTTTTCTGTGCTTGGCTCTTCTTGGTGTGGGAGATGTATTCAGTCATTTTCAGGTTTCCCAGTGTGAAAATGTGCAAGATAACATTAATGTTTCCTGATACCGCACCCTTTTCCTCTGCCATTTGGAGGGACAGATCTGGGGATGGAACCAGCCAAGAGGGTGTCATGGTGAATTTTCCACGACTATGGCTTGCAGCCAAACTCTTCTTCAGATGTGACAGTTCTGGGCTTCGGTTGGGAAAGGTCCACTGTTGCCATCCTCCACATATTACCCACATAGTCACAATGCCACCCCAGCATGAAGACATTAAACCAGCCCTCTGGAGAGACTGTGAATGCCAGTAAAAGAAAACAGACAACAAGAGGTCCATGGAATCTTTCTTGGGTAACTGTAAGGGACCAAGCAGTTAGGCAACAGGACAAGTGATTTATTTACCCATTAAGTGCATTGAAAAAATTACAAACCTGTAAAAGAGGTCAACAAAATAACTATACTCAATCATACAGCAACAAAACTAAATGACTGACCTCACAAAATGACACACAAAGTGACTTGAATTCTAGTGGATCAAACCAAATGAAACAAAAAGTGGTAGAACTACAACTAAGTACAAAAAATATCAAGTCAGCTCACGGTACAGCCTGATGAGCTGCTCAGCCACGCCTTTTGCTCACCAGGAAGGACGACCAGGTTACTCAAAACACAGAAATAAAGATTAATACAAGCAAACAAAAGCATGCCAATAACCCCATATTGTGTGCACCCATATAACATTATGTGGTCAAAAGCAAATAAAGACCTAAATTAAACCAACTGTTGCGTTAAATGACCTAAAATTAAAGGTGTTGACTGAATATAAAACTAATGATGTGTCGACTGTGGTGAATTTACCCTATGATGCCTGTATCCATCACAATGACCAATAACGATAATAAATATGTAGACATGTATGCCCACCAAATGTTTTTATTTGGTCTACTGACTGTGTCTCTTCTAATCTTGTCTTTCCTGTTCATTCACATGTAAACAAACATATTGCGCAGGTAGTATATTGATAACAGGATGCCTGTTCAGTGACCCTTCATTCAAATGCCATGGTGCACAAGCATAAACAAAGTTTATTGAGTATTTACAGTGTCAGTTTAGTTTCTCTTTGTAGTTGGAGAAGCACCTTTGTAACCGAAGGGTCACAGGTTCACATCCCCCTGTGACCATGGTCAAGGTACCTTAAGCAAGCACCTAAACCCCAAACTGCTTCCTAGTTGCACAAGTTGCACACTGCATCAAATACAGAGAAAGAATTTCCCCATGAGAGATCAATAAAGAAAACTATTTAATTATGATTATTAAACTAATGGAATCAAACCTCAGACCACTCATAGCTGACCTTGCCCAATGTGCTTACTTTCTTCTCGCCATGGTTTATTGCTCCATTGGGTTCTGAGCTTCTCTGGTCCACAGAAATCTGTAGAAATATCAGCTGCAGGGAATGATTTACTTGTTGTTAGGGCTTAGAAGTAAAAATAAAGCAAATGAGCTTGAGGGCAGAAAATGGAGACACTGGACAAATGAAACAAATACAGAAGTTTAAAGAGACAAACTGAGAAAAGGTGAAAAAGAAACTGAAATAAAGACATTATTTCTCTTTTCAGTTAGCAAAAGTTAGTTAGACAGAAAGAAAAGGTGCATGACAGTTAAATCAGGAGAGGTAGAGAAGGATGGACAAAGCTCGTCTAATACAGGATACAAAAGGAAGTACCTTCACTTCCCTTTGTATCCTGTATTAGAGGAGCTTTGTGAGAAAGTGAGAAGAGAAGAAGAGGGATCAATTAGGTTAACTACCGGAGATGTTGGAAGAATCTGAAAGTTACCATCATTCTTCTTTCTTCCCTCGCTCTCTTTACAGTATCTCTGCTCCCTAGTTCCTATTTCCTTCCCCACTACCATTATCCCCCCCATCCCTCTACTATCCCCCCTTCTCCCTGGCAGAGTGCTCGGGGAACACAGTCCTCCACTGTCAGCCCCCCACACCCTCGTCTTCTGCTTCACAGGTAATTAAATGGATTTCCTGTCTTGTAGTCGGCAAGAGAACATGACCCTGCACTCTGCCAGAGCGTGTCCAAAGGCACTCCAGGGCCGGCTCCCTGCACCATCTGCATCTCAGTGTCCGAGCAGAGCAGTGGCCCTAAACAAACACACTCCCCCCTGGGGACTGTCAAGCCACAGGCTCCCCGACTAAACACACTCCGCAGATACAGTAAGCGGTAATGAACTATGGGGAAAATAGAGCTGTAAATACCAAAGATCTAAACTAGAGTAGCACAGTATTGTAGAAACTTTAACAGTGTCTCAGCTGCAGTTATGATCCAGGTCAGTTAATGTACCAGTTAATGCGGTGCAGTGTTATCTCAACATATAGAATGGATTTATGTTTTTAGGTACTGCAGGTAGGTGCGATACATTCAGTTTACTATTTCTTATAAATCATGGATCAGGATTGGAATATTTTTTTAATAATCCTATTTTTTGAAAATCAAATTAAGGATCATATTCGGTAGCTGTTCAAACAAAACTAAATATACACTGCTCAAAAAATATAGGTAGACTTTTTGATCAGACTATAGCATCAGGCAAATAAACTTCTGAGATACTGATCTGATCAGTTTAGTAGCAGAGGGGGTTGTTAATCAGTTTCAGCTACTTTGGTGTTAATGAAATTAACAACAGATGCACTAGAGGGGCAACAATGAGACAACGGCTAAAACAGGAATGGTACTGCTGGAGATCACTGACATATTTCCCCTCCTCATCTTTTCTGACTGTTTTTCACTGGTTTTGCATTTGGCTGGGATCAGTGTCACTACTGGTAGAATGAGCCGATACCTGGACCCTACAGAGGTTGCACAGGCAGTCCAACTGCCAGAAGATATGTTGTGTCTCCCAGTACAGTCTCAAGAGCATGGAGGAGATTCCAGGAGAAAGGCAGCTACTCTATGAGAGCTGGACAGGACCCTAGGAGTTCCTCAACCCATCAGCAGGACAGGTATCTGCTCATTTGTGCAAGGGGAAACAGGACGAGCACTGACAGAGCACTACAAGATGATCTCCAACAGGCCACTGGTGTGAAAGTCTCTAACCAAACAATCAGAAAAAGACTTCATGAGGGTGGCCTGAGGGCCTGAATTCCTCTAGTGGGCCCTGTGCTCACTGACCAGCAAAGTGGAGCTCCAGTGGCATTTGTCAAAGAACACCAGAATTGGCAGGTCTGACATGTCCTGTGCTTTTCACAGAGAGAGAGCAGGTTCACTCTGAGCACATGTGAGACACATTAAAGGGTCTTGAGAAGTCGTGGAGAACGTTATGCTGCCTGTAACATGGTTCAGTATGATTGATTTGGTTCTCGGTCAGTGGTGATCTGGGGACGCACAGACCTCAACAGGCTAGACAACAGCACCCTGACTGCCATTAGGTATCTGGATAAAATCCTTGGACCCATTGTCAGACCCTGTGCTGGTGCACTGGGTCCTGCGTTCCTCCTGGTGCACGACAATGCCCGGCCTCATGTGGTGAGAGCATGCAGGCAGTGCCTGGAGGGTGAAGGAATGGATTCCATTGACTGGCCCCCACACCCAACTGACCTAAATCCAATAGAACACCTGTGGGACATCATGTTTCGATTCATCTGATGCCATCAGGTCGTACCTCAGACTGTCCAGATCTGGGAGGAGTTACCCCAGGACACCATCTGTTGTCTTGTTAGGAGCACGCCCAACATTGTCAGGCATGCAAACAAGCACGTGAGGGCCATACAAACTACTGAGTACCATTTTGGGTTGCTGCACTTAAATTCAGCAAAATGGACTAGCCTGCTGCATCATTTTTTCACTTTTTCATTCAACCCTATGTTGGTTGATAATTTTCATTTCCATCAAATGATGTGGCATCCTTTCTTCCTTAACACATCACCCAGTCCATATCAGTATAGAGATCTGATGTGTTTTCAAGGTGTTCCTTTAATTTTTTGTGCAGTGTATTTAACATGATATATTGTATGTATACTAATTCAGGGAGACCTCAACTTTTAACATCAACTGTTCTACAACTGTGCATTCATTTGTGTTTGTTAATTCAAACAACAACAGAAAACAGGAGATATAGGAGACAAATGCAGCGGGCAGCCAACAGTATGAAAGTCCTTGGCTCCCAAGGGCAGCAACTTGCTGTCCCACCCCCTCAACCCACACCACGACTGTGAGGAACTTACTCCATCAGCGGGGTCTGAGTGCACTTCAAATACAGACCCAAAGATTATCAGCGTGGGAGCAGATCTCTCTTTCAACCTGCTCTACTTCGAGCATCTTGACACAAGACTTCATAGTTCTGTCACAAAGAAGAATTACACCTGACAGTCTGCTTACAGACATGGGAGAATATATGTGCGTGTGGTTGCGCCCTTCAAAAACACTGCCGTCAATGCAAAGTGAGCTGAATGTCTACCTGTGAGTTTTCCTGCCAATTTAAGGGGTGTTAGAAAGTTAGTACTGATGAATAAGAAATCTTTATGCTATGTTTAAACTTTCAGACAATTCTCGTAATCCCCCATGTTGTTGAAGGTATGCAACGTAAAATGTTGTATCCAATAAGCTGGATCTTTAGTGGCAACAAGCAACTATTCAACTTCCCCTCTCTAGCATCTCCAGGGTGTGTTACTGTTTGTGCAGTTGGCCAGAATCCATTTTCCTTAGAGCAGCAACTACCAAAGGGACATGATGCAAAACTATCCACACTGCCATCTTAGAAGAAGCATGCTCTTACCGTGGTAACATGAAATTATCATGATTTTATATTGTGTAATAACTAGGGATGGGACTCGATTAAAAAAATGAATCTAATTAATTAGAGGCTTTGTAATTAATCAATCTCATTTTAATCACAAAACAATATTTGCCCCAAAAAGCAAATTTTTTTAATTTAAATGGATTTTAGTGGACGACTGAATAAAATAATAGACACAGACATGGCCACCGTATTCAGACATGAATACTGTAAACTCAAGCTCTTTTTATGTCTGGAAAAATGCATTTAATTGCATTTCAATTCAAAACAGCAGAGAAAGAAAGAAAATATCCCTAGCCAAAACTGAACAGACCTAAAGTTAAGGACCAGGACTGCTAGTGCTAACAGCTCCAGCGGTTCCTGTGCTCACTGCAACATGCTTTGGTGGTATGCAAACTCTTTTCTTTTTTTTTTTGCACAATTTGCAAACCCCGCTTTTATCAAGGCGTCCATCAGATTTTTAATAAAAAAATTGCCTTCCATCAGTCCTAGCAACTTGCTTTCATTCGATTCCTCCATTTTGGTAGCCGTTAGACAAGCTCTGACGTTTGCATCAGTGTAATCGGTGTACCAGGAAATTGTGCACTGACAAAATTTCAGCATTGTTTGGAATGCAAACTGAGATTAAATGCGTTTTTTTTTTTTTCTAATTAATTAATAGTAATTAACGAGTTAAAGTCCCACCCCTAGTAATAACATAGAGGATTGTGTCATGCTCACAAGAACAATGTGGACTGCTATGGATATGGAAGGGAAAGCAAAAGAAAACATTAGGAGAAAACCCTAAGGCATCAAAGAACTAATGATGGCCGACTGTGACGTGACTGTGACTCTCATGTCCCTGTGGAAAACAGTTGCACTTGAACATGACGCAAAGACTACAGCCTATGGCCAGCTGATGAATGCTAGAAAGGTAGGAAAAGCTACAAACCGTCATACGGAGCTAGCCTCTCCTGAGTCCTGGTGATTATTTTGTCTTTATTTCATTCATTCCAGATAAGATAGCTTCAGTCTGAGTGATATGTTAAAGGTAGAGTAAAACACCTATAGACACCTACAGAGTTATTTGGAATAATACCAACAGGGAAAAACTCCGCTTTCGTTACCTCTAAAATTCCTGAGGTCGTCTGTTCAATGTTTACTTTTGTTTTTTCTCAATTTCATTCACTCTTCACCTTATTTGCCTCCTCAGACACAGCTCTTTTTCTTTAAGTGAAGTTCGCACAGTTGTTGTTCCACCATCCAAACAACTACCCGCTGCTACCTTCCAGGGAGGCATTTCCTTCGTGCAGTGACTTGAGCCTTCTTTTTCCCAGGAGATTTCATACCTGGTGGCAGACAGAATTGGAAACTGAAAGCAACGCTTATACGAATCCAGTCAATCCAGTCAACGCCTATGGTGTCACCATTATAGCATATTAAACAGTACAGCCATTACATGGTGCAAAATGTTGTGATCATAAGTTAAAGCAAAAAGCTTGTCTATTTGAACTTGAAAAGAAAGACTTCCGACTTTCGTTGAGTTCCTGTTCTCTCAGCTAACTATTTAAGTACCTGGGTGTCCAGAACCAAAAAGATCCTTGTGTGTTAACTATCATAGAATAAGAATGTCTTAGACTACGGCAAAAAGGTTGAGACATTTATACATATATATATATATATATATAAAATAATCGTAAAAGAATGTACATGCAGCCTTTATGTAGAATTTAAATATTTCCCCATACATCTTTTGCTGTTTGAGGATCAAGTTTTGGAGTGTTTTCTTCTTTGAATTATTGCAGTTTCCTAAGTCGAATCACGTGCACCAGTCTTGGGAGCACATTGCTTCTGTGCAAGCAGGAGGCCTCATTGCCTGAACCACCACCCAGGTAAAAATAATCACCAGCCACCACCGGTAGCTATCGCAGTAGGTCACAGCTCAAAGCGCTGTCTTCCTGCAGTAACCACCCCTGGAGACTGGAGGTGGACTTCGCTATTTCCCTGGCCTAATGACCCTGCCATTAACAGGCAATTGAGATGAACCAATAGAAATCACAGCTCGCGCTCAGAATTCATTAACTGCAAGAGCGTGACGAGTCACAAGAAGCACATTGATGCGGAGCAGGGTAGCACTGCTTGGCTTTTTTTTTCCCTCCCACCATGACTGCTGAACATAAATCAGACAACGAGACACTGTCATCGAGACAGAGCACCCCTGGAGTCCCTCTACTAGTCAGGAAGGAGTATGCAAATGAGGACCTTGACCCAAATCAAATTCCAGAGCCCGTTGCTTAATTGCAAATTACAGACCCCGGCACCCCAATCAACGGCCTTTTAAGGGAATGATTTCAGACTCATTTTTGCAATCCTCAGAAAAATATGAAAGGGCAAGAAGAAAATGCAAATGTCCCGGTTTTGTGATGCACACGACAGCATGAATGGAGTGGAAACCTCAGCCAAAACAGTGCAGGTCAATCCAGTTTGCCAGTGGACAAAGTGAGTGCTATTACCAAGGACAGTGGAAGTAGTCATGCTGTAAATCTCACCATTATAAAGATGTAAGGATGTCTTTTCTGGCTGCCAGAATGCTCAGTCCTGTCATCTTGTCCTCCTCCTCAGTTAGCCAGCAAATGAAAGCACTGCTTTGTGGAGCCAGTTGTCTTATTACCGCATTAGAAGGGGCCAGAATGTGGCAATCTTCCTCCAGCATTAATATAACATGACAGGCCAGGAGACATCAGTTTGTTAAATGCAAATCTCCCCAGTGTTCCTCCATGTCTCCATCATTGTTTTGTCAAGTGCCCTGCAGCAAATGAGTCCCAATTCATATTTTGTTTTGTAGTTTTTCACACCTCAGCTGTTGTCTAAGAGACTGCGAATTGAGGAATACACTATTTACGCAATTTACATATTCACCCTGAATGTGGAAAAGTGCATTTAGTTTTTTTTGCATTGGGAATGTGCGCCGTGTCACCTAAGTGATTGTGACAGGTATTTCGCTTTCATTATTTCTATGTGTTAAATCAGCAAAACAGTCTCTTGGTGCCTCATAACGCAACCAGTAAGAGGGCTAATCATGTCACCGTGTCTATGGCAACTGAACTTTTCTGTAGAGCACTGCATAGACCACACACAAACAAACCCATGCTGACATAGCCACACGCGTAAGCTCGCGTCCACTTCTCCACAAATGCTCTTCTCTGAACAATCTCACAAGCGTGCACACGAGCACATGCATTGCTGAAAATCAGGCAGTTGGGAGCTGTGAATGAAGCGATATTGTAACCTCAACCTATATGGCACTTTCCCAGTGTGGGTTCAGCCAATGAATTATCCCCTCCAATAAATCCTGTTTGGAGGATAATCCTTTCCCATCTTCTGGACAGACACTTTCTGTAATGAAATGGCCCCGGGTCCTTCCCTGTAACCCAGTCCCATCCTGGCCCTCTAACTCTGCCTGTCTCAGGGGGAAAGAAGGGCTTACAGTGTGGCTTCAACCCCACTCAACCTCTGCTCAGCTTCAACGGCTTTGTCACCTCCCACCTGCTCCCCACACCTAACCCAACGTCACGTTGCTTCTTCCTTCCCTTGCTCCGGGTGCAACTTTATTTCCTGCAGAGCCCCACCACAGTAACTCTTGTGCAGATCTCTCTCGGTTACGCTTTCTGCTCTCACTCATCCCAGCTTCACTATTTTCCCTGCTTTCCCTCCTCTTTCTCTCCCTTTCGTTCTCTCCTCATCTTTGGCAAAAAAAAAAAAAAAAAAAAAAGATGGTGCCAAGTTCAAGCAATCTCTGTCCGCGTCTGATGATCTGAGTCAGGGCAAACACCGGCAGACAAGCTTCTACCGCTGTAATGAGATGTCTTGCTGCGTCATGTACGCTTTCTCCATTTTCCAAGAACCCAGTTTTGCTCGTGTATTGCGTGTTTGTGGTCAGCATGGGGGCTGTAGTCGGCATTAAATAGCAGTGGGACGGCAACCTAAGCCAGGGTGTAGGGGGAGGTGTAAATGACATTGGTGGAGAGCCGAGAGGAAGCTCTCTGGGGCCTGAGATGGATGCAGGATGCAGTGCAGAGCTCTGGGAAGACTAAGCCAGGTTTTTACCCAGTAATTGGGTTGGTTGGAGCAGCTGGCAAGCTGGGCAAGAAAAGATTTGTAAACACTGCTGCACGTTGGACCACCGAAGGACTGGTGATAATGTTCTATACTGAGGCAAAACTTTTCACTTATTTATGTATATCAGTGTATATCACAGCACAATATAAAAACCTGAAGCAAATGACTCATTGACTGACAGAACCTCTGAGCATACATCTGTGTCAAGGAAACAGATGGTGTTAAGTTGACATAAAATAGCTTGGAATGGTAAATAATATATTTGTCAGTTGATAAAAAAAAAAAAAAAACTTTTGCCTTTGTTTGACATTTCACAAAAATGACTGTGAGCACTGCTTACATCCACTTCACAAGAAATTGTCAATAAAGGAAAAAAAAAATCTTTGAATTCTTTCAACTGGAGATCATATTATGATCTTGCTGTTTTGACATGGTAGTTTGTACTTCACCAACTCCTGCAGGCTGGCCTTTTCAAAAACCTCAGCTATGTTAACAAGCAAGTTTAACACTTTGGCCATTTATGATTTGGTGCGTGCAACTAACACAATGCTGTGACACAATTCATCAGTCAGTCAACACTATGATGCCACTGGCTGGTTATCTGGAACACTGCTCACAGTGCAGAACCCATATCAGTCAAATGAAAAATAAATAAAAAATGATGATAGCAATATTAACTTTGGCTTTACTGAGAGCAGCAACTGGAGACAGTCAGATGTGTCACAGCAAACTAAGTCATGAAGACAAGCTGAAACTCCATCTGACAACGCAAAACTAAGAGCACGGGAGTCAACTTATTGTGACAGATGAGTGGACAATACACCTACACACACTTGGAGAAGGACTCATACTAGCAGCTATATGAACCTACTAATTTCAGGCAAGCAATTATCATTGCAGTGGTTGCTGTCGCTTTGAAAAAGGGTTCAACAACAAAAATATGTTCTGTAGCAGTTTCATGTTATACTTATGATGTGCTTGATGTAATAGTTAAAAGTGGGTCCTTTGGAAAAAAAAAATCTCGCCTCAAAAAGCTCGAGAATTAGTTTTAAACAACATTTTTTAAAAGGATTGATTTCACAGCCCAGATAAAAGCTGCTCATCTGGATCCAGCAGCAGCCTATACGTCTGCCCTGTCTGTTTGTGTTTCTTTCTCAGCAAGAACCGTCTCCATCTCCCACACCCCAGCATCCTCCCTGGGCTCTGACAGTCCCCCTCCCGCCTCCGCCTCACCCTCGCCGTATCTCCTCCATGGACACCTGGCTGATATGAGGCTAGGAGGCTGGAAGCTTCCCCTACTATCATCATCTCTGTCTGCCAGGCATGTGCCACGCCGCCAAGCCTGGGAGTGAGCCAGCCCTCTCGCTCTCTCTGTCTCTGTAACGCTGGGTGTGCATTTAGAATAAGGACGGGTCTGCATATAATTTTAGGTAATCTTTGAGACTTATTTAGGAGACTCAGCTCTGAAAAGGACAGGCAATTCAAATGTTAGAGACACATTACAAATCCAGAGACACTGCAGCCCCAAGTCATAAGAAGACACTCAGGTAGAAGCGCACACACAGCACCCAGCACACATTTTCCAATATTGCCAACAAAAATGTTTTAAAGATCATTTAAAAAACATGTTAACTCCTAGCTGATGCAGTGCAATTTCAAAATGTTTCCTGTCCTGAGCTTTCTGAACTACATGTTTCCAACTCGTGCATATTTATATTCCCTGCCAAGACATCTGACGTCTTTGATCACATCAATAACAGCTCTGTTTCCCCTCTCTGTTTAACCCGTGTTCCCTCTTAATCACTGGGAACCAAACTGTGCATCAACTGTTCAGGCTTTGATATCCACATACGGGCCTCACATCTTCCCCTCCCCCCCATCCTTCGCCTAACCGGGGAGCGTTAATCTTTGAGATGCACTAATGTTTTCAATTAACTGGCATCATTAGTGAAACGGTCGACCCACGGTGCAGGGAGACATGATAAATGGACAGGTGGAAGGACGAGTACAAGTAAGAGTGAGCCCTCGTTGTCTGGCAGGTGGTGTCAGAACATGCAAGGTATCATTATCTCGTGTTTACCAAAGCCTACTGTGTGATGTGTTTGACATCTAAAGAACAGGCTGTACATTATGTCAAACTCCCATTATAAGCTTCAAAGTGTCCTAACGGAATACGTGTAGAATACAGCATGGGGGAACAAGATTGTTTGTGCTTGTCTGGTTTCCTGAAACGTGTGTGCATGCAGAGATCTATATGTGCATGTGTGTTTATGCAAGCTATATCTTACCCTCATACCCCCAAACGTCTAGAGAGCTTGTAATGGATTCAGTTTTATTCCTTTCATGAAATCACCATGGCTACGTTCGGGGAGAGAACACAGTCTGTGCCCTGTGATGCATCTATATACCTATTTATCTGCACCTCTCCATTATTCTGTCAACAACATGCATGTCTCTCACCTCGCTGTGTTCAAGTGTCGTATGTAGAGCAGTCTATCTCAGCATCATCACAGACCTTGGGCTCCAACTGCACCTCAGTAGTTTTTATCAGACGGAGGAAGCAGGAGAACGTTGAAAGTATTACTGAGTACATAAGACCTTTTCGTCAAAAGCTTATTAAAGCCTTTGGAAGCTTGTATATATGTATACGTGTAGAATACATACAGCTACTTGCATGTATTTTTATAATCACTGATGTACAGTATGTACTACTACTGTGTAACGGGATGTCAAGCACATGGAAAGTTGCCTCATTTGTGGACATCATTAATACTCTGTACATTTCCCATGGTGGTTCCGCTAAGGTCAGGGGTGAGGGGTAGCCAAGGGAGGGAAGAGTAGGCTTTAATGATAACCTCATTTTAAGGGAGAGGGCAGCTCTGTGTAAACTCATCTATGTAAAACACAGTCATGCCAGCAGAAACACTGGTCGCCTTTAAGACATCCAAACATGGTCCCATTTTCACCTCACTCCAACGCAATCAGCACAATTACCAGATTTGCTTTGCTGCTGTTTCAAATTTTTGCATCCAGTACCGCACAGTTATTTGTGCCTTTTGTCAACAGCAAGCCATCTAAATAGTATTTTGCTTTTTACGGTTATGGAGAACCAAAGAGACCGGAATAGAGAAATCTATCGTAGCATATCATCGAGCTGCGCAGTTTTAGTTTTAATTTAACCTCCTCTGATTGTATATTGACTGTCCCACAAAACAGCTATGGTATGCTGACATTTACTGTATGAACAAGAAGTCGATATGAACAAGAAGTCAATAGAACAGATTGTCCCCTTAGCCACGGAGGTAGGCTAACTAAGCCTTAAGCATCTCAATGCTTTATTTTCCTTTTTTATATATATATAAAAATTGGTTGTGGTGTACAATGGTGAAGGAAGTGCCAGCTTGAAAAGTTCAACAAGACCTATGAGTTGACAGACAAATTTGCACTGACACAGATTAATTTCACTTGACTTCTTTATTGTGCGATGAGGCTTTTATAATCATCCAAACATCTTAATATTCCTTTCCTGCGATGCATGGCTCAAACCAAATGATGATTATTGCAAGCGATGCTTAAACGGGAACAACTGCACGTCTACAGAGCTGACTCCTGTAGTAATGTATACAGATTTAAATACTGAACCTGTACAAACCTGTTAAAATGCTCAAATTAATTAGTAATTATTATCATCTCATTAAATGAGATCAGAATGCACACAGTTGAGTTGTAGAGCTTCCCTGTTGATTTTCCTCCACATCAATGATTTAAGTAATTAATTTTATCTATTAATATTTATGCACAGGGAAAATTATTCATTAATGAAACGTCAGAATTGAATAGATATCTTTCCCCTGTTTCATCTTGACATGAGGGTGTTTTGACAGTCCTCCTCCCATCTGGAGATCTTATAAGAGCAAGAACAGACTGCTTATGAATATTGACTTTTCTCCAGTCCGGAAAACGGGCAATTTGTGTTGAATTATTTCAGCCTATCAAGTATGTATAGTTCTGAATTGATTAAACAAACTTTAAAGATTGATTATCTTCCAAGTGTGTATCTTTTGGCAAACATTACTTTCCTGAGCTTTTTTTTTTTTTTTTTTTTTTAAGCACCGCTTCAGTAACTGGTGTGGGGAATAATTGTAGGACAGATGGTTCTCCTCATCAAATCCTGTCTACAGGTTTTTCTGCTTATCTAGCTCCAAATTAAAACCCACAGTGGTATTATTTTCATAAATCTGCTATTATTTAAGCATTACTTTCTCAGCACCACGTAGTTAGCAGGGACCAATCAATACCCGTCAGTAGCCTCAGAAACACTCTTTTTGATCCACTTTTGTGTCTCCTCACAGTACATGATGAGGGCAGATTGTAATTAATCTCCTCTATCTGACTGTTAGATCTTTCCCTGCTAATGTTGTCCTGCTGGCCTGATCTGAGAACATTAGTTGTTTTGTTTTGAAAAGTGTAAAGCATGAAGAAACCATTAACAACTAAGCCCCACTGGCTGCCCTCCGGCACCCTGTTGCACACTGCTGCTGTATCTATGTGATCTTTTCTCTTTTGTGTTTTTTTTTTTTTTTTTTTTTTTTTAATATCGTCTTCCCAAGGAGAACTTCCTTTTGATATACACTTCTAAGCAAGGTAGAGGATCCTCTGTGGGGACGTCAGGTAACACTATGGCCTCTGTAAAGATTTAAAAGCCATTGATAGCAACAGGAATCTGCAATGTAGAAAAGTACTGTGGGTAAATACTGTTATATTCATAAGACAGAAATCCATTTTCAAATTAATAAAATTCTCTTCCACCACAGGCTTGTATAAACAAACCACAGAAATTACAATATAACTAAATCATCATAAAGCTATTGCTGCTGTAATGTGACACATTTTTTTATTAAACATGTAATCAGAGATTATAGGCACGCCAATAATACCCCATTTTCTTATGAGATTCATATGCCTGTGTGTGCAGCGGTGTGTATGTGCTTTCTTTGTTTTCCACTCTACTAATGAGTTGACCTCAGCCCCACACAGCCAGGAAAAAATATCTTCAGAGTGCTAAGCACTGCTTATTATTTAAGTGTCACCACCGCTGTCCAGGGTATCAGTGGGGTACGATTGTGTTATTTTTTTTATTCATCTTTCTGCCGCCCCAGTGCTGAGTCTGCAGGCCATTATTTCTGTTGAAGCACAGAGGGACCGACCGTGGAGTCAGTGAGGTACAGTAGGACTTAGACGGCACAATATCTCACTTTCTAAAGAATATTACTTAACAGGAGCTGTAAGAAGGGCTAATAATGAGAGAATTTCCAGTCAGGGAGGCAGACGCTATACTGCTGTGTGAGGATTATTTTCAGAGTAAAGCAAAGGAAAAGGATAACCTGGTAATTCACTGGTAAGATCCGTTTTAGAGAGTCAAGAGAGGTAAAGAACAAAAGCTTCAGGGCAAGGTCATCATTTCTATGCACGTGGCACCCACAGAGAATATCTGTGTAATGGTTTCAGCTGACAACTGGTGTGTGCGTGAGTGTGCGAGCGTGTGTGGGTGTGTGTGTGCGTGCGAGACGAAGCAAGTGTACAAGTAAGAGTGCAAGGGAGAAAGAAGGAGAGAGAATCTTGGAGTCATTTATAACGTGGCAGCCATGCTCTTTCCATCTCCCAGGGTGTGTGGCTCCTCGGTGGTGTGTGTAGCCTTGAGGGAAACACCAGACAAGGACAGAGCTGGGGTTGCTGCTGACGCTTTGGCAGGGGAGATACATCTTGTAACACAGCATGCGAAATGACAAAATGATATCTCATCAGAGGGCCACCCCATGTGTGTGTATGTGTGTGTCTGTGCGTGCATCTCAGGGGGAAATTCCCCCGATACCTCAATGTGTATATGCTCTCGTGGAGGAGCGCTGTAGCATGCTGTTTGTAGAGTAAGCTTGAAACAGAGTGCGGGGCTGCTACTGTTGTACTCCACTGGCAGAGTGGAAACATTGCAGGGCGTCTGCACTGCGGTGACTAACTGTCACAAATCACAACATCTGGATGAGGGCTAAAAGAGTCTTTAGAAATATCTGCAGTCACACATCGCGTGTGAATGTACATAGAGTTAGGCTTTAGCCTGGCTTGCAGATAAAATGTTTATCAGCCTGCATCAAAGTAATCTCCATGAAAGAAAGTACACCACACGCCGCATTTGAAGCTGAGCAAACTGCTAGCTTGATAGATTTTTTTATTTTCTGAGATTCCACACCGCTACATAATGCAGCATAAGCCGCCATTGGTCACGCCGCCTTCCCACACCTGAAAGGTCGAAGCAGCCATCATGGTGGTACCTTAGAGATCCGCAGAGCAACCGGGGCAAAGGTACTCGAGGGGCGGACAAAGCCCAAATAAAGCTTTTAATGCGCTCGCTATTGATCCCTTCACTGAAATAAACTCAGGAGTATTGGCAGGCTCAGAATCCCACTTTGAAGGGACTCCATAATGAAGCTGGTCAATGCTAAGCTGTCCGCAATCAATCCCCCACATAACAGTTAATTACAAGTGAGGCTGCCATCAAGCAAAGAGGGGAGAGAGGCGGTCCGAAGGCAAAGAGAGAGAGAGAGGTGGAGAGGTGCAGGATGAGCTTTGTTAAGGAGAGGGGGTGGAGGAGGAATATTGAGCGGTTCAGGGCAGGAGATATGAAAATGAAATGCACCAAGTTGTGTGTGTGTGTGCGTGTGTGTTTTCTCGTACTTTTTCCATATAGACTGTGTAACAGGCACCTCATGTTAGGCTCTTCTTTCCTGACAGTGTCAGTTTCTCCTCGCTAATAACGTTCAAATGTGCACAGCAACCTGTGTGTTCCACTCCTCCTTGCACCACACATTCACACACCTGTTAGTGAAGAGAGATTAAAACCGTATTCTTTACATGGTTTCCGTCCACTGCCTTTTGAGGGATACATGTACACACCACATACAGCCTTTTAATACCACTGATAATAACATTCTCTTTAAAGGCTTACACAGCTTACTGTACACGAGAGAGATAGTTTTAAATCACAAATAGTTTCAAAGAGTAATGTAGTGGATCTGTTACAGAGCTGTAAAGCGTACTTATCTGATGTATTCCTGAGGGATCAATGAACTGCAGCCTGTTGTATATGTCGGTTAAATTCCAGCTGTTGACCTTTGTTGAATCGGGTCTTTTATTATTCCAATTCTGGCACCCTCCTCTGTCTTGTGCCTTATGAAAAAGAAGTGCTGTAATAGAGCCTGTGCCCTATAAATGCTTAATGTGACTGTAAACATCTCTGTGACATCGGTGTCCGTAAACAACTGATGTCACCGGTAGCACAACGGAGAACTATCTGTGAAACCAGGTGTCCAAACACAGAGATCTCCTAATGGCTGCCGTCTTCTGGCCTGTTTGTGAGTGTGTGTGCATGCGTTGTGTGTGTCTCCCAGGCTAATGGATTTACTGGAGATGGCGTCGGGTATTTATTACCATGTGTAATTGAATGCAATGATTATCGTTGTTGTGTAATGTGATTTTAATGTGGCAGCGATGGTTATGTATAAGGCCTAATGACTTTGCCTCCAAGGGGGTATGGCTCCCAATTAAAAAAAAATCTAAATAAAAATGGGGGAAAAATGAACCAGGGTGTGAATTTAATTCCTCTCTCTCTCTCTCTCTCTCTCTCTCTCTCTCTCTCTCTCTCTCTCTCTCTCTCTCTCTCACTCTCCCTCCCTTTTTATACTCAGGACAAATAAATGTAATCATTTAATCAACGTGCTACTCACTTAATCAAAGTGTCTCCTCAATAACGAGCTTGCCCTTTTTGAGCTTTTGTTTACATGGGTGGTCATTAAGTCAAAGGTCTGTGCATGTCTCTGTGTTTGTATTCAGGAGGCACAACATTGACATAAAGTCAAAGCTGGGAATCATAATTGCCGACATATCCCGCATTTGCATCAGACTTTTAATCTGACAGTTAAATGCATGAGTAATTGTACGCGCCTGAAAACAGAAGGATCGATAATGTAAACAGAATTATCATAATCTTCCCCAGTTTCACATAATCTATACAGTTCATGGCACTTGTAAGTTTGATTTCACGGTGGTTAATACCAATATCCCAACAGACACACAACGACCCGTCAACTGTTACTACGCGCCTGCTTATTGACCTCTCAGTTTAACTTGCACCATTCTACTGGAAAATTCAGCCATCTCCAAATGAGAAGCTCTTCAAAGCAGCTGCTGCAGAAATTGGAACTCAAAAAATACGTGTGTCAGTGTGTACGCAGTGTGTACACAAACACTCCATAAAACACCTTCACCTCTCCGCTGCACACATCCTGCTCACTCTCACTTCATTGTAAATCTTTTGTACTGCAGGCAAGCACCTGGTGTGAGTACTACACACACCAGGTGTTGCACACACCACACGCACACCCGCATTACACAAAGCTGGGGCTTTGCTTGACATTATTAGTTTTGCATTTGGGCGCTCTGCCCAGAGTAACAGTATGGATTTTTGCCTTGGCTCCCTATAATTGGATGAGTTAAATTTCTCCATTCATTACATGTGCATCTGACCTCTGGACCCCAGCAGCTCCTGTGTTTTATTAGCACTCTCATCCCCTGATAATAGGGAACCCTTTCCCCACCAACACTCACGTTCTGTCCTCCCCCACAAATTAACTCTTTGTGTTGTGTGTCCATGTCAGACCCATGAAAGACACGGAGAAAGAAACATGATAATCAGCTCTAAACCTCTGAATTCTCAATTTCAGGGTTTTAACTTAACAAAAAAAAAAAGAAAAAAAGCTAAGATCTATATCATTTTTGTCTTTAACGATTCTGCTTTGGAAGCAGGTGACTTTTTGTCCATTACAAGACTGGCATTTTACCTAATTTCCCAAACTAACATTTAACTAACATTTTCATAAAGTCATTACTTAAATCAATTCATACAGAAGTTAACCTTAAACGCTAAAAAAAAAACAATTTTTTTCTCGATTAAAAGTGAGTTTAGAACTGAATTAAAAAGCATGTTGTCTGTAAATGCAGACACTTGGAGCGTGTGCAGTCCGATTTTTCTTTCATGTGACATACACCATGGTAATGTCGCCAGAGAAAGAGGTGGAAAATGCTGAAAACGGTCACAGATGTTATCATTGTGGTTTGGTAGGATATGGGTGATTTCCAGCTCAAGGTTTCTAATCTTTCCTTCTGCAGCCACGGATTTAGTATTCATACCACAGTCATGTATATTTCATGGAAGCATGTATATTTAACATACCGTATGTGGGCATGATGTATGGATACTGACAACAGTCCCTGACATTATATCTTCAATTACTCTTTGCCCCTGCAGTAAATTCTCAGTTTGAAAATAATAAATGAAAAAGTAGAGAATCTGTCTGAGGGGTGGGCTTGGGGATGACACAAGGTCAAAACCATTGTGGACTTCATCTGTGGCTTTATACAAATAGCACACATTGAGAATCCATTGAATGTTTCACAGAGATAATATATGCAGCAACAAATGTCCACACCCAGCAGCAGTGGAACGACAATCAAGCGAGGAGAAGGCTTTTCCTTGCCCAAAAGTGCAGGCTCTCACATCCAGATCTCCCTCCTCCCTAAACGACCAGGTGACACCTTATTGATCGCAACCATCTTTCAAGGCCAAGAACTTAAAGCCTTGTGTGGCACATTCAATGACCTGTGTAGACAGTAATACTGTTGGCTATGGCTCTCTGAGGATCTGATGAACAAGTACCCGCCTCACTGCAGGCTCTTGGATAAGAGTTTCTGACAGCTGCAGAACAATGCTAATGGCTGCTCTCTTGTAGCAGCCAATGTGTAATCAGCTCAGCACTTTGCTGTTAAAACTTTACAACAGTAATGTATGCAAACATGAATTCCATTTATTCCCCACCAGGTCCCAACAGGCAGGCCTTAAAGTTGCAAACTGCCTTACATCACAAATTACTCTGCTGGCACTTAATGCATTTTATATCACTCATAATCCTGGTGTTCCACACTAATTAGTTGGAGTTGCCAGCATGCATATTTTTCCTCATTATTTGGTGGCATCAAACTCCTTCTACCCATTTTCAGCACTCTTGGGTGGAATGCAGTTTTCATGGGTCTTTTTATAGCATTTCTTTTCTTTTAGGAGAAGAATATGCCACCGCAAATTCTTCACTGCTGACAGATATCATTGCTTAACAGAGCCTGAGGATGTCGTGTTTAGGTAGCATATCCATAAGTTTTGATGGTAGACAGTGTTTTTTTCACAATGTAATTAAAATCCTTGCTAACTAAACCAACCTGAGGTTTTCACAAGGCTTCTGTACCTTTGTCATTAAAGCAGTGGCAACCTGAAGGTTAGCATTGTTGTCCAAGTAAGAATACACCTAAAAATCCAATTTCAACTTTTATATCAAGTACTGCAATGAAAAAAAAAATACTGTCAGTGTATAAGCATTATAAAGCATGTGAACTGGCAGTTTTGTTTTGTTTGGAAAAGGATTGAAAGGATTTTTCTTCGAGCAACAGCCGTCCAGCTGTGAACCAGAAAACATCCCAGTAAAATCACTGTGGGTGCCGTCATACAGTCCTAAAAGTTTCCCCATTTGTCATTCTGTGGACACAATCTGGGATTTGTTTCTAGACACATTATCACAAGTCCCCACATTATCACTGCAGTTTGTCTCTTTGTCATCATGTTCAAGGAGAAATGTTCTGACTCACTGAGAGGCTACAATCGCAGACAAAACATACTGTGCATTCCTATCATCGCTTCTGTTACCTTTCCATTCAGAGCACTACATTCATTGTCTTACGTTGCTTACTGTTTAATGCAGTAATTAAATCCATTCACTTATTCTCCGAAATGATCAGATCATGCAGTTTTATAGTGTTCTGCACTGATGCTGCTCTTCGGGATGTGAGGTATTTACAGTGAAAGTTGCTGATATTAATAATAAACTTCACATGCAACTGTAATTGATTGTTGTTTTTTATCATAAATGTGTCCTCTGGCTACAGTTAAAAATGATACTCAGCCGATAATCTATCTTTTAAAAAACAAAGACTTACCTCCTGTAGACTTTAAATGCTATCTGGAAAAAAGAGTTTGTTCCTTCGCAGAGTTCAAAGGAAGACTGCAGTCCTAAATCATGTTGGTTACCGTGGATTACAATCATGACAAGATGTCTTTGCAGAAAATCAATCTTGTCACGCCTTTAGTCTTTGAGCTCATAAGCATGTATGTTGGCTGGTACACATTAGGTCAGGTTCAGTGTGGAAACCCATCAATTATTGTCTCTTGAGTTTACCCCTGGGTGCAGTAGCAAATGTTTTGAGGTACAAAGTGAATCCAGTATTTATTTTTTGTCTGTATATCCCGACCTAACCTGTTCCATTTCCTAAAACGTTAAAGAAAGGCAACTGGACTTGAACTGGACTAGAGAATAGAATTTCTTGAAGACGTTCCGCCACCCATCTGCCACTTATTAACGGCTTGTCCCTGTCCTCTTTCCCAAATCTATCTAGTACAGTATAGTAGGAATCTAGCTGTTAATACTAGATCGACACCAGTCGTGCCAGCTTCTGGTTGTTAACAGACAGTAGTCATGCAAGTTTCTGATGGGCTACACCCACAGATGTTCCTTTTTTTTAAACCTCAACTCTCCACCAGTCCCTTAGAGGCGAAGAATCTACTCGGATGAGTCGTGAAACAACTAGTTTGACTAGGAACTTGAGAGGTAAGAATGGAGTTGGTGTTCAGAGACAATGTTTACACCAGTTTACACAATACACTATATAGATAGTTTTTGTTTAAACATTTATCTTGGAAATTTTTTTGCTTGCTTATCCCTTGGCATCAGATTCCAAATATTCTCATACAGATATCTGTTTACAGATGAGGTTATCCATTTTTATCCAATGGTAGTAGATATGTTCATGGTTAGATGAGTGTTAGTGTGACAAGGATATAAAACTAATATAATTGCAATGTAGAGCTATAGTGCGGGACTTTAAATATACAGCAAATGAACACCACATTTATTCCATGCCAACAGAGCTCACACAATGCTTGTCAGTACTATATTCCAGAGGTCTGTTTTCTGAGGCAACATTCCTGCACTTGCAAACCGTTAAAAGCATTTTACGTTAGCGTTTTCGCTGCAACCATAGGGGTGTGGTGTGGAGCCTGTGACAGACGAATAACAGCTACAAATAGCATTATGAATTCACCATCTCCATCTCTTGCGATCGGGAATAATGAAATAGAATCTAGGAAGTGTCCAAGAAAAGGGTCTGCTGCTGCTCCAGATAAGGAACTCTGCATTCAGAGGAAGGATTACAGTCTGAACAAGAGAGCGATCAACAGCAAAGACAAACACTGACTACAGATTGTGTGGCTTTATTAGTAGAGACCACTGTACTGTGTAGACTATAGTCATATGTCATATGCATGTGTCAACAGTGTTGGTGGTCTTACAGTCACTTTGAAAAGGGGGAAAACCATAGCTTTAATTGATATGTGTTCACCTCTGGTATATATAAGTGTGGCTTGTCACTACTGGAATTTATTGTAATAGCTGTAAATCCAAGCTCTATTCTCCAGAAGTTAACTACAACTTTTAAAGGCTACATTTGGATGCTCCAGGGAATAAGAGTTGGGTCCTCAGGGGATTTGGCTCAAAACATCACATGAAGAAACTCCTCTGTCATCTGAGTAAATCAAAGGCAAGTTAGTGTGCGATCATTGATTCAAAGGTGCCATGTTTGACTGACTGAAACAAATAGTTAGGGAATGTCATGGATCTTCCTTCAAGAAAAGGCTTGATGGATACACACCGACTGAAGTGTAGTGCTGATTCAGATACTGACCTTGGAGATGCTGTAGATGTCAGGATGTCTCACACATTCTCATTGACATTCAGCTTATACCTCCAACGGCGCACACGTGATATGTGATGAGAATGGAAAAACACATATCAATATCTGAAACATGTTTGTGTGTGTGTGTCTGTTTGTGCATGCGTTCACGTTTATTTGAATTAATGGCCAGGCGTGCTGCACTGCAGTAAACAGTGAAATAGTTTGAATGGTATAGTAGTAACACGCCCAGAATAAACAATTTGTAACAGCCTGAAAGCGTCCTGCAAAAATATAATTTATAAGACAAAATGTCTTATAATGCTGCTAACTCATTTTTAAAGGACACAATCTAGTCATCCATATTACATAGTTTTCTATAATTTGACATTTCTTATAACCCCAATATATATATATATATATATATATATATATATATGGAATTATATAAAACATAAAAAAAATCAAGAAATCCATAGAGAAAGAGGTAGAAGTAAGAAAAGTTGAGCAAAAGGACTGAGCAATTTAAAAAGAGTGCACTATGGTGGAAAATGCAATGCTGTTATGCTGTCTTGCTGTGAAGTTTAATTGGCAATTTCCTTTAGAAATCACAGTTTGATTGATGCATTGAATAATGTCCTGGTAATATAAAGTGATCTAGCATGTTGATTTCTTATACAGTATATTGACAGAAGAAATAGTATTCTACAAGGATTAGACTGTTGCACCTGGTATATAAATCACGAAGTAACCCTAACCCTAATCACTAACCCTAACCCACGAACACAGCAATTGAAAATGATATTGAAATAAATCAGCACTGAGATGTTTCTCCAGAAATAATGATGGTTTTTACAGCCCTAGATAATCCAAATGAAACCTCTTATTGACTATTACTGTTCTGTTGATTATCACGTGTGCGCCATACATTGTCCATCGGAATTAAAAATATACTGCAGCTCCAAGTCCAGCCATATATATTAAAGACATACTAATAATAAAATATAAATACACTTGTTTTTAATTTACACACTGAATAAGGCGTGGTGACTCTGTTCACGATAAAAGTCTGCAGTTTCTTGAAGTTTCAGTCACTGCTGGAGCCGGTCTCTTGGCCAGTGTGAGAAATAAGTGAAGGGCAGGTTGGGGACCTAACGTAGGCGGCAACTTATATCTGATAGAAACTATCTAGCCGCTTTGACACATCAGAATTTACTGCATGACTTATGTGACTTACCAACAGACCTGAATTGGAATCCAAATGTCTTGACATTTAATTGCCACCTGTAGGTCGCTGGCTTAGCAATCCAAAACCCAGCAGTAGATCAGCTCATCAGAGTGCTGACAGATTCCCGGCTTCTCTCTCACTCCAGGTTCTCTATCTCTCTCTGCTGGCACCTGATGTCAGCATGAGGTGCCATGCAGGCGGTGATGACCTGGTCAATAATCAGTGATAAAGATGGTGTGCTGAGCATGATTGTGGAATGATTGGTCTGTCGATAGCGTATTGAGGAGACACACCGAGGGCCAGACAGATGCACATTTTGGAAGCAAGTGAAAGGCAGCACTACATGGTTTGAAATATGGCAGTTATATTAGGGCAATAAAAACACTAAAACACTGCAGGATTGAGGCTATAGACCGGGGGTCTGCAACACATCGCTCGCTAACTTTTTTTTCACTAACTACTTGCACTGTTTTTGAGTAGTTCATCTAACGGTTCAGAGGACTGTAGATGCATGGTACCAATATAAAACAGCATAACTTCTCTTATCAGTAAATCGGCTCCAGCGACAACCCGATCGAATACTCAGATGTCCCACTGCCCTCTGACACCAAATGATTATTATTTGCCAGTAGGTTGAGAATCATATAAGTTATAAGTTACTTCCCTGTCAGGTTTGTTTATGTTAGTTTCAGCAAATGTGATGTGTAGTGATTTGAAGATCGGCCTTGCAAACTGTCCAGCATCCTATAGAGATAGATGTTATAAATATCAAAATGGCATACAGCTTAAATGTCACTCTCATCCTTTTCAGCATTTCTGAAAGATGCAGAAAAATGTAAGTAATCAGCCACAGCCATGAATGTCATGAAATCTGAATTCAGAGCAAGACTGACAGACTCAATGTTGAAATGGCACTTCAGCAAACACCTCTCTTGACAAGTATCAAACCATGGTCATTTAAGTCCTACAATTATGCTTGATCATAGCTTATTATCTATAAGGACATGAACCATAAGGAAAGCGAAGCTAGATTTTCGTGGGAAGGGTAGAATGTGCAAGGTAATCACTCAATTACCTCTGAACACAAAGTGTGATTTCATTCAATGACAATGCAAATGGGACATTCTTTAGGTCTCTATCATATATACAAAAAAATAATAGAAGACTGTATCACAGCTTTGCCTGATTCCCAGATCAAACCACTCAATTCAAATGAGACAGACAAAGCTGCGGCTCTGAGGGATGCAGCCGATGTTGTTAATGGTACTTAGATGGGCCACAGGGTTGCAAATTTTCCCCACTGCACTCCATATTCCCTGGAGGAAATTGAACATTGTCATGGATGGATTAGCTCTGTAATGGTGAGACACATAGCTTGAGCAGAGGAGACCAGCTAAAAAACGCCGAGCAAATGAGGGAAGGGAAAAAGGTATGAAATTCATTTCATACCTCTTCAAGCACACTCACTTGAGGAGTGCCTTTCTGCAATGCTAAGCCTACACATAAGCAACTTTTGAGCAGTTTTCAGGTTTTCAGGTTTTATAATTCTACCTTTAGAAGTTAGAATGCACTGGCTGCATTCTGTGGAAACACAATGAACTTACTCCAGTCATCACCTGCAATATATTAAGATTTGTTTGCTTGTAATTATTTATCTTTATAGTCTGTGGTGACTCTGTTAGTCAGTAGCTGTTATATTATGCTCTGATGCTCTGATATAGAGTGCTGCACAGCGTAAATCTTTTCCAATCTTATAAAATAAAGGGAGACTTGGCTTGTCATGCATTTGGCTTTTTGCAACCGACCTTTTGCTAAGATGGAAGATAAGTTACTGTTTTCGTATGACAGGTACGCTACACTCTCTGCTGTACGGTTCCCTCTACATTTTTTATTTATTTATTTTTTGTTTGATGGAGAAAAAGGCAAAAGATGGAATGCTCAATTGATTTATTGCTCTAGTGAAAAACTGGTCTCAGGACAATATCTCAGACATTCAAAACCCATTATTTGTGTCGGGTTCCATATTGGCACTGCTGTAATAAGATACACATTTTGATCCAAGAATGTGGTCTTTTCCAAGACACAGATGTGTGGCTGCCATAAATATTGTTAGCTATAGCTAACTTAAATTTTACGTATTGCCTGCGAACATATAATATAACATACAGCCTCATGTTACAGAGTTGTCACAGTGCTCACCAGGACACAGTGAGGCATCTCACTAACAAACAGATTTTGTAAAATGTTTTTATTCCTATGTGGTGAACAAGTAAAGAAGAGAAGGTATTTAAAAATGACTTATTTCCTTTTGATGGTATGTAGATGAATGGAAACCAAAGGCCCGGAGGGAAGAAAAATTACATTAAAATATCATAAACCTTTTTTTTATTTTGTGTGGGTTTGAGATTTACTGACTTTTGAAGATCACCAGACAGTCTGACCAGATGTGTTCTACTCGGCACAACAGCAGTGAACTCAGAAACTGTTAAACTTGTTAAAGGAGCAATTTGTAAAAATTCATTCATTCATTCATTCATCTTCTGTAACCGCTTGTCCTGTGAAGGGTCGCGGAGGGCTGGAGTCTATCCCAGCTGTCATCAGGCGAGGGAGGGGTACACCCTGGACAGGTCTCCAGTCCATCGCAGAGCTAACACAGAGAGACAGACAACCATTCACACTCACATCCACACCTACGGCCAATTTAGAATCACCAATGAACCTAACGAGCATGTCTTTGGACGGTGGGAGGAAGCTGGAGTACCCGGAGAGAACCCACGCAGACACAGGGACAACAAACTCCACACAGAAAGGCCCAGTCAGCCGATGGCAATTGGTAAAATGTTTAGTAAAATAAGATGTGGCACCTTTTGCCAGAAGGGGTCATGGTTGTTTCTGTTGTTCTTGTCAACCATTGCCAGACACTGCTGCAGGATAGAAATCAAACAACCAACCTACATGATGATCTGCTGTATATGCTATGCAATTGTAAGTGAAGCGTGGGGAAGCAAAAGCATGACGAGACCCACAGGCCTATCCATTCTGCTCTTCAAAGGTCGCATCCCAAAAGCTTTAACCACATATTTCCTTTTTCTTACATTCATTGACTGTGTAAATGAAAAATACACTCTCTGGGCAGAGTAATT
This sequence comes from Chelon labrosus, assembly GCF_963514085.1. Classification (NCBI taxonomy): domain Eukaryota; kingdom Metazoa; phylum Chordata; class Actinopteri; order Mugiliformes; family Mugilidae; genus Chelon; species Chelon labrosus. The sequence continues at coordinate 27,704,354 of NC_140340.1, forward strand.
TTTTTCCGTTGAACTACAGGTAGACCAGATGCTGCATTGACTCACAATCCCATATTATGACACAAAGTGGTATTACAAGACCGGAGCGGAGGCTGGACTATAGCCCTGATAGTTCACCTGGTTGAGCAGGCACCGTCTTTATGGGGTTTTGCTAATTAGATATCTCGCATAATATTATGGACAGAGCTGGTTTAGTGTTACTCAAAATCATAATTCTGGATTTTGTTAAAATCAAATATGTCAAATCAGATTTAAACTCCTGTGTGTTTCTTCAACTATGTGTACCTGAGTATCAGATTGTGGACCGATGTCTTTTTCATGTTGTGGATAAACCTGGCCTTAGAAGTATATGATTCACAAAATGTTCATCAGTTAGTTATGGGTGCATGAATTCTACTGAATAGAATTTCTTTTGATTAAGGACTAGTGTCCACAATGGCAGTTTTAGAAATGAACATGGTTTACCTGTCAGAATGATGTACAAACATAGTGAAAATGGCCAATCTGGGAATGTAACAAACAGCAGGTGCCAGAAGTTATACTTTTTCTGTCTTGCCTCTATCTAATTCATTTACCGCAGCATCTGGTTTTCTGGCAGGGTGGTCAGAGATAATGTTAATCTTGGTCAGCAGCAGTGGGAAGCCATGCAGTTCCACACAACACAACGGATTGGAATGATAACACAAATATAGTCAGAGACAGACACAGAGGACTTATCTCCATGCTGCAAAGTTTGCAAGTGGCCATGTGTGACAGTACAATTTTTGAGTCACTCTGTTATGTTGATTTTACTGCACGTTAGAATCTGATGCTAAACACTACAACCTAACTACACAAACAGTGACAAGACAAACCATATACCCAATACTTTTTTTTAACCCAACGTCATCCATTCTTCACTGCATATAATAAGAACGGCTGAAAGGACATATACACAGGTAAGAGATGATAGGTTACAGTTACCTCTGAGTTAAATACAGCTGGAGAATCAATAACCCTTTCTTTATTTTTAATTTCAGTACAGGGATCATTCAAGTTTCTAATTGACAACTCATCAGACTGCCCACGATTATGACTTCATTATATCTGCAGAGATAAAAATTAATGAGAAGCAGAGGTGCTGGATGGATATGCCAAACTTAGCATTCATTTACATTGAAGAGGGTAACTCTCACTTGGCCTGAAGCATATCTGTAATGACTTTAATCTACAAGAACCTCTAATTTAATGCCATAGTTCGTTCATTGTTATTATTCTTTATGACCTTGTATATTTATTACTTTAAGCTCCCATCTTCCAATTCCAGTTGATGACACCTCATTACGCACATTTATTTCTTGATGTTTACTTTTTCTAAATCCATTTTCCGTAATTCCTTGACCCCCTGTTTCAGCGCTGCCTTTCCACCTCCTCTCTTCCTCTCTCTCCCTCTCCTCTGACAGGGATAGGTTTCATTACTGTAGTCAATCTGAGCCCAGTGGACAGCTCCTCTGCAGCACTGTGCACCTCAATATAATCCTTTTAATTAAAGGCCCGCCCCCCACCCCTCCACCACCACCACTGCTGCCCTGCTCCCGCCTCTGCCCTTTTCTCGCATGGCGCCAGCCTTTTGTTCACCCAGGCACTCACCCACTCGCTTCATGTCAAGCCACGCTCTTGCCATTTCAAAAGAGGAGACGTCACCTTTGTCTCTACCCCTTTCATGTGGCTTTAATCTCTGCCGCAATATTGCAGAAAGTGTTTTGTGTGTGTGTGGATGTGTGTGCGTATGCGTGTGTGTCAGAGTGACTGGTGCTGTCTGTGTGTGTGAGGTTCATCCAGTTTAGGGCTCATCAGGGTTAAATCAGCCCTTAAAAGAGCTTGATTGCCTGTGATTGGGTGCTGATAAGAGGCCAAAGGGCGGGGTGGCATTTAGGCTGAACTGTGCTGTAGATTCTCTATATTGATTCGCCATTATATTCCCACCTGTTATTCTTCTCCACGGTCCTATGAATAGAAGGTATCATTTTCAATCACAATGGTGAAAGCTCGTGGCCCATAAGATCTTGTTCTTTTTTACTGAAGATAATCAGACTATCGTGTCGCTTAGTATGCTGTTACAAGAAGATGCAAGCTTATAAAAATATATAGTAATATTATTCATGCAACCTACTAATTGTTCTGACCTCTGGTTTGGTCAGAGCAATCTGGAGCTGGAAACATCCCCACGTCACTGCCGGCATCTCCATTTCCAAAAAACAGTTTTCTGGGATCCTGATCTCCCAGGGTGTAAAATGGGCACCCAAGGGGGTAGACACCATCATCAAAAAAGCACAGCAGAGGATTTATTTCCTGTACCAGCTCAGGAACCTCGAACCTGGCTCAAGAGCTGCTGATCCAGTTTTACACGGTAATAAATGCATTCTGTTCCCGCGCATCCGTCACCGCCTGGTTTGGATCAGCGGCTAAATGGGACAAGAACTGACAGCAACAGACTGCCAGGCCTCCAGAGAAGGTACCCCCATCCATGACTTAAACTGAATTTTAAGAGTCGAGAAATGGGAAAGAAACGTCAGTGCAGATTCAGCACAGCCAAGACATATTTGTTCAAACTCCTCTGGTAGGTACATACTGAACTGCAAAACAACCAGACACAGGAACAGCCACTTCCCACAGATGACCAGTTGATCAGAAACAATCAACCTTCAACAGCAAAATGGCCCACCTCTATGACAGACTCTTGTGTTCATTTTTGTATTACATTTTAATTGCACTGCCCAATCCTTTAACTTATTCCAATGCCTTGCTATAAGATCTTCTCACTGTTAAAGCTGCCACATCCATATATTGATATATATAGTTACATGGCTCATATTTTCACACACAATTTATCTTGTTTACAACAATCCTGTCCACACCCTCTGTATATTTCTCTCTTGTTCCATTTTTTAATTTTCATAGCTCCACCCTGTTTAAGTACACAGAGAGCAGTGTATAACCAGAGCCAAATTCCTTGCGTGTGTGTCCTTATGGTTGACTAAAGCCGATTCTCATTCTGATTCCAGTTTAAAAAAAAATAAAAAAGGCTATCCATTAGTCAGTCAAGTGGCCTGAGATATGTTACCTTTCTTTCAGATAATTCTGCTTTTACCTGACCTCTGAAAACAGATTAACTTCAGTCAGGCTAGCTAAACATGACACCAGTGACATAAACCTAAAAGGCTCTATGCCCTGGAGTATTTGCTATCACCAGCTATAATGCTCTTTCCACCTCTCTGCATTTGTTTCTCCATTTCACGGCTATCAAAAGAGCTTTATCCTGCCACCAGCGGCACCCCACCCCCAACAAGCCCAGCATGGCGCTTGTCTTCTCACATCCCCCCGATGACTCCCTGATTGATAAGAAAAACTCTTTCACCCTCTCTCCACCCATCTCGCCCTTGACCCGTCTCCATGCACTATTCATTGGGGTTTTTAAAAGTCACATTGGGCTTGCTTGGATTGTCCGCTGTTTGAAGCTGGGGGCGTTATCAATCTCTCTGCAGAGGATCTCTCCACTGCCCGGCCCCCGACCCCTAGGGTTTTATGCATGCGTTCTGGTTTGCGAGAGTGAGTGCACCCTGTCCCAAGTAGACAGGGCATTTATTCACTCAACTCTCAAAGTCTGTCGGTGGTTGGCGGCCATAGCTTTAACGGTCTCGGCCTCGGTCTGTCTCCTTCTCTCTCTTGCTCTCTGTCCTATCTTTCAGACTGGGATGTTAGCATGCGCAACCAGCAGCCGAGGCTTTGGCCCTTTGACAGGCAGACTGTGGGGAATAAGACGAGTGAGAACAGAAGAAGACGAAGGAGAAAGAGGAGCAAGTCAGAGTGGTGCCCTCGAAGGGTCAACTCGGCTGCTGGCGCTGCCTCATTGAGAATCGTGCAGCGTTGAGCTTAATGACCATGCACGGATGAGCAGCGGAGTCCGTAGCGGTGCCGCAGAGAGGACAGTGTCATGGAGGAGAGAACTGGAGAGTGCGTGTGTATGGGATCACAACCAGCATTAGAGAGATATGGTATAGGAGCAGTCAATGCATTGTACATGTGTTTTGACCTTCTGTGTCAGTCACAAATCATGCCAGCCTTCCTTCTGTGTTGTCCCTCATTGTGCTGTGATCGATTGAGGGAGACAACTGGTTATTCACGAGCACCACCGCAGGTCAATACGGTTCTCCCTATCTGCCTTCAGTGGGAGACTGTTTTATTCTCTCATTAAATGGGATTCGACACTGCCATCCCGTTCACATTTAGTCGTATCTCTCCATGACAACCAATTAATGCATGTTCCGACGCCCTGAGGAAATGCCCCCTACAGTAACCCAGACAAAGGATACAGAGGCTTTCAGCTAAGCACTGGATTGGAGCTTTGTGTCTCTTTTTTTCTCTTTTTTGCCACCCTCGTGAACTATATAGGGTTAACGTCCTATGGCCACATTTTCATTTCCTGTAGTGGGCTGTTCATATTGGTTGGAGGTGTTTATGTGGAACTCTCTTTCTCTGTTTATTACACTGCCAATGACAGATCAGGCTCTCTGACCCCTCTGGCTAGCTTTAAATAAAAGGAGTTTATTCCAAGGCAGCGGCCCCACTGTAGACCGCTGACATGAAAGTGCCTGAAGAGTGCCAGGAAAGCAAAAGGCCAGTTAAAGGGAAATTATATTCCTAAACAAGGTTTGACAATAAACGCATGAGTGGGACAGATAAACAAAAGGTACTGTACCTCCTCTTATTGCTTTTCTGCAGTGTATGAAAAGGCACAGGGGATTCGGTGTGCTTACTGTGCTGTGTTCACTAGTTCTACTGAATATTTTTGTTCACCTTTGGCTTTCCTGTGCTACATCTGACTCTTCTATACATTTGTCCAGTGGCTGGCCTTCCATAGATCTGTAATTAAAACTCCTACCAACCTCACTTGAATGTAGAACTTTGGAATCCACTTTGTTATAGAAATGTTTTTTCGAAAAGTTTCTAAGTCCATTTGCAGCCAACATTATAATTCATAGTGGAGATAACTCATAAAAAACTATTCTGTTCAAGTGTATCGATTGAAGATTCCTAAATTAGTCTTAAATTAACAGGAATTTATGAGCTGATGTGGCCATAAGTCATGTCCTCATCAATGTCTGTTTAATGACTCAGATTCAAATTACAGAAACAGAGAAGCGAGTTACGCAGTGATAATGCAAGAAAGCAAAAAAAAGTACAGAAAGAAAATAAGTATAAGCACTGGTATTTTTCTTTTTTAAAATGTGACTAACCCTGAAGCAAAAATACTCCGCAGTCTTTCGGTTTTTATCAGGTGCTGTGTAAAAAGTAGAAAAGGATCCTTGAACACTGAGATGTTTTTTTATCATTATATGCAGTCGTGGTACTACTGAGCATGCGCCAAGCCGGCCAACAGTCCATCGGGGGGCGTTGTTATCTCTTCACAGAGTCGTTTCACTCTCCGTGTTCCCCCCAAAGAGTCAATGTTGCGGCACATCAGAAAGAGCCCTCGCCTCATTAAGCCATTGATATTCCGTGATGCTGGCGCCCCGCTGAACACCACATATAGGGACAGCAGTGCCAGGAGAAGGACACAGTGTGTGTTTTATGGAGAGGCTCGACTAATACTGAGGAAAATGACATCATGTGGATATGGGTGCTGTGTAGTATGTGCGAGATTAGTGTGTTCCAAAGAGAAAGTGTGAGGGAGACAGGGAGCGCATGTGCGTGTTTGGAGGGGGAACTCGGTTTCGCAGCCACAGCCCGGGGCAAACCCACTGTTATAAATACAGCATTCTAATGGTGACTTTATGATGTTGCCTGTGTGAGACTATGGCCCCCGGGGGACCACTTCCCCACAGCCTTTCTCCTCCCTCATTTCCCTCCCCCTTCTCCTCTTTTCTCCTCTCCCCTACTATATTCTCCCGTTTCCCCTCATTCAGAATTTACTGCCTGACTTGGTGAGACGGGAGCTGTAAATCCCACCCCCCCTCCACTGAATTATTTATCTTTGGGCCCTGTGACACAAGCAGCAGATGAGGACCCTGGTTAAGGAGATAAAAGGTGGAGAAAGTTGGGGCCTAATTGACCATGATGGTGGGGTAGTGGAAGAATATTCAAAGCGGGTTGAGGTGGAGCGTTTTTGCTCCGTGCAGACAAATGTGTGGTTTTACTTAATAAAAGAAGACTTACGGTGTGCTTGCGCGCCCGTTTGTAAGTGTGTGGCACACAACAAGATTAGAACATGAATGCTATCATTGTTAGGAGCTTAAGACTTCTTGAGCTATGTGTGAGTCAGCAGCAATGTCAATGACTCATTTGTTTCATTTTCCATCTCTAAATAAAACACAGACCTGAGAACAGTGGGAACGATAACTCTTTAATTAAATCATCCAAGCTTCCCGCAACACTCTCATCTCACTATGTAACGCCTCTATCTTGCCTTTGTTTTCCCTCTACTGATGCAACCACTTCCTATATATTGCACTGTTCAAATGATAAATGGTGATAAGAGGGGGCCATTAATACACTGCACTGCAAAAGTCAAAGGGGACGGGATAGAAAAGTGTATGTGATGTTCCGCTCTCCCCCTCCTTGCTCCCTCACTTCTAATAGCACTGCAGCTCCGATGACGGCGGCCTGATTTCTCACCCTTCCATTCACTGTATTAAGCAATGACATGGCTTGATCGTGTTGACCCCCGAGATGCCAACCACCTCATTCTGATGACCTCCAAGTTTCCTTCCACCCAATGGCTCTGGCTCAGGGCCAGGAGCTTCTATAGAGTTAGGGTGTCTGACAAGAAAAGCGAGGGACAGAGGGGGCTGCAGGGAGAGGGAGGTAAGGAGGAGGATATCTGCAACACTAATAGATCGTTATCGCTCCCCCTCACCATTGGCCTGGAAGAACACCAGGAGCAGCATGTCTACCGAGATAAATAAAAGAAAGCCTCCAGATCGATCCTCCCCACCCCTCTGGTTTTCAAGGGGCCTTGCTGTGACCTTTCCGCAAGATAAGGCGGTCACAAAGGTCAACGCCCCACCCCCACTCCCTTAACCGTCTCTCTAAGGCAAACCAAGAGTGGGTGGTGTAGAATCAGGATGCAGGAATTTGTTCACAAACTCTCCCCACCTGCCGCCGCTGCCGCCCCACCTCCAAAGGGGTCCCAGGGAAGATTGACAGAGTCACAACGGCGGATTGATGAGATGACGACTGTCAGCTTGACCTTTTCTGAAATGCATCAGGGGGTCAAAAGTTGGCACGTCCCACCCGCTCGATGTGAAGGTAAGCGGTGCCACATCCCAGGCGTCACTGTCTTATTTGTGTCAAGTGACAGCGAGGGAGCAATCTAAAGAGCAGTGGTGCTGGGATCACGTCTCTGTTATTCCTCAGTTGAGAAAGGTTACAGAAACAATCTATAGGAATTTAGATTCACTGCCTGTCATCAGCGTTCCCCATAACAAGCCAGGCTCTCCTGAGGAGGAATCCACATTTATTCTCAGAAGCAAGACGATGTGCTGTTTAGGCCATTGTGATAAATTTGTGTCGTTACTTGGGAGAACGAATCTTCCTGCTGACAGTTGTTCTCTTGATTGTTGCTTATTGTGTCAAGACAGACACAGGAGGACCATTTGGTGTTTGAACAAAGAATCATCAAAAGCCTCTTTGCTGACATCTTTCTCATTTTGTCTACCAGAAAACATACACTTCATTTACATTCGTTTACCTGGAGAATCTGGCTCCAACAGCACGTCCCAATTAACGTGCAGTTGCATTCTCCTTGCTTTCACTTTGCGAAAGTCAATAACCTGAATTCAAAAGGCTCTTTGAAACAAACCAGCGTGTTGGTGTTTTTCTTTTTAACAGTAACCTTAATATACACTCATATATTTATTTATTTTTTTCTTTACATTCAACTCAGTATTGTCAGTTTTGATTGTACAGGGACAGCATGTTCTGAAGCTCATAACCTTCACACAAGTAAATGAAGACATAAGCAAGGGTCCAGATTAGGTCTTATCTTGAGTAAAGGTGCCGCGTGGTGTCAGGTGCAGGGGCCAGGAGATGAAGACAATAACCTTTTTTTCCAGATGGGAGAGAACACCTTTAATTCCCTCTGTGCCCCTGTGAAGAGAGAGTATCCCTCAATGTCTTATCTCTGCATCATCTCTCTCCTCACGCTGAGCGAGGAGCCTGAACACATCTTAGAGATAGTGAAGCAGCAACTTCATCATACACAATCAGGCAACTGTAATCACAGCTACTAACAAATTCAGAGACAGAGTGGGACCTGCTAATATTTTCAAAATGCGTCCACGGCTGGCATGTATTTTGTATTTTCACACATAATGTACTGCGCATAGCGGTACGCTCCCCTATCCCCAGCGATGGGCTCTGCATGCATGCCCAGGTTGCCGGTGACTAGAACTAAACACTTTGTGTAATTGAAGAAGGCAATGTGCAGAAATCAAGACGGATTGGTGCTGCAAGCGGGGGCCACCTCCCTGGAGCCTCAGTCCATTAACACTGTCACTCTGCTCATCAGCTCAGCACCTGCCCACTCCCCCTCGTGGCTGACTTTAATCGTTCTCACTAATAAAAGCCAATCTATCACAAACTACTGTAACTTATGTTTGCATAGCACCTGCTGTTAACGTGGTAGACGCATAGGTAACTTGGACAGAAAGAGAGAAAAAAAAGAAAACACTACCTAAAAACCCATGCGGTAAATTTGACTTCCTGACTGATGACCAGTGGGATCGCTCAGGTGAAACTATGAACTTTAGTCATGAGGTGGGGGGGCACTATTTGGCTACCACCTTACCTGTCTTAGAGGGACAGACAGCCCGTGTGGATGTTTAGAATGATTACATGCAATAAAGATGAATTGCTCCTCCTCTGTGTTTATGACTTGGCGTCGGTGTGTTGTCAGAGGCAATATAGCAGAGATGGTAAACAGAGACAGGTGCATTTGTTTACTGCTAATGGGAGCTAGTAAACCTACAATGCTAATGTCCTCTTCAGTAGCAGACTCTGGGCATCTGCTTGGTGGGAAGTCATTATTGTCAACATGCATTTGTAATCCAACAAAGGAGTTACAGCAACTGATATGTGTCTTAAAGCAAGGACAAGGTGTGTTGTACTGCCCCAAATTCTAGGGGTAGACTAGGGGTCTTTATTTTCTATGAGAACTACATAATGTTGTTCATATTTTCTCTTATTCTGTAGGATTAGAAAATTATTACATATTAAACATGCTGACAGTGTTCTGTATTCTTATTTTTGAAGCAGGCACCATAGAGGTAGCCAGAAGCCTATGCAGAAGTACTTTAAAATGCTCTTCCACTGATGGCCACAAGACTCCCATTAAAAAAGCACGGCTGTGATTCACAGCTCATCTCCCTTTCTAATGGATTCTTGAATTTCAGCCGTCTCCAACATGTGGAGCTTCTGTAACAGTCATTTTTCTGCAATCACGCACTTCTACTATGTTTGTGGTTATCAGTTTTGCACACTACCCTACTGTCTAGCCAGCACAAGGACAGCCAAATCAATGGCTCAAATAAACCAAGAGTATACATCTTTCATTTTTGCGCAAAACTGCATTTGCATTAAAACCTCCTCATCTCTTACCTCAAACTCAGAGACAGAGCAATTTTTGTAACGTTAGTTACAAGCATCAAGGGCATTCAGACCTCATGAATTTTTAGTTTCGATTTTTTTATTAGGGCGGCACAGTGGAGAGGTGGTTAGCATTGATGCCTCACAGCGAGAAGGTCCCGGGTTCGAATCCAAGGGCCTTTCTGTGTGGAGTTTGCATGTTCTCCCTGTATCTGTGTGGGTTCTCTCCGGGTACTCTGGCTTCCTCCCACCATCCAAAGACATGCTCATTAGGTTAATTGGTGATTCTAAATTGGCCGTAGGTGTGCATGTGAGTGTGAATGGTTGTCTGTCTCTGTGTGTTAGCCCTGCGATAGACTGGCGACCTGTCCAGGGTGTACCCCGCCTCTCGCCTGATGACAGCTGGGATAGGCTCCAGCAGACCCCGCGACCCTTAACAGGACTAAGCGGTTACAGAAGATGAATGAATGAATGATTTTTTTATTATAATGTACAACTGATTGATATTGTATGTGTGGAGGATCCTTACCAATAATATCTGTAGTGTGCACTCGTACATGTCCATGCACACGGGACATATGTGTGTCCATTGATAATTAAATCAAAGCCAGTTTGGAAGTGGCTCTGTTGTTGCGGCAGAGTAGTTTCACGACCGCATCATTGTTTTATCCTATGTGTGTGTGGTAATTATATGCTAACTTAAAAATGTTTGTCTGTTCGGACCAGAACTACGGAAAACAGGCTGGACTGTGCCTTTGGGTTGGTCGTTTCCCTGGGAAGTGTACTAAATATGGTGGAGTGAGAGGGTTGTTCATAATCCATTAGTAGCAAAAGCTGTTTTATAGTGTATTTGAGTAGATACTGATTTAACTTCTGGTTTAAAGTTGGTTCTAATGTAATGTAAACATTATGTGTAAATGTTTTCATTGTGTTTAAACAGGCACATCCCTGATGATGTGTCCCAGAGCATCCTGAGATGTACCTTTCGTTCATGCAATCTGGCACAGGCAGTGACACCCAGGAACAGGCTGGGAGACAACCAGGAACAGACTGGTGACGACTGGAGACAGCAACCAGGGTGGGGAGGGATAGCATCCCAACGTGCAGCTTCTGTGAGGAAGAACCCCACTTGGAGCTTATCACCTCCAAGTGATAAGCTCCCCAGCTCCCACCACCAAAGCAGTCGGCGTATCAAGTGGCCTCCCGTTAGCCAGCACAGAATGTGGCACCAATTCGATGAGGATGCAGCCAGAATCATCAAATTTACAGCAACAGTAAGGGGATGTTGACTGACAACTTCAGACCATGACTACCATCATTGTCACAGTCAGGGCAGAAAGGTTCGGTGTGGAAGAGGGCAAGTCCATCAGACCCAACTACACTGTGGCAAGATCTTCGGACTTTCGCAAAACAGTATAAGGCTGCAACTGAGGAGGAGAAACCACCACTGGCTGAGCTCCAAACCATCATCAGGAAGAAACTTATGACACTGTGCAGAGCTGAATGCCATAGGAGATGGAGGAGAGAGAGAGCCAGGAAGCGAACTGCATTCATAGCTGATCCAGTTGGATTCACCAAGCAGTTATTGGGGCAGAAGCGCAGCGGCCGTCTAGTCTGCTCTGAGGAAGAAACAGACCACTTGTGACCTGAGTCAGCATCCTATCCTGTAGGCTGACAGACTTCCTCTTCAAGAATGCCTACACTGACACCTTGGTCTAGAAAGGCGGCATCCCTGGTGTATCAGGGTGCCTAGAACACAATGGAGTAGTTACCTATGGCCGCAGAAGGACAGACAGCCTGTGTGGATGTTTAGAATGATTACATCACTTTTGTGGGCAGCACAGTGGTGTGGTGGTTAGCACTGATGCCTCACAGCAAGAAGGTTCTTCTCCCTGTGTCTGCGGTTTTCTTCAGTTTCTTTTTGCTTTGATTTTAGGCACCATGCCTGCGTTGCAAATACTGCTGCATGAGAAGTGTCATTTTTTCACCTGTAAATAAATTCAGTTGAACTGCCTTGCTGGATATTTTACGTTTTTGCGCCTTAGCCACTGTGAGAATTGAGTTTCCCCCAAGAACATGTAGAGCATTGGTGTTGTTGCTGTGCTTAATGTTACGCCAGCATATGGTACAGCAGAGGTAATACTGAAAATGTATATTTTTTAAAAGGTTTGTAAAAAAGATTTTGAGCGCCTTACTCCAATTTGGGTAAGTGTTGTTTCTGTTAGATCACCCTGACACGCTGAAACTACTTTCATCATGATGTGTTGGACTGCAGCGTACACAGGTTTGTGTTGAAATACAGAATGAAAAAAATACTTTAATCAGTGTAGACATTAATGCGCAATAATGTAAAAATTTAGCAAGTATTAACTAACTGCTGGGCAAGAAAATGGAAAATAGCACCCAGCGGCCGCCCTGGATCCAGTGCTATTTTTGTTTTACTCCAGCTTTCTCTGTTTAATTTCTGCACTGTTTCATTTAAAACTACATATACTTCAAAATAATTGACTATAAGAGGTTAGTAGGCATTAAAAGCATTGGTTTGTGGACCTCGCTACTTCTTCTTCCTCTGATGTTGCAGAATAAACGTTACATTAACCCACTATCTCATCTTGTGCTACAAAGAAGTATGACCAGATGTAATATATTAATATATTTCGTAATAGTAATATTTTTGCAATGCAATACAGACTTATTTTACATAATATTGTGACTGTTATTTCATAATTGTTATTTAATATTTTTAATGTTTTAAACATTTATTTTTTATATTTTATCTCACAAACTGCCCCTTTAAAAAGGTCTTGTGTTTCCTGAACGTCAAACTGGAAAATGATTCTGACAGAGTACAGAGTTAACAACATCCGTAGTGACACAGCAGTACTCAGAATGCATCCCAACCTCCATCACATCTGTCTTGACGCTTTGAAACACTGAAAAGCCGTTTGGAGGATCAGATTTACTTTCTACGTCCCGTCAAGAGGATTATTACGGTTTTCAGTTTTGCCATGTGCACACATCTCAAAATACTTGCAGTAGTAGCTTTTCTCCTTGGACATAATCAGTGTGTAAAAGACCCTCTGAATACCGTGCCGCATGCGGTCCACCTTCAACGTCATCCCTATACGTCAACATCCTGTCGACAAATAAAACCTTTTAAAGTGGTCATTATTTGCATGATAGATTTAATACAAATCCTTACTTGACCTTTGAGTAAATGCAGGCTGCTATCTGTATATTGCATATCTGAACCTTTTTTACACCAACATTGATGGTTTGTTACACCCAAATAAACCATGTGCCATGCTATGTGTTTTTTTCCCCTCACCATGAAATAGGCTTTTATTGCAGAAATGCCCTGTATTACCTGAATTATTAAAGTTCCGCTTTAAAATTTGACAAATGGCATGCTGTACAGAAAAAGGCACTCCGCAGCCAAATATTGCGTTTTACTTGGAACAAAGGTTGTGAATCGTGTGCCAAAGAGGATATCTGTGTCAACACGCTTTGAAAAAGACATTTCACTTTGCTGTGACCTCAACAATAGCAAAAGTTTACAGTTATTTGTGTGTTGTCAGGGGGAATGAGTCGTCAGTGGCTGAGGTCGACAGGGAGCCAAGTGCCTGAACACGGGCCTCTGCCGCTTTGATGGATGTAGGGAAGAATACAGTGTAGTGATGGCAGAGAGAATCTCCCCCCACGCCACAACACCTCCAGCTCTCTGCTTCCCCATAATGGAGAGCGCTTTCAAAGACAGTGAAGCCACAACATGATGTCAGAATCGAGTCTCAGAGAGAAGAAAAATCAGGAGACGGAAGAACAAAAAAGGGAAAGAGCAAAAGAAGGAAGTGGGATGAGCCGCCAGTGAAGTGGGTTGGTCATGTGTCAACCCAAAGCCCCAGCTGCAACACGGGGGAAGTGGAATGAGGTGGAGGGATTGTAGAGGAGGGAGGAAAAAAGAAAAAAAAAAAAAAAAAAGGGAGGGAAGAAATCAATATTTCCACAACGTGGCCACTCCAGCCACTGCCAATGACAGCAAACATCATGAAAAGATATGGGAGCAGGGAAGGGGGAAGAAATGAAAGAGATAAGAAGAGAACAGTAAAGTAAATGACATCTGAAGCTATTTCCTCCAGGGCCCTGCCTGGTGTCGAGCCTCGAGGACTCAGCGGAGTTATGGGCAGAGTTAAATTTCTATTAGCTCCGAGAGGAAATTTAAGTTCTCTGTCTCTGGAGGAAGACTCAAGAGGAGACGCAAAGTACCCCCATTGTCATGTGACAGATGACAACAGCAAGACCTTAAAACGAGTCACAAGGCTCACCGCTAAATAGCTACTGTCAGTGCAAAGGGTGAGGAAGACATTTAAGATCATGATGTGTTCATTTAAGGCGATGAGCTTCCAGAGCTTTAAAGCTACAATTTGTGCTCGTAGGTTGTTAATGGAAAATGTTATTTCCATGGAGCATCCGACACCTGACAGCATCACATGACTATGATGGTTCTAATGATGAATGTGATTACTGTGTTGCTTTACAGCTCAAAGCTTAACAGCTCACAATTAGACACGTTCTTGTGGTCCTTTCTGAGGACATCCTGCAGCTGTTAGTGTTATGAACCTTTCCAAACACCCTAATATAAAGAGACACACCAATGAACCACAGGTCAAAATGATTTTGCACCCTTTCTCAGGAGGCTCGATCAAAGGAATCGTTATGTGGGTTGAGTTCTGCTTAGTTTCAACCTGTCGAACGAGCTGAATTAAGATACAGCGCATTTTAGGAAGAACGCAGCAAGGAGGAACCTTCCCTGCGAGAATTTTTAATAGCCGAAAATCAAACCACACCAGGGTTGAGGAAAACAGTTTTTGGAGACTGTCTTCATTGTTGCTGATGGGGTGAACTGCACGCACCTCCTTCCCTTCTCCCTTCTCCCTGCTGTGTAGCCCAAAGGCATTCCAGAAAAAGATAAAACATTTTGACTTAAAACAGAGGCAGGAAAAGAAGCTTATGCATGACCAAGGATGTTGTTTGAAGCTTGATAATAACCATGTTTGTCTGGGTTTGTTAAAAGATAACTATAGTGTGGACGTCTTCCTGTTAATCCATGTGAACTTTTAATATTTTTACAGATGTATTTCTGTGCTGTTTATGCAATATATGTGTTTGGGATCTGTGAACGAGTAAATCCATAAGTGTATGTGCGTTTATGCACCATATATATGGTAAATGGAAATGTGTGTTTGTTGTTATTTTCTGTTTTTATTTTTGTCATTTTTTTTATTATTATTCTCAGGTACTTTCCACTACACTGCTTTAGGATTTATTCTTTTTTTTTCTTTTAATGTTTTGCATGCTTAATTGGTACTGTAGGACTTCTGCCCTTGTGTTACCATTAGTTTGACAGCGCTCCCAAGAGCCCGTAACCGTAAACGGGGCTTGTGTGTACGGTACCAAAGCTGGGCCTCGCTGTGACATATTTTTGCATATTTACTTCATGCCGCTGGTTTGCATTTGTTCATGTTTATTATTGGGATTCCCCTGCTACTGCCTGGCCTTGACTCCTCTTTTTAATATATAAAACATTGTGTTCTGTTTAGTGTTCCTGAGACTGTGGCGATCTTTAACAGTTCAAAAATATATTCCACAGTTTTTCTTTTTCAGGAGCTCTTTTAACTTGATAAGACTTACTTCCAATGTTTCAGAAGTTCAGTACACAAAATAAATTGCTTCTGTTTGTGGTCCCAAAGATCAAAGCAGTAAATACAGTTATATAATACATACTTTATATGTGATTACTTTGGCAGTTTCATGCAGTGCTGCTTCTCCAAAGACCCAAAATAGACCACTTGGATTTCTATTGTTAAAGTTCAGTTTGTTCTTAGGAGGTTAAACAGAGACTTGGCCGCAGTCATCACTATGATAACGAACTGCACATTAGTTTCCCTTTACATAACTTTTTGGCATATAACAGGAATATGTGTTTGTTCGTGTATACACATAGGGGTTGCATTTTGACAGACAGGGTTGTAAAAATGTAATAACATTCAATTAAAAGAAAAAGAAATCTATGGAAAACATTAAAACAAACTAATTGTGCTGTCAGTTTTCATGTCAGATATTTATTTTTATTTTTCAGAGAGGCTGAGTGGCTTATTACAACTTGGGTCTTATTTTCAATAGTTGTTTTTTCTCTCTCATTGGTGTCAGTTCCTAAAACACAACTACACCAGAAAACTGTGGACACAAATATACTTTAGGTATAGTCAGTCAAATTTGAATCACAGGGGTAATACTCTGATCAGACATAACGTTATGACCACTTTCCTAATATTGCGTAGGTCTCTCTTGTGCCTCCAAAACAGTTGTGGGTTCATATTGGGCTAGACAGACATATTGGCTATTGTCTCTATATGATTTAGGCTACAGCAAATGTTAAGGGGTTTCTAGTGTAGCCAAGGGACATCAGGAAATAGATAATGGGTATGCAGACCAAGACAGCTCGTTACTGCAGTTTTGTATGGCAGAGGCAACTGTCGTTAGTGTTTCTTCCGTGAGGACACAATGGCCAACGAAGGGGATTCTTTCTACCATGCTCAACCACAGTGTTTGGTTAGGTCATTTTAGTATGGCTGAAAATTGCCCAGGCCGTTCACATACACTCTCATGTTAATGTCATTTGTGTGTGCGGGTGTAATCTAAATGATTTCTGGGAGGGTTTGCCATCACTGTAACCTGTTTGTTTGTCGATCACCGCGACAGATAGTTTGCTTGCTATCAAGACATTCCTGCAAAACACAAGTGCACTGGCAATGCTTTTCATGGAGAGGGTAATAGTCAGGAACGTGACTGATTGGTCATCTCTGCTTTGAAAGAGAGATTAAAAACTATTTTCATTTAAATAGTAAGTTATTCCAGTGCGTTTCTTGTATTTTAAGCGTGACGGTTGAGATATGAATTCAGTACACATTATCAACTCCAGTGGCAGTGCTCTTTATTCTGGACTGGCTGCACTTAAATTGAAATGTGACGAACTAAATCATCCATTAATGCTAAAGTAGTAGCCTTTACATCCGTACGAGCTGAACTGACACATGGTGGTAGTGGGTATTGGGTCAAATTTGGCAGGAGCAGCCATTGCGCGGACGGATAACTTGTTATGGGCGTTTGAATTTTTTCTGGGGAACCCCCATTCTACTGCCACACTGGAGGCCGGAAAGGCCAGTGCTCCTTCAGCCAGAGTTTTAAAGTGAGGAAACATTTCTCTCAGGGAGTGATCAGAAGTCGGCAAAACTCTCTGAATGTGGAATTTCCCAAACCTGCAAGCAGTCATCTCACAGGAAGGGATTCCGACAGCTCCAGAGGCTACAACAAATGCAACAAATACACCAAACCTTCATGGGGTCTGCATCCCACCAATTCAGAAAGACATAGCACATGGCAGTGTGTAGCACATATTGCAAAACCACCGATTATGATGACTTATGTCCCTAGAGTTCTTTACAACAACAACAAAAAACATCTAGGGGGGGTCAAACAATGAGGAAGTACAGCCAGACTGTCAAAAATGAGATTACTGTTAAAAATGTGCATTTACATAAATTCCAAATTTCCTGTCCTTCTGTAACCACCTGCTTTGCATGGGGCATCCTAATTACCCTTCTAAATAAAGCTAATGTCTCCCCACAAATAGTACAGTATGCGCAAACAGTCTTATTGTTTCGCCTGCTGTTTTTCCTGGTGCATTTTGTGTTATAGAGGGGGGCCTGACTTTGATGGAGCAGGTGATTTTAGGCTGTGCCGTTAGCAGCGGAGAGATAGAATATCTTCCTAAGGCCTACGGATAGCACTTTTTATGAGCTGCTCATTGCTGGAACTACATCAACCTGTCCAAGGCCTCCACTGCACCAGGGTCTTTAACACCCTGCCTCCATTACCCACCTCTATCATTGCCTCTATCACATAGGCATAGTTCTTTTTTTTTCTTTTTCTTTTTTTTGCTCAGTGTGAGTTTATATATTTTCATTCGCAGAAAAAGACATTTATTAAATCGGACAATTGGAAAGTGCCGCTTGTAATTGTTTTCCATTTTATGCTAAAAGAGATGACCATAGCAAATGGCCTTTGTAAAACAAATGAGCCGGTCCCCATAAGAAGAACAGACATGAAGTATATGAACACAAACGCACTCACAAACACACACATAAAACAAGGGGATAAGACAACTGCTTAAACAGAGCTCCGGTCAGCCTGCGCAGCTTTACACACTCCCAGCAACACTCACACTCAAATGGACACACACACATGGTCATTCAACCTTTTTACCAGAGATCAGCAGTCAGTTTTGGTATTTAACATTGCCATCAGCTCTTCTTGCTACATATAACCCTTCTCTAACCTCCCATCCACCCACTTGCCATCATCACACTTCTCTGCTCACTGACCCAAGATCGCTATATCGGTAATATTTCACCCTTAGATCAACACACCCATGATAACACGAGGAGAGGAGGAGGGGCGAGATGATGGGGGGGAGAAGAAAAGATGTGCAGGATGGGATGCTATCTCAACAGTAAAGCCAAATTATTGCCAATCAGATTTTATTCACAGCTCAACTGCTAGACAAATTGCGGCTCATGCCGTTTGCCATGGGTCAGGGCACTGCGTAATTTCATTTTAATAAGTCATTTTCCAGGGCAGGATGACACTGCAACACACGCAAGTACACATGCTTGAGCACACACACACACACACACACACACTTGAACGCGGCCCAGCACTTAGACAAATCACCACACCGCCATACAAACAAGACTGTGTGACCATGTCTCGGGGGTTGATATTTTATGGAGTGAAAGAATTGGATACACCACCAGTGATCTTGAGAGTGACTTTAGTCTGGGGGAAGGGCATGAAACAGACAGAAAAGGTTACCTAACATTGTGTCTGTTTCGGTGTTTTTTATCATCGTTTAGTCGGGTAGCAGTAATAGGCAGTGGACCTGGAGTAAATTAAAAATATATATGACAAAACTCATTTATTTTTATCTTTTTTTGTACTTTTGTATACCTATTCTAATTTACAAATATTACAACTATTTTTTTTTTAATTTATCTGATAGACCAACAAATTTTTATCTAATAGATTTTTACTACTGCAATCATTTTCTTTTTCATTTCCTCATCAGCAAAACCACAAAACAGATGAGCATCCCACCATGAAACCGCAGGTAGGGTGAATCCACAAGTACCAAATCATGTCTGTAAATTCTACTTGCCAAGATCTTGTCTCGGAGCATCTTATTTTATTTCTTTATTTCTTTCTTTTAGTTCTCTCTGTACACATTACAATTCAGCACAAGGTGCGAGCTGAGGCAAATTGATTGGATTAATATATATGTGGGCAAATAAACAACTCTTGCCTTGGGGGGCTTTCTGTGCAGAATTTCTTTAGAACTCCTCAGGAATCAAAGGCGCTAATATCAACAGCTGCCATGTGGAATAACATCACGCACTCATGGAAATGCTAGTCCCATATATATCAGCATCAAGAAGAGACCTGTGAGAGTTACCGTGTCAGCGATGAAATGTACAGTCAAATCAAATTCCTGGTTGCTGCAAAAAAATAGAAAAAAATCACTTCTAAATAGACCATAAATTCTTGATAAAAATGTGCACTGGATTCAAAGGCTGTTGCACTGGCTGCCTGTCATGTTCATAACTGGGTCTTTGAAGTCGGCTGTCAGTGGTCGATGCAAAACCATCTTCTGAGGTGCGTCAGCGCTCTCCCTTTCTGTTCTTTCAAGTTCCCCTCCAGCGGCCAGTTTGTGGGGTGATGTTCATTCTAAATGTGCAGTTGCTGCTCTGGAGATAGGGCTGGTCAATCCCCCTGTCAGAAATATTATCCTCCTAGCAAGACATGTTTGCGTAAAGTCTAGCCATCCTCAAAGAGAATGGAAGTCTGGAGGCATATTCAGTGGGGTGCAAAACACAGGGTTTCCAGACACAGAATTTTAATGTACTGTATTTCTGTTACTGGTTTCCATATTGAGGAACACTTTGAAAAAAAAAAAAAAACATGTTGTTTTCTCCACACTGGGTAATGCAGCGCACCAAAGCTCATTAGACCTATAGCCTGCATGTATGACTTATTTCAGTTCCCATCTGATTCCAGAGAAATATTCTAATGCTTATGCACTACAAGAAACTAAACCGTATATTTGATCTTCAGGAGAGGGAGAGAGAAATACCGGGTCAGCACAGTCAAGCATGACGGCCAGCAGAAATACCACCAAGTCAGGCAGATATAGTCTGGGATGAGGAAGTGGAGATAGCGGCGTAACTAAAGATACAGCCAGCAAGAAGAGAGCAATAGTCCTCAACAGATAGAGAGCCCTAGGGCCGGAAGATAGGCCCATAGCAGCAGAAACATTTGTGACAAAATGGCTGACATTATCTTTTAATTAGATTCACACTGTTTACTAGCTTGTTTGTACTCTCATTTATACATTACCTGATATGGCTTTTCTTTATCTCACGTAGGGGTCGTAGGAGCTGATGATGATGGTGGTGTTGGCGGCGGTGCAGTGTGGAGACAGTGAAGAAACTTTTTCACATTACCTGCTGCTGCTTTAAATACCAACTAAGAGGCTGAATGATAACTTTTGTAGACCTCAAATGATTTTTTACCAATCTAAAGGTCCCAAAAAGGTATTGCCAGAAACAGCCCCAGGCAGACTAATTGATCTTTCCGAGCAGCAGTTTATGTGGGAGGTAGAACTTCACAAATCTACTTCACCGAGCTCGTATGTAATATTCTATAATGTGATGTATTCACACATCAGTTTAATGGAAGATGCAAATTTCCTCATTAAAGATGGAAGAACGAGTCCCTCTTACACAGAATCAATCCATAATTAGCTTGTTCCCCTCACTGGCCCTGAAGCATTTACTACAATACTGTCTGAGGCCAACAAGCTCAGTTAGCCTCTGTCTCGATGCCTCGTATCTTATTATAAATATTGCAAAGTTGGGCAGTATAACTTCCAGAAATACTAAATGGTAATTAAATACAAGCATTTAATGAGACATAGGCCTATTGGTGTTTAAAGTGTCCGGTGTGGATGGAGTTTTCTCTCTCTTTCATTTTTAAAAAATAAATCAATTATCACAGTACGCAGTAAACATTTTCCTTCCATGAACGTATAAAAACATTGCATTTTACCGAATTACCCTGGTTGTTTTCTTGCAACAAGATGGTCCACCCATGGTCATTTGCAAGCTCAAGGAGTTGGTCTTCTTCCTGCACTGACACGGGCGATCCACAAATCGGACATAGACGTAACAGTCACAGATCCATTCCTATACATTTCTTGTCACCTTCAGTTTGAAGTGACAGTCAAAATCTGTCAACATGATGATCCAAGTAGCTGTGCGTCAGCTGGAGTAAAGACGGTTCAACCTCAGTCTGTCCTGACTAATACTGGGAACATTTCAAATATGTGCTCGGTTCCAGTTAGGCTTCGAATTACCATCTGCCATGGTAGAAACTGTTGCTATTCTGACAAACCTAGCGACTTCAAGGGGTCACACATGTAAGCAAGTTTTTCTGTCCATTCCACGTCACTGACTTTTTCTTTGAAATAAATCTCTGTAGCTGTTCACAAACTCTGGCCAGTGAGCTCCCCCTTGTGGTGAGAGAAGGTGCAGCTCAAACAGACTGGGCCACTGTTAATACTTAACTAATAGCCTTTAAAGTCATATGTTAATGATTCCAAAAACCATGCTGTTTTCTCACAGCTTGGTAGTGAATGCTTTGTGGCCTGGTGCAGGTACCCTACATCTCCTGTATAGTATCTACCTATGCTTATAGGTAATATTGCAAGCTAATTAGAGGATGTCTCTTTTTTTTCTTCTCCCTGCTTTTTAGATTGATTGTGGAAGAGGGACCTCTGCTTCTTTCTTTAATGACGAAATGTTCATCTCCCATTTAACTGATCTATGTGTGCATATATCACATTATTATACACTAAGAGATGGAGAAGTACATTTGTTCTAAATTTGTTCTAAGGCTCTGCATATAAGGTTACAACCAGCAGCTGGCTATTAAACAAGTTTAATATCTGACACATGTGCCAAGGAAACAGACAGATATTTGGTTGTGTAATTCTGTATGCCATCAATCTATCTGTAAGGGAGAAATAAACACAAAATATCAACAGCGAGTGGTTTAACAGTGAAGACACGCCTCACTGTTGTTGAGAAAAACTGATAAGGTTTAGCACACATGTCTTGTAAATTGCTTCTTAATATGTCACCTTAGTGAACAGCACATTCACATTCATGTTGACTAGCTGGTTGAAGAAATTATATCTGCGACAACAACGAGGTGAAACTGTCCCTGAGGCATTTCTAAGCATTAACATTCTAAAATTCATGCATCAGTAGCAGAACTGTTTCACATTTCAGATCAATGTTGCTAAAATTTTAAAAAAATAAAAAATAAAAAAAGACACAGACAGAAAATGCAAACAGATGGTTATTCATTGCAGTTTTAAACAACAGGCTTCTTATTACAAGCTATCATTGTAGGCTATTTACATGTGGGGTTTTGTTGTTCAGACTCATTGAATCTGTCTCAGCTTACATCTGCCTTGCAGTCTTCTGCTTAGTATGTATCGCCACAAGCTGTTGTGTGATTGGGGCGAGTGCTCATCTACTAAGACCCCTTAGACCTCTCATTGACAATATCCTTGTTTACCTCTGCCGTTTTCTTGCTCCTGCTCAGTTTCTATCCCCAGATCCCATCGTCCATTAATGCAGCGGGGGTGCACTTACATAAAGGTATACTAAGCTGATGGCCAGCATCAATTCTGTGCTTAAAATGTACATCATGTCTCTATCCTGTGCTGACTCTACACTTCTATATATTAATTTAGTCTGTCTAGATTGCTGAAGTACTTTGGCCACACTCATGCATCTTCATACCTGTCCAAGTACGAAGATGCATGCGTTATTTGAAATAATGGTTGCGGGTTAATGAAAATGACTCAGAGTGTGCAGCACGGAGGCTACTTTTTTGATTGCATTTTATCACCACCTTATTAAGTGTCAGATATGCTGAGACGCATATCTGACACTTGCTGTTTTCTTGCTGATTTTTCTTGTTGACATGCTGTACATTATTCACAAATGTTTTCTGTGCAGAGAATACAAGGTCACGTTCTTATTCAATTCCATTATTTTAGAGAGTTTTATTTTGCATGGCCATCACAAACCCACATTCAGTTAGCCCTCGTTGAGGTCAATCTTTTCACGGCTTGTAGGTGGAGATTCCATTTGAATTTTTATCCTTTTTTTTTCGTGGTCAATCTGGGATTCTTTAGCACCATTAAATAATGCATGTTTCAGCTTGTGGTGGAGGGATAAAGTGGCTCTTAACGTGAGCTCCCACCCAATGCGGGGCTCTCCCTGTCAGGGGCCAGGTGAGCCGCCTCTGAGCATGCCACCGTCGCTGTGGAGGTAACTTTCATGCTCCGCTGGGCAAACATTTTCCAGGTCACATTTTTCAATTACACTGAGAGGCAGGTCCCACAGGCAACCAACCCCCGAGCAACAACCACCCAAGCACGTACGCACACACCTCCACACACGCACTCACATAAACAGACTAACCTATTCACCCTTCCCCCTTCACCATGCCATTCTGCACATAATCTCTCGTCTTGTGTTTAGCAGCACAGCATCTTCTCCTCCACCACATATCTTGAAAGCACACAAACACGGCTCAGGTCCTGGGAGAAAGGGCAAAGTATGTTAATAGGGGAGACTGCAAAACTCTCCAAGGAGACAGCAAAAACATATAGATTATGTTATCATTTTAACAAGAAGGTTTTTATCCAAAACAGCCAATGCACATTTAGCCATTTTTTTATAATCACAATTGACATAATGTTGACTAAAATAAGATAGAGGTAATCTCTCCATCGGCAGGCAGACACAGGGCCCTTTGCTCTATTAAAGCTGTCAAGGTTCTTCAAGTTCAGCATGAGGTGTTTATCTCCTTATCTGAAAACTTTGAAGTCTCCCCCTCTGCTTGTTGCCTCGGGCATCTGGTGAGATATGAGGAGAGTCTGCCTCATCTGCCTAATGCTGCTTGTGTAGCTAATAGTCCAGAAAACACTGCTCTGTGAGGCCACAAACGAGCTCTTTAAATGATTCATCTTTGGCTGTCACCAAATGAGAGAAACTTGCCACGCTCTGCCACTCATGCTTCCAAACAATCTGAAGGTGTTGGAGAGGTTGGCGGCGTTTAGATCGTCTGTTTAGAGCTATACGGTCTACTTTCCGCCCAGCCAGATATCAACAAATTGTTAGGTAAATTGGTGATTCTAAATTGGCCGTAGGTGTACATGCGAGTGTGAACGGTTGTTTGTCTAGCGCACAAGCTGTTACAGTTAATGAATGAATGAACAAATTGCATGAAAATCAACAGTTGGTTCTAGCGTCATTGTTGATTTTGACAGCCATTGTTGATCCAGTCTCAGTCATAGACTTCATCTTATTAGTCTTAGTTACATTTTAGTCATTTTTATCATTTATAGTTTTACTCTAGTTTTTGTAAACAACAGGTCATTTAATTTTTGTCAACTTTTAATTATTACATTTAGTCAAACTTCAACTAACACCAATCATTTGGGAGATTACAAAATAGTAATCATAATTTTTTCTCACCTTAGACCAATTTGATTAAGCTTATATACTGTATGTAGCAGAGATTTGAATCCAGGCTGTATTGACACCACACTCTCAGCACTTGTTTTTACATACTGTATCTCTTTCCAGAGTTAGATATCAGCCTGATGTGTCCCCTTGATCATTCATAAGGTTGGATCATACGTTACAGATAGATAAAAGGTAGCACACACAAGATAGATGCATTCTAGGAACTATTTCTTTGCTAAATGCTAATCCATAAGACACACTACTGTCCACTGTTTAAATATGTGTTAGTAAAAAGTCAGCAGAGGCCACCAACTGGATGTAGTGCAAAACAGCAACTTGAAAGGTCCTTCTGAGACTTATTTAACTTCACAGTTAGCTTATTTTACCGTGATGGAGGCTGCAGAAATAGCAGGGTGATGCGCCGTATTCTTCCAACCTCATTTGTAGCCACATGGCTTGTGGTAGCTTTGCTAGCTTTAATAGGCTACCATTAACTGCCTGAGATCAGATAGGCAAACTATCCGTATACAATCCAATGACTGGGACGCACATTTTGAAAGACACTCAGCTCGTATAAGAGATCATGTATTTTGATATACGATATTCAAATAACATCTTATCATACCAAATAACATTCTAGTCCCGTCTCATCTCATTAACAGAAAAGGCAAACATTTCATCTAAATTATTATCATTAGATATTAGTTTCGTCTTCCCTAAAGAAACTGATACTGCTCCGCATCAGTTGCAGAAGCCCGATATAATAATTTCTTAGCAAGTAAATAAAACTAAAGCTACTGGTAATCACATTAGAATTTCTGGGTATTTTATCATAAACCCACATACCCAATAAAGCGACATTTCGACGTCTCAATTCATATTCAGCAATTTTCAGTGTATTCCTTACAGTTGACGTTTCACTTCCAAACATTTAACGACATCATCTGGGAACCATGAATGTCTGAGTGAAGTTTCGTGCCAGTCCAAATGCAAGCGACTGAGATGTTTAAGCCACATTGCCAGAGTAGCTAAAATCATATCAGTAAACCACACACTTGCAGTGAGTGACATTATCTCCTTCATTACACTGTACACTGGCACTGTAGTTTATTTTAAGTGGACCCCATGTAGATCATCCTGGTGCCAAAAATCCTCATTAGTGCATCAAAGCCGTAGCAGAAAATTGCCCTTTACAGATGCATTATTTACTCCTTTTTGACTAATGTTTGTTGTCACACACACACGCTGGGGAAGTGGGGAAGTATTTAGAAGCAAGCTGAGGTTGGTACTGGCCTTTTTTCAATGGATTTTGTTCATAATAAGAACAACATTTTTATAGATCCGTGTGCATGTTTCATACACATGGCAATATAAATGTAGCATCTGTAACCAGGTAGATATCATTGAACTAAAAACACTGGGCATGATTTTAAAATCTCCATCAGTCAGTGCATTTTAAATCCTCATGACAAAATGACTGTTGATGCATGATGCATTCACACTAACAAAACACACTATTCACATGTATCAGGTAGCTCTTGGGCATTACCGACGCACACACCGGTCCAAACAAGGCAAAGCAGCAGATAAATTAAAGATGGCAGACATCAGATATCTTAAAATAATATTCAACCGTCTTACATGATATACGTAAGGTACCCTTTGCCATTTATAGAGATGTGTCGTATTTGACTCCAGTATTACTGCTTTGTTATCCAGGTCCTGTCACAGGTAGACTCAAGTTCGGAATGGCAGCATTTACACTAGTGCAAATAAACAGAGTTCCACAGTTTGGCAGCAGCCATACCCAGTAACGGTTTAGGAACAACTCAAAAAACGTGAAAAACAGCACAAGGTGTTGTGAATTTGCACCCCCCCCCCCCCACACACACACACACACACACACACACACACTTCATCATTCTGCTGCCACACACCACAGGACACCCTCAGGAGGCCCATGTCCATCAATCTCTCAGAAACAATGCTGAAATGATTAAAACTAAAACACTAAATTAACAAAATTATCAAAAATATTGGAGTTTTGTATGTTGACGACCACTGGTGATTTCATTAACAAAAATCCCTAGAAATGTAATTTAGATTGCATGTTGTCCCACTGAATCTTTTATTTGGACAGAAAATATGGTTCGTTCATTGTGAAATATTTAAAAGTCCAAAGTTAAAAACTGAACTAAGAGCTGAGTGACACCAAAAGGTACCTTGCACTTTTAGGTATATTGAAAGACCAGCATATTTGACAAACCCTTGGACAACCTGAAAACGAAAATGTGTTGGAAACGCCTCGATTTGGGTCGTGCCAACAGAAAAAAAAAAAGCCTTTCGGAACAGTGAGTTGTGGAGGTGTGAGGATGGGACTGCGGGCTGCCTGGAACAGAGCCAGGGACACTGGGGGACTAAGGTCGGAGTAAGCTGGTATGACTGGTGAAAACACAGTCATACTTGGGTCACACCCCAAGTATGATTAAATATCATGATTAAAAACACTGCGGCACAGATAATGTTCCTGTCTAGTCTTTGTCTTCGCCCCCTCGTTGTAGTCTTGTGGTTTAACTTGCCCAGCCGCATGATTATTATGATAAGTCCTGCTGTAAAATAGAAATGCAAATTCACAAGCATCTTCCCTGACAAACCTCTTGGCAAGAAAGCATCATTATATTCTTTCAGCAGACGGAGAGGAACGTTTTTAAAAGAAAACACATTAAATCGCAGACAGACTATTTCATTTCTGTCATCTACCAGACTTTGTCATGCTCTCATCCATCTGTTTCCCTGTAGTATTATGCATGTGGACCCATCAACACTAGTAGCACCCCTGGGCATGACTGTGTCATACCTGCTGAGTCTCCCTGAAACACCTGCTGCCTCTCATCTTAACATCAGCAAAACAAATGTAGCGCTGGTGTGTGTTGAAAAACTGTATCCTCGGTAAAATGTCTGTTGACAATCATCTGCTTCTGTGCGCTAGGTTTGTCACAGGACAGGTGTCTCAGCACAAGAAGTGTGTAGCATCAGCACCACACAGGAGTGTTAATTAGACACACCAACAATAGTGTCAGGGGTGCTGCGACTGACGTACGTATGAAACTCCCACAGCGATTAGCACACACCAAAACGTTTTGACTCTGACAGGGTTTCTGTCCCTGAGTGCACCTGACTGACGATCAGAGGCAGAATTTGGAAAGATTTAGAGCCACACGGGCCCGCATGGAGTAAAGTATTCCTTTGCAACATCAATTTGCAGAGAATGAAATTCGAGCTGACTTGGAAAGCGACGTCATTCTGTCAGTCAGAAAGCTGAGGTGAGTCAAACAGAGAAAGAGAATTTTTAATCAATAAAAGAAAGCTGCGGCACAGTGAATAATCATATCCCTGATCCAGGTGATAATGTATAATAAATGCAGGCAAAGTTCCTGAGATAGACTGATTCATTTTTCATCACAAGGGAGGCAGAATGCACAGGGGAGTAATTTGAGAAAGTGCTTGCTCATTTACTTTGCTTTAACAAAGCAGGGATGGTAGACCCACAGATGGAGTAGAACACTGTTCGACTACCGATTAAATACACAACATGCAAAACCTAAACAACAAATGACCCTGGAATCTGGATTCTGCAGGATTGCAATTACATACAAGGTTTGTAATTGTGCACAAATTACATACCACATGTATGTATATGAGAACACACACAGAATATATATGTGCAATACAGAATATGTGCACGAAAGGAAAAAAAGATCAGGCGTTGCAATGTGCAACAACCAGCATCAATCCAGACAGATCCAACAGATGCTAATTGACGGCAGTAAGTGAATAGCCAGGAGGAAGGATATTTTTAATTACACACCACATCTCCATGGCTACGCAGGGCACTAGGACAGAAGCCGCGCCAACAGGTTGAGATGGAGATGAAATGAAATGGAGGAGGATGACATTCTCATTGGCTTTTTCTCCACTGTTTACACTTCAGCAAACAATCGTCTTCGTGCGCACTCACATGTACTGACACAGTCACACACAGACGCCATCCTCTCTGATCAGATTGAGTGCTGAAACATATAGTTGTTATAAGACACATATGGGCCCTTGCACCCGCTGCTACATTACATGGTTTGGCTCTAATAACTGCAACCCTGCTGGTCTATTTTTTGCTGGCAGAGTGCTGGGGAGATACAACAGCATGATCCGCGCCTGCTTAATCAGAAAGAGCCATGTTTTGTATCACAGCACACTGTGATGGGATCTGAGGCACAACTGCCATGCCCTGTATTTCTGTGCAATGTTGCTCCCTCTTTCACAATGTCTTCAGATTAGAAGTCAAGTGCAGGCATTGGCACCAAGAGCACTAATCCAGTCAGTTACCTCATCTGCAGATCCTAATCCTTTAACGCCACAACCGAATGTGTGAAATTTGTTGCTGTAAATGTGCTCATTTTTCCTGTAAGGTATGGCATCAGCCTTTCAATGAGGGGTGGGGTTGTGTCTCATTTCTTTCTTTTATTTTTTTTTTATCTCTCCGCCACTCGTCCACATCAGAGGAAAAAGTGCAGAAGGCAGGTTTGCTGTGATCTCTACCCCATATGTGATGAATTTTCAAATTCCGCTTAGCCATAAAATTGAATCTATCAAGTCTCCAGTGCACCACCTGCCCCCTACATTTCTCACTCTGAACCTCTCCTCCCTTGAGTTTTATCATTTTGCACAATCGCAGTCCACCTGTTCAGCCATGAGTTGGGACAGTCAGATTATCTATGGGAGAGATTTAGATAAAGAAAAAATTACAATGGCTTTACCTAAAACAAGTTTACTTTCCAATTTGACAAATTCAAAACAAGTGAGGACTGAACAGTAAAGCTACGGCAAAGATATTCTGTTTGAGACATAAGCTATAGACCCTAAATCTAGCTCACATCTAACACCATATAGACCAAACCCTATTGAAGATTGGAAGGTCAGTGCAAGACTAAAACTGCCTTTCACTCATGATGGAGCCAGACTGCTACGGTTGCCTTTAATCACAAGGTCCGCAGCACTATATATATATATATGTGTGTGTGTATAACATTTTTCGAAGATGTTTCCTTACAGGAATTGAAGGGCGCATGTTTGAAAAGCATGTGCTCACAGCTCTCGGCACTGAAGTGAAATGAGTTTGACTGCACATACCTGACATCCTCTGCCCAAACTCACTGAACTCTATGCTCACAAGCTGCGAAAGTACTTTTCAGTGCTGTGTCGAGCACTAGAGAACTGTGGAGGCTTTAGTAAATAACTAACCCCAAGCCTAACATTTCAGGGTACACAACAGTATTTTTTCTGCCACATTTTATGAATATTGTTTGAAATTGCAGATTTATTCCCATGGATTAATATGTTTGTTTTACTGAATGCTTTGTTGTCTTGAATACTAAAGGCCAGAATTACGGTGACCTAGAGAGTTCAGTCCTCTGCAGAATAAGAAAAAGTCCTCATCAATTTGACAACACATTCTGTAAATACAGAAAATACAGAAATATTTGCATTCACAATTCAGAGAGCTATAAAGCTATGCACAACAAGTGCATCCCAGTCAGGTTCATCCCTTAGGGTTCCCTGCATATATTTCTATTGTCATTTTGCACATCTAGCAGAGCATTTCTTAACTTACTGGTCCTGTGAATATTTTCAGTGCATGTGTTGTGAAACTGACGAAGTTGTTCTTTTTTTGATCGTGTTTTGTCTATTTGCATGCTTTCTTGAGATGTATTGACCATTTACCCCCGAACAAAACAGTAAAATGTAGATGACTGTCATGGTTCTCATTCTGTCATGGATTTTCAAGGTGGGGTAGGACCCAAATGCTGGACACTATATAATGAGGCAGGAGTAGGCACAAACTGAATTTAATTAAACATGGCAGGAGAACCAAAAATCAAAACTTTCAAAAAGACAAAAACGTAACATCACAGGACTAGAGACAGAAAACACTGGGAACACAGAGACAAAGGCAAAGGCAAAAGCAGGACTATATATACACACTCAAGGGCAGAGGAGACACAGGTGAAAACAATCAGGGCGGGGCAGACAATTACAAAGGTGGGAAATGACAGGACAGGAAGGTGACGAGAAACAGGTGAAACCAATCAAGACGGGGAAGACAATCACAAAGGCGGGAAGGGACACAAGACAGGAAACCAAGAACTTAACAAAATAAAACAGGGAACTGAAAAACATGAAATATGAACGAAACTCAAAACATGAACACAGAAATCAAAACCCAGAACCATGACAATGACAAATCCTGAAACAGCCAAATGTTTCAAGAATAATTTGAGAGAGAAAATATCTAGAGAAAACGACATATTAAATGAATGTGTCAACCTAAAGTTATTAATTCGGAGGAATTATTTCGGGGCTAAAACACAACTGCTAGCATTCAGGTAATCTAAGCTTCAAATATTGCCCAGAGGCTAATCATCAGACGCTGGCTGATGGAGTCTCAGGCAGGCCCGTGGCTAACACCGGATGTTCCTGAACTGACACAACTAGCCACAGCAGGTTTAAAACTACAGAGGAACACATGCTTTTTATAATTACACATGAAGCTACAGCTAGCAGCAGCTGGTTAGCTTAGACTAGCATAAAGATTGGAATACGTGTTGGGCTTGTTTCCTAGAAATCAAGATGTGACGTCAAGACTCTACAGAGTCACTGATCCCACCAAGAAATTGTCCTACGTGTAAAGTAAAACCATTGCTTAATTTTATACATTTAATCAATGATACATAGCTACAGTGTAAATGGACTTTATATTGAGGCTTCTCAGTCATCCAAGTAGCTTCTTCAGATCTAAAGGACTGGTAGGGAATTGTGGGCGTTACCTGTCAGAAACTGGCATGACTAGTGTCTGTTAACAACTCGATACTTACCTGTCGTTAGAGGTCTGACCCTGTCCTCTTTCTCCAATGAATGGTGCTCTAACGACCCATTGTCAGTCAGTTGCTCCAGTTTCAAGTTGTGAATAGGGGTGAAATTTTTGGGGGACAGAAGGTAAGACTTTATTGCAGACTGATGGCAGATTATATCTCACTCCATCAGAGAAGGATTTTAAATATGACATAGATGGCTTCCTTTACTCCTCTTTCAAACCATCTGTCTTCTCTGGCTAAAATAAGTGTTTCTTTAAATTCAGTTCATTCTATGTCAGATGACTTAATACTTAGAGAGAAAAAGCAAAACATAAATTCTTAAATCTGAGCTCTCATAACAAAACTGATGGAAAACACTATTATCTATCCAAAACTCTCGTCAGTCAGGATCAGCTGGACATCTGTAAGGGTTGGGGCGTCATTCCTTTGGCTCTGTACTCCACCACACTGAATTTAAAATGAAATATATACTTTGATGTTAAATTCTATGGTGTTTGTATCCACATCTGATGTACTGATGTAGAAATCACAGCTCTTTCTATATACAGCATATTTCTACAACAGCTATGATTCTCTGTTCATCTGATGTAGTGTAGATGTGAACACACTCAAATATATTTCAAGCTCACAGTCAGCACCATAAAGTCATCATTTCATTTCAAATCAAGGGTGTTGTTGAGAGGTACTTTGGTTTGCTAGGGAACGTGAACTGGCAACACATATCAATAACACACCATATCGCTTTCCTACTCTCTTTCCTCCTCTACCTCTTCCTCCTCCTCCTCCTCCTCTTCATCCTCCCTCTCACCCATCCTTCATTTGTGTCCATGGAAATCAGTAGAAATCCAGTAAAAGCACGAGAGAATTTTAACGACATCTTTCACCGGAGAACCTAATGGTAATGGTAAAGACGAGTCCCAAGAAAGCAGCAAATAAATCTAATTAGAGAGCAGATATGCACATGCCGCTGTAGGGTGAGGATTAGCCAGCTGCTGTTATGCAATCCATACTTGTCATCGACTACAATCTGACTTGTGTTGCCTGGGATATTGAGATGTGCATTAGCACGGAGGAGATTATCATCATGAAGGATGGCAAGCTGTTTCTCTCCTCCATTCTCTCGTTTAGCCACTTGCGCATTCAAA
Organism: Chelon labrosus; assembly: GCF_963514085.1. Lineage (NCBI taxonomy): Eukaryota > Metazoa > Chordata > Actinopteri > Mugiliformes > Mugilidae > Chelon > Chelon labrosus. The sequence continues at coordinate 27,736,772 of NC_140340.1, forward strand.
TCTTCTACTTGACAAATCACTTCTGTTGCATAAACAAGAGGTGTGTTGAGATATTCTCCAAAAGAAAAAAAAAGTTTTGAATGAGGCTTTCCACTTCAGCTCTTCATCAGTGAGTCTTTAATGCTATGTGTTTAGAGGCTGCTGGTAAAGAGGCTCAGATGCATAAATGCCTCCACAGACTTTCATGAGGTTGATCAGATTAAAGCTGAACTAATGAATATTTTTTTTTTTTATTAACAGTGGATCATATAACTCTTTGTGTGGTAAAATGTGCTGCAATTTCGCAAAGACTAATTACTCAGCTCAGGGGAGATATATAGCCTGCCTTTTTGTTTTGGTTTACCACTATAACTTCACATACACTATATTGCCAAAAGTATTCACTCTCCCATCAAATAACTGAATTCAGGTGTTCCAATCACTCCCATGGCCACAGGTGTATAAAATCAATCACCTAGGCATCCAGACTGCTTCCACAAACATTTATGAAAGAATGGGTCGCTCTCAGAAGCTCAGTGAATTCCAGAGTGGCACTGTGATAGGATGCCACCTGTGCAACAAGTCCAGTCGTGAAATTGCAACAGTCAACTGTAAGTGGTATTATAACAAAGTGGAAGCGATTGGGAAAGACAGCAACTCAGCCACGAAGTGGCAGGCCAAGTAAAATGACAGAGCGGGGTCAGCAGATGCTGAGGTGCATAGTCAACATCTGCAGAGTCAATTGCTACACACCTCCAGACTTCATGTGTCCTTCAGATTAGCTCAAGAACAGTAGAGAGCTTCATGGAATGGGTTTCCATGGCCGAGCAGCTGCATCCAAGCCATACATCACCAAGTGCAATGCAAAACGTTGGATGCAGTGGTGTAAAGCACACCGCCACTGGACTCTAGAGCAGTGGAGACGCATTCTCTGGAGTGACGAATCACGCTTCTCCATCTGGCAACTTGATGGACGAATCTGGGTTTGGTGGTTGCCAGGAGAACAGTACTTGTCTGACTGCATTGTGCCAAGTGTGAAGTTTGGTGGAAGTGGGATTATGCTGTGGGGTTGTTTTTCAGGAGCTGGGCTTGGCTCCCTAGTTCCAGTGAAAGGAACTCTGAATGCTTCAGAAATGCTCTAAAAGATTTTGAACAATTCCATGCTCCCAACTTTGTGGGAACAGTTTGGGCATGGCCCCTTCCTTTTCCAACATGACTGCGCACCAGTGCACAAAGCAAAGTCCATAAAGACATGGATGAGCTTGACTGGCCTGCACAGAGTCCTGACCTCAACCTGATACAACACCTTTGGGATGAATTAGAGTGAAGACTGTGAGCCAGGCCTTCTTGTCCAACATCAGTATCTGACCTCACAAATGCGCTTCTGGAAGAATGGTCACAAATTCCCATAAACACACTCCTAAACCTTGTGGAAAGCTTTCCCAGAAGAGTTGAAGCTGTTATAGCTGCAAAGGGTGGGCCATCATCATATTAAACCCTATGGATTAAGAATGGGATGTCACTTAAGTTCATATGCGTGTAAAGGCAGATGAGCAAATACTTTTGGCAATACAGTGTATACAAATCATATACATATAGTACATACAAATCATTCTGCTTGTCGCCCAATGCTTTGTAACCCTCTTATATACACCGATCAGCCACAACAATAAAACCACCTTCCTCATATTGTGTAGGTCTTCCTTGTGCCTCCTAAACGGTTGTAACTCATCAGAGAATGGACATGGGCCTTCTGAGGGTGTCCTGTGGTGTCTGGCGACAGAATGTTGTTAGTGGGGGCCTTTGGGTCCTATGGGTTGAGGGGAGGGGCCTCTGTGGATACTACTGATACTTGATCAGTTTGGGATCTAGTGAATTTGGAGGCCAGGTCAACACCTTGCGCTGTTTTTCATGTTTGTTGAGTTGTTCCTAAACCGTTTTAGCATGGTGAATTTGGTGGTAGGAACTAAAGTCATGGACAACGTTTCCTAGAGATAAATGCTTCACAAGCTCTGTTTCTGTTATATGTCAGTCAGCTACATTCGCTGATTTGTTGTCACTTCACATAGAAGAAAGGTTGTTTTTTTTTTGCCTATCATGGCAACAGCTGGCTAAAATTCATTACTATTCATTCACTATATGGTCTCTTATTACATGGTCTTTTAGCAGTTTCAATTTTCAGACTGTGTCATGCAAAGTTGCTAAAGACTTATGCTGCAGACATAAACACCTGTCCAACACGCATGTATTATAAGCAGTTCCTCTTATAATACATGCCTTCAAGATCAAACTTTGCCAGTATGAGACAGACACAAACACACAGACATACTGACTAACAAGGTGAAGGTGATGATACTAGCCACACAAACAAGTTAATATGACTGACATTTGCAGGGTGACTGGAGAGACTGCTATATATTGTATGGCTCATTTTTAAAGAATAAAAAGACTTATTCCAAAATGAGTCTTTGCGCATATTCTTTGCTATAGCTAAACAGAAATAGAAAAGAAACACAGATAATCTGCCAGATTATTATGCAGCAGACCACTTTATGACCCAAAGGTCATATCATTTTATCTTGAATTATTGATGATGAGAAGGTTTAATCTCAAATATTGCTTCAGTTTTTTTTTTTTTTTTTTTTTTCAAACTGTGGAACAAAAGTCCAAAATAAAGTGCATTCTAAAAGAGAGGACTAAATTTTGCTTTTGGAGCATTTCTCACCCTTACCAAATTACAGCCATATCAGTTTTTTCTCTTTATGGTGCAATGCTGAAAAGTAATAAAGGAGGGGGAAGCAATGGCAACTCAGTTAATACTCCCACAGCATTTTACTCAGTATAAAATATTGGAAGCTAAAATGGCACCCCAGAGATGCATATACAAATAGCCTGTGAGGAAAAGTTTTCTCTCTGTCTCTCTCCTTCTCACTTTCCTTCTTTCCTTTTTAGTCTCCATTTCTCTCTTTTTTTTTTTTTCCAGCTCGCACAGTCTCCAGCATCCTTCAATATCCTTCCTCCTTCATGATGGTACCACGCACCCAGCATCCTTAAACTCTTGCAGTTTCTCTCTCTGTCTTAGGGCATTGTTAGTCATCGCTCTGTAAACATTCAGAAAGTGGAAACTTTCTAGTGAACACTGTCTTGGCAGTCAAGCATAGCAAAGCAACAGCAAAATATCCTTCCTTCCCTTTCCCACAGTGGCGGTCTGCGCTGTCTTTTAGCTGACATGTTCAAATCAATAATTCACATCCAGTGAATGCTGGGGTTTCCGTGTGTCTGTGTGTATGCGTTTGGTTGCGTGGGTTCGTCTGCATGCATGTGAGACTCGTATCGGCCATCAGAAAGGTCTCGGTGCTCTGTGTGTCTGACAGACGGACATGTAGGTTTATCAGGCAGATCCTTGTTCTGATATCATTTTCACTGTCTATTAAAGGCGCAGGGGCTGGATATCAGCTAATAAGGACTTACATACTGTCAGTCTGTCTGTCTGTCTGTCTATAGGTTTTGGTGACAGAAGAGTAGAAAAAATAGCAGAGCTGTTCATCGCAAGAACATGTCTGTGTGTTTTTGCGGGAGTGTGATGCTTAAGTATATATTTTTGTACGTGTGTGTGAGCTGCGCGCATGAACACACATGTAGGTGTGTGACAAGACCGCTGACATTAATATTCTCCCTGCATAGGCAGGTTTGCCACTGGCACTATTATCTTTGTAGAAAAACAAAATGAACAGCACAATCCGTTTCCAAAATGGCCTCGGCACGGTGCAGAGGATAATCATATAATTTGCAGATTTAATTGGAAATATAAATCCCAATGCACACACCATTACGGGCAGCTTTGATATACACCTTGCCGATTGATGCATGATGACACCTCGCAAATGTGGAGGGTCACCCGTGTCACTTTTAAATATCACAGCACCCTGGGAAACCTGATTGGAGCGCCAACAACACATTTAAATAGCTGTCCTCGCATATTGCTGAGCGAAATTACCTTTTCAACTGTCTCTGCCGGCTGCAGATTAGATTGGCTATATTTTTTCTCTGGTCATTTTCCCCATTTGACAGAGCATGGCACAACTCATGTTGTTGTTGCTGTTGTTTTTTTGCATTAAATTTTACTAATACAGTTGGCGTGCTGTATTCCGACATTTCAGTCTTGTATTATATGGGGTATGTGATAGGGCTATTATAGCATTATGATATTTCATCTGGCAGTAAGGGAGGCTGTGTGGTGGTCCACCTGAAAAGGCTGCAGGCTCCTTGTACATCGCCATACAGTATTGCTGCAGAGTGTAATGCTTTATCAATAAACCAGTGGACCGTTTGCTGTTTTCATAATGGAGTCGTGAAAGCCCGCTCTGGCTCCTAATTACCGAGGCAAACAGGGCCTGGCAGCAATTCAGAGGAAAAAGTGGAGAAGAAGGGGATGGGAAAAAGAGAAGGGGAAGGACACAAGAAGAAAGACCTTCTGTTCGTCCGTTCATCCCAACTCAAAGCTAATTATATCTGCTGAAGCAGGAGAAAGGTCTCGTTATGCCCACTGGACCAACCTCATAGTTGGTACCCAGATCCCTATCACTGTCTTACTTCTGCAGGTCTGATAAAAACAAATCCATGTCACTTTTGCCCTCTAAACTTTGACTTTTAGCAATTCAGTAACTATATCACAGACAGAGGTAATAATGTTCCAGGGAACACACAGAATCATGAATGGAAAACTGAGTCTGCAACTCGTCAACTCGTCTGCAGGGCAGTTTGAAAATAGGCAAAATAAGACATTTTTAAAGTAGGTAGTTTTAGTGAAAGTGTGGAGAGCTGAATGTGCATCTCTGTCAATAAGACCTAAGTTGCGTTCTGTGCTTGTCTTTGAATTAAAAGGGAATTACTGTTTTTTACAACCTGCATCTTATTTCTGGCATAAAATACGATCGTTTACTCACCCATATAACTTTGGTGTCATTTGGAGTTGTTCAGAAGATATTTAGATCCAGCGGAGCGCCGTGTATATCCATATAGTGGGAGTGACTGGGGCACCGAAATGCAGCCTCTAAGTAACGCATTATCTGCCGCGAAACTCGTTCACTTCACCAATATTTTGTTATGATACACTAATGCTATTCCCCGTTAAGTCCGGAGTTACCTGTTGTCTATTCGTGGACGTGCAGCGGTTTGTTGTTCTTTGGCCTGCTGTTCCTCCAACAGCTGCCTCCGCATCCTCCTTTCAACTTGCTCCTCATCCGTATACTCTGGCTCAAAACGGTAAGGACATCCATCATAAACAAAGTCGTCGTCCACAACCTCAGAATCGGAAAAATATGCAGCCATGTTGCAAAAAACTAGCAGTAGCAAAAATGTCAAAAATCAAAAATGACACCAAAGTTATATGGGTGAGTAAACAATCGTATTTTATCCCAGAAATAAGGTCCAGGTTGTAAAAAGCGGTAATTCCCCTTTAAGAGGGGGCTTGAGGAAATGACAAAGGAAGAAATCAATCTTTAGCCTTTAAAATCAAGGAAGGTAAGGTGTCTAAACCTAACCCTTTTCTACCCTTTACTACTGCCTCCTCCAGTTTTGGGATACATATTTCAGCTAAATATGGCTGGAGTGATAATGCTAACATGCTAATGCTACATAAACAATGTTTAGTTAAGCATATTTAACTTTTGTTTATGATACAGCATCAAGAATTCATTCATTCATTCATTTTCTTTAACCGTTTGTACTCTGGAGGGTCACGGGGGCTGGAGCCTACCCTAGCTGTCAGTGGGCGAGAGGCGTAGTACACCCTGAACAGGTTGCAATTTAGAATCACAAGTTAACTGAACGAGCATGTCTTTGGACAGTGGGAGCTGGAGTACCCAGAGAGAACCCACGCAGACACAGGGAGAACATGCAAACTCCACACAGAAAGGCCCCCGTCAGCAGATAGATTCAAACCCAGAAAATTCTTGCTGTGAGGCATCAGTGCTAACGACCACATCACTGTGCCATCCCCCATCAAGAATGATTTTACTTTTTTAAATTGACAGTTACACCTAATTCTGATTGGACCACAAGTTTCTGTACCAACATTTGTGCAATTCATTTAATAGCTGTTGAGATATTTTACTCTGAACCATAGCATTAGACAGATGGACTGACAAACAGACCAACATAGCTGTTCCCAAAGCTACGGCACTAGAAGGGTTCAAATTTTGATGTGTTTCTGTCTCGTCGTGTGCCTCAATAATACACAAGCACCCCAAGCTCATGGCTGCGTAATCTGTGCCAGCGGACAATTCTGCATAAATGTTACAAAGTGAAATAAGACACAAAGAAGCTTTGATACACGTTATTGTTAGCTTGTTTGACTTTGAGCTTGGTTACAGAAGTGTTAGGATTAGTTTGTTTTTTACCAGAAGCTGTGACAATTTTGAGCTGCAGAAAAAAATGATGTGGACACATGTGTTCATATGGTATTGAGCCTGACAGCAGAGTGGGACAGGTCTTAACCCAAGGCCAGTGACCAGCTCTAATGACTATTGACAACAACCTGAGCCTCTCTGACTTTCAACCTAATTCACTCTTAGAAAGAGGGAATCACTGCCTTAAGCCAACAACAAATGAAGGGGAAGAAAAAAAAGCTTTGGTACAACATCCGAGCTGCTCATCCCAAAATCAGATTAAAAATGCCTGAGTCTACAGTGGATTTGATTAAACGCCTCCTAATGTTGACCATTTCCCCGTCAGGATATTCAAAAAAGTGTGTCACGAGTGTCTTTTTGGCTGTTACTGCTTCAATAACACCTCTCTTAAAGCCCTCTGCTCTCAGGTGAATATGGACATAGTGTTAAGAGCATATTGATCCGAGAGGCACTAATGACAGCACTTTAGCATATAACAACTATAAAAACTTCGGTGCACTTTAAACTGAGCTGTTACTCCAAATGACTGCACAATAATCTTTGATAAAAGCCAAAAGTCATTTCTCTCATTACTGGCAACATCTCAAGGAAAATACTATGTTTGAGCTGTTGTTAAATAGCCTAAAAGTGAAGTTTTATTAAGCTTTGTTTACAACAAGCCATACCAACCCACGTCATCAAATAGACACGGACAATTTGAGATTTTAGACATGCTGATAGTGTGCCTCTTGTGATGGCATGTCAGCCTGTTCAGTGAGTTATTTCACTGCTTTGGCCCATACTTAAATATCTCAACAACAACGGCCCCTAGAGGATGAATACTAATGAATTTGGTGATCCCTGGACTTTTCCTCTCATGCCATAATCAGGTTGACACTGGCAGTTTTAAATGAAATATCTCTGTTGAGTAGATCCTGGGAACATTCCTGACTCTTCATGTAGGGCCATGGTCAGGACAAAATCTCAGTTTGTCCACCTTTGGATTACGACCAAGAGTCCAGTCTAAGTTGTACGTTCTAATCATTGTTAGTTAACAAGTATGGGCGTAGTAAAATACAAGATTACGCCTGCTAAACATCAGCATGTTAGCATTGTCACTGGCTAAGTTTAGCCTTCATGGACGCTAGTTTTCCACTAATAGACACAATGAGAACCACCTCAGTTGGACCGGTCTGTTTCTGGATCAAATTAATATTATTATTTCTGAGCATGTTTGTCCCATGTAAGGTAAAAATCAGGTGACCCAAGACTTTTTTTGGCAAGTACAGAAAGGTGGTGGGAGAAAAACAATGAGCTGCCTAAACAAGTAAGTGTCTGAAAGGATGAGTGAAGCTGGAATCACTGTAGGCACCGCCACTGAAAACGTGGACCCATCCTTTTCTTTTTTATCGATTGAATTCAGTGTTAAAATTTGGGCAAAAAAAATCATCTACAACTAAGCTAAAACTAAGCTAAGGGACTCTTTGAGTTTCCTTGAAGACTCCTCACCACTCATCCAAGCAGCTTCTTCTGCTTTTTATTTTTCTGGCAGATTTAACGCTCTAGAGCGGGTGGAACCACTTAGCAAATGCCAAAAAGAAAAAAAAAAAGAAAGTTCTATTGTGATTAATGTTTTGTACACATAGAAACTCATACATCTTGTCAGTACATTTTAATTAGTGTCATTGTAAATAACTGAGTTGTAATCTATCATCAGAATGATGTCAGTGAGGTTGATCAGGTTGCATATTCGTGCACTGACATGAGCATTTAACCCAAAGCACTGCTTCAGGTGGCAGTATGGAGGAAACAGATCAAGTCTGTTTCCCCTTGTTAACAACGAAAACTCCCACATATCTGAACACTTGACAAAATGAATCTGCTTCGTCTTGTTCCTTTGTGTTTCTCTGTATCTATAGTCTTTAGATCAGAACTGCACACTTCTCAGACGACGTCAACTGTTCCCCTCAGCTTGAATGTTTCAGACGTTTTTCAGAAGAGGTGGAAGATAGGGGAGGAGAAGGGGGAAGCCAAGGAGAACGCCGCTGACTGGCTTGTACTTTGGATAATTAGGCAGAGAGGGTAGCGAGACAGACAGAATGGGAGACAGGCAGAGACCGGGTGAAAGCAGCAGCCAGCAGCCAACTCACAAAAAAAAAAAAAAAAACATCTGAGGAACCCTTTTCCAGACAGATGAGATCAGAGTTTCGTCTCCTCCGTAGCAAAGAGAAGTGGGGGCTTTACGACAGGCATAATTAAAGTCGTCTCAGACCGAGCACTTTCCCTTTTCCTTAGTCTCTGAATGAGCCCGATTCTCTGAAGTCCCCCCCTTTAGGCCAAACACTCGGAACACGGCCATGTTAAAGTAACCTCCTTTTATCCTAATGATCATAACCCATAGCTAATGGAGCACCAAACGCTGGCTAAAATGATTCAAAAAGTGGCTTGAATATATTCAATTATAATGACAGACTCTGGCTATGGTGACTTTCCAAGTTCTAATTATGCTGCGGCCATCAAGATTATTATTTTTCACATGTGTTTTGAAGAGATGGAAAACAGGACATGATCATACGCACATATGGAGCATGCATAGATTCATGATCGATTCACACTTTAAGCCACGTGTTAACTTCACATGCAGGTTACAGTGGCACTCAAAGTTCATGAGCTTCTTAACCAAGATTTTATCTGAGCAAAATTGCGTATTTAAAAAAAACTGTTTATCTCATTTATTTGCTTGGCAGTTCACCATGAAAATCCCCAAAAAATAAAAAAAACACCCAAAAGCAAAAAGGAACTGTGACAAAATTTAAATTAGCTTTCATTTCTACATCATAGTTAAATTTAGAGTGATATGGATTTGGGAAAGGGGTGCGAATACAGAAAATGAAAGGCAAAGGAAAAAAAAATCTGCACATGGAGTTAATGGCACAGAAAGGAGATAAAGGCTCACAGAATTCTCTATTACTGTCTACAACGGCAAACTGATGAAACTGTAACAGGCGTGATTATTACAATTATTCAGGAGTCTAGACTCCAGCAGGTCATGTAGCAATTTCCCATAATGTTGCAATATCCTCCTTTTTTTGCTGTTTTCTTTGCATATATACAAAAGGGGTGTTAAAAAAAAATAATAGTTTGAGTATAAAATCTAGTTATTCTACTGCAGGGAGTTTGTCTTTAATCTAATACCTGCTTGTTTCTACTCTTGTGCATATTACCAAGTGGACACGTGTGTTGTTTTTCAAGGGCCAACACATCAGTGGGGTGATGGAGGATGACAGTTTCCCATTTTAATTGCCATGGTTCCTGTTGCCTGGTTGCCTGGGGGGTACAGGAAGGGTGCAGACACAAATATTCTCTAATGAGTATTAATCTAATCACTGTCTGATATAAACAAGGCCTCCGTAATGATGTCAGACCCCCACCGCCATCACTACCTAACTCTGGCATTTAGGCTGAGGGCATTAGCATTTCCTTAAAAAAAAAGAAAGTCTTGACAAAGTGAAGGACATTCTTGAGACGGGGAAGGATAATGATGGCTAGAAGAATTACCTCTCCCATTTCTTTTCAAGACTCTTAAAGGAGCAACCTGTCATTTATTAATTACGTGACTGTGTTTCCTTGTAAACTGAATGTGCCTGGTGCTCCTGGCTTTGCCATATTTAGGGGCTCGTCATAGCCGCAGTGTGACAGCCACACAAGAAAGCCCTCTCCTTTCAGAACGTTACTGCACATGGAGTGTTGGCTTGAAAAGATGTTGGCCGTGTTGAGGAAGATTACTTATTTTGTTGTTGTCATACACACTGGCAATGACACTCTTAACACCAGTGGGAAATATAGCTTCTTGTGTGCTCGCCTTAACAAAGAAAACAGCGAAAACTGCACCCTTGTCTGTCTTGTTTACCTCACTAGATTGAGAGGGTTAGCTCCAAGGGCAAGGGGACATGAATAATGCCTACCACCTGCACCTGTTTCCTCTGGATGCTGCGGCTTTAATTACCTCAATTAGCATTTGGGAGATTGTTTGTAAGGATCTGTATCTACAGTGATGGAGCATACGCTCAGAGGGGTTGCTAACTCATTGGAAAACACAGACAAATTGTCTTCCACTATAACCTTCTGCAGTAGTTGTGACTCCGAGCGTACTCAGAATGAGTTCTTTGCTTTGCTCAGATGGAGAGATAGGGCTAATGTGTTGACACGTGATCAAATAAGACTGCGCGCTGCTAAACCTTAGTACATCATGCGGAAGATGCCGACGCTTCAGACTAAGTGAGGAAGGAGCCGTAATCTCTGATCTGCACAACAACAAAATGGCATCATTTGTAGATACAACATGACGCAAATGGGAACTAATCGAATCCTCAGAGTGTCCTCCTCGCTGTGAGAGTTTATTAGAAGTTTGCAGAAGGAACTGTGCAGGTTTCAGCCTTCTTTTGTTGCGCCTTTTAGTCCACAGTATCCAGCACCACGATTTTGTTCCTGCTTTACCCAGTGATCTGTAACATGTGATTTGTCCCCTTTCATTTCCATAATGGCTTCTTGAGCTCTCTCATGGAAACATATGGAGACCCCTTCTCACTGTATAGGATTTGTCCTGCACTAATGGAGCTGAGATTGGATTCTGGCACTTATGTGTGCCAAGATGATTCCTCCTTTTTAGTGCCGTTCTCCCTTTGCCTCATACATAATACATAGGGTTAAAGCAGTATTGCTTTGCAGGAGATCTCATTTATTAACATTGAAGTCTCACAGGGATCAGAAAGCTCAGCATCAAAGTTTACCGCAGCATTGCTCTCATCATCACCAGGAAGCTCTTGGGACTTACATCAACAGGTGGGATTAGACATATTATCAGTATTTAATCCCTGTATTCATTTAAAATGAATTATATAAGCAGTATTTGCCATTATCTTGATATTAATTATGTTCATTGTTTCCAAACAAAAACACATGTAATCTTACAAAGTCTGACTCTTATTGGAAGTCAACAAATATATATAAAGGCTGACACATTTTGACTTTGACACATTTAAACAAGCCATACCCACGTAGTTTTGTTCTTTAATTGTGAGCGCAGAGGTTTATTTGGAATGATTTCCACCTACAACACAATGCTTCCGTAAATACAACTTCTTGAGAAAATAGTTCTCAAGAAGTGTAGTAATTATAACAAGTGCTTAGTTGTTTTTGATGAGTTATATGTTTGCAATCTTTTTTGAAGGCTATCATCATCCTGAGTAAGTGGACTTTGTGTCTGAGACACATAGGTGTAGCAAAGTCAGTGTTCAGTGATCACAGAGTTGGTTTTGGTCTTTTTATGGGAGTTGACAATAAGAAAATGCAGAAGGAAACCTGTCTATAAGGCTTCCTGTTGTCCACTTTAAACCATGTAGTGAAAGATTAAAAGTTACCTTTTTAAAGCATAAACTCTCAGAAGTTTGAGTGGACAGGTTGGTGATCTAATCTCACAAACTCCATCCTCGCATCCTGCTGATAATGGCCTCCACCTCGTCTATATTTCCTCTAACCTGTGTCCAACAGGAGGAGGTCTTATAAAACATCCGTTGCCCCCAGTCTGACCTGATCTCAAGGTAGAATGAGCCAAGAGCAATTACCCTCCTCTTTATAAACCTCTGTCTCTCTCACGCTCTCCAAGAGGTAGGCACATCTCCATAAGTTATTTCATTATCTCACTAGCTCTGCTTTCTCGCTCTCTGCTTTGTTTTTCTATCTCTCCGCGCGTATTGCCTCCTTTGGGAGGTCACACAGAAGGGTATGGGATTATCTTCTAAATAGAGGGCATTCCAGAAATGATTTTGCACTCAAAGTGTTTGATATAATAATCTCAGCTGCCACGCGTCTACAGCTTTTATAGGCTATTTGCTAAATGAGTTTGTTTCAGTCATCGCTCTTGTGTGATTATTTTTTTTATATATATTATTTAGAAAAACTCTACCCTTGATTTTCATTGTTGTTTCTATTGTGCATGCCCGGATTTATATGATTAACAGCTTGAAGGTTGAATTTGCTGGTATGATTGTAATTCAAGGTTGTTCAGGTTAATGGCTGCTAAAGGGAGTCAGAGCCACCAGTTAAAAGTAAAATGGTTAATAGTGTTAAAGTGGTCAATGACACAACCGAGTTTTACATTTAGAAAAGAAAAAAAATTAGAAGAGAAAAAATATCATTAAATCCTCATAGGGCTCCAGATTCATGGCTACTTTGTTATTGCGGAGCGAAGTAATCCATGGGACTCTTTGGTGGGATATGCTTTAATGACTTTCGAGTGTCATTAGGATGCAAACAGTCGAAATCATAAACTGTTGAGTGAGGGAAGCTGCACAAAATCATCTTTTGATTGTGTTATAATGTTGCGTAGGCAGCAGTATTGTAATTATCTGTACTTAGTAATCTGAGGTAGAAGTGTCTCTTGATACAGCCTCATTTTGAGCATTACTCTGGTAAACAACTGCTACAGAGGTGTTAGGATGAATTTTGTATGCAGTTGAAGTTCTGCTCTGTGATACTGTTCAGACAGAAGTTAGACAGAAAGCAAGCCTTTAATATACAAAGGGACTTTTAAAAAATGACAGTGGGTATCTTTGTTACACCAATGTGACTTTGATCACACAAGCTAAAATATCAATATAGAGTCTGATGACCATGAGGTTGCTTGTAGATCTCTGTGGATATTTATTTAAGTGTTTTTTAGAGTGCGTGTGCATACAGTATGGCTATGAGTGTTTGATGGTGTGGGTTCCAGCATGTCTCTGTCCTCTCCTGGTCTGACTCTGTAGTGCTTTGATTTGAGCGCGGTGATCCAGCTAAGACTCGGAGCAAATACACGGATTAGGCCGCAGCAGTGCAGATAACACTCTGATCAAAGTGGCCCCGCTGCTCCGACAGGCACAGAGAGGAAAATATGTTAAAGGAAGAGGCACTGCACACACACACACAGCTCAAGTCACACACTTTTTTTTTTTTTTTTTATCTCCGCTAACAGACAGACAGGCAGGAGGAGATTGTCCTGTTTTATTTTCCTATTTTCCGTCGGCTCTGCTGTCGATAGCTCGGCAGAGAATTCACTCCAATCAGTGCAGGCAGGGGTCGCTAAGACCAATAACAAAATTCTCTCCTTCCCTAATGGGGCACACTCACTCACTTTCCTGCTTTTCTTTTTTATTGTCTTCATTTCACAGTCCTATCATTCTTCACCTCGTTTACACTCGGTGATAAAAAAAAAGTGCAAATTCTCGGGCAACAAGGATCAGCTTGACCTCAAAAAGAGGTCAAACATTATGTTATACCAAGTGTCATTTTGTATATCTTTGCTGCAACCCTGCCTACATCCAGGCGGTGGATTTCCTTATGTCAAACAATTTAAGCTCAAGTGAAGTATATTGTGCGTTCATGTGTCGTCAGAATGATCAGAAAAACTGAACAATTGAACATTTTGGTGCAGGAGTTGTGGAGTTGATGATACAGAAGTGTGGCAGCCATAAGTAAACCTAAACCACTGTAACAGTTTCCAAACTGTGCATCCATCTCTCAACAAGCACGATTAAAATGCTATTCTTTGAAATAAATGGCACGTCATGGCTCCTTTGATGCATTTCCTTTGGTCTTTGTTGTCACGCAAATACCGGAAACCACTATCAGCGTGTATTCTTTAAATGCCCAGTGCAGATGTCTTTCTTGAAGTATCTGTGCTGTTCTCAGCTCTGGAAATGAGAGGAGTATGTACATGAACAATTAGTTAGTAATTAGTTAGTTGATCTGCCATTGTATGAAAAGCACACATGCTGCTAAAAACACGTTCTATTCTAATGTCCTGTAAGTCATGGAAGTGTGACAGTAAATCTGTATGGACAATACCAGAACACTGAATCCAAAACACGTGGAAATAGAAATCAGCCTCCATTCATTCTATTATGAGCAGCTGTGCATTCATGCTTTCAGTGACACGTCGGATTGTGTCCTGTGTAAACGTCTACTGTGTTTATTAGTCCGGTGGTTTGGTGACATGACACATGCTCCGACCTAAATGATCAACCCAGACGTTGTTAATTACTATTCACAGAGGTATTGCTTCTGGCTATGAAATCTTCCTCACAGTTACATCATTAGACTTTAATAATTTAATAGGAACTTGAGTGTACAAAACTAATTATTGATTATTTAACAAAGATCTCCCTTGTGGGATGACAGAGCATCAATCTTGGGCTGTCACCTTGAGCAGATTAAGACTCAAGTTACATACCTGGGAGTAAATACTATCTGTTATTTTAACATGGTTAGAAAAACATCTGTTTGAAATTTTTAACCCAGAGTAATGCTCAAATGCTAATAAACTCAATTTAATACTACCTATGTACACCATACAACTTATTCTGAATGTTGATGCCAGGATTTTGACTGCAAAAACATCTCTGCCCTGGCTATGTACCTTTTAGAATTTAAAAAGTTTATATAGCTGCAGTGAAGCTTAATTTAAGTTCAATCAAATCTCTAACAACTTTCAATCTTCCAACTTACTTCTCTAGTCAGACTGCTGGAGTTTCCGGTTTCCAGCCAAACACGCCTTACATAGCCAAACATACTTACCTGGCTGGGATGATACTGTGATCAAGAAGGCGGTTCACCCAGGGCGAAGGCCAGCCATTGTTGTGCTGACCCCTGTGAATTGGTGGGAGCCGTGGAGTAGTAGAAGAAGAAGCAGCTTTGGGACCTCTATGTCCATGGTGGAGGTGCCTTCAGCAAGCATCTATCCCCCAAAAGCTGGAAGCAGTGCTCCGAATGTACACTGAAAGAATGGATGGGTAAAATCCAGAGAAAGAATTTCCCCATGAGGGATAAATAAAGGATAAATTATATAATATTAATAATTATTATTAGATTGCTATCAAACTCTGAATATGTGCTCTTCTGCTATTGTCAGCTCCTCCACCACTCTTCACATTAAGGGTCCACTTCTTATCCCATCAAGATCACCTTTGGAACACCAACACCTATGTCTACACCCGAGGAGGTTTCTATACTACAGTATGTAACCTCTCCCTTTCTAATATGATGAAGTCACGATGCCTGTAATCGCCAAAGACTCTCATATTTCCATTACTGGAGATATTATTAAATCAAATCTTTACTGTTCACTCGGAACAGGTCTCTCCTGATTGAAATGCCATTTTTTTAATTATACAAAATATCTGTAGTTACTGTAATTACCTGTATGTATTTTATTTCCTCTACACTTAATCCAGGTTGACAAATGGTGATTTTGTCGCATCTATGTTTAAGCCATGGACAGAGAACATTCACCAGCTTTTCTGCCATTTTGAAACCGAGTGTTGCTTAAGACAATTTAGAGGATGAGCACTAATATAACTGGAAATTTTTCTGTGTTTCTTAAATTAATAATGCAATACTAAGCGTCACACAGTGGCCTGGTAGAAAGTATTTCAGTTCATTACAGTTACACTCGTTCCGCTGCCATGTACATTAGCGATCACCATAGAAACCCCTGAAGGAGTCTAGCTGCAGTCCAGCAGCAGAGCTGGAGAGTTTAAGGGTTGAAGTTCTCTCCCTGTGCTGGCACCAGCTCATTACTTATCCATGAAGGCCCGTTAGCCACACCGAAATAGAATCAGATCTATTCACAACAATGGTTTTAATTAGATCTGTGTGTGTGTGTGTCTGTGAGTACACTACAGCACAGTGTGTTTCCGTGTGCACAAGGAACGTGTGCTTGTCAGTGGACAGCAGCAACCTTGGAACCTGGGAATCCCATGTGAAACGTGACGGTGCGCTTCTTGTGTTTATCACCTCAGACTAATTGATTAATGTGTTTCACCGCTGATGTCTTCTAGAAAACAAATGGCCTCCGCCACACACGCACACCCAAACGCAAGCGCACACACATCGCTGAACTTTATGTAATTAATGCCAGAATGGACCGTGTTTTTCCGATGCGCCAGAGCTGATGTGGAAAATAAGAGGGGATTAATGCAGCCCTCTGTTAATTCCACACCCCTCTTCAACACAAGAGGCTGACCCGATATAGACAGTGAATCCTATGTAGTTAATAGGGTAATTAATACTTAAGTCTTCTTAACACTGTACCATTTTCCATGGTACCGTGACACAGCACCTTGTGTCCACGAAGGGCGTCAAGGGATTTTGGTACAAATCTCCTCTTAACCATCCAATTAAAAGCTCATCTGCACTATATTATGTGCTGTATTTGGTTGCCTGGTATAGCAACATGTTGTTCTGAAAAGAGCCTCTGTTAAATAATGCAAGATTATCATCTCATCACATCGGTGGTATCATTCTTTTTCAGCGGTGAAGGCGTCTGAAAACACTGTTTTTCAGATGAATTAAGGCTTGAAACTATTTCACATTAACGCTGTCACATTTCATATTTTATACTCTGATGTCCAGTCAGTCTGATCTTTGAGTAAGTGTGACATGTCAAGGACTTGCATGAGGGGGAAGAGAAGCTAAAAGTGTCCCTGGTCAGACGGATGGATGACAAAGGAAATGGGGAGGGAGGAAAAGTGCGAGGAGGAGAAGGTGAATGGCAGAGAGAGAGAGAGAGAGAGAGAGAGAGAGAGAGAGAGAGAGAGAAAGCAGGGTGTGATTTCCTGTGCGACAGAGCCCCACAGCAGACATGGAAGGAATAGCAGGTAACCAGGAGAAGGGTCTTTTGTCACCTCCCTTCATCCGTAAAAGATGTTTTGTGAAAGAAAAAAAAAATCATTGCTGAAGCAAATTTTACCAAAGACTGACAGAAGCAAATAATCGATAAGGCAAACGATTTTCCTCTTTCTGATGTTTTTTTTTTTTTGCCAGTATGGGAATTTAATGATTACTGAAAACGAATGACTTAGGCTGCTGGCATTCATCAGAGGCTTTTCTTAGGCCACTAGGTGCCAAGTTAGACCACAAACATCGACAAAAGAATGTTAAATTATAAATCAGTTCTAAACATTAACAAACTTCTCTTCAATAGGAAAAAAAAAATTTAAAAAAAACACTGGAAAACATAACTTTACTATTGTCTTCGAAAAGAACCACAGAAGGCTGCTGGGTAATGAAACTAAGCCTTAGATAATACTCCTAATCCTATTTGACTTCTTGGTTTTACACTCTTTGTGGTGCAAATGGAAAGTTCTTACTCATGTAACATGCACACTTTTGTGATTGTCTGTCTGGTTAAAAGTATTCATGTATATTTTATTGAGTATTGTTTTGGGGTTTTTTTTTGTTTCTAATTCCCACAGGTGAATGGTTAAATATTCAGTGACTGCATGATTCCACCTCATACTGTAGGCATGTTCATTGAAAGTCTAATGTCAAACTTTTATCAGTGTAATATGATACATATTGCCGTTATTTCAAATTTCCCAATCAGTCAAATGGGAGATTAGTCTCTATGTAAAAAACCTGATGTCATGCACAGATTGAAAGTTATGAGTGCATCTGCTTTGTAGCGCTGTTGGTGGAATACAGTTAAAATCAGCCCATTTACATTTATCTCTCCAACAGCCTGCTCTATTTGAATGTCTTGCTGCTATGATTAGACTGAAAATCTCACTACACTTTTGCTAGTGACTGCAACATGAAGACTGTTTCATTGCTGGCAGCAGGTGAAGGGCAGACCGTCAGAAAGCCTCATCTACAAGGTGACTGGGGAGAAGAGCAGAAGGCATTAATAGTCTAATCTTTGTTAGCCTTGCAAACTTGTCTACCAGCACCATAGATGACAGTGAAGAGAAGACTCAAAACTGCCCTTGGAAAATAACAAATAAGAGATGTGTGTCAACTGAGAGGCTAGTTGTAAAGCAGCTATTCACCATTTAATACATTTTGCTTTACTATAATCTCTCATCTTCTATATCATTTTGACAACCCAGGATTCAAACCAATAGTTTTAAAATGTAAAAATAATTATGATTGTGAGAAAAGCAAAACTAAAACTTTATCAAACTACCTTCCTGCCAGATATGCATGTATTCCACTCATTATAAATTACCTTAATAGGTATTCTGGTTAATGTGGTTACATGTGGTTTTTAAAATATTAAAAACCACATGTAAGGATCTGTTAAATATCTGTAAATGTTAGTTGGTGGATGGTTGTCCATGTCAAGTAATAAAGTATAAACAGCGGTTTGTCACTGTAACAGGCAAATTAACATAGTTTTCAGCACCTACTAAATGGTCTATTGTAGCATATAACTTTGTTTTAGTTCAAACTCACTTTTTGGCTAATGTTGTGATAGTAGCCTGCACCAACACATTCTCACCGCGAAGTGATTTATATCCATGGACACAAATTTTTCATTTGCTTCAACACAACATAGTATGTGGCAGTATCTTCTGCACATTTGTAAAGCAGTCATGGCAGTTTGTAACATGGATGTTATAGCAACGTTGTAACAAGAGGCTTGAGTTTAAGTTCTGTTACGGTTCGTTTTTAATTAGATTTTTGTGTGTTCGTCTTTTCACTTGCTACTTGGGCTTAAGCAACTTAATTAGGTTTGGGTTCAAATACACTCGTTCAAATGCAAAATTGGTCTCCATGTATGCAAAGTTCTTAAATTACATTTTGTGACTACTTCACAAGACCCCATTAAACTGGTCAGTAAATATGGTTGTAGGTCAGTTCTGTGGTAATAAGCTAGCTTGGCTACCACCATCAGTATCCAGACTTTAGCCAGGTGAGGAGAGTCAAACGGGTTTGTTGGCAGTGAGTCTGTGACCTCTTTTGTGGGTCACTAGTTTTATAGTTTTACATACGCTGCTGCACATGCATGAATTTCTATAGTATACTAATGTGACCTGCTAGACGGCTTTATTGTAACTTCCTGCCTTTAAGGGCTGCACATTATTAATTTCTTCTTTGTGCTACAAATATTACATGCAGAAGAAACTTTAATTGTCCATACAATATCTAATTCTTCTAATAAAAATGTTCTGTGCGATGAAAGCAACATCCAGATTGATAGAACTCCTAATAAAAGTCAACTGAGATGACTGCAGATTGCAGTGACATGATGAGTCAGATTTTAATCGGATACTATGAAGGAGTTGAAAGGTCAGTGTGGTCAGCAGAATGGCCACAATACTCACAGACTGTTCTACATACTCTGTATCTGGGGAACAAGAGCATTTCCAACCTTTAAATATGACACATCCAGGGAAAAGCCTATGAGACAAGTGTGACCACTCTCATTTGTGTGCCTCCTCTAAATGTGATGACTACACACAACGACGCGGCACAATAGTAAGTGGCATAGCCAGGTCCAAATAATCAGCTGAATGAATGCATTTTTCAGACACCATTATTCGGATGTGGCGATGCGCGCACAACAAACGTACCCCACAACAAACGGAGGCATCTGGAGGAGGGGAAAAAAAGTTCCTTTCACTGAGCTGGCATGATAAGAGCGTCTGTATTTCCACTCCCTTTATCACTTCCCGTCCCAGACAATGGATTGAATTTCAAAAGCCAATAAACAAGGGAGATGTCCATTCTGCATGGCAGTTATCACAAGCCAGCGTCCCACTCTCATTTGCTCGCCCTCCCCCCTCCTTCTTTTCCTTCCCCTTTTTCTGAAATGAGTAGGAAAAGAGAGATGAAAATTAAAAGTGGGGAGGGAGAGCTGAGAGAGAAGAAAAGGAGCAGAGGAGATGAGACGCCTTCATGCTCTGGCTCTTCTTTCATTGGACTGATAAAGGAAAGCATCAAGGCCAGGGGTGGATGTGTTTTTTTCTGTTAACTGAATGAGGCTTTTGAGGGTGATAGTGAGGAGCCGCTCCCCTGAGAGATGTTTGGAGGAACGGGGAGTGGTGAGCCAACATAATAAATATTCTTATCTGTTATTGTCATTGTAATGGGACAGGGCAGAGGGAGGGAGGGATGCGACAGCGGATAGCTCTGTCGGTGCCAAGGGACCTGACTGTGTTGACATGCAGAGGAGAGAAAATCAAAGGAGAGACGGAAAGTGAGTGAGGAAGGAGAGAACAAAAAAGATTTTAAGCCAGAGGGAGTTTACGTGTAATTATTGAAGGGTCGTCCTGGTAGGGAAAGAGGGTATAAACAAGGAAATGTGACAGTGAGGCTTTTCTCCCGGAGCCTATTGCTTTACTGTATCACAAATTGCCAGGTGTTCTCAACAGGCGGGAGGAAGCATAGTTAAGTTCGAAGGCACGTCACAAATGGGCAATTATGTCGGCTTTCTCGTAGCATCACTTTGAGGAAACATCAGCTGCACGGCTGAAGTGTGTGAAGGCCAGAAACGGCGGCACACTGGCAATTACTGCGGCCAAATTTTGCACCAAAAACAGTTCATTAATACAATGTGTGGATTCCTTCAAGACTAAAATTAATAAGGGGCACTCGCACACACTTCAATTTGGGTGAACTGTAACATGCAAATTTATGCTGGTGACCATTTGCAAATTGTCTTGGCACTGCAGGTCGCTGAGTGAAATGAGATCCAGAGAGGAATATTAACTGTGTCACACTGTCCAGTTTTATAAAATTCTGCCCTGGTAGGCATAGCACAAATGCATAGCATTAATTAATTGGATCAACACCAGATCTCCCACAATTATGGTTAAAAGATGGTCATGTTAACACACAAAAGTGACGTTCTTATGGTTAGGAATATATGGCTTGGTAGTGGTAAGTCTAGGGGATTTTTGTTGTAATCGCAAGAGTCAGAAGAGTAGAAATGATTGTAGTCATGACAAACAGAAATAAATGAATAAATAAGCACTGGCTGTAGGAAACAGGAAGTTTGTTATAAGTCTAGCATTTTGTTGACCTGCAAACTTTGGGTTACTTCCTTCTTTTCTTCAAGTCATAATTACTACAATCTCATGAGGTGTCTTGTTGGGCAGGTCTTAAAACAAGTGATGGTGTTATTCTTCTTGGGAGGGTAATCTCGTGAGATGGGACAGAAATTTTGAAAAATGAGCACTGGATGTTTAAGCTGTGGGATCGTCCAGTGAACCAAGAGTACCAGTATTCTCTGGTTTCAAGTGAATTTATTATCTTCTGTGGCCCCGTCTGGGGTGAACGGGCCCTAAATGGTGTTGCCACACAGTGTTCAAATACTCTTGTGAAAAGCACAGCCCTCTAATAATATCACACCATGTAGACTCGAATGAACTTTGTACATCATCGAACACTCAAAAACTCCTGAGGAGGTTTACTCTAAGGAGAAATATAGTGGCGACTGTTGAGTCAGGGGGTCATACACTCAGCACGAATCCATCTAAAGATCTTGATGAATGCTGCCCAATTTCTCCTCTCTGGGAAAGGCCCGCCGATGGCCCCCTAATGGAGCGTCATTTTGCACACACGTCTCCTCCCCTTCATATATTATCATCCAATATATTGATTCATCATCTGTACACACCACGCTCCAGGACTGCGCTCTCTCTCCCCCGTTAAATGGTCAGCTGTGGACAGTTAAGGTGAGTTATCATGGTAGGGTTCCACCTATAGACTCAACACACTGTGGTCTCCAATGCCCAGTGGACAATTACAGTGTCCAGTGTGCAACAATGTATTTTCAGCTAAATGGACTTGCTGTAACATATCACTTTCGCCCTGGGACTTACATATACATTCTCTTAACAAGTTCTTGATGTATGTGATGTATATTCCATTTAAAGCACACCCTAACTCTCTACTTTATAGACAAGACGTCACAGGGAGCTTTTAAAACATGAAATAGCCTGTGTTCTTCAGGTCTCACAGCCTAATACACTGACACGTCTAAGCTTCTCTCAGGGACTGGCTTGCTTTCACTCGTTTTCCATAAAATCCCTGTACAGAAGCTAGTATGTATGTATGTATGCATGCGTGTGTGTGTGTGTTGTGAGGCAGAGAAAAAGCGTGGGTTCTTTGCTTTGGATGTGTTTTCATGCATGCATGTTGCTTGAAAATCTGGATTACAAATATCCACCAGTGTTAACGATTTTTCGGAAAAGCTTCCGAAAGAACAAACAGAAATTCATGCATTCACACGGGCATGGGCACGCAAGCAAACACGGCCACATAGTGCTCTCTGTCTTATTGTGATTTCCTTGTAGTTTAGGCAAGCTGGCTGCCAGGCACCATGCTCAGTCTGATCAATTATTTAAGCTACCTTGAGCTCTCTGGGTTTTCCCAGGATTTATTAGGTCCAGCTGCTGGAAGTCTGGCACAATGAAAAACATGATGCATGGAGAGCGAGGGAGACAAATACCACAGAGACTCGTCAGCCATGTGCCACTTAATGCCAAGCGGGGGATGTGCGAGGCGTAAGTTCTGATTTGTAAAGCAGCGTATGGGGTGATGTCTTTGCTTCTCAATGGACAGCGTGCTGAGGGAAAGTGTGGCGAGTTGAGTACCTGCTTCTGCTGTGTATGACAGTGCAAACGACAGCAGACTGTGTCTAAGATTAGTGCCTTTAAACTGGAAAACATGAGATATAGTGGAAAAGAACGCATGTGTGTGTTCCAAAAGTACACGTGTGCAGACGCTGCTTAGCATTTGTGTGCATGCGTAGTCGTGCACATGTTTTCTCCCACAACAGTGGCAGCCTGCAGCAGTAATGAACGGGGCCTAGGGATAGCTGAGAGAATGGGAGGTGGCAGATCATAAATAATCATTTATCCCACCGTTTCCCCTGCTCCGCTGCCTGACAGACCACTGGTTACAGGCAGGCAGCAGCCAGCAGCACGAGCGGAGACACAGCTGCACCAGCCAGGACGCATATGTGGCCTCGATGCTTGAGGGCAGATTTTCTTCACAGCAGGTCCATCTCACTGATACTCCGGCGAAATAAGCAAAATGTGAAACTATAAAATGGGGAAGATGAGTTGTAACCTGTGAAAAACACAGAGAAGATTTGCAAGGAAGAGCCCAGCAGACAGACCATCTGACATGAAAGGCTGCCATAAACTTTGAGCGGGGGTGAAGTAATGAAAAGGTAAATGAAAATCAAAAGCTGCCCTGTATTGTTCTGTGTGTTATTTATCCTAAAATCAATAGCCACCTCACCCATTAACTTTTAATGTGTACTTCCAATTGGAGCCTGAAATTAAACAGTGCTGGAGGAAATCAACAGCACATAATGGCAGAGCCCTGGGGGGAAATTCACTCATAAACACAGGATTGCCATTCCTGCAGAGGAGAGTATTGGCTGGTGAGCGGCAAATATTCATTCCGAACACAGTGGTGATAAACTGAAGATCTATGGAGCACTTAAGACCATTGTCAAAAAGCTTAGTGCTATTAGTCAAGCAACATGAAGCATTCACAATCGTTCACAATAGTGTAGGCTATTGAAGTGAGACAAGACTGATGGCTTGTGTATCACGGCAGAGTGATGCTGATAAAAGAAGATACTGTACTTTCTCAGTGCCCACAAGTCCCAGTGCTTCAAACTTTGTGTTGCGTTTTCATTTGACGAGAACTTACTTCTTGTGGAGAATTTTCCTACTTGTTCAAGGCTAGTTTTTTGGAACTTTTTCCTTTTTTTTTATGCCTCCGTCTCTCTAAGTCCCTTTCAGTCTGTCTGGCTCCACACAGGCACAATTGTGAGCTCTAACCAATACAAACCACCGTGACGGGCGCTCAGCTCTCAAAGAGCGACATTAATCAGAGCTCCAACACCTCGGCCCTCTCCAGCCAAGCAGAGTAAATCAGGAAGAAGTTGGACAGAGAAAAAAGAGGAAATGGCTTTGATTTAATTTATGGTTTCCGCTTTCATGTCGCCACATGCCTGACTAAGTGTCAAAGTGGCATTTATGATGTATGAAATTAAATTACGGAGAAAGACCACTGCACACAAAGCCGAACACACCTGCAATGTGTTCCCACCTCAGCTGCTCGACTGAAAAGGTGCTTCCTTTCCATCCTTTTGCCTTTTTCTTCACTGTCTATAGCACAGCGAGAAAGCACATCAAATCTTTGTTTGGCTTAGGATCAAACTAAAACCTTCAGGGCCTGCTTTTTATATTTTTCTATGGATTAACATTATGGTTGATATTTTTCAGTGGGTGGATGCAATACAAATTTGACCAAAATCATATAGAAAAGGAAAAGATGCGGTCAATCGTTGTATATTTTGAAAAAAAGACCCTTTTATTCAGCAGCTATCAAGGAGGCAATGAAAGCCATAGCCATCACAAAAGCTCCCACAGCTAAATCTCACATTTGTACAAATCTACCTCTCTCCTCTCTCCCTCCTCCACCCCCTCCTGTCTACAGCCAAACATAATGTTCCAATAGACGGAGGTATCATTTACTTATTACTGAGTCAGAAAGATAGGTTTGAATGTTATGAATATACAAACTGCTCGTCTTTTCCAGTGACCAGAGCAACCGTGGTCAGACAGGGAGCACGAGGTGGAGACCAGGACCTCTACAAAAATAATGATGTGATGCTTTATGAATCCCAACTGAGAAATACTCTTTATGTGCGCTCTTTCCAGGTGGTTCAGAGCAGAGGGTGGGATACAGTTCAATGCCACTACAGCTGGTAAATACCAAGCGGTAACCCCCGGGGCTGAAAAATGAAGCCAGTGCACAACTGCCCAAAGTTCATCAAATGGCCACTTGAGGCTGGCTCTAAAAGCAAGTCAGTCCTCGTAGACTCCATTGTTAAAACGTACAAATTTACAGCAAAAATGGGCACCAGTTGCTAGTCTAGATGTCACCCATCCACCTCTGCTCCTCTCATGTTCATTCTTAGTACATCAGCTGCAAAGGTTTGCAAGGACAAGGTTTGAAGGCTGTTGTCACTAAAAGATAAACTATAACACAGACCAATTTTGACTATTAAAGACATGATATTACATAAACTGCTATAAGTCTCATAACGCAAGGCTAATTTGTTAACGTAGCTTAGACCTCCCACCTGGAGAAGTTTACCTCTGAACTGGCAGTACCAGGCCAGAAACAATTTCACTGCACTGTGAGTTTTCAAGCCCTTCTTGTGGCTCAGGGGTAGGCTGCCAGTCATGGCGGTCCAACTATTGTTGGATAGATTCCGTCCAATTCGGTTTTATTTAAATTGCGTCAATAACAATGCAGATTGTCTTTGGATGCTTTACAACATGCGACCTGAAACCACCAGAGCAAGAAAACACAAAAAGCCTTGAGCAGAATCCAGCTCATGTGGGGGGACCCATCTGCCTAAGGCTGGCCAGGGACAGAAAAAGAGAGAGAAGAGAGCGGATGGGAGGAACGAGGTGAAGATATATCTGTCATGGATGCATACTAAAGCGTAAATGTAGAATCTGATCGTGATACAAATACATGACTTAGCTGATGATGTTGCATGAGAGACAGATAATGAATTGAAACAAGAGAACAGGGGCATAAATCTGTTAGTGACAATAGTAGTTCTATCACAGGTCAGACTGCTGGTGTAATGACTGAATATAGGAGGTATCATAAGCAGGTCGGAGAATGATGCATTCAGGTAGGAGTGATGACTGCATGCCACGAAGACTAGGCAGGTTGATGAGACCAGGGTACGCAGGTCAGACACCCACAGCCGTTTTGTCTTCAGATATTCAAGTGACTGCTAATGACTTTTCATACAGCACCGTCATCAATAAAAAGTTTGAGCATGGCCTTTGTCTGGTTTATGACCAGATATCTGAAAAACTATACAGATATATGATCATTTGCAGCTGTGGTGCTCCATCTGTGTGTAAACGGGATGTGTTAAGGCACAGTATCGGGCTTTTAGTCGGCCTGTGTTTCATTCTCTGTGACTACATTGGCTTTATAGAAATTATGAAAGCGTCACCCAACAAAGTTTCTCAGTGTTGTTGAATATTAAAGCTGCCCTCAACTGGCACCCGTGAGCTCGTGGCTACAACCTGGAAAATCGTGAAAACAAAATGCTTGGCTTTCAAGGAGTGACATCAGCTATAATTCGTGCTAGGAGACTGTTGACCGGGTAATGTAATGCAGGAAATACAAAAGCATAATTTTACGGATGACCACGTTGAGAATAACATTTTCCATATGAACCCAAACTTTATTGAACATTTCCACATTCAAGTTTGTGAACAAACATGAGCCCAATTGAAGGCAGCAGTAGCAGCAGTAACAGCAGACGAAAGCTTATGTAACACCTGTTGCGGTTATTATTATAAAATACTCAGATATTCTTAATTTTATTTTACTCAAAAGAGAAGTAAGGTGAGCTTTATGCAGCTCTGAAACATGGGTCATGCACTTTATTTTTAGTTTGTGACATTGATTATGTTTTACCGTGCCATCAGGTATGAGTAACTGAACTTCAAATTAAGACAGCTTGACCTAGGATTTTAGATATCATGCAGTACGCTGCTGTGATCAGAGACGTTAATCTTCGGCTAAAATTCTTCCTGGCCCTTCCAGCCTGAATAACGAGGCTTCGTCTAATCCCCCACCTGCTAATGCTACCCCCTCGTTTCGTCTGCGCTTGGACTCTTCCCACTCCAACTTACCTTCCTTAATCTTGTGTCGCCTTCTTCTCACAGGCAGCGGCCTCCTTTTTTTTCACAGGGGTGAAAATGTGCTGAGTAACTCCCACCGCCACCCCCTCCTACTCCTTCATCTTCACCCCCGCCCCTCACACACACACACACACACACACACACACACACACACACACTGGGCACCTACAGAAAGTGATGGGAGGAAGAAGGGAGGAGAAGGTGAAGGGGGGTTGCTGGTGCTGCTGACGTTACGCGGCTCACAGGACTTGCCCGTAAATGAACTCATTTTTCATCCTGCCTCTCTCCCTCCTCCCCCTCCTGTTAATGACTGGCACTTTCCTCATACGGAGCACCGGCCCTCTGAAGAGCCTGGCGAGTGACAGAGCACCATTCATCTCCTCGTGACGGAGGACGGGGGGGGGAGGTTGGGTAGGATGAGAGCGGGAGGTAGGGCTGGCAGACAGACACGCGGACAGATGCAGGGGAAAAAAGAGACGAAGACAGGTTGCAAGCAAGGCTAGATTAAGGAACACTTCTAACAGTCGGAGCAGGTAGCAGATAAAAGACTGTAGGAGAGAGAAACTGGCCCACAGATGGGACAGACACATGTTCTTCTTCCCTTTCTGATGTGCCAACTCAAATGCCAGATGAACCATCGAGTAAATAGATAATCAGCATATTTTAATAGATTATTTTTCTTTCTTTTTTTACTGCTTTCTATCTTTGATAAATACATTAGACGTTCAAACTTTACCAGTCTAATGAAAACTTAAATATTCGCCGTACTGAACTCTTATGAGAAGAATCCTCTGGAGCACAGGAGGGGATGGAGTTGATGATTACAGGAAGAGCAATGGCAGGTTGTCTGGAGTGGATACGATGCTGCTGTCGGGTAAAAACCCTTTCTCCGCAATGTCAAGCTGAGAAACCTTGCTGCTTCAGCCCGTATCGTAACCACTCAGAGGAAAGGAAGTAACTTTATATCTGAATATATGACATACTAAAATCTTCTCTGCTTTAGGTTTGAAAGATGGTGGGTGAAAGTCAGAAGCTTTGTCTTGCCGTGCATAGCAGATGTAGTCGGCTACAGTTGATGAGACAGGATCCTCTTTTTTATTTTTGTTAGATACATATATTTTGCGCTTTACGACAGATAAATGATCTGCGTCAAATCTTTAATCATAAGCAGATACACATTGTATACTCACTAAGCTTTTCTGCAGTGAATACTAATGATGGCTCCATCCATCTTTTATATCCTTATCAATCTCCCATGTATTATGCATCACCTAGTATCACGTTTGTATCACGTATATGGGCTTCATGTACAGATGCACATATAAATGTATCTGATTGCTTCTGCTGCTCTTGTCTCCTCCCTCCTCTTCTGTTCCACATCTCAGCCGGCCTCAATATGCCTGCCTGCCTGCATATGAGCTGCTCAAGGTTTCTTCCTGTTGCCTCAGTGCTTGAGCTGGCGGTTCCACACTCTGGGTTCTGTAAACCATCTTGAGAGAATTTAGATTGTATTTGATACTATATTAAGTAACTAATCACAGTGTCGACTCATTGTCAGGAGAAAAGGCTGAATCGTGAGTCTTCAGTCCACACCTTACAGTGTGAGCAGTTACAGTATCAACTCTTGAAATGTTGTCTTTGTGTCGTACATTATGGGAAATTACCTTAATTTACATTGCGATTTAAATCACAACCCATTCTTCCTCCTGATCAACATCTATTTTCTCTCAAGCACCATCTAAAAACCTGTGTTAATTGTTTGTTTCATGCAGTCTAAAAACAAC
Organism: Chelon labrosus; assembly: GCF_963514085.1. Lineage (NCBI taxonomy): Eukaryota > Metazoa > Chordata > Actinopteri > Mugiliformes > Mugilidae > Chelon > Chelon labrosus. The sequence continues at coordinate 27,765,452 of NC_140340.1, forward strand.
TCTGTTACTGCTATCACTCCATCTTTGACGTTGCACGCGTGTTAATTTTCCAATGAGATGTGAACACACCATAAAGGAACATTGCAACCATTGTGGTGGCCTAGTGTCCCTTTCTTACTTTTAAAAGTGTCTGTGCTGCTGATTTGCACTAAAACCTTGTTTACCTCTATATAATCTTTCCAGTCAAATAAAAAGATTTCAAGTAAAAACTGATTAATTTGAAAGCGGTGAAACCCTCTTAAAGGGGCTCTGTGGAGTGTTCTTGTAAACAAACACAGTTGTGTTTGCATTCAGTGTTCCTCATTCATAGCACACTGTGCGTTATCGTGAAGCCTAACAAGCACTGAATGTGTTTTCACTCTTCATAAAACCTTTGCAAAGTTGATTTTGTAAATATTTGCAGCTTTAATTTGTTGACATCCACAGCTTGCAGTCTCCTGGTTTCCTGTAACTGTCAATAATCAATAATATAAGATATAAGTTATATAATATAGGTTATATTAACCATATATAGTAACATAATTTATTGTATAAACTGCCAAATACTGGGAGCTCCTTTTTATAAAGAATTTGAGAAATTAGTCTTACATTGGCCCCGAGTCTGTACCTCAAATATCAAATTACCATAAGTGCTTGGAAGAATTCTGTCTTTGGTGGACTAGAAAATCATCCTGAGCTCTTGATTAAGAGCACTGTGGAGATCAAATACACCCTCTCATTACATATAATTAAATAAAGTATAAATATGCATGAGTCAGTGATGAGCATCTTCATCTCTTGATCGCTTTTAGGGGTCGACCTTTTGCTCTTTTGCAGACTCTGGAACGTTTTGTCAAGGCAGGTGCGCTCCAAAATAGAACAACAGTGATTAAAAATTCAAGCATGCGGTGGAGAAAAACACGCCCCACTGTTCAACACAAATCTAATTGCACTGCCTGTTTCCTCTACTATCATATTACCTGTTGGTGGGATGACGGATCGCTGGGCCTAAACAATGCTATTAGGATTCGGTGCCAGTGACTCAGATCCCAGGTTCAGTTTTGCGAGTAAACAACATTATCGGGATACTGGAGAGCGTGATTAATTATGATTACACAATTATGATTATAAAAGAGGTAATGCTATATGAATGCCTCAGAGAACTTGGGGTGCCTTGAATTCATGATGGTGAAAAGGAAAAGCGCCGCCGCCTTTTTAATGAATTCTGTCAAGGGGCCTTTAAATGAATTTGAGATCAGTGCTTTTTCTTACACTTGATAGAAGTGGAAGATGGATATGTAGATGAAAATACCGCAGTAACAATCACCAGTAACACAAAAAAACAATGTGTAATGTGTTTTTTAAGCTATAATGTTGTAGAAGGAATATATGGAACTTCGAGAAATGAAAATACAATGAAACAACCAAAAAATGTTCCTACAGCCACATCTGAAAAGAAGATGACTCAGGCATAACATTATGACCACCTTCCTAATATTGTGTAGTTCTCCCTTATGCCTCCAAAACAGATCTGGCTAATCAAAGAACGGACATGGGCCTTCTGAGGGTGTCCTGTGGTGTCAGAACAGAATGTTGTTAGTGGGGGCCTTTGGGTCCTATGGGTTGAGGGGAGGGGCCTCTATGGATCATCCCACAGATACTTGACCAGTTTGGGATCTAGTGAATTTGGAGGCCAGGTCAACACCTTGTGCTGTTTGTTGAGTTGTTCCTAAACCGTTTTTGTGTGTGTGTCTGTGTCAGGCTGCATCCTGCTGGGGATGGCTGCTGCCATCAAGGAGTGTCATTGCTATGGGGTGGGGGTGTCTGGTCTGGTCTAGGTGGGTGGTACATGTCTAAGTAACATCCACATGAATGGCAGGTCCAAAAGTTCCCCACCAGAACATTGAATTGTCACAAGATGGTCAATGTTATTTACTTCTCCTGTCAGTGGTCATAATGCTGTGGCTGATCGGTGTACGTATGTGTAAGTATTGTTCATAGGATAGGAAGGAAGACGCCAAACCTTTGAATGCACACCAACTACTTTGAGTATATCAACGTTTCTCTGTATTTGTGCACATGCTGTGAAAAGCAGTTTGTTTTTAGATTTCTTTTTTTTTCCTGCTGAGCGTGGCAGATGGAGTCAGGCTCAAAGTGACACGGCTATAAAGCAACACCTGGTGGAGATGGGCTGGTCACCGCTACATCTGTGGCCATCAGGAGAGTAAGAGTGTGTATATATATATATATGGGTATACACGCGCGCGTGTGTGTGTGCGCGTGAGAGAGTGTGAGTGTGTGTCCTACGGCCAGCAGAAGTGTTGGCACGCCGTGACCAGTGTGGATGACGGTGCCAGGCTGAATTCTCTGTGAGATGCGCCAGAAAAGCAGCAAAAACATATCAGCTAGAAGATGCAAAAGAGGAAAAAATAGGTAGCTGTCAAGATGTGGAAGTTAAGAAGAAGTTTCTGGTGGTGCCCCCTGAAGATTCAGTCACATTATATGAACAGTGAGTACATTTATTAAAGTCAGTTAACGAAATTAAGTATTCACAATGTTCACGTGTAGTTTTTCTTCCTGTTATACTTAAAAGTGAACTAGGGCAGACTTATTCACGTCATCTTCTCTGCTGTTGGTTCGAGATAGACAAAACTACTGCATTTCAGTATGAAGAAATGACCAATTTGCTTTTGTTTAGTGTGCATTAATCTTTCATGTTACCTCTAGTTGAAACAGCACAGAATTGATTTCATATTAATACAAAATGTGTGTACAGTGGAGATGGCAAGAAAGCGAAAAAGGACAGATTTGTTAATGACCACACAAGACGGGTGTGTTGTTTAAATATTAGCAGCAAGAGTGGCAAGTGACGACAGTGCTAACACAACAACAATGCAACAAATGTAACTGCTGCTACTAACTCACCAGAACCATCTCCCTTGAAAAGATGGTGGTAAACCAACATGGATGAGAATAGCACGTAACAGTGTGTAGAGCACATACCAAACCACAGCAGCTCCTCTGCTCTGCGTAGAGCTGATGATAACCCGATGACTTCGTAATGTAAAGCTTTTAACATGCTGCTGGATACCAGTCGAATGTATGCACTCTCTTGCCAAAACATTAAGAACATTAAAGAAATGCTTTTCTGTAGTGCACCTAATGAACTGTAAGTGAGTGTATGTGTACTTCTGGTGCACCTACAGTAATGATGTGTGGGGGAAATATGAGTGAACTGAGATTCCAGGAGAGAGAGAGATGCAGGAAAATTGATGCCTGTTTTATCATATATCATGTGTAATAGATCATTTATATTGTTAAGAATAGATCATGGGTGTTCCTTCTTGCCAGACTCACTTGCAGCATGTGGAGAAAATAGGCCAGACGCCCGAACAATTGCTGCAGATCACAAGCCGCAGCACATCCTGTCTAGACAACTCAATTCTTTAACATGGACGTAGGAAGGAAGCAGGTGGCGCCTTGTGGTGCTTTAAACCCTGTCTGCACCCTGTAGCCTGTCTAAGATGCTACGCTTTATCCCTACTTCCTTTCATTTCTAAAATACCCCTGCACGCTCATGAACAATCTCACGTAAACCGTGCATCAAGACATAAGACTTGATGAGGAAAGTTCCTGCACTTTGCATGAGACTCTGACTTCCTCTGCCCCGTCTCCCACTGAGTGCGTCCCTACCTTCTTCCACCTTACTCCACAGTTAGCCATTCGGAGCCCTTTCTTGTCCCAGCAGCCCACAGCCCAGCCAGTCAGAAGTCATTACACCCGCTATTAACTCCTGCTCAGCTTCATTAGGCATGCAAATTGAGGAGGGACAAAGACCTGAAAAACTTTACTCTGTCTCACACCCTCCTCCTCCTCCTCCACCACCACTCTCTTTTCTTTCCCTCTCTTCCTCGCTGCTGCCAAACTCCCACCTGTGTTCAATTAAGCCTGGATCTGTACTGAATAGCGTCAAGTGGGAATTTGTGTCTCAGAGTAGAATTGCAAAAATATCTGACAACTGCAGGTTCAGTATCATGACCTTAAGGAAAATAACAAAATCTTCCTGGATTTCTTCTACATTGCCGTCACAACAAGATGCTTCATTAGTTAATAACAAACACACTGGCATTCTCTCGCTACACAGCGTTACTACACTGATTTAAAGCTTCCTCCGTGTGTTATTACCATTATTAATAATTGGAAAGGGCAGGTGACACTTTTTATTTCAAACGGAGGACACTACAAAAAAAACCTTTGACATATTCATGAAGATACCTGTGTTAATCCAAACTGTGCTGATGAAATTTACGTGGTTTATTATGTGCGATCACGCGAGCCCGAAGATGAACACGGAGATCTGTGGTTTATTAATGTACTGGCTTGTCATAATTGTATGGGGAGGAGGTTTCTCTTTTCACTCCATGACCTCCATTCCTCTTTAGTAACCCTCTTTTTGTCCCTGCTGTCTAAAGCCACCAACATCAGAGGCAAGGCCAACATGGGTCAGGGCCAATCCCTTGCTCTGACGGAGCATAAATGTATTACCAGCGGGCTGAATTACCAAGGGATAACACGGTGTGTCGCGCTGTGCCACTGTGCATCACACAACAGGTTCAAACAGGTGGAAAATGTATTCAGAGGACTGGAATAAAATCAACCTCTGTCAGTTTGTACGAGAAACACGCCTTTAACTTAAACAGGCTTTTAACTGTATGTCGTACTGTGAGGCAAACTTTGAGCAGTAGGTGGAAGATTAGAGCTAAAGGTTACGATTAATCTCAGGTTCCAAATAATGACTTATTTATTCAAGGAGAGATAATAAGGTCAAAACAATTGTGGAGACTGCTGCTGTGTTATTATACAAAATCACCTATGTTAATATCTTTGTGCATTAAGACTAAAGGATAATGTAATCATACCAAAAGCCGGTCCATTTGTGATCTGTGTAGAAGGATTACAAGTTATGGCTGCTAAGCACTCAGGGGCCTTTTGGCACTTTAGATCAGGTATTCTGTAGTAAACAGTGCCTTCCGCTGATTCATATGAGAACTACACTGATGTGACTGTAATTTAAAACAGAAGTAACTCCAAGTAACAGTTACTGAGAATATCATTGTTAGGTGAAGTCCTGTTTTCCTACATATTTAATTTGCTAACCTATAACCCTTATGAATCATGTTCTTATTGTAGACCACATGTGAATAAATTAATCCCGGGAAATAAACTCAAGTTTTTGCATAATTTCCTATATTAATTCTGTAAGTATCATATTTTTATGCGTAAAGTTTTAGATCGTCTTTCAATCAGGTCCACAGTGATAAAGCATGTCTCAGTGAAAATCTTGCCAGTGCTAAATGGCGCCGGGATGCGGATGGCCCGGAGGCCAAGGGCCAGCCGGAGGACAGGTGGCAAGCTAATCATGTGGAAAATGAGTGCCTGGAAGGCAAGTGTGTGGGTGGGAATGGGGGCTGATGAGGGGTGTCCACCTTGTGCTCACAGGTCCTGGCCCGACTGGGAACAAGACCAGCCCCGTGGTCCTCCGTTATGTCTGCCAGCTAGCCCCCTTTCCACCCTACATCCCCACATCTATATTATCCACCTGGGGTCCCTCACACCTTCTCCTGAAGTCCAACCTGTTGATCCGCCAGCAATTTCTTATCCTCATTTAACAAATCGACAAGACGCTAACTCATCAAGTCGTTAAAGTGAAGAAGATGTGGGATGTTTTCACCAACTTTTCTGGTCAAACAGAGACCTAATATAGAACTTACCATATGTTCATTATACAGAATGAATCAACAAGTCATTATACAAACCACTGACACTAACCCCTCATAATTCAGCTAACTGATTCTAAGCTGTTTTTGGTTAGAGGTATGTCACTGTCCTGTAGAGACATCTTGTGCTATCAATGACATTAAAGTAATGTAATGTAGCTTTAGTTAGACTGCAGCCACATCTACATTTACATTTTTGATGGCCACTGTAGACATTAGCGATATTGAAAGCCTATATAAATGACAACACTTATCAGTAGCACTAGTAGAATGGACTGCAATGCAGTAGAGCAGGTAGTATTACTGCTATCACTGAGAATCAATACTATACCATGACTAGTGTAGGCTCAGTCATTATTTTACCACAATCTCAGTCATATTTCTACAGTTCCATCCCAGTGGACACTCAGATCATATTTCAAAGTGTCTTTGAAAAACAAATAGTCTGCTGGCACTTTGGGCGTAGGCTTCCACTTCTCGTGCTTCCGAGTTAGAAAGCTGCATCATCACTGTCACCATCTTTACCACAGCAACCCATGCAGGTGGATGACGTCTGGACACACAAATCCAATCTGATCTGATCTGAGAAGCAAATCAGATTGGCCTGCAGTCTGATCAAAGCCTTTAAGCCACTGGTTGAGATATGTGGATGAGTCATGGGTGAAAAGAAGGAACCTTCCAGAGGGCGGGTTTCACAAAACGCATCAGCTCAGGGGATGATAACATCAATTTTACAACGGAGACCATGTCAAACAACAAATAGGCATTCCTAGATTGCGTCTCACTGAAAAAGGGGGAGTCTTGAAATTGACTACCTGCACCAGTACCTTCTGTTTGATTCCCACCATTCACTTGATAAATTAGGTGCACTTCAAACCTTGCAACACCAAGCAGAAATACGCTTTGACTCAAACAGCCCTCACATGACACGTACCCTCAACAACACTCATATGACACCACAGTGTTAATGAAGCACAGGGCTTCTAATTGCTTACCTGGGACTCTTTGATTAGTCATCAAAGATTAATCATGAGAGGAATCCAGGTTAATTCAGCTCAGGCTTTTTCCCTCTTGCTTATAATTTTATAGCAGGGAAGTCGTGCGTTTGCTCCATCTTTTGATGAATTCTGGTACGTCTGAAAAATGTATCCACCAAATTTTTTTTAATTATTACCGCTAATGAGCCCTAGAGACCGTGTCTGAACTTTGGTAATTATGTGATTTGGTAAAAGTTTAGCCGTAAATTGAAAGAGGCATATCTTTCAAACTGATAAATACTCTTGATGATCAGTACTTTGCAAAGTGGCACAATCAGTCATGTTGGCACTGGTCTGTTCATCACTACCTCCGAGCTCATGAAAGTCATTTAGACATAAATCTCCCATCGGATGAAAGGTATGAGGTAGGGTCTTGTGATGAATGGCAAGAACAAAAGTAAACATAGGAACATTTACAAGTCCGCAGGGCGGGAAGACCATTTTTTCTTGCAATTTTAATATTTTGCTAAAAAATTTCGGTCTACACCAACTCCTGAAGGAAGTCCTCATTAGTCTCTTTGGCTAAATGCTCCATTATATATGTTGAAATAGCCTGGAAAGCAGCCAGAACTTTCCCCGACTGCAAATCTTTGGAGGGTGATGTTGGAGTGGAATGGAGTTACTCCATTAGGAGTTGATTATGCCCTGGCAAAGGTCTGCCAGGCCAATCAAATCCTATGGGCAAGATTTATGTGGTGATGGGCAGAAGAGGAACAATGACGTAGTCATACACATCATCTGAGCGCTGGACTGCATTCTGGACTGTATTTAGTTAGATGTGTACTTTGAATTGGTATAGTTCTTGGGCAGCAATTGATGACCATTCATAAGTCCACAGGAATACAAGTACACACAAGAACGCATATAGAGAAAGGCCCTTTGTCTGTTTCTTATTAAGTGCTGTATTTTCTCCTGGTTAATTAGACCTATGACAGTGAGCCAAAACGGTAAAGTTGTGATCAGCAAAACCAAAACAAGAACAAAAAACACACTATAGAGCTGTTACCAACTGGGATAATCACCAATGGCATGAGCCAAACATATGCAAAAGTACAAATTATACAATGGATGTGTCAAGTAGGGGTAGCGGGATAAGGAGGTTAGGGCCCAAATGCGTAGGAGGCTGATGCAGGAGTAGGCGAAAAAAAGGTATTTAATGAAAAAAGACAAAACTGAGAAAAACTAAAAGCGCTGCTGATGAGGCAGGACATCCAAAAACAAAACACTATGACTACATGAACAACACATGGAAAAACTATGGCATGGACAGACATGAACTAGGCATAGAAACAGTATGACACAACAAGGAACAAAGGGGAAGGCAGGGCTATATATACACTCGAGGAGCAGAGGGGTGACGAGACACAGGTGAAACAAATCACCACAATCAACACAAGGAGAAACCAATAACGTAATCAGAAGGGAAAACACAGGAATAACACATAACAGGAAATCAAGAATTAACTAAATAAAACAGGAAACAAAAAACAGAAAAACTAAACATTAAAACATGACTGTAAAAATCCAAGAAGAAACAAAATACCATAAACTGAAACCCAAGAAACTAATCAAACCATGATCGAAGAAAACCATGACAGGATGACTATGGATGAAATTGCCTTACAATTTCAGTACTTTCCACTCCAAAGTGTGGGGACATTGAAACATGGAAAATAACTAAATGGACATAAATGCAAGAGTCTGCATTGGTTTAATTTAGAATTCATCTAATATGGTATTTGTATGCTGTACAGGGTAAAATGATGATCGTGGCGATGATAACTAAACATTTTAGTTAACTCTCCTTAGTCCTAACCAATTCGAAGACAAATGTAGATGGACAAACAAGCGCAGACAAAACTATATAATTTTACCCACCATCCTTTCAAAACTATCTTAATGTCAACCATAAAGAATGTATTTCAGTTGTGTAAGCATACAGAAAGCAAGAAAGTGTCACAAAGAGTCGTGATGCTACAGCCAAAAAAACAAAAAGAAAAGCCAGAAAACTTGGACAGCAGAGGTCCACAACAATGTCTGTCTCCTGGGCTGCCCGTTCTTTGAGAAAATAGGAAGGGCTGCAGGGAGAGAAAAACAGGTCAATATCACAGTGTTTTTCAGGAAGGAATATTGCTGTATGTGTGTTTGAATAACATCCTGAGGGGAATTATTGATCAGCACTACAGCATGAAAGAGAAAGTCCCCTAAATGGCTTCAAATTGTTCCTAAATTGCTGTCAGATTAACACCTTTCACATTAGGGGAGAGTCTTGGATAAAACTGAGTGTGCTGCATTTGCGACTGTTTTTAATATTTGCTTTAATGTGCGTGCGAGTAGCAAAAATTCACAGTGAAATCAAATATTCTTCTGAGGCTAAATCGTCTGCCACGGTCCCTTTACACCTCAACTGAGAAATACATCACTCTAATCTTAAATATTTCAGCTCCTTATTCATTTTAGCTTTTTTGTCCTGTTGGTGAGAAGATTAGCTTTGTTGCTATCATTTTTGATCAATACAACTCTGCCGTTCACAATCGCTGCTGTGATCGGTGACAACGGCAGCCTATCTCATCTGCTCCCCACAGGAAATAATAACACGCTGGTGATGACAAGAATCGCAATTTAGAAGTAGCTTCACAACCTCCTCTTCTCCTCCTCCTCCTCTTCCTCCCAAGCAGAGGAAAATTAAATCCTGTAACTCAGGGGTTCTTTTTCAGTGCAGAACCCCAAATTAGAAATTTAGTCTCTCTTCCTACGATACAGACTCATTAATATTTATTGGTACTTTTACTTTGTGGGGAACGCACTAAAAGTGGAGCTGTGACCCACTTCGGGCCCGATCCGCAGAATACAGATTATGCTCAATTTCAGATGCAATAAAATATCCTGCTATTTAGAATAAGAAGACACAGATAAAGTTGAACGATGTTTAACTTCAGTGGACATGGCAAATGTAATATGAGAGCTCAGAGAAATGCAGGGAAAAAGAGGCTGATAAACAGAAGGGACAGACATGATATCAGCCTCGCCAGAAAAACGGAATCAACTCTTCTGTCCCTATCCATATGTTACTAAGGTGATGTTCCATGACATCCATCCTGACTCAGAAACCTGCCAGCCGGAGGTTCTTACACTGTTCTCCTGCATGTCCATCTGGACCGCTGCTACCAGTGGCAGCTGGAAGACAGGACAGGATGAAGAGGTAAAAGTAAAGGCTGCCAAATCTGAAAAGAACAGCCTGTACTGGCTCAATATGTTTCCCTTTCAGAGTTCACTATCGCTGATATCATGTGAGGATCTGCGTGGTTGGCATGACGCATGTAAAGCGTTCTTTCTCGTACAATAAGGTTTAAGGGCACATTCATTCATCCCAGCTTGTAGAGAGTGGTTGGCTGTGCTCTAAGAAGCTCCCCGTCGGTTAAAGATAGATCAGCAGGCAAGACAGGGAGGGAAAATAACGCAGGAAACAGGGGAAGAAAGAGAAAAGCCGCTTTGTCCCTGTCGCCCTATTAATTTGAGGAGAACTCGGAAATGCCAGCAGGATTAAATGTGTTACTCCAACGGCTTTTTTTCCCCCTACTTCTTATTCTTTTTCTCTTCGCAAGTTCAAATTAAGGGATGGGGTGGATGTGGGGGCAGGGGGGGCGTACACGGAGGAGGTGGAAAAAGAGAAGAAAGGTGTTAATTGCTTGCCAATCGATAATTCTATAATTACTTTGTGACAAATGGCTGGCTTGCAGTGCTAGGGTAAGGTGGATGGGGTGGGGTGGAGGGTGGTCAGTGGGTGTGGATGTTAAAAGGGATTGGCCCTGATCAGGAACGGAAATATTTGCTTTTGTGCCTACAAGCCTGGCTGCCCTAGGGATTTGTGACAGGGAATTTATGTCAGGTTTAAACGCGGTGCTGAACCTGCCCGGGGTGTGCCAAGGAGGGAGGAGAGTGTACACACATGCATGTAATGACACTCATGCTACACAAAGGAGTTTTTCGCCTCAGCATAGTTTGGCTGATATTTCTCCTCAGGTTGAGTGAGTTACTAAATCCCTTTATCCTACAGTACACGAGACAATAGCCACGCGGAGTGTGAAAGCATATTAAAGATAGGCTGGCAGATTATCATTTTTGCACCATTAAATTGTCAGACCGATTCAAGAGAAGACAGGGCTGTAAGAGGAAACCTGGAGCGAGCGGCTTGAATTTGGCTGGAAGACTTTGAGTCTACTACTGCCTGTCACAGTTCACTATCCTCCAATCACAGTTTCATTATGCCAGCCAAGCGTGAAGTGATGGGAGTCTCTTCTAGCCGTAGGGGGAGCTTTAGGCAGACAGCAGGTGGGCTATCTGGAGGCCTGTACAGGTCAGGGCACTATGACACCTGGTGTCCCCTAGATGCTACGGCCACGTGGGGGAGGGTCAGAGGGGCCAACGGGAGATTGATGGCCCACCTTCATTCATGTCAAATCACCTGTCAGCACGCCCCTGGCACTGAATCCATTTTGTTCCAAGCCACCATTAACCTTGGACCACTTGGATTCATTCCTCCTCTCCATGGACCAGGCCTCAGCAACCTTTGTCTACTATAGCCGCCAAACTAGTTACTGGCCTCAACTTTTATCATGTTCACCGTGCCTTTATCATCGTGGCTGACTTTTAAACAGTAAACAAGCAAATGGTTGACGCTGAGCTGTGCCTTCGCTAGGGCACACAAAAACAAGACCTTATTGATGGTCAGTATTTGGAGAGTTATTGATCAGATCTGTCTCGTTCGAATTTATACAGCCCACTTTTGGTTAAATGTACTGTATTGTCAGTGTGACATCCTGCTGCAGGATTTGATATTGTATGTGTGATCCATCTATATATGAAGCATGGTTATGAGCAGATGTTTGATCATTTCACAGGCCTATAAAAGGGCGATTGGGCTGCCAGTGGCCGCTGTAATATTGATTGATGGTGGGCAGGTGGGGGCCACGGTGCTGCCCTCAGACAGCCTCTGTTTATTTATACAGTCTGCCGTCTGCCCACCTTACCCACCACAGGGCTGCATTCACTGAATTTACAGTCGTCAGGAGGGGGGAAATATGCTAATGATGCTGCGTAGCCCCGAGGAGAAACAAAAACATTTTCAATACAAACTTTCCACAACTAGTATTAGTTATCAGGCTGCAGATCTGGTGCGTGTTCAACACCACCCGCATGGTGCGTACTGTAACTCAGCTCTCCACAGTACCAGTCCATTATTTGCTACGCTGCTCCCTGGGGCATACATAAATTGGATCTGATAATGAGAGGCAGTAATGATGGTCTTTGCATATTTGCTCTTGATTTTCAATTATGTATTGCTGATATTATTGTTGCAAATGCTATGCCGTGCGGTATTACTTTAGAAATGGATTCGGCATTATATGGAACACGGAAATAAAGTGTTGTTTTGAGGCACAGTTTTATTTTGCCCAACCTTTCAACCCATATTCAAAACAGGAATCTGTGTGACCACTGCATCTATTTGTGTAGTCTGCTTCTGTGGCTTTCCTTGATCAGATGCTGACATTTTCTGCAAATGAAAAAAAAAAAAAACATAATGCACTGCAAAAATATATCAGCTATTTCTGTGACACAGACAGAGACAGATTAAATGAGAGAGGGGGAGGCAGTCCTCTCCACGCCATTAAGGATGCTGAATAGTGAAGCCGTGTTCCATTCCAATTTTCTAAGCTTTGAAGCAGACAGTGGTTGGATGTGGGCGGCCTCTCAGAGCGTGTCTTGTGTTCCACTGAGCACACAGTAGCTTAGGGATCAGCCTATGTCCCTGACAGGAATGTGTGCCACTGAGTGTTGGCCTGTCCACTGAACAGAGCTGCGAGCCTCAGATCAGTGGCATTGGCTGGCCTACGGGTTGTTCTTTATGGCTGTGTCGCTGAGTGGCTGGCTCTCTGCTGTGCACACGGCAGCCCTCCAGATGGATGCTGGGACAGCGGAGGCCACAGGGCTGAAAATCCCATCAAGCAGCAGTTCCAGGCCCTTGCACTGAGAAGATGAAGCGCACCGGCACGCCAGGGGACACGGGCCAAACCCTTCTGCACCTCCATCACCCTCCCAACCCCGGTCCCTTCATGCCCCTCTTTCCTTCCTCCCTTCATCCCCTTCTTCCTCTTTTTTCTTCGTTTTACAGGGGAAGACTGCATGCCCAACCAGCCAGAATATGGAGTGTGGCCCTCAGGGTCTGTGGCCCTCGCTTGTTAAATAAAGGAGCTGACTGGCTGATTGATAGACCCTCAGCAGTCCCTGCACCTCACATGTTTCCCAGTTCGCTGCCTCATATACGAATCCTTTGTTGGCCAGGCCTGCGTTAGCGTTTGTTAAATGCGGTGTTTGATGGATGGCACCAATTTTCCTCCAAAACCCAGATGAGCCACCTAAGCACCTTTCCCACTCCCCTGGTTTCTCCCCAGGTAAAGCCCCTGAGCATGAGGGGACAGGAGTGCTCTAAAACAGTATCAATCAAACAACCTTGTGCGCGGCTGCGGCGGCATCGCAATGTTTCAATTATGCATCTGTTCTTCAGTGGCTGACATTTCGTTCAACCTCTTACCCCCGCCAAGGCTCAGAGGAAATGCCCTGCCTGTTGTCCTCACCTAAGTCTTTAATTTTACTATTTAACTGTGCCAGCATTCCTGTGGCAATTTTTTTTTTTTTTACATTTCATTACTTTAAACTGCATATACTGTCTGTATGTACTCGAGATTAAAGCGAGCTTTAGTGTCATTATCTCCAAAAAACTAATTACAGCTCCAGGGGGATGCAAGTCTAACCGAGGCTACAATTAACAATTATTTTCATTACAAAGTTATTTGCAGATAAGTTTCTTGATGAATCATTTGGCCTATAGATTGTCAGAAAACAGTAATCTCAATAATGTCCTAAGGCTCAAGGTGACGTCAGCCAACTGCATGATGTTTAATTTGTGGCAGAAAAAAAGAAAGAAGATCCTCACTTTCGGTCTTGAAAAAGGATTTAAACAATCACTTAACAGAACATTTGCCAGTTATTGCTCTGTCGATTGACTAATTAATCCGAATTGAGATAATAAATAAGACAAAGTATAAAACTACCACAGAAAGCTGAAATAGTGAGAACCACTGCGGTTCTCGACATATTATAGTTATACATAAGTGGACTTACAGACTAAACTATCACACTCTGTCCTGAAGTCAACAAATGTTGCTGCAAGTCCAGCTCTGACTATGTTCTTGTAATGCCAGAGGCAGGCTCTGAAATCCACAAAGGCTGAGGAGGAGTGTCAGCCTGACGCAGTGCACTGAACAGACAGGTGAAAAAGATAAACAGATGCGAGACCGGTCTCTGGGGTGTTGGGTTCATTTGTTACCTAGCGAGGACAGACATATTCCTGTCAGACAAGCCGTGGCTGCACCAGATGCGAGGTCATTCTGGTTACGGAGAGAAAATCTTGGGTTAAGGACAAAGATTCTCACTTCACACGAGGGATGGCCGTGAGGTTTTATTTCCCCTGTGGTCATCTAGGATAAATGCTCATTCCACATTTAGCTCAGAGGAGCCAGAAAGTTGTAAGCTTATCTGTCATCGTTTGTCGTCTGTTTTAGTTTGGATTCTAGATGGATTCTTCCTCTCAAAAGAAAACCAGTTTCTCAACAATTAGAGACAGTGACAAGAGAATGTTTAAAATGTTACCACACCTTAATGCTTTTGTAAGTCAGAAATGTTTGTGAGCTTGTTGTTCAGAGCACCATTCTCTGTTTAATATATATGCCTCACACTGTGCAGGACAGACAGCACGGAAGTCTCTCATTGAGGATATGGGAAGGTACTTGAGACACACTGGCTCCTCACCAGAACAACTGGCGTCTCTCCTCCGCAGATGGACACACAGGTGGGCTCACAGGTGGAGAAGGAAGAAGGGGAGCGCTCTGCCAGTTTTGTGTCCTGCTTGGTGTGCGTGTGTGTGTGTGCAACATCTGGACGACGGTCCAGTGACATGCCAGCTAAAGTGTTCATCGGTGAAGCTACACTGCACCCTTCAGGATATCTGTAGAACAGCATGAACAAGCAGACACTGAACGTTCCTATTACCCTTATGAACAAAAGGTAAATATGTAGTTTCTTTTTCACATTTGAATAAATACATCTGTACATTGTGGAATCAGTAAGTATGTGTCCCCCTGCATGTTGAACTAGGTGATAATATGAAGGATCAAGCAGCTATTGTTTTGGCATATAACCATCTTCACGTGTCTCTTTCACTCCTTCTCTCAGAAATCTCCCCGATCCTCCTAAAGCCTCTAAAGATCTTACATAAATTATTTGTTCACATGAAAAAGATGGGCAGAACCAAACAATATGATTGCAGAAGGCACACAGACAAATAATATTGATCCCAGCAACAGAGAGACAGCTAATCAATGAATGTATGTCCTCCCCGCACAGGCTGCAAGTCTAGATCAATTTTGAAGACAGATGAGACATTGGCAAATAAAGTAAAGCAGTTCTGACGCATATCCTGCTGCTGCTGCTGCTGCGAAATGGAATAAATTCCCCAAACACGTGAAAGATTGACTTTAGCTCTGAGGCATGGAGATGCCGGGCCACCTGAACCTCAGAAAGGACAAACACGTTTATTGCCGTAATTGTAATAAATATTGCTGCTACTGTCTCCTGCTGTAGTAAGTTTATCTTTATTCTTGATGCCTGGCCGTGCACTTTTATATCACTCGCTCTTTGGCCTCACATCATGAACCGCCAGATGATTTATTGATCGGAACACAGCCTCCAAATAACCCGCGCAATTGTTTCATCACCTTGTCATTATTGCCCCGTGATGAGCCAGGTATCAAAAAAGTTGTCTAAGTCCCTCAAGTGTGCCTCTTTCAATACCGAACTGATTGGCGCATTAGTTTTCATGTGCCGCAGACTCATAAGAGGTTATAGGTTGTAACTGGCTCCCTGATTGCATGGTCTGCTTACTGACCTATTTCACATCCATTTCTCTTTAAAACTTTTTTTATTTATTTTTGTTGTGTGCAAAAAGCAGAAGTTACAGTGATCTTGGAGGATTTCAAATCACTTGTCGGCTTGTAGCAAATGTACAGGTTTTATAAAACGAAGATTACTGAGTAATGCAAATTATTAGGCACTGCAAAAATGATCACAAGCAAAGTCAGACTTCGTTTCTTTTAACACGTTCATCTACAAAGCGAAATCAAATATGGACTTTGAAATGCATCGTAGCTTATGATAGCAAATAGCACATACCGGGTCAAAGGAGACAAAAAAACAAAAAAACAAATAAGTCCAAGATTCAACCTCTCCATCTTGTCATAAAGCAAGACAGCCTGGGACAGAAATAGCCTTAGAGATTGGCCTGGCCCAGATGCTAAGTGAGAACTGCTATAAATAGGTAGTGTTGTTGTGATGAATCTAAGTGAGAACTCACAAATGAAACCCTGAAGCTCAAGGCATGAGTCCACATGAGGCTGCGTAGTGGGTCAAAACCAGAAAACATAAATATTTTTCAAATGGTGAAACTGCACAATTATATCTCAGCCTTACTTACATACTATCTTCTTCATTTTACATGTCATTAGAATCCACCATCATACGTGGATGTAATTTAGATATTTATTAATATGTATGGAGTATCTTTTGGAGGTCAGAAAGATTTTAAAATGCTGCTAAAATTTGCACGACAAACAAGGATGACCCACGTTACTACTATTATTATTGGCTTCTCTATGCATACTGTAATTGAATGTACTTGCTGCTTCAACCCTAATTTGAGAGAAGATCTATATCACCTCTGGATGATTTTCTATGATGTACTCTGACGTAGAAAAGTGGGGGAAAATTCACACATTTGTAGTTAACATTAAATAAAAGCTTACCTTACTCCATATAGAGAAAACCAACCAAACCATCACATAACAATCAATATTAATTGCAAAAAAATTAAATAATGGCAAAACATGGCAGTACTTATCAACAAATGGCACTAAGGCATATCATCACAGTAAAACATTCACATTACCAAAACCCGAACTGACAAAAAAAAACAAAAAAACACTGTACCAGTTAATGTTAGCTATACACCGATCAGGCATAACATTATGACCACCTTACTAATACTGTTGTGACTCATCAGAGAATGGACATGGGCCTTCTGAGGGTGTCCTGTGAATGTTGTTAGTGGGGGCCTTTGGGTCCTATGGGTTGAGGGGAGGGGCCTCTGTGGATCATCCCACAGATACTTGATCAGTTTGGGATCGAGTGAATTTGGAGGCCAGGTCAACACCTTGTGCTGTTCTTCATGTTTTGTGAGTTGTTCCTAAAGCGTTTGTGTGTGTGTCTGTGTCAGGCTGCATCCTGCTGGGGATGGCTGCTGCCATCAAGGAGCGTCATTGCTATGGGGTGGGGGTGCCTGGTCTGGTCTAGGTGGATGCTACATGTCTAAGTAACATCCACAAGTTTCCCAGGACAACAGGACATCACAAGATGATCAAGGTTATTCACTTCTCCTATCAATGGTCATAATGTTGTGACTGATCAGTGTACATTTTTTTTCTCTAAAATTCAAAAGAACAAAAAAGCCACAAAAATGTTTGCTTTTTTGTGAATGTTTTTGGACGTGGTGGTCAATGTATGTATAAGACAGTTTTGTTGCATTCAGAGTCAGCAAAGCATTAAAAATAGTTACCAGACACTTCAAACACACCAGGGCCTGAGAAAGCAGTTACCTGAGCAAGAGCAGGGTGAGTTGACACAAAACGAGAGCACATGCAGTTTGTAATGATTAAGCCTTAAACATTCATCCTGACAAGTCAGGCATAAAAACCGACTTCCTGAACACGTGCCGAGCAGAAAAACAGCCATTAGTGACATAGGAAGGTGGGATATCCCAAGTTTTTATGCTGCCTACTATCTGCTTAATGGCAGTAATGACAAGCTTTCAGTTGTCCTCCCACAGTACCGTCTGTTTGGCTTAAGGTGACATTCGAAGTGCCGTAAGACTCAAAAATATAACAAATTCACGGCAGACACAGGAAACGATACCTTGGTTCACAGTTTGTATAGTATATTCCCTTTGTGTAAATATGCGACTTTAAAGAAAAGCAAAGTAACTTCTAAAAAGCCTGGTATGACCAGCAGCTATGATGACCATTGTTAGCTAATGTCACACAGATACTGCTGTGCAATCAACAATGACTCTTCTCTGCTGTTGTATTACCCTTAAGTAACCCATAATTGTCAGTCAGCACAAGTTATATAGTGTCTCACTTTAAAAGACACTCACCTATGTTTCAATAAAACTGTCAAAAGATACAGAATATGCAGCATTCATTAGCTGAAATGAAATGAAAACTGTAACAAACAATTAAGATGAGGTTTTGAGCGTTACTGGGTGATGAAATGTGTGAAGCGATGTGCTGTTAAAATTTTAATTCCCTTAAAATGTTCTGTATTTTCTTCCAGGACAGTTTTTCTTTGAATAAACCTTTTTGTGTAAGGTTTCTAGTGTCCAAAAAAGAATTATTGTGAAGTGTGTCACACAGGCAATTTGGAGCATAGGTAAGTCTGTCGGTTCATTCTCTCTACACCCAGACAAAGTAGGCGATTTCATCCAGATCCACAGGGTAGTCTGTGAGGTGCAGCGGCTCCTTGATATCAAATCTCTCCCCCTTGTAGCTTTTCCAGTGGCCAGCAGGGAGATAGATGTCGCGTTCTTGCTTTCCAGGCTCTAAAACTGGGGCTACCATGAGGTCATCCCCAATCAGGAACTGGGAGTCAATTTTATAGGCCGTCTCATCACCTGTGGCAATCCACCACAAGGGGCGTATGATTGGGTCCCCTGTGTCCAGCACCTCACCAGCCAGCTCCAGGACCCGTGGTGCCACAATACTTTCATGGAGGGCTGTGTATTTCCGAGCAATTTCAACCACCTCGTTGTCGTACTCCCATGGTGGAATAGAGAACTGCATGGAGGGCATGAAGGCTGACAGCTCCAACCACCGGATATAGAGTTCCCGATCAGGTAGCACGCGATTTCCATCTGTGCGGTTCAGATAGGCATTCCCTCCGATCATGTCTGGTAGAATGAACTGATAGCCCAGAATGCTGATGGTGAGCACTGTGGGAATAAGAGATTTGAGACCCAGTTCATATCCCCACACGGAGTCTCTGTCAATTGGTCTGAAGAAACAAGATATGTTCTGGGACTGGTAACCACTGCGCAGCTCGGCTCTATCATTGTAAGGAATAGCCATTTCCGTGTAACGTCTTGTGAAAAAACTTGGATCCCGAATGGGAGTCTTAGTACTAAATTTCCATGGTAAGTAGTTGGTTTCCCCTGCATCAAATTTAAAAGAGGACACCCCGTACCTGGAGCGCAGAGAACGTAGCTGGGAGGAAAACCAATCACGGGCTTCTGGGTTTGTGAAGTCCAAAATGCCACCGATGCCATTCCACCAACGCACCAAAGCCGGCAGCCGCCCCGTGGGCTCTCTTACGAACAGCCCCCTCTCTACACATGTATGGAAGTTATCTGACTCATAGTTCACAAAAGGATGAATCCAAAGAGACACCAGAAATCCATCTGATTTTAACTTTTGGAACATTTCCGAGGCATTGGGGAACTTTATTGGGTCAAACTCAAAATCCCCGTAGCGGCTGGTGTAGCGATCATCTAGCTCTAAGTGGCTGCAGTTGAAGTTATGTTTGCGGATGTTGGCAGCATACGCCAACAGTTTTTCTTGGTCAATGTCAGTTTTATGTAATGCCCAAGTCGACCAAATAGGATGGCGAAACATGACTTTGGCAGGCACTTTGTTTGGTTTGTTGAAGTATCTGCGGACCATGTACTTGTGCATGGAGGTCACGTCCAAGCCCACACAAACTCTGTAGCTAAGCTCAGCGTATGGTGCCTCTCCTGGGTTTGGCTTAAAGGGACTATCATTGTAACGCGCCTGGAAGTACATGGTCTTTTCCGTGTCATTCCACCCCAGGTGGAAGGGCACAGAATTATTGATCTTAATGGCAGTAGCGTTGGATGAAAGCCAGTAACTCTCCAAAATTCCACCAAATTCATTGCGGTTTGAGTAGATGTCACTAGTGACAAAGGGTTTGGGAGCCTGTTGACCAGAAAGAGAAATAGGCCAGTGCTGAATTGCTGACACTGCACCGCCATACCAGTGTGCAAACTTGTACGTCATGGCATGCTCAACAGGAATGTCAGGAACCAACTCCTCCCAACGCACACGGTAGCATTGCACAGTGTCCTTGGGTCGCACCGTCATAATGAAGAAGTTTAGTTTTCTGTCAGTGGTGCGTCCACAGCTCAGAATCTCCCCTTCTTTAGAGCAGGAATCCAAATCAAGGGTCCCAGACCTGCCAAGATTTGAAAATAATCACATTTCCATTCATGCTCTCAACTTCACAATCCTGTCACATGACAAAAATGTTCAAGAAATGTTTAAAACAAGCATTTGTACATTTTCTTTTTAATTTACCAATGCATGTAAAATCATTATGAAAATGAATTTATCAAATTTCAATGATGACCCAAAAATACCAACCTGAAATCCATTCTGAAAACAATAGACCCTCCTTGGTTGCGGATAATGTAGCCATCTTTATTCAGATCCAGCAGCTGGGTCTTAAGCAGCTCAGCCTTTCGTAGGGAGGCTATGTAATAACACCACGCAGTCACGGCTGCAATCACCAGCACCAGACCGATTACTCCAGCTCCAACCAAGGGTCGAGTGTCCTTGCTGTGTTTCTGCTTGGGGATGACATCTGTAATTGTGCCCCCTGCTCCCCCTGGCACTACTTGGTACATGACTTGTGCTGTTCAGTGGGAAAATCCAATGGTTGATGTTCCACAGATCATCAAGAGGTTTAGCAAGGAGCTTCTCTCGTCGGGACAGTGTCTCGGATGTCACGGCTGTTTTTCCTCGCCTGTCATGAGAATAGGATAACAAACTTTGAATAAGTAGTGTTGAGGTCTCCATACAATATTTGCGTATTGCACATTGATGCAGGATTTAGGAAAAATGTGAATAAAACATAACGATTATCTGAGCTTTTGTACAGAATAATCAGAATATATTATTCTAACAATCCAGGAAAGGCCTGTCTTTCTTGTTTCGCAGTCAGTTTGAAGACTGCATTGCTGAACAAAGTCATGCACAGCAGTGAAAGGTACTCCACTGTCAGGACATACACTCCAAAGATGTGTTTGTGATTTAACCAGTCAAATCCACTGCCAAGTACCCAGTAAAAGGTAAACTGGATGTTCCCAGCAGTAATTCTAACATATGAGTCCAAGTGAAAGAAGACTTATTTGTATGTAAGGAAGTAGAGAAGCAGAAAAAGGGGATTTTGGCCTTAAACCTCTGCCAATGCCAGGATGTTGAGGAAAGAATACTAAACGTTGAGCTCTGTCAAGCCTTACTAACTAAAACTAGAAGTAATCTGGGTCTTTCTATCCCAGTTTGACAACACATTTCTGTTGCACGCTCGCTCCACTGTACCTCCCAGGAAATGGGTAATTGACTGGTTGACGCTAGTTATTGTGGCTTTGACTAATGAGAAAAGATTAGATTAGAGCGCACAGCAGAGCGGGGAGAGTTCAGTCCTCTCCAGCTTTCCCCGTTTGCCGACCAGTCCTCATAGCAACTGACCCTTGTGCTCTGCCCCGGCAGTAAGGGTCGATTATAATAAATAAAAAAAAATAATAAATAAATGCTGGCTATTAATTAGAAGTCTAATTGACTAATTCTGTGTTCAACCACCCTTAGTATAGATTTCCCCCAACAACAGGAGTGATAACATAAGACCACCATTAATTAACAGTGAACTAACTGCTGGTTCCTTAGAGATCGACTCAGTCTGCTGAACTCTGGTAAAGAAGAAACTGACCAGGAAAGTAATAATATGACCTACACTATATTAAATCTATTTCTTTCTTTTTTTAAAAAAATCTTTTTATTTTAAATGGAAAAGAAGCAAAGACAGATTTTGCATTTTTAAATCATTAAAAATTATGCTGCAAATTATTGTTTGTCTTTAAAAAGCCAGAAAATTGTATATTTTCTGATCAACCAACAGTCAAAAACACAGTTATTTCATTTATTAAACAAATATATTCAAGTGCGTAGCCAATGTTTTCTTGCTAAAATTAAAAATTAACAGTTAACCATCTATTTTAGTTCTTTTTACAAAAAACACCAGAAAGAAAAGCCTAACAGTGAGGCAATAACTTACTGTACATTTAATATAGACCAAAAAAAAGTTATTATCCAAATATTTTTCTGCGCCTACTTCAACGGATTACTTGTTTCAGTTCGAATTATAACTCGTTCACACAAATCAAATTAAAGTTGCCTTAGTTTTTAGGGTCTTCTTTCTCACTGAAGGTCGATGGAAAGCAGAAAATTTCGAGAATGATTCACTTCTTTGTTTATGCCGTGATCATGGGAGGGCTTATCTGCCGTTTCAGCCGTTTCACTATCTGTCCTTGCGTTAAAAAAATAAACATAGAAGTGCTGATTCACTCAGGCAGATCAGATCTCTGAGAAAGTCTCACTATCTCCGTAAAAGAGTGTCTGTGCCTGCGTGCGTTTGTGTGCGCGTACGTGGCTTGTTGCAGAGTGCTGATCACAGTTATTTTTTTGGCTCTGACACTTGAATGCACTAGAAATAGCAACAGGGCACAAAGGCAAACACAATTCTAATAACTGTGATTAAAATAATGTATATTTTCAACCACGTCCCCAACGCATGCATGCTGCTGCGATGTATAGAAAACAGTTGTTGTTTTGCGCCTTGGTGGGTGGTGCGAGAAAGTTAACGAAGGAGAAGTAACGCTCACTGCATGTGCGGTTTAATGATCCCTTTTGCACATTTAGTTCTCTCTCTGATTTATAAAAAAACAACAACATTGTTTTCACCTACCGATCAGCAGCGCTGTTCCCTTAGCGGACCAAAGTACAACTTGTTTGCCACAGTTCACAGAAAAGGAGCGAGAGAGGAACCACAGCGTGTTGTTGCGTATCCGCCTTGTCCACGCCCACAAACGCAAGGGAAATGTAGTCCGGTGACAAAAGCATCAAGAACTTTGCAGAAATAGTTCACACGTCACATTGTATAGAGAGAGGTGAATGAGCTATGTGGAGCTGACATCTACCTGTGACATTTAAATGACTTCATATATAACTGTCCACCATAAAGTTGGAATAAAATATTTTGTACTCTTCTCCTGAAATCATTCTGACAATGTGATTTATTCTTGATAGATACTTTACTGATCAATCTCCTCCATACATATAACTGATTACGGAATAAAAAGAGGAATGTGTCTGAAAACAAAATGATTTCAAAATTAGTCTGTGAGTCAAGTTTAATTGCAGTGTTTCTCTTTTAATCTATCAAACGTGCAACCAATCATTCCTTTTATCACATGCGGCGAATGATCTCTCTAACAGTAGATTAAAATTTTAATGTCACAGACGGCACATTGGGGCCTCGTTCAGTTTGATCATCACAAGCCCTCTGTGGAAGGATCTTTGCTGCTGATTTAGTACTAAACTGTAAAAGTTTCTCAAGGCGATAACAGTGGTGAGGATCACATTATTCACTCTTTACACTTTGTCTCACTGGGTTAATTAGCAGAGAATTGAAGAATGCTTAACTATCCCACATTATGCCAGCTTCCTGCAGGTGCCCTCAAGCACCCCCTGCAGGTCTTGGGTCCCTGCTTTGGAAGCCAGTGCTCCTGCAGTCCTAATACAGGCATTCAGACACAAACTCCGGGTGTATGATGTAATGTCCAGCTTGGTAGGGCTTCACCACATGGAAGCAGCTGTAGCAGCCGCTGTTGAGAAACCACAGGAGCAAACATTAGACTTCAAGGAAAGAAGTTACCGATGGCACAGAAATTCACGAGACGTGGAAGTGAATATGAACCTGTAATCCAGAGTGCTGTTGGAACAACACCTCTGATGATGCGTCCGTGAAAAGTGGTGAGGAGGATTGCTAGTTTGAGGTCTTCTTTGAAGGTGAGCACCTGCATGTTGCCTGTCAAAAACAATTCTAATTATGTAAAATCATAATGATAGTCAGTCATAGCTCAGGGGTTACAAGTAGAGGTCAAAGGTCATGCTTACCTGATTTGCTGTGCTGAGAGTGGATGGACATTCCTCTGATAATCCATTCCCCTGCAAAGAGAATCACTCTGTATCTATGTGTATCATAGTTAGCTTTGGACCACAGCGTGAGCTGGTTAATAACTACCTCAGAGGGTTGTCCTGGAGCTGAGCAGGAGGCTCCTTCAGCTGTAGTTTCTGAAGTGTGTCAGCAGAGGGCAGAGCTTGTCGTGCCGACGAGTTGACAGGGGGCATGTGCTGAGGTTTGCCTGCATTCACTGTGTTTAGAGAGTTGTCAGGACAAGTTGCAACAGGACTATGAAATGACAAATGTCTGACAGGGGGGAAAAGAGGACGGCCAGTGTCCACGGGGGGCAAGGGAGGCGGCGGTGCGCGGGTGGACCTGTAGTTGGACTGAAGACTTCGGGGAAACAGAAAGTCCTGGGGAGGCAAGGAAAAAGCGCACACTTCCACTAGATTTCTCTTTAAATGGACTGTATATAGTAGCTCACAGGTAAAGATTGGACAGCAAATGTATTATACAGTAGTTTGTGTCTTTATTCTAATCAACTAGAACTTGTCTGAGACGATTCCTCCCATAATTCGTATTGCACACCAGAATAGTAAGGATTAAAAAATATAAACAAACAACATTATCTCGAATGGCTTTCTCTGTTTTATTATTGTAATACACACAAGAAAAAAAAAAGAAATGTGACAAACTGTTGTGCAACCTGCCAGATTTTGCATCTATTAATGTGTTAATGTCACCTCTTCCCTGCATTAGTGTTTTGTTTTGTTGGTTTTTTTTTTTCTTTACAGCAGGGTGATTACATGCCACTCTTAGCTCTGTTTAATCCTGGATGAATAAACAGGCATTGTGGAAGTAATGAATAATAGATGGCGTATAGCTTTCACCATGCACAGCAAAATGTAAACAACAAGCCGCCAATTAGCATAAGACATCTCAGTATGGCATAATGAAGATCAGTGGACACCAGTCGGTCCTGCCTGAACTTAACTCACCATATATTATATTTTGCACAATTATATGGAGTGAAGGAGTACCACTTCCATATTTGTAGCTTGATTAAAAAAAAAATAAAAAAAAACATTTTTGCACATCATATGTAATTCCTTGGTGCACAATTCTGTGGATCTTACCGGCCGGGGCTGGGGGTTGTTCCTGCGGTGGGCGGAGGTTGGTCGAAGTTGTGCTCGTTTCGCTCGGCCCGGGGAGCCAAACTGCTCCTTGTACATGGTGATGTAGAGCTGGGGAGCCATCTTCACTTACTGCCTTATTGTTTTTCCACTGCTCTCCTCCAGCCTGCCTGAAAGTCGTTCAGCATCCTTCTCCTCCCCTTTTACCTGTTAGCTCCACCCCTCCCTTCATATCAGTGTGTCTCCTGTCTTTTTTCTTTTTGTTTGTTTTTTATTATCCAGCATGTGTTGTGTTTATTGTTGCTGATTTGTGCATGCCACCCATTTCACTGATATATTTTATTCATTCTATTCTTAACGTATCACAACATGGGATTTCTCCTGCATGAGTAGCTATAAATCATGTAGGGATCCTTGTCCGCTGGCAAACGGATACAAATTTGTTTGACCATAAGATATTGTGATGAATCGACTCTGTATTTATATACTTGCTGAAGCAGAACAACCTTTTGTGCTACCTGAGCACTGGGTCACTAATCCTCCTAAGCTACAAGCCCCCTGCAGAGACACACATACCTGGGGTCACTGCCCATGACCTACTTCCCTCCCATAGGTGCTCACAAAGGAGCCAGGAGTGATCTCAAACACTGAGGCTCTGCTCCGGGCTGTTTAGCGGCCTTGTTGCTAAAACGGACTCATTCTTATCAGATGTGCAGAGCTGGAACTAACCAGCGAAGCAATGGGACTTCTAAGAATCTCCCACCGCCACCCACCATCACCTCTACTCACTGTCAGCATGCCACATAAGCATTAATAATTCACCAAGCGCTGTAGGGTGCCTTTGTGTCTCCAGCGCACTCACTGAGTTATCTGTGACAGGAACTGGCTGTTCATCCACTGCAGTGGTTGGCCTTCGTTTGACAGCCGTGTGAAGCCCAGTCAAATCCATGTCAGCCGATGCAGAGCAGAGGACGTGGGGAATCATAGTAATGATGTGGCAGGAATCTCCTTCACAGGTCCTCAAATCAGATCCAAGCTGTGGCTTGTGTACCCGGCTTTGACACAAAGCAAAACTCCTTCCTTTTTTTTTCCCTCTCTTGTTCACAAATAACAAACATTTCTTTTCACAGTGCAGTGACTTTATGTATATCCAAAGGTACAAATATCATGAGACTAATACACATTTCAAAGCAAACACGTACTTTATGGGAGATGCATATCGATCCTTGTGAGAAAATTCATGTTGCATTGCTTTTATGTTCCGCACACCCGATGTAGAAAAAAGGCCAACATGTGCAGACTTCAAAGCGCCTTGCAAATGGACTCAGTGTTCGTAGTCTTGCAGTAGTCTTGCAGTGTTTACTGGTGCTTGGATTTCACTGCTACTTTCAGTTTTGTATAGAGATAGCCAAAATTCTGTGAAAGAGAAAAAACAAGTCTGACATATCAACTTTTTCATTTATAAATGTGGAGGGGTGTTTGCAGTGTCTATGGAAATTATATAAGAGTGCACAAACAAACCTGGATTGCGTAGTAAACAATCCCTAAATAAGCAGCAATGCAGCCACCGAGGAAGAGGTCAAAGGCAGCAGGTTTGACTCTGAAAGAAAATGTGCATCAGTGTCCAAATGTCTTTTGATTTAATTTAACATGTGCACAATCATATGAAAACACAACTGTTTACCTGTACATCACTATCGGTTGGTTCATTTGATCAAAAAAGGTGATGTCAGGATCCCTGTTTGAAGAAATATAATTAATCACTCTTCCTTGTGGGAAGGCTTTGCACAGCATTGTTTGTTTTTTTCTAATTGAACTACTGGTGCATGTGGCACCTCTTGTCCTGTCTGAAGGTGTGCCTGTGGACTTGCTGCAGGTAACGTTTGAATTCGTGCTCCAGTGAGTTGACCAGCAGGATGTGACTGGGTTCTTTATCCAGCAGCTGGGCGGCCCGAGGGACCGACGTCAAAAAGGACATCAAGCTGGAGATGCGGCCATCTTGGAAGTCCTGCAGGAAGGATAGAGATGGGGGGTTTGAAAAGGAGGATGTCATCATATATTTATACTTTATATTATATATATGTTTATACTTTAAACCATTTATGCTCCAAACATGTTTTAATAAATAGTACTTGATTTTTTCTTAAGACACAAACACTGTGTAATGACTATAAATGAACACCAGAGGTCAGCATTTTTCTGTGGATGTTGGTAAAAATCTGCATAAACATACCAGTTGGCCCCTGAAAACCTGGACATCCTTTGGTGAACCCTTGTCAAAAATAACAGAGTTCACACATTATCATGTCATAAAAACAGATCAAATTATGGATGCACAGTTTCGGTCTCCATGAATTTACAGTATATCGTGCTTTCATTTACCTTGTCGGAGAGATTGTACATGTACCGGGCCAGAGCTTCGGCTACGGTGATGCCGTTACGCTTCAGCTTCCTGAGATCCACTTGGGACCTAAGAGGTAAATAAATAAACTTGCCGTTCAAGGAGAACAAACACTTAACATAGCCATAAACAAACTTGAGAACCCACACTGTGTCAAGTATAGAGCCACGCAGCTCGGATTTAGGATCTTCCAGATGAGACAGAGTGAAGCCCTGGATCCTGCGTAAGCTGTAGCGCTCATGCTCCCACGCCACTGTTGACTCCACAAGATTGATCTTCTTGTGAACCAGTCCCACCTTCACCCATGGAAATCTGGAAGAAACCACCTGGAGGACAAACAGAGAAACATAAGCACACAAGGCCTCTGAGACTGACCAGGCATGTTCATATTTGCATACATGTGGTAGCAGTAAAGCCGGTTACCTCCTCCAGCTGTTGAATGAAAGAGTGCATGGGAGTGTCAGGCTTAGGAGGCCGGGACACATGCATGTACAGTTCATCGCCGTTGGCCACCGTGTCCAAACACAGAACAAATGCCACATTGTCGTGGAGCAGGCTGGTCTCTGGAGGGATAATGTTTGGCTTAAACAAAAGTCATATTAGCACACACAGGACACATTCCACACGTTCAGCGGGCCGCATAGCTAAATAGCTCACCAGCATGGTCGAGATTCTCTTCAATCCACCTCTTTGTGCCAAAGAAGTTGTATTTTCCTCCTCCGGTCAAGGAGAACATCAAATGATATCTGAAATGCAGAGAAAACTCTTAGAGCAGTCAAAAATTTTAGCTTCTAGCTCCAGTTAGTTTCATTTTCACTAAGGTAATAACAAAAAAAAAATGTTTGTGTATTCGAATAATTATCTTGCACCGTTGACTTTTCATCCAAAGCCACCCTCACAGAACTTCAAGCTCACATCATTTATTTACAACTCTTCTGTAGGACGACATATAGATCAAGTCATATATGCTTTGGTCTGTTAAAATGATCTAAACTCACTGTGGCCTGGTGCTGGGGTTACTGTAAAGTTTCTGGAAGAGACGTGCCAGCTCCAGCAAGATGACGACTCCACTGCCATTAGAGTCTGCTCCATATGACAGCCACTGTGTTACAAACAAACATACCAGTGCATGAGCGCACAATTATAGTGTAAGTGCTGACATTTTAAGAGGGGAATGGATCAAACACCTTAACGGGTTGGAAGTTTGGAAACTTACACCTCTAAATGAGGCGTATGACTCACCGGGGCCAGCCCATAGGAGTCATAGTGGGCAGTGATGACGATGGTGGGTGCATCCTCTCCCACTCCAGCAAGCACTCCCTGAAATAAACATCACCACACTATCTCATATATGGCGCAACTGAGGAGCAATCACAACTGACATTGTTCAAGGTTTTCACTCTTCTACGCGGCTAGAGAAAGTTTTTAATCCTGCACTCACCTCCAGTGTGACTATAGCATTCTCAGTGATGGCCTTTATAGCGGCGTTGTTGCTCACTAAGATCTGAAAGGCTGTAGCTGTGACCATACTCCGGAGCACTGCCAACACCCAACAGAAAGCTCAGCATTATTTTCTGTCTGTGGTGATCTCTTCACTCGTTAAGTCTTTTCCTCATTCTATGTTCATATTTTTGGTCACAATCATCTGTCATTTTCACTGAAATTATACTTCAACCAGTCCATCCCACTCGCCACACTGTGCAGCCATAAATCACGCTGCACTGTGCCTCTTACCCCGGACGAATATGGATGAGGTCCGCGTGGCTGCAGCCTGCTTGACCTCCTCATACATGTAAAGCAGCTGTTCATCCTCGGGCGCCACGTACACTGGCATGAGGGTCTCCTTCTGGAGGCTCTCGCTCTCAGTCACCATAAAGGACTGAGAGAAAAACAAGTCATTGTCGGAACAACATTCACAAGGTGAATATAAGACTATGTTACTGATTAAAGCCCTTCTACCCTGGAGTTTCCGGCACTGGGACCCAGCCACATCTCTTAGAGGCTGCCTAGTACTGCTGTGACTAAAATGGGTGTAGTCGTTGTTGTAATTTCATTCTGTTGCATCTTATTTGGTAGAGTTCCAGATGAACATTTTTAGAGCAGTCAGTGACTCAGTCTTACAAGGCAGTAAATGAATTCACAGTTTTGATTTAGTGGAAGCAAAGATGTCAGTTTTTCAGATCTAACTCTAGCCTGGAAATAAAGATAATAGAGTGTCTTTTATTTACAGTGCTGTTACAGATTCAATTTTGTGGGATTGTGGTCTTCAGGTGGAAATTTCAAAAATTTGTCAAGGCTGCCTAATATCTTCCTTTCTCATTTCTATTTGTGATGTTCCAAACAGCACTTAGACATAATAGTCTCGGATAGAAGAGAGCTTGTCTTGGAGCCCAAAAATGGTAAGTGATTACCTGTACGGTGTCATGAGGCAGGCCAGAGATATTTTTGGGCAGCAGGATCAGGATGGCAGCAGCGTTTTGTCTCTGGGCCTGCAGGTATTTTTCCGTGGTGAAGTCAGACACCTTCATGATGACGCAGCGGCGGGTCAGCGATGGCTCTTCTGCTGAGCGCGCCTCGGCCACAACGATGGCTCCACGGCAACCTCATCAGAGCAGACAAGGAGAATTAAACAGAAATATGAACTTTTTGAAGGGAAAAAAAAAAGAAAAAAGGAAAACGGAACTGTTGTGCTGCAGCGTTTTATTTCAAACAGAAAACCTTTTTCAAACTGGTCACTTCTCACCGGCAAAGTGAACGGAAACTATCATCAGTCAAGACTGTTCACCTCCTCATGGAGTTTTAAAGATACACAGCAAAATACACTCACTTCTCAGTTCTCTAGTGAAAATGAGTGAATTCAACATTACAGTTCTGCACTGTCAAAATAATAGATATGGCAAGTGAGTGTATTCTGCTTTGAATAATTTGCATTTAACATGGATTTTACAAAGTTGTCCAGCTTTTCAATAAATAGAATCAGCTACCTTTACTTTATTGAAGAATATTGAACAGCAGGGTACCAGACCTCCTGACTGAGTCAAATTAGTCTCCTCTAATGTCTGACTTTGATGGTTCCTAATGTCCAAGTTGCATTTAGAGTCACCATAGGCTTTAGATTTGTTGTGGTGAGAGAAATGCATGTTCTGAACTCAGATATAAGGTGAAGGAGAAACTGCCCTCGTTCTACGGATTCATTTGAAATCTAGCATAAAAAGTCTGAATTTCACAGTTTCATATCCAATCAAGCCACAATAAACAACTGCAGAGGCAATTTGCTCATATTGAACTTAGTTCTGTAGGAGATTTTTCTTCTAATACCATCCTATCCTGAGACTGGCACCTTAAAAACACACGCTATCTGAGCTGGGACTTAATTTCCAGGTCTGTCACGGTACATTTTTCTGGTAAGGAGTCCCAAACTTACCATACTTCTGCTGCGCCAGGTTGTACTGTTGCATCCTATAGGCAGTGAACTCATAGGAGGACACGGCTGGAAGTGCAGAGCTGTGCAGACACTGTACACGCAGCAGCAGCAGCACAACGGTGGCAACGCTCAGCAACATGATGCCACGTCCGGTTGTCTCAGTCTTCAGTCTGGTGAAGGAAGGTTGAGGTTAGACTTCCTACAAGGCCAGTCCACCTTGCCTTTATTAAGGACCCTTACCAGAGCTGGTAAGTTGAGAATTGGTGGCTGAAGATGAGGTATTATTCTCTACTAGAGACTGCTGACGTGGTCAATCATAAGGACACTTCCACTCCTCACGATTATAGTTTTAGTCCATAAGTATGAAGTCAACTACGCACTTAAAGTATCATTTTCATGATGGAAATGTTCCTCACCTGTCCTCCTTCAGTTCTGTCTCATGGGCCTTCTTCCTACGTCTTCCTCGACTTCAGTGTGACTGCTTCCAACGTGGACACACACTACGGTGAACTCCTGGGATTCGAGGCGTCTAGGTAAGCCGCCATTCACCATCTGCTTCCAGGGGATCAGCTCAAGGCTAATCACAAAAACCCAACCCCCTACCCCTCACACTCACTACTTCTCTTATCTATCCATCCCTCGCCATCCTGGCTTTAATGTCATTCACTTCAGCAGGTAATCGCCCATCACCAGCAGCGACTCTGTGTGTGAGGCAGACAAACTGTTTCATCCAGTAGCTATTTGTTTCATCTCCTGCCGGGACAACAGCGTGGGTCTGAAGACGTGTTGGAGTGGGGGAAAAAAAAAATGTATCAGCACCATTTGAAAAATACAAAAACACGCAACACCAATTGAACTTGACATATCTAATATTTATTTATTTTTTTTGATATGCTGCACTATACACAGAACTTTAACAGTTAAAATCTAAATGGAACCAGTTCACAATCGTCATAACAAGCATCGGACAAATTAAAAAGCGTCTGTCTGTATAGGAGTCATTTCCAACACATGGAAATAAATGAAAAAACACACAACTGCAAATAAATAGCTTCTGTTACAACGAATTACTCTAAACTCAAGAAGTCAGTGAAGCGACGCCCCAGTTTATATAACATTAGCCACAAGTATTGCACTCAGTAGAAGACAACCATATAATGACTTGTGTGCAAATCCCTCTGAACGATGTCCAGGAAAAAAATAAAAAATGAAGCACCGCAGTCAATCACAGTCAGTCTCAGTGTTTATGTACACAGCTACTGATCCGACAATCACCTCACCTACAGCTGCGTCTGCGGAATTTGAAATGACCTACTGTGCTGCGTTTATTTTAGCGTTCACCTACATGGCACCGTTATGCAAAAGAAACGTTAATATGTTTTTGAACGTGCTTGGACTTCATCCAATTCTGCAAGGGTGAGGGTTGTGTTCAGTTATAGGGAAAATATGAAATGAGATTAAAATGTAGTTTTCGCCATCCAAGTAGATTTTTAGTAACTTCAGCGCTATCCATAAAGGACCATTCATTATTTTGTTTGACTGTGTGAAGGAAGCAGGGAAGGAAGAAGTAAAGAAGTAAAGAAAGAATGAAAGAAAGAGTCGTCATGGCAACATTATATCTCACTTCTGATGTCATATAAGTTACTTTTGTTCTAGTCTCCATTACGCTCTATAAAACCTTCCAAATCCAAAGATTATCAATAACAGAAGGTTCCCCAAATAACACAGCCACGTGTCTAAAAAGATACTCAGAAGGAGACTGTTTCCTGTAGATGCACACAGTATTTCAAATCCCTTCAACCCCAGTCAACAGAATATTCATGGTATAAGTTCATTACTTACACCACAGTGTACACTCATTTACAACTGCAGCTAAACTAAAAAGCTACTGTATCTTTCCCATAAACTGGAGAGGAGATTATGAAAGGGAACACTTTTGTCAGTGTCTCGTGATCCTGGATGAAACTTCCATCGTCATTTCAGATCCACCCGTTACTGTCTACCAGGACAAAACTAACAGTGAATATCTGTGGGGGCTCTGCAAATATCTTTGCAGAAATGTAAACACAAACAAATATGAAAAATAAACCGTTTACATTCAGTACTTCTAAACTACTTCCTATTTAACTCTATGGCAAACACTGAATGGCAGAAAGCATATGGCAACACAAAGCTGTGTCTGGTGCTACATGTACGCCATGTACGGTTAATGTCCCGAACTCAGACAAATCAGTCATATTGCAGCTCAAAGAGAAATATGCACACATGAAAGCATTTTGACATCCTTCTGCCAAAAAAAGAAATCATCCAAGCAATATGGAATCGCATCATACACATTCTTCTTAAGGCGGTTTAACCAAAACTGCACTACTTTCGCTGGTATCTAAGAGATTTCTCAGCCTTTTATCCATCCCATTCCTTCCTTCGAGTGTATGAACTATGTTGTAACCTTCACTGGTGATGACTGCCTTTGTGAGCATCTTGAACATCCACTCACGTCGGGGCTAACGAGGACAAACACGCACACACAAAGTACACACTAACTCATGAGCTCGGTTCAGCCATTATTAGAATGTTTTTTCTACATCCGATATTAAAGTAGGCGTACCTAAATACGACGAGCTTTATGTTTTCAAAAGCACGCAATGTCTCCTCAAACAAGGATGTGGTTAGGGGTGATAAATTATCTGCACAGGCAGGTCATCAGGACACAGTGTTAACAGGCAACATGCATTTTTTAGCTTCTTTTAACTGAATGTAAAACAACAAAGCAGCGCAATCTCAGCGTAACAAAAAAGTCTGGATTACTACCTTAGTGTTGAGTGTGTACGCATTAGTGTTTTATCAGCAGCTCAATGGTTTAGCACTATTTTCCCGGGCAAAATCAGACACACTCTTTTCATGTTTGATACGTATATACACAGGAAGACAAAGCAGAAATAAGAACGGAGAGAGGAAAAACAATGGCCACTACGAAACTTGCAATCTTGTTTTCTCCCTTTTGTACGACCACGATCGTACAGGTGGAAGTCGTCCGCTCCTTGGATGGTGCACTGACACAGTTACGACACCTTGTCACCGTCACAAGCATGTGGTTGAGTTCCTCTTGGTCGTGTCTCGCCTTCCACGATGTCGCACAATCCTCCATGGCCCTCATAAACGAGAAACTCCACAAGCAGTTAACAAAAGAGAAGCAAAAGGTAACATGTTATCCTTAGAGGTAATGTTTCTGCCATCAGTCGAGTCCCTGCTGAACCAACAATGCAGAAGTAAGATGCACAGATCCTACCATAGGAGGAACATGCACACATACTCAATTCTTTTATTTTTATTTTTTTTTTAAATAAACCCTTGTTTTTCCCTTAGTGTCTTTGCCAGCCGATAGTTTTGCTTCCTTGCTGCCGCTCTGGTCAGTAGTTGGCCTCTCGGTGCAGGTGGCAGGCAGGAGGTTTGAGGGGTGGGAGTGAGTGGGGGGTGCTACTGGATTTGACAGGACGTGGAGGGAGCCGCCTGGCAGCACATGCAGGTGGGGTTGACCGCTTTTGGGGGGATCAGATCCAGGTCCTCATCATCAGGAATCTCATCGAGACGGTAGCCGTCTTTCAGGAGCTGGATGTTCAGGTCCTGGTTGATCTGCTGCAGAAGCCAAAGGAGGAAGATATCAGCAGGACTCCTGGGACTAGGAACGATTTGTTAATATGCTGATTCCAAACATATTAGTTTTCAGATGTTAAAAAAAAAAAAAACATAGTGGTTCAACTTAAATAGAACTGTACAAACAGCAGCAACACATAGGGGGTGTAATGTAATTGATAGCAATGAGTTGAGGCAAAAACGAAACATAATCTGTTGCAACAGGAAGAAATGAAGGACAACAAATCTAGTCACATGGAAATTATGGAGAAGTCGTTACAGGTGACTGGGACTGTGAATGTTTGGAGGATCCGGGATACATTTTTTCAATGGGTGCACATACACCTGGTGTGACAGAGGAACTGGGTGATCACGTGGTGATGTTTGTGGTTCCACCAAATGAAGCTGTGAAGCAATATAATATGTGTATAGATACCTGGTCCCTCAGACATCTCACCTCGGCTGAGGAGTATCCTGATGAGGAGTATCTGGACATGTCGAAGTCATCATCACTGAAAGACAGGAGACATCAGCAGTTAGGTGCTAGTAATGCGTGACATTAAAGAGGGGTTGCCAAACTGTTTGGTATCCAGCGCGAGATGAAAAACAAAATGGTCAAAATCAAAGCAGTACAGGTTGAGGTATCCTGTGGTGATGCATGAGTACGAGCAGGTTTTTAACATCTGCAATGTCTTGTATCAAAGCCAATCTGCACCACCAAACCCCAAGTCATACTATGACTTAATAAACCACCTAAATGCAACAGAATTGCAGAATTCTACGATTCCATGTTATATAGGAGTCTACTTCCTTATCTCTCTGCTACAATTAATTATTTTAATGTATATTAAAGAAGAGAATAAAAGTACCTTAAAATTTGATGAAGCGAACTGAGCTTATTGAGACAGACATATTATGTAGAACTTCAGCAGCTGAGAGCGGTGTGGCCAGTGTAGGTCGATTACAAATCTAAAATCTACCCTCACTCGCATGTTAATTAGGTACACAAGTGAAAACCAATGCATTCTAATAAAACTGTCAGTAAGAAAGGTGCTAATTCAACTGTATGATCATTGCGGCAGATATCGTTTGTGTTGCTGTTAAACTGGATTGAATCCAACAGAGAAGAGTTTCTGTTATTTAGGGTTAGCCCACTGTCTAAAATACTATTGAGATTTAGTGCAGCACTGTTACATTAGAATGCATTCTTTTTCGCTAGTGTACCTAATGAACTGACAAGTGACCGTATCTATGGGCATGTCTCATTTAAAATATTAAGTCATTATGCTACGGACTACAGGCAGCACTCTCTCTGTTGCTCTTCCTTGACGGCACGTTGTACTTGTCACATTAAGTGTGTTTGGTGGATGGTGGGATGGAATAATGACATAACGTCTGGCCAGTTGTACTCAGTGTTTCTATAAGTTATTTGTAACATGGTCGGGAACTGCTTACAGAAGAATAGCCTTACCAGCAGCCTAACATTTCTTCCTAGTGTGAGTCAAGGGTATGAAATGATACATCCTAAATTTCCTATAATGTAACTCATAAATGTGGAGCGAAATGCCCTCCCATTTTAAACTCTGAAAGTGGACTTCATGTTTTAAATATATGGACTTTAACAAGGTTATTTCATCTCCAGATATCCCTGAAGAGATAACCTGGGTTATTTCCATTAGACTAAAAAAAAGAAACTATGCAAGTCTGTTTAAGTTATGTACACCAATCAGCCACACCATTAAAACCACTGTAAAGTAAATAACAATGACCACCGAGACACATAACCACCTAGACCAGACCAGGCACCTCCACCCCATAGCAAAGACTCTCCTTGATGTCAGCAGCCATCCCCAGCAGGATGCAGCCTGACACAGACACTTATGGGCTTTCTTTCTCTCTCTTCCTTCCCTGCACTGTAAACATGTAGAACAAGGAGACATTGTGCAAAGGGTGTGTGCACAAATCTAAAAAGTGGACAATAAACAAACGTGTATCCTATGTTGCAGTGAGTCAGAAAGCGTGTTTACATGATGCAGTACATGATGTAAGCTTTGTTGGCTACCAGAGTGTTCAATTCACATGGGTGGGTTTGCCTCATGTAGCAATGCACGAGGGACACAAAGGGTGGCACTCATCTGTGTCAAATACGGACCTGCTGGTCCGGGGTGGAAATAAGCGCTCTCTCTGAGCAGCTTTTGCCTGTCTAAATCCTCACCCCGCTATCCACTAATCCTGAGCCCTGGGAGAGGCCC
Source organism: Chelon labrosus (assembly GCF_963514085.1). Classification (NCBI taxonomy): domain Eukaryota; kingdom Metazoa; phylum Chordata; class Actinopteri; order Mugiliformes; family Mugilidae; genus Chelon; species Chelon labrosus. Next base: position 27,802,287 of record NC_140340.1, read on the forward strand.
TTTTTAGGATCCCTTCTGTTAAGAACTATCTCAAGTTGCTTTGTGGATTATTGTACCATAATGACAGACAAAGACCTTCAAAACTGCAAGTTAGCCAATTTCTCCTTTAAGGTCATCTCCAAATGTTCCTAAAAGACGTGTGTGATATTTCTAGTGTTACAGAAGTCGACGTGGTGTCATGCACAGCGCCTACCTGTCAGTGTCCAGTGCTACCAGAGGCTTCTCGTCCGGGCTCTGGTCTAAGGATGAGTAACCTTTGTTTGGCACCACCAACCTATAAAGGAGCACATCAGAGCATCAGAGTATGCTTCTGTTGTAGAGGTGAACATTTGAAAAGGAACACAACAAATGTCCTTCACATTCATAACAAAGACACAGGAACGCATAACTGCCTGCAAATATATGACATACAGAAAACAAACTGCGGCTAATGTGACGCCTTCAGACTGCAGGCAGTGCTAGACTGTCTTTCTGCCTTTGAGGTTTTGGGTTCAGACTGGTGGGTTGCCTTCCTTATATTTCCACTAATCCACCGGGGAATGGGATTTAACAGATGAGCCAGTTGTGAATACCGTGGGCTGTACTGGGTTTATGCTCTGCGCCTGCGAATCTTTTAACAGCATTCATACACACAAAACATCATATTTTGTTTCTCTAAGAAGCCTTGTGTGCTCCGTTTGTGTTCGGCTGTAACATTAGGCAGTCTGATGGCGTCCCTAGCAGGCTGGCAGCAAATAAAGGCTTCAGAAGCAGGACCCACTGTCCTTGTGTTTTGCATTTCAGTTGGCTGTGGTACTTTGCACTGAATGGAGGGGGGGGGGGGGAAACATATCGCTTGTGATGCTAATGAATGCAAAGTGCAACATTTGTGGGTGAGTTGGTGAAAATAACAGAGAAACAAACAGGCAGTGAAAACCGCTACCTTGTCCTGGCATTCTTCTTGGGTTGCTGATTGACAGGACTTCCCACGGTGCCGTTCTTCACTGATCCCTTCCTTGCAAGGTCCCTCTGTTTCTCTGGGCAACCACAGGATGTGAGGTCATCAGTAAATGCATCAATTAGGCAAGACACATTTACTATTACTGGCAGTTTTATGAGATTGTATTTCTCTAAAAAATAAGACAGAGACGTTTGAAACAATATCAGGTTTTGAGTCGTCTCACAGTCTGCAACATTGGAGTAAATGTAAAATGGAAATGTGGTCATATTAACATGCTGAATGTGCTGCCACTTCTGGAGCCTGGTGACGTTGATACTGATGAAACTATCGGTCTTCATTTGGAAATCAGCATATTGATAGATGTGTCTTAGATCACAGTTGTAGAATTGATTCCAATCTCTGAGATTATATACGGCATAAAAATAAATAGGTTATAATGGATGGAATAACTTGACAAAACTGAGCAGGTCTGGGATATTTACTTGGCGATAGAGGTGCCTCAGGAATGCTCCAACAACTCTGACAGTAATGCTGTGGGTACACTATTTTCTTGACATAAAGCAGTTAATATCACGATGTACTGGGTGTTCTTTTAGACGAAGTCTTACCTTAGGTGATGCAATAAAGCAAACCTGCATGAAAAGTTTTACTGCTGCGCAAAAATGCTTCCCATTCTTTGCTACTGCTTACCGTTAAACCTCTGAGATCAAATGTGGTGTCATGTATTGATTTGCAGTGCGGCGGCTATGATACCTATTTGGACCTGCAGTGGTGAAGGCTTGTAGTTCATGGCCACACTCTCTCCTTTCGTGTCAGGCTCTGCCTCTGAGGTGGAGGATGCTGCTGGGTCCTAGAGAAAGAAACACATGGCGCAGTGCTTGTTTAGTAGAGTCTCAGATGTCTCACGAATACAAGGCTCTTGTTTTCTTCATTTTTTACCAAGCCTGAACTGTTTCCTAGTGATTCCAGTCACCATGTGCTATGTCACATAACACAGTCTTGAGGACACAATATTCAGAAATCAAGCTGAAACAAGGGAACTAGATTTGTAGAGATTCTTGAAGACGTTACCCCTCTCATCCAAGAAGCGTTCTAAAACAGTGGTGGGGAGCTGGGGTTGAAATAGAAACATCTGTGGGAGTAGTTCATCTGGATCTTGCATGAATAGGGTCTACTGAGAATGATCATCTCATGTATTACTAAATAACATAGCCCTGAAAATTAGCTCGCTTTAGAACCTGCCAACACCCTGGCAAGATCCTTGCAGCCTACTATTGCCGCCAGGGTTGCAGCATCAATAGACTTGAGTGTTCAGCCTGTGTCAGTGGCTCTGTCGCTTTCATGTATGAGCAAGCGGTGATGGCATGGGGAGGCGGCCGTGGAAGAACAGAGAGGGTTGCTGTTGGAGCCACGGTTTTCCCCAGACTGAGAGAGGGGAGCTGGGCCACGCTTGGCCTGCTCTGCTAACAGGGCTCCACATTATGTTGATCCTACAGGCCTGCCCTTGTTGCACTCCGATGTACTCCACAGGCCACATTAACCAAGGCTCACAGCCATTTGGCTTTCAGTAATTTCAAACTCTCACCAGAGAAATGGCTGCACACAATTAAATAACTGCAGTCGAGACACTTAATTTAAAGTTCAAAATTCATATAGGACCAAGACTGCTAATGAGATACAGTATGCTAATTGTAGAAATACGTTTAATAATTTAAAATAATTTCTATAACTGACTAATATCAGGTGTAGGCATGTTTGTGTGTCATAACAACACTTTCAAAATGAATACAAACTTCCGTGCCTTTGAAGACTGCATGAATGGATTACATAATAAATGGGTCTAGGCACAGATATGCCTCAGTGTATTTCATCAAGACCTTGTCATGTATTACTGAGAAATACTGCACCAATTCAGGCCAATTCATTGAAATCAAAGGATCTTATTCAATCTCACAAGAGCAAATAAAAAATTCATGAGTATTTAGCAGGGGCAGCGGAAAACTTTTCCACAACTCAGTTTCATCTCACACAACGAAAAACAATCTGCCAACAGCATAATACGACGAAACAGAAAAGCAAAGCACAGCGTGTGATGTCTGGTCAAGTTTTAAATAACATTATATTTTGCTTAATTCTTTTATATGCATCTCCAGCTGCTGCCTTTCAAATTCATCTGATACTGTGAACGAAAAGTAACCTCCTCAAATCTCCCCACTTCCCAACAGGAACTTCATGTTCACCTAGTGATGCAGCATTGTTCACTTAGATGGAAAAATTAATGAGAGCTGCAACTGTGAATACAACGCACACGTGAGCAGAGTTGGCGAAATCACAGCCCACAGATGAGGTATTCCCACTACAACAAGCGCAAACATTTTCTGTTCTGTGACAGGCCGTTCCCTTAGATCATTAGGCTTACCCACTGGATTCCCGTTCCTTGTTTCTTTACTCTTCCCCTACACTACAGAAAGATACTGTGACGGGGTCACACTGTCAAGTAAATTCCTTTGAAATTTTTCAGCAGAGCTGCCAGTGAATAATGAAAGGGATTCGGTATTAAGCTGTCTGCGACACAATTTCGTTCCACTTCTGGAAAATAAGACAACACACAGTGAGTAGCAAGTAGCCCAAAATAACCAACTAAAATCTCCTCCTGATATACAACAACTATAAAATACAGTGTATGAGTTAACCGAAAGAAATCCAAGTTAATGTCTACCTAAAAACTTAAATGAAAATTGAGCCGATTTGGGTAGAACACGAAGAATAAGTGTTCCTAAGCCCTTGCCTCATGCAAATTCATACTTAACGATTTAAAACGTACATAAAGAGCCTGTCGCTTCTTGAAAGACCCCATGCTATCAGCTGACAGCCTTTTGACTAATGATTAAAGGATGACCTATGACACTTGGGGCGACGCATTGATTGTTGTGTATGACAGTAAAACATGGCCCATCACCCTGACCTTCAACATGCATTCACATACACCTACACACTCTCATGTATACATACATACATACATACATAAACACATACACACACACACACACACACACATTAGAGAAATGACTACTCCATGTATCAGTTTCATCAGTCTGTCCTCCTCCGGCGACTCCTTGTGCCTCTGATGATGAAGAGGTTGCTGACACGGCATAAACTCTAAGCTATAGGTAGGATTATACTCATGGCCGCTCACTGGCCAATAGCAGTATAGACTGACACATCAGGTGACCATTAAAGATATGATAAGATATCCTTATGTATGACAGTGGTAACTAGGCTACATATATTGCAATCTCAGTGTGTTGCAATATGGCATCAACAGATCTATGGTAACCACTCTCAGATGTTCTCGTGCCGAATAATATGATGCACTGTAAAAAGGAAGTTATTGGAAATTCAGGTTTCAATGAAAGAAAAAAAAGGACAATGATTCAAATCCTTCAAAAATCTATATAAAGCTGTTTTTGTTTGTGTGAAATTGATTCTCAACAAAGACCCAGGTGCCAAGTGCATTCATGCGGTTTGGGAATCACAATGACGTTATTAGCATTCAAATACACAGCCACGTGTGCCACAGCAACTGGGATCCCGACGTGGTCAGATGCCGTGGAAATGTTAAGTGAGGCACTGTTTCAGAGGATTGGACCATGAAATAGACCTATAGATGTTGTTTGACTGGCAGAGACTATTACAGTTAAGAGATGAAAAAGAAGAAACGATATGTTTTTAGGAGTTTTAAGGTACGCCGTGACCACTGACACCCACTATCCAAGCGTGTGAGACAATTTCACACAAAAACATAATAAAAAATCCCACTGGATGAAACACAAGAGCAGACTGATTAAATCTTCATGGGGACAAGGCATAAAAAAAGGAGAGTTTCTGTGCAATGAAAGTATGCTCTTCTGTGATATCTGTCAGAGTTTTGCCTCCGGGGGAGTATGGCCGCGGAAGCATGGACGTGGTATGAACAGTAGAACCTGGAGCTCAGCTTTTGCCTAAACCCCTGAGGCAAACACTTAAAAAGGGGCAGCTGATGTAGACTGCTTTGTTTGAAGTGTAAAGAATAAGGCCGGCATATCAGGATTATATATGGTTCTAACGTGTTGCTGAAAATGAAGCTCAATTCAAAATTAAATGTAGAGATTAAAAAAAAAAAAAAGGATTAATCTTTGAAATCTAACAAAGAAACACATTCTCGCTTTTGATATGAGCAGTGCAAAATGTTAATGAGCATGATTTGCTATGGTTTGAGTATATCAAATTAGATTTTACTGACTTGTCATGTGGTAAACCATGACAGGATTGTCTTGGTATATGGGCCTGCTCAGGCTAGCTGTGATCATGGTTCAGTCTGCAGTATGGGTTTGGACACTGAGCTCCAATTCACGCGATCATTTGTTCACAGCTCATCCAAATAACACGTCACCAAATGACGAAATGTTAAAAAAAAAAAAAAAAAAAAAAAAGTGAGCTATGTCATCTATTGATGTAAACAAGCGCATACTCATTTTAAAGAATCCTGATTTTAGTGAAGTGCGTAGTTTGTTCACTGTGACACAATAAAGTGAACGTTTATTTGTTTATCAGTTAGTCTAGGTTTTATCTGTGTAACTGTTCTACAGAGATGAAAATAGTCGCTATCCCTTGCATTTAGAGATGATTTAGACACATCCCAAAGGTCCAGTCTGTCCCAAAGATGCAAATTGCTATCGGCTAGCTCACGACAAGATTATGTGGGGCAGCTGTCACGATAAACCGCATAGACGAGACAAAAAAAAATGTTGCCGTTAGCTTTCAATAGAGAATGATTTGCATAAGATGTGTTTTTGTCTTGAGACTCTTACCAAGGGCTGAGTCTCCCCGTTGACTGGAGGCACTTGGAACCTGTCGATTTCTTCCATCATTTTGGCAAAGCGTTAGAGAAACGATGCAGCGGTTTGGGATAAACGTTAAGATTAGTCTAGGTATGCCGGTTTATGATGCTCAGTAGTCGGGATCCTTCGTTAATCAGCATGATAGCAGTTCGTTTTCCTCCATCCTGACAGAGGTGACTCGACAGCAAAGCAGCAGTAACGCCCCACTTCCGGGTTCATAGAATATTCATGAGAAATCCGTCCAATCAGAGAGGAGATCACATGGAAATGCGTAGTAAAACGTATTCATGTATTTTAATTAAAAAGGTAGATTAAAGACAAACAGTTCTGCAGTTGTTTACATTTCTTTTGAATAATTTTCCTGCCTAGCCTTTGGTTGTGCTACTTCCATAGCAGCTTATAAATGAGGAGCAATGTTTTTATGTTGTTTTCAAGTTAAAGTTAGCAAGAGGCTTTCAGACTTTATATGTAGTATAAAGGGTTCATTCAATTAAAAATGGCTCGCCTGTGTAATTCACATTATATAAAAATAAATAAATAAATAAAAAATATGTTGGGAACTATATTGAGCGTTTCCTGAAGCTCTCTGAATCCTTGGAGTCACAGACCTGAACGGCTGGTTGTCTTGGCAACCTATATACAGGAGGAGGGAGGCAGCTGCAGGACAGTGCATTCCTTTCTGGCTCTTAACAGTTTAAATTTTTCTTTTTTAAGAGAAAAAAAATACAAGTTTATCTACCTAAATAAATTCCAGGCATTAAAATCGGACACCAAAGCGATGCCCGTGCCTAACATTAACACTGCTGCAAATGCAAGGAAGGTAAGAGTCAGTTCAGGTTAGCTAGCCTTGTTTAGCTAGCTAGCAAAGTTATGACGTACGTCCCAGAAACTCAACAACTAAAAGTAAAAAGTACCGTTAAAGCGATAATATACTGCTAACTGCACAACTAACATTTAGTTGGTTGTCATTTGTCGTCACGCAGGGCTCAAATGTTCAAAAGGTACCTGGTGCGAAATCAACCAAGGCTGCAAATAAGAAGAAGGTTGGTGAACGTTAAATCAAACCAGAAAGAAGTCGTTTCCAGTTTTAGAACTACAATCATCCTAACATGATGTAGTTTCCCATTTATTCGAGACGTAAATGTATCTTCTGTATATGACTTTGCAGGATGAGGAAGAGGCTGTGGATACGGGTGATGGATGGGACGACTGGTCTCATGGGAAAGGCCCCATTAAGCCTGCAGATCAACTAGAGCTCACTGAATCTGTAAGTGAAGGATGGGGACATTGTTCAACTTTGTCAACCTCGCTAGCTGAATTAAAGGAATGTTCTTCATTTTATTTTCTTAATGAGTTGTTATTCAATTTAATTCATGTCAGTCAACACCTCTGCCAATTGCTTCTTGCTTCTCTGCTTTATCTATAATCATGACTAGGAGCTGAAAGAGGAAATCACAAGGATTCTGACTGCAAACAACCCTCATGCGCCTCAAAATATTGTTCGCTACAGCTTCAAGGTAAATAAATTATGTGCAGGTCTATAAATTAATATAACTGTACTGTAAGCGTCGCTGCAATAACATTGATATACTAATTCTGTAGATTGTGCTGAAGCTTTACTGTCAACCCGTAACTAAACTACACTAGCTTTTTTTCTCTCCCTTTTATTTCACATTTTTATTTTTTTTCTTAAAGGAGCGTTCCTACAAGCCTACCAGTGCTGTGGATCAGATGGCTGTTCACTTTGTGTTAGAGGGCAGCCTCCTTTATCAAGACTCTGATGATTCTCGCAGGCTAAGGGACAAAGAGGGTCTCCCTGAAGGTAGAAACGGAAACATGCTACAATACAATACCTTCCTATGTTTACAGAGCACAGTAGCACTTTGTTATTTACAAATTCAGAACTAAGCATGTAGTTATATTTTGTCCTCTGGTGTAGTACATTTTTGCAGCCACAAGATGTCACTTTTTACTTGTTCCAAAAAATTTAACCAGTGTCCACAGTTGGCATATAAAATATGATGTATTCATTTTCTGCACTGTAATATTATGATCAAATTTCTCTGATGTGTCCAGAGAGTGCGACAGTTGACACCAGAGCAGAGACTGATGAGGAGAAAACAGGAACCCCGGTAAAATTAAATGTTGTTAAACTGAAATCAGACCACTGGTTTGTGTGTGTCAAAGCCTAAGACAAGATTTTAACTTGAGCTACAAACCTCTCTTTGACTTTTCCATAGGCTGCACCTGTAGAAGATGTAGGGGAGGTGGAGGAAGCTGGGGAGGTGGAGGAAGCTGGAGAGGAGGACAGACCAGACAGTGTTGCATCCAAAACCGACAAGAAAGAGCCGAAAGTCACTAATCAGTTCAACTTCAGTGAGAGGGCCTCCCAGACTCTCAATAATCCACTGAGGGTAAGAAGGAGTAGCATAGTCCGTTTTCTGCATAATGGTTGAGATATTAAATATTTACAAATGGCAAGTTTTAATATTGAAGTGCTTGAAAAGCACAGTATTGATGGGTATACTGAAATATTCACAGCCTCAAAAGTTTCAGTGAAGTCATTTTTATTTCCCTGCAGGAAAGGAGCTGTCAGACCGAACCTCCTCCACGCAGCAACTTCTCTGCCACTGCTAATCAGGTACTGGACTCCCTGATAGTTGAAAGATATGTTTACGCCAGGTTTGTTTTCATACTGTTGTGCATCGGTGAATGTTTGTGCTCACATGCGATGACTGTAATAACTCTGCTCTCTTGGCAGTGGGAGATTTATGATGCGTACCTGGAAGAGCTGCAAAAACAAGAAAAAAATAAAGAGAAGCAGAAAGCAACACCATCAAAGAAAGATAACGACAAAAGCAAGAAGAAGATGATGCTGACGGAGACTCAGGTGAATTGATTTAATATAACGTTGCATGCCATGCATAAATTATCATGTATTGTGTGTGGCAGGCAGATCATAGTGTGGTATCATCACATACTTCTTGACTAAACTCAATCGTTGATTGTCTTCTTATGCTATGATAATTTTATAATGAATCATAATTAATTAATCAAAAATATAGCCATGTTATATGTACAGTAGGTTATTGTTTTCATCCAATATTTGGCATGTTTCTGTTGCAGAGTGATGACATATCCAAAGTGGGCAAGGCGTCCAAGATCTTTGAACGAATGGTCAATCAGAATACATTTGATGACGTTGCACAGGGTGTGTTTCATTAAATGTAGCAAGTTTCAACATTTCATAATCAAGGAAACATATTCTCTATCCTCTGACTGTCCTCTTTTCATGCCCTTCAGATTTTAAATATTTTGAGGACGCCTCTGATGAGTTCAGGGACCAGGAGGGCACTCTTCTCCCCTTGTGGAAGTTCCAATATGACAAAGCCAAAAGACTATCTGTCACTGCCCTCTGCTGGTAGGTCAGCTCTTTAACTCTTGCTAACCTTTCCTCAAAATGTTGATTGTATTTCATTCATTTTTAAAACCCTGCTGCTGTTATGAATCAGGGAACATGACTGGTTTTGTCACGTGTCGTTAACAGGAATAACAAATATCAGGACCTGTTTGCAGTGGGAATGGGATCATGTAAGTACAAAGGATTGTGAGGAGTTGTAAAACATTTGACAGACAATTTGAAATATGTGCTGCAAAAATATGTGAGTTATCATGAATTTAATTAATTAATTAGAATCCTCCAATCAGTCAGTCATTGTGTTCCTCTTCTGCCCAGATGACTTCAGTAAACAAGGTTGTGGCATGCTTGCCTTCTACTCACTGAAAAACTCTGCATTCCCGGAGTACATCTACACCACCAGTTCTGGCATCCTCTGCCTCGACATCCATGAGCAACATTCCTACCTGGTGGCAGTGGGCTTCTATGATGGCTGTGTGGCTGTCTACAACTTGAAGGAGGAGGGGCAGGAGCCTCTTTTCAAGAGTACAGCTAAGACTGGCAAGCACACAGACCCTGTCTGGCAGGTGAGAGTAGGGGACATAGCAGACATTGATAGGGTGCTGAAAGAGTAGGGTGTATGTGTTGTTCGACTTAAATTCAGCCACTCCACATCTGCTATTTGTTTCCAAGTTTTGCCATTTTTACATCTGTCCCAACCGTTTAGTTTTGAGTGGAGTGGACTAATACATTGTAAACATTAATTTGCAGTGATGCTGAGTTGTAATACTACCCTCATAGATGATGCAGAATAGAGGAAATGTCACATGAATGTACCTACTTTGTTCCCCATTTGTCCAAATACATTTCAAGTGCATGTATTCAGATTAATTTTTTTATTTATATTATTTTCATTCAGGTGCGCTGGCAGAGTGATGACATGGACAACAACCACAATTTTTATTCTGTTGCATCTGATGGCCGTGTTGTGTCCTGGACACTGGTCAAGGTTAGTTGAAGAAATACATTTATTTTTAGGCATTAGTTCAAGTCTGTGTGTTTGTTCACATTTTTAGTTATTTGTGTGTTTGTTGCCATCGACACTTGAGTATATCTGCAGCTGTGTGTTTGTATGGTTCCAGAATGAACTGGTTTTTACGGACATTATCAGACTGTCAGTGAATGGGGCCATCTCTGAGGGACCAGAAAGCGCACAGCCACCTAGCAGTGGTGAGGCTTTACTCTTTATTTTACATTCTTTATCTCGTGTGTGCTGTTATCTTTTGTAAATGTAAAAGAATGTTCATATTTAACAGATTATTGATTATACAAAATACTGTTCTCTGCCCAATATACAGTATGAGGCTAGTGTCTGTAACAGTGTGTGTCTAATTTAATTGTTTGTTGCCTCTCGTACACAGCCTGCGGAACATCATTTGACTTCCATAAACAGATTGACTACCTGTTCCTGGTTGGCACTGAGGAGGGGAAGATACACAAGGTATGTCTGAAGGATTTCACTGAGCTGGTTTTGCTGGAGGTCACTTTTAATATCACATCACACCTGCTGACCCGTGATGTACATACATCAGCAAGTATAATGTCCAGTGAGGAAGGAAGTCACAGCATGACTTGTGATACCTTCAACACAGGCAAATCAGTGACACACTATACAGTATATGTTTTAATCAGGCAATGTGTCATTCACCTAATTGGAATCCATTACTGTATCAATTTTAAATGTATTCTTGAACATACAGGCAGCTGTGAATATTAGCCAATGGGCTGGATAATTACATGTGTCTTCATTTCATCATGCACAATCTGATTACCTCCAGCAGTGGGGTTGAGGGACATTACTTTGTCATCTTTCATTTGAAATATAGCCAATCCAAAGTACATGTGCTGTCATTAACCTGCATCTTGGTTCAAAAGTATGGGTCATGAAGTACGTCTGCAGCATTTCTCTGTCGCCTATTCGTTTTCCCTCTCTCTCTGTGTTTCCCCAGTCACACTTACAGTCACAACATACATTCACAAGTGCTGTGCAGACATAGAAAAGAGCTGAGGTCACATGGGGCACACGGACCCAGCTTAAAGTAGGAGAGTTAAAGTTGCTTTCAAGTAGGAGAGTAAAACTGCCTGCGTGTGGGTATTCAGTAGTTGATATGATTGCCGGTCAAAGCTTATCGTTTCAGCGCAGCCTTAAAACTTTCATCAGATAATTCCATAATTAGACAAATGCTGTATGTTCTAAATTCATACACTGTGCTACATGTGCAATGTATTTATGTTGATAGTGCACTATTAAAGCAGGTAATGTACATTATTATCTAATTGTTTGATTTTACATCTTTATATTAAACAAATTTTTCTTCTGCAAAATTGGCTTGCTGGATCCTCCTGTCCACAAATGGCTCCCTTCTATAATACTAAAACCAAGGTCATGCTCATTTAGTTTATTAGAATCACCTCTGAAAATTCATTTCAAAACGTTGCAGATGTTGTTCAGCAAAGCCTTCGACCTAAAGTGTGTTGTTTCTGTACCATCCTAAGTGACATTAGGATCGTCTTGGGGCTCTAAAATGTCTCCCAGCATCTGCTCTGAAAAATGGAAGCTCATTTTGTTTGTGGTGCACTTACAGCGATCCTGCTGGGGTTGCACTGCAGACGGTAAACAAGAGAGAAATTGTCCATTAATAGTGCTTCTGTGTGTGTGTTGGTTTGTGTGTGATTGTCCGTATGTGTCCATGAGGCCCATTGGGGGCCCTCATTAAGCATTTAATGTGTCTTTTTAAGCAGGGGCATTCTCTGTCCTCTACGGACAGCTGGTAGTTTTTGGCTTTCCCCCTTCCTTCTTTTCTTCCTCGTGTTCCTATTACTGCAGGATACTCATAAAAGTCTTATCATTAGTACTTACTGTGCCCTCTTTTTACTGATTTAATTGCATAGAAGTGTTTAAACAGCTCAGTGACTAATGCACACATCTTCAAAAGTGGCTGATCTTTATAAAATTAAACATAGTGCTGGAGGGGAGTCTATCACACATGGCCAGAAAAAGAAGCAAGATTATGGGTGTTGAGGTTCATTCCAGGCTGCTCCAACTGTAGCATATCACACAAATGTGACCCCCCCCCCCCAACCTCAATTCACATACAGACTGGTGCACATGCCTTTGGGGGATAGTGTTTAAAAATGAATGTTCATTCATTCATTCATTCATCTTCTGTACCCGCTTATTCCTGTTAAGGGTCGCGGGGTCTGCTGGAGCCTATCCCAGCTGTCATTGGGCGAGAGGCGGGGGAAAACCCTGGACAGGTCACCAGTCTATCGCAGGGCTAACACAGAGAGACACAAAATAGAATGTATTATCAATAAATTATTACATTTTATCTTCATGAACCAATTTTTAAAAAGGTTAAAACAAGAACTCATTTATTCCGCTAGCTGATCCTAACTGATGTCTTCTCAGTGTTGCACTTGCCAAATTTAAGCTAAGGTCCAGTACTAAAGAGCTTCACTGTCATCTAGAAACACATTAAACCATATAGAGGAGCTGTGCCACTGTTTAATATGTTGTACTTGGCACATAAACAGTGTTTTCTGGAGAAATTGAAGGTAGCAACTTGTTCAACTCAATTTCATCTTTTGACGTACTGTATTATCATATTTTAGTCATTTGGAGGGATGATAATGGGAACCCCATTTTCCTACCTTAGGATTTCTCACCTAGAAAATTGTAAATACACCTCTTTGGAAATACCTCTCAGTCACTGCATTTTGTATTGTAATCACACTCTTTTGAAAATAATTTTGATAGGATGTAGAGAGTAGAGAGATGACTCACACCTCTAAAACATCCTTACTCACCTCCCTCTCCAAGCAGACTTGCTGACAGACACAATCCCAGTATGTGTGATAAAATATGCTCTGTCTGTCACCTCAAGCGTCAGGAGCACTGAAACCTCGGGAGAGGACAGACTAAGAATCTTTCACCTAGCCGCAGGTCAACAATCAAACTGTCAGCCCTTGGAAAAGCAACCGCTGTCCCCACAGCCCATAAAGCTGTTTTTATCTGGGAATGTCTACTTAATATATCCCCGCAGTCCATCTCTGCTGTGGCTTTGCTACTTTAGTGAAACCATGTTCTTACAACGGCCAACCTGGGGAATTTAATATTGAATCACCATGCATTGCTGGTGTACAGGTTTGAAAGTAGCAAGCATATTGTACTTTTAGCTTTACTGCAATGAGAGGGTTCAGCACTAAACATTTCCATCAGCTGTCAATGGAAAACTGTGCCAAGGTACTGTATATAGACGTAATGTAATTTATGGTTTACTACAAGTCAAAACCTCATGTTTAATTATCATCAAAACTATTTCTGTAGTGCTGGAGGGAGATTTGTCACATCATGATGATGTTACCAGAGCTAGGTACTTTAGGCTTGGATGCTCTAATTTTTAAACACAACAGAAACACAACGCTTGTTACACTGTATTACAAACTGGAGACACCACTGGGGTTTAAAACAGTGTTACTGAGTTGCTTTATAGAAAGCATGGGACAGTTTTGGCGCTTGTTGCTTCTAAAGTGACTAAAAGGTAAAGAAGTCCCTGCTTCTGCTGCTTAAACTCTGAACACACCTCATTAGATAAATGCCAAATAGTTTTACTTAAAAAACAAAATAATTGCTGGGAATTCGAAAAACACAGATATAAAAGATTTTTTATTGTCTTTTTCTTTTCTTTTCATTTGACTGGGCCTCTTTCTCCTCAGTCCAGTTATTCGTTGATTTCTGTAAATGTTGACTTACTGTGCAATCTGAACACCAACAACAATGACTGATCTTACTCACCTTACTCACCTTTTTGCTATAGAGTGCATTACAACTACTGTCCACTGTTTTATTTTTGTGTCTGAATTCTTACTGTGTTCACTGTTTTAATTCAATTCAATTTACTTTTGTTATTTATATAGCATCAATAACAATACAAATTGTCTCAAGACGTTCTACAAAACCCGCCGTGAAACCTGAGATTCCCTGAGCAATCGCTAAGGCGACAGTGGCAAAACAACCTTTTAACAGGAAGAAACCTTCATCACAATCCAGCTCATATGGGGGGAACAATCAGCTTGAGGCCAGCCATGTAGAGAAGGAAAAAGAGAGAGAGAGAAGAGAGCAGCAGGAGGAATGAGATAAACATCTGCCAAAGATACATACAGTACATGTTACTAAAGCATACATATAGAATCTGATCATGATACAAATACAAGATATAACTGATGATGTTACATGAAAGATTATAAATGAGTATAGACAAAAGCATAGGGGAATACAACTGTTGGTGACAATAGTAATTCTATTAGAGGGGAGTTGGTTGGTATAATGATTGAAAGGGGAGGGAAAGGGAGATGGGGAGAAGGACACACAGCTATTAACATGCAAAATAGTGGTATCACACAAATGCATGAGCAGTAAGAGAGAAGAAATGAGATAAAAAAAATTAGAGGATAGCAGCTCTGTGCAAGAGAGAGGAAAGCAGAGGACAGGCGCTCAGTACATCATCCCTTGGCAGCCAAGGCCTATAGCAGCATAACTAAGGGATGGTTCAGTGTCACCTCAGCCGGTCCTAAATATAAGCTTTGTCTAAAACTCTTAAGCCTAACCTTAAAAGTGGAGAGGGTGTCTGCCTCCCGAACCCAATCAGGGCGCTGGTTCCATAAGAGAGTGCCGTGGTAGCGCAAGGTTCTACCTCCCATATTTTACAGTGGGAGGGGAAAAAAGATTAGTATGTACACTACTGTTTGCTGACACCCTGAGAATCCACATTTTATAGTTTAGATTTTATGTTAAAATGATTGTAGAATGGCTCAGCAGCTGATGTTAAGTGCAGTAAGTCTTCAAAGTCGCAATTTGTCAAATGTGTGAACAAGTGTGTGATTTTGTGTGTTTTCACAACTGTTAAACTAGCAATACCGTTGCTTTCTTGCAAACTGTTGTTTTACATGTCCCTTTATTAAACCTTTAATTTATGGTTTGGTAAAAGCACATAGTCACATTTATTTAAAAAAAAAAAAAAAAAAAGTGGGTCACCAGCATTATGTTAAAAATATTGACTTCTGTTAAAAAAAAGTCTTTGCCTTTATCCCCTAGTGTTCCAAGACTTACTCGAGCCAGTTCCTGGAGACGTATGAAGCCCACAGCATGGCAGTGGACTCTGTCAAGTGGAACCGTTTCCATCCAGAGGTTTTCATCTCTTGCAGTTCAGACTGGACTGTCAAGATCTGGGACCATACCATCAAGTAAGAGTCAAGCAACCTGATAGAGTGAAAGAGGAAATACTTGCATCTGCTGTAGAGATAGCAGAATTTTCACTCTATACACTATATATTTTACCACAGTTACAAAAGTTCTCAATATATTTTTTCTTTTTATTAGAACTTTGTCAGACAAATGCGACTTCCATTGGTACTTCTACATGTGTTAATCAATCAATCAAAAACAACAGTGTGCCCATAACAAACAGGGTACTGTTACAGTCATGCTCGCAGAGACTGGGTCTCCACCTCTGTCATTGCTGGCTTAACTGGTTTAGACACAGTTGAGTGTTTGCGTGGGAAGCTGTTGAGAGATCATGTAGTTGTTGCTGTGTTGGTGACTCCAACAGGATGTCTAGAGTGTGTTTGCAGAGGTGGTAGGTGGTATCCCTGGTGAAATACGTATTTTCTCTGTCTCTTTGTGAAACTCAACAGTGGGTAAAAAGAACTAGCTTAACATCTTGTATACCTTCACATGTATTGGTGTCAAAGAAGATGTACAAACAGTAAAAGTGTTGGAGATTCAAGTCGGTAGGTGAGTAGTTAATTTCAGACGTTGCTGCAGATTTTCTTAACATGTCTCAGTTGCCCTGTTAACACAAACCGAATTAACTTTAAATGCAACATTGTAACATATTATGTCAATTAGTCTTCAATCGAAAAAAAATATACCGTAAAACTCGGAATATAAGCCGCACCGGTATATAAGCCGCAGTCTATTTTTTAGGGCCTCAAACTGGGAAAACAAGGTTTTCTATTGCTATTTGTTAATAAAACATTACACATGTTATTTCAACACTGTTTCCATTTATTTTAATTTGAAACATTCAAAACATAACCTATTCAGCAGGTTTACTTTTCAGATTGCAGTTTTTCAGTTAACTTCTTAAGTAAACAGTAGTACAACATCTAAACCATGAGCTTAAATTAACTTAAACATTCTTTAACCAAGTACCTTAAACTCATTTTCTCTTTTTTTAATAACAAGACTGTTTACCTTATTACATTGTGGAGGCTGTAGCTATAAATGCTTACTAAAATCCCAAAAACTCTTCCTCAGAATCGTCACTGTGTCCAAACATTGTGACCAAGTCATCATAGCGCTCTGCCAGCAGATTCACATCACTGTCCTCCGACTCGGCGTTAGTCCCAGTTCCAGAGTCAAACAGAGCGTCGTCCTCGGTGCCATCCAGTCGGTTCGAAATTGAGCATTTCAGGAAGGCCCGTGTTATAAGCTCTGAGGGAATGTCCTCCCAGCTGTCTTTTACCCACCCGCACACTGTGGCCAGTGCGGGTCTCTTCAGATTACCCCGCGGTGTGAATGCGTGATCATCTCTTTGAAGCCAATCCACCCATTTCTGCCGAATCCGGTCTTTGAATGGTTTGTTCACTCCGACGTCCAGAGGTTGCAAAATCCCGGTCATCCCGCCAGGAATGATCGCCACATCTGTTTTCATGGTCTTAAGCTGTTCGCGCACAGACTTGTGTAAATGACCTCTGAATGCATCCATCACCAGAAGCGCCTTTTTCTTTAGAAGTCCACCGGGTCTTCTCCCCCAGACAGTTTTAATCCAGTCAATCATGCCCTGAGATAAAAAATTGAATAAAATGATATTATTTTTTTCATAAAAAAAAAATTTAAAAGCACAGCGCAAAGACATGGTTTAAAACAAACTAATAACCTACCGTTTCCTCCATCCATCCTTTCTTATGCACTCGTACACAGACACCTGCCGGCATGCGCTCTTTGGGAGCCGTCTTCCTTTTGAAGATGATGAGTGGCTGTAGTTTGGTGCCATCAGCGCAACATGACAAAACAACAGTGAAATGTGATTTCTCGTGTCCCGACGTCTTGATCTGCACTGTTTTTTCGCCTCGGTTATTGACGGTGCGGTCGGGCGGCATATCAAAGCACATCGGCACCTCGTCCATGTTTCCAATTTGGCCGAGTGCATATGAATTCTGCCGGCGCATTTTAATAATGAATCGCTGGAACGTTATCATTTTTTCTTCATAGTCCATCGGCATCTTTTGTGAGATGCGAGTTCTTCTTCGAAGGGACAGTGCTTTTCTTTTCATGAACCTGTCACACCAGCTGAGGCCACCACGGAAATCAGTCTCATCCAACTCTTTCGCTACCTCTATTGCTTTCATCCGAATCATGTTTTTTGACACGGGGACTAGTTTGCTTCTTTGCTCAGCGATCCACTCAAAAACGGCATCTTCCACCCGTGGCCACAGACATTTTCTCCCTCTGTTAGCTTTCTTAGTTTTCACCATGACTTCAAGTTTAGCTTTGTTTCTCCGCCACTCACGAACCTGTTTCTCATCAACATTAAACTCTCTCCCCGCGTGGCGATTTCCATTCTGTTCCGCAAACTCCACAACGTGGAGTTTTTGGGCTGCCGTGTAGCTCTTTCTTGTAATTTTCCCAGGCATGTGTAGTCGTACTGTCGTCGTGTCGGTGTCGTGCATGTGTCTGTGATAAAATGGCGTCTTACGCACACTGGCTGGCTATATGACGGCGCTACGTAGCTACGTAGCGCCATCTTGTGGGTCAAATTTACAATGTCAGCATTTACCCTGGTATATAGGTCGCACCGGTGTATAAGCCGCACCCAACTTTTTAGATGGAAAAAAAAGGAAAAAAAGTGCGGCTTATACACCAAATTTTACGGTAGTTGTGAAAGCACTCTTGTGTCTCCCAGCTAGAAGACGATGTAAGATACATTTGTGATTCACCTCTAATGAGAAGTAAATTAGTTACAGATTAGCAGCTGTAATTTGCAAATTAGCACCACTCATGCTCTTGCACACTTACATTCAGTAAAGAAGGTGACAAGGTAATCATCATTCCTGTAATATTTCCATAAAGTTACAATGTATTTATCTTTATTATCTTCTTTTATTCATCGTGAGCCCAGAATATTTTTTCCTTGTTTATTTGACTAACCCACAGTGACTCCCACTTCTCGTCAGCGCCGGCGGCTTGACTGAATAATGACGGTAATCATCTGCCCATTATGAGAGTCATGGTTTTCAAGTGTGATCTATAACTTGCTAGAGATATAAAACTTATTGTTTCCAGGACAAAACAACATGGATCAAACAAAGTTTCACAAACTTTGTCACACTATTCAGAAGTGTGAAAACTATGTTTTGTTATTTTCCTGAGGCATATATGTGTATGTGTGTGTGTATATATATATATATATATATATATATATACACACACACACACACGTGGCGTACTCCGATGCCACTGTGGGTTCTACAGCAGAGAATCAACCAGAGAGCGATGACGTTTAAGTTGCTTTATTGAGAAACACAACACTTCCACACAACAATCATTGTCATTCGCAGGCTTACACTCGTTTCTACGCTGCCAACAGCTGTGAGTGTGTCTCTCTGCATTGCGTCTGGTCTCTTCCAGGTCCAGCACGCTACTGTGTTAAAAGGACAGAGTGATTAGTCCAACAGGATGCAGGTGTGCCAATCACTCTCACCTGGTGCTGCTCTCCTGAGCCCGGAGATGTGCATCAAGTACATTAAGCATACAAAACATTTGAGAATTTGAACCTGTCTATCACTAGTTTTGATTTTTTTTGACTCTGCAATCACAGAATGTGCTGTGTCATTCTGCTGTAAAACATCTCTCTTAAATTAGATATACAAATATTTCTATACATGTACATGTTATTTATTAAACTGCACATTATTATACATCACAGCAGCACTGAAACACATTGTGTCAGTTTAAGTGCATCTCACAGTGGCCGAGAGAGCTCACCGCATTGCAACTTGAGAAACCGTGCAAATAGACAAAACACAAGCAAATGAGAAAACAGTTTCATCTATGTGACAAAAGGTGCACTGCGAATACGTGATGGGGAGAGTATTAAGAGCAGTTGTGTCAGGATTTTCAGGGTGAGTTAGACCCAAACGCTGGACACCAGGCGATGAGGCAGGAGTTGGAAAACAATGAATTTAATTAAACCAAAAGTAGTGATGTTACGAGACGTGCCGAGGCTTCGAAGCGTGTGTCGAGTAATGGAGGGGGCGTTTCCGCGAAGCGCGTATCGAGGCTTGCTTCATTTAGGGGAGGGGCCGAAAATATTAGGCGCGTTCGACTTCATGCAGATCTGTGCAGATCTGACTTGACGTGATGCATGCTGGGTTGAACAAGTTCATTTTAACCAATCATATGGGTCTATGAGCATGAACAACCCAGCATGCATCACGTCAAGTCAGATCTGCACAGATCTGCATGAAGTCAGAGAACGTCTAATATGGGGAGAAGTTCCACTCTCACTGAACTTCCGGGTTCTGAACTGTTGCAGTTCCACTCTGGTTCCATATGAGGGCGCTCTCAGGACGAGTGCAGAATGAATGGCGGTCTATGGAGCAGTACCCCTCAAAATCCACTTTTCTCAGGATATAATTTTTTGTGCAGTAATTTGAATATTGAATTTGAAAGGAGATGCAAAGAAATTACACATTGCTGGGTGTTAGATTTTTTAGAGTCACTTATTTTGCTTTAAAAAGTATTTTAAAATGTCAATGACGTCATACACATCGTACGACCAGATACTGCTTTACGGCAATCCTTCAGTCACTGCTTTGGTGCTTTCGCGCTCTGTACTTTCTTTTCTCTCGAGGCATGGACAACACAGCTGACACGGGTAAATAATCGTGCTAGAAGAGTTTCTGTTTCGTTGTTTTAAAAGACCGGGCCGAAAAAAAAAAAACTTGGGCGAAAAAGTCCGTCTTAACATTCTGGTCCCGCTTCGGATGCCACGATGCCGTCAAGCGGGATCTGGTCGTAATCAGTCCATCACTGACCAATCAGCGTTCATTAGCACAATGCTAGCGTGTTATGGGCAACAACAACTCAACCTGTAAGAAAACGAAAGGACATAAGTTCTCGTTCATTCAACTTTTGACCTATAACCCATGTTGAACTTGCAAAACCTACAATCAAATCTGAGATTTCTCTACGACAATCGGGTGAAAGAGACACATTTAGCCGTTTAGCTCCATAGAGTCCCATCAGAGAACGTCTAATATGGGGAGAAGTTCCACTCTCACTGAACTTCCGGGTTCTGAACTGTTGCAGTTCCACTCTGGTTCCATATGAGGGCGCTCTCAGGACGAGTGCAGAATGAATGGCGGTCTATGGAGCAGTACCCCTCAAAATCCACTTTTCTCAGGATATAATTTTTTGTGCAGTAATTTGAATATTGAATTTGAAAGGAGATGCAAAGAAATTACACATTGCTGGGTGTTAGATTTTTTAGAGTCACTTATTTTGCTTTAAAAAGTATTTTAAAATGTCAATGACGTCATACACATCGTACGAACAGATACTGCTTTACGGCAATCCTTCAGTCACTGCTTTGGTGCTTTCGCGCTCTGTACTTTCTTTTCTCTCGAGGCATGGACAACACAGCTGACACGGGTAAATAATCGTGCTAGAAGAGTTTCTGTTTCGTTGTTTTAAAAGACCGGGCCGAAAAAAAAAAACTTAGGCGAAAAAGTCCGTCTTAACATTCTGGTCCCGCTTCGGATGCCACGATGCCGTCAAGCGGGATCTGGTCGTAATCAGTCCATCACTGACCAATCAGCGTTCATTAGCACAATGCTAGCGTGTTATGGGCAACAACAACTCAACCTGTAAGAAAACGAAAGGACATAAGTTCTCGTTCATTCAACTTTTGACCTATAACCCATGTTGAACTTGCAAAACCTACAATCAAATCTGAGATTTCTCTACGACAATCGGGTGAAAGAGACACATTTAGCCGTTTAGCTCCATAGAGTCCCATTCATGTTGCACTCATGGCGATCGCCCCCAGTGGAAATCTGGTGGAACTGCAACCAAAATTCGTTACAATGGGACTTAATAGAGAGTGGGAAGGCTCTCCGTAGACGGGCTCTGGTCCCATTCATGTTGCACTCATGGCGATCGCCCCCAGTGGAAATCTGGTGGAACTGCAACCAAAATTCGTTACAATGGGACTTAATAGAGAGTGGGAAGGCTCTCCGTAGACGGGCTCTGATGAAGTCGAACGCGCCTAATGACGTCCGAAGCCTCGCTACCCGGCTGTACCACGTGACTGCTTCAGCAATATAAACCCCTCGGGGTTTTTGATACAGAGTTGCGGTCAATTCAGAGTTTGGATAGAGTTTTGATAGTTTGGATACTAGAGTTTGGATAGCGTTTATGTAGTTTGGAGATAGTTTGGAGAGTTTAGGGAGAGAGAGATATGGTTTGAAGATTTAGGAGAGTGAGGAGAGAGAGATAGGTAAGAGGATAGAGCCAGCTAGGAAGAGACATATTCAGTGCCCTCTTCCTAGTTCCACAAGCACTTTCACTTTCCTCTGCTTGCTTAAGCCCATGTCATTTGCCTAAAGTGACAGAAAAACATTACACAACCTGCCATATCATATGATACTACCATTTTGGGAAAATTTACACACAGAATACATTCACAAAATATTTTATTATACATATATATATATATGATAATTTAAGTAGAGAAATTATTTGGTCATACATTTTTTTGTAATTCATAGTCATTCCCAAGAGCCATTACAGACACAAAAATTCAATGCGTCACACAGCATGTTAAGAGCTACAGGTGCCTGTGATTATACACCTGGCCAGTAGGTGGTTTCGTGTGCACAGGAAGCTTCGAGAGATGAACCCTTTCTCGAACCAATTGGCGCAAGTGGTTCGATGCCTCATGAGGCTTCATCTCACCATCACTAACCAAAAGTAAAACAAAGGCGCTGAATAAGGTAGGAGATTCAAAAACAAAAATCAAAACCTTCAAAAAGACAAGAACGTAACATGACAAGACTAGGGCTTGAAAATACACAGGGAAACAGTAGAAAACAGTATGACACGACAGAGGACAAAGTAAAAGGCAGGATATACACAAGGGTAGGGGAGACACAGGTGAAAACAATCAGGGCGGGGCAGACAATTACACAGGTGGGAAATCACAGGACAGGAAGAAGGCAAGACAGGAAACAAGGAAAAACTTAACAAAATAAAACAGGAAACTCAAAAACATGAAACATGAATGAAACTCAAAACATGAACACAGGAAATCAAAATGCAGAACCTTGACAAGTTGACTTTGCATTCAGATTTGTTTCTATTGCCAATATTAATATGACTAATATTACTAATTGCATTCAATTTGTGTAGTTTTGAAATAAAATATACACTGAAATATACACCAATCAGGCATAAGATTACAACCACCTTCCTAATATTGTGTAGGTCTCCCTTGTGCCTCCAAAACAGTTGTGACTCATTAGAGAGTGGACATGGGCCTTCTGAGGGTGTCCTGGTGTCAGAACAGAATGTTCTTAGTGGGGGCCTTTGGGTCCTGTGGGTTGAGGGGAGGGGTCTCTGTGGATCAGGCTTGTTCCAGTGCATTCCACAGGGAATTTTGAAGCCAGGTCGACACCTTTTGATGTTTTTTGAGTTGTTCCTAAAACATTTTTGTGAGTCATTGCTATGGGGTGGGGGTGCCTGGTCTGGTCTAGGTGGGTGGTACATGTCTAAGTAACATCCACACGAATGCCAGGTCCAAAAGTTTCCCAGCAGAACATTGTGTTGTTAAATGCTATTTACTTCTCCTGTCAGTTGTCATAATGTTTTATCAGTGTATGACGATATAGAAGAATATATATGAAAAATAAAAATAATGAAATAGTATAAAGTTTAAACAAACAGGGGATGTGGAGTTAAGGTGTTTGTCTGTGTGATGTGTTTATCTTAGCTTGTGGATGGAGGATATACTGGACACTGAACACAGATGTTTAGATTCTGCTTCTCTTGTAGAATGTGCAGTTGCCCACATACCACAGCGGGAAATTGCTTTCTATATAGATCAAGTCTGCTGATCTGTTCCTTTGTTATCAAAGTTAAAACCGACTGAAAGTTTTTCTCCGTCTCTCTCTTTAACACACACACAGACACACTCCTCTCATTATTTGAAGACTTCCTGTAATTGTCAGGTGGCAGCTCTTAGAAATATCTCATTGCTTCATCTTGCTTCCGGTAGTGTTTCACAAGTTAATAATGTGATGAAACTGCACAAAACTGACTTCATATGTCTGTGTGTTTTTCCAGCACTCCAATGTTCACCTTTGACCTGAATTCAGCCGTTGGAGATGTTGCCTGGTCTCCGTACTCCTCAACTGTATTTGCTGCTGTAACAACAGATGGAAGAGTAAGTCTTTCTGATTATGTTTTCTTAGATTTTTCATACCATGACTTAATAGTTAAGTATTTCTTTATCTTTATTTGGTTGTTTTGCCTTGAAAATATTCAGGTATAATATACAGTGTATGATTTTAATCCAGAATGTTGCATATACAGTGTTTTGTGTTTACAGTGATATCAGTGAAAGGTGATTTTGCAACATCTACACACAAGACAGAAAGTGGAGTTGAGCATTATCAGTGATATAAAAGGGACAATATAATAAAAACACCTGTCAGTATAATGCAGCAAAATGCAGCTTCTTAAATGACTATACAGTTCAATCAACACTTTTTTCACACCAGTTTTTCTTCCACTAAGACTAAAAGTTGTATCACCAGTGTTCTCTATTTTGATATCCTGTCAAAAATACAAGTACATTTGAAATATAAGATATTTTCATGGCTGAAGATGATAGAGGCTGACCAAGAAACCAGTCTCTGTCATATATAAGGGACTTTAGGATGCTTGTCTGAAGGCTACACATCCGTTGTGTACGTCAGATAACATGAGCTTGACACTTGTCTCAAGATGTGAAATACCAAACAGCAGCACAATCTACCACCTGACACCTGCTTGATTATTTTCCTTTTAAATATAGTTATAGACTCAGCTGGCTAAACCCATACTACCTTCAGGCTAAGCCTCAGATTAATGCTGAACAGCCTCAGGCAATCAACTTTGTTCAAGCGCTGTATCTTGTAACAAACGGGCTTCCTGCTCTGCCAGTAGTTATTGATTCTGGCCAAAAGTAATTTCAGTGGATGCTGTGTTGCTTATCTCCACATATTTTTCTAGTATGGCTGCAAGCTGTCCCCATCTGTTTGTCTTCACAGTCTGTGCCACACTTGAAAAGTCCAGAGTGTTGTGTCTGACACATTTCCTGTCCAGTGTGCCAAGTGTAGTCAAGTGAGAGTGACGAAGAGGAAATGAGAGCTGAGCAATTTGAGAGACACCTTATGTGATAGTGTGTGTATGTGTGTTGTGTCGTCCCCGCTGCCAGAATTCAGTCAACACAGACACGAGGCGGGCTGTGGTATGCCCACCATCATTATGCAGATTATTTCACGGCTAAGCATTAGTCTTGAGGAAGTGAGGAAACAACAGATTTCAAAATTGCTTACAAGATGCAACTAGTAGTAAATAAATACATTATTTTAACTGGTTCATTTTGAATATCTTCAACCAAATATATCTAATGAAATTACTTTTCTAGAAAGCATATGAAGTCTCATGTTTTGTTGTAACTTATTCTCTAAAACTAGATCAAAAGCAGTTTTCAGCAGCTATTAAAAAACTCATTAAAAGTTGGTCCATTGGCATACATCTCACAAGCACAATATCCTCTCCTTTCAAAGCAGAAGGAAGGACAAGATTAAAACTGGAGTCGATCAAGGTCAGCGTGGCTGGTCCATTTATTTTCTCGGTGTGAGCTAACTGTTAATTGTTAATTGTCACTGTGCTGTGTCTCCTTTTGTAATTTTGTTTTTACTTTTATTCTTTTCTAATTCTCTTTGTAACATAGGTTTTGGACAGCGTTATATAATTACAATTTCACTTTATCATTTAAATTAATAAATAATATTTTCTACATTCAATCCAAGTTGAGGCTAAACCCTTTCTGACATTTGTTCACTGTCAGATTTTAAAGAACGTCAGAATATGAGCAGATAATCACATTGAGTGGTGCCATCTCAGTGCATGATGTCATTCGGTATAATCTTCCCCAGGATAACAGTCTTCTTGCAGTACATTTGTCGTTTTCTGTGACTGAGTGTCTGATAGAGCTCGAGTGACTCAGCATGAGTTGTGTGCCCCTTGATGTGTTGATGACAACCTGGCCTGCTGCTGCTGCTGCCACGCTGCAAAATGTCAGAGACTCAATTCAATGGCGTACGTGTCTGTGTGAGTGTGTGCGTTCGTACTTGCTTGCGTACGTGTGTTCATAAGGATAATGACTTGCCTGGCAGGCTGAGGTGTAAAATTGACACAGAGTTGTGTGGTGCAAACAAATATCTCTTCGTTCTTTCTGTCCCTGCCTCTCCATCTGAGCTGACTGTTGAGGAAATGAAGTGTCAGGATGACATAATGAGAAGTCGAGACATATCCCCGAGTTATTAGTCTTTAAACCTATATTTGCTCTCTGTGCAGCTCCTCTTAACCTTTTGCGCACGGACTGGCACTAATTTCATTTAAAAAAAAAAAAAAAGTTAAATGTTTAGAAGCTAGAAGAAATCAAAAAATGTTTTATCTCCCTCACTAATTTGGGGGTCATATGAAAATACATCAACTCATTATTGTAAATGTATGTTTGCATGTTTGGTATCATAACCTCCCAGCATTAGTTAAACTATTGAAATTAAAACTATTCAAAGGCATCACAATGTGTGATTGCCTAGTCAGGCTAAGATGGGTTTGGTACACTATAAGCATCATTTTATCACAGTAAAATGTCTTTCTGCTTCAGCTTCTTGCACGAGTTACAGATGTAGTCAGTGTGCACTGTAATCAGCTATGACTAATGTTACATCAGTGCTTATATATGAACAGCAGAAACACTGTAGTTAATGGATGTAATGACAAGAGGTTACAGAAAGTCATACCCTGCTAGAGTATGGTGATGGGTTGCAAATGATGACTGATGCTTTGTGTGGTGCTGATACACACAGACAGTGTTCAGGCACAGTCATCTTTCTGATAGAAGGTGTGGGCTGTGCTTTGCAGCGGACTCGTCTGTTGTCAACAGATTGTCTAACTGCACTTAGGCTGAAAGAAGAATATCTTTTGTCCGGTTCCTTCAGGATGAAGGTGCCTGGAAAATCACAGGTGTCTCGAGCCTTCCAACACACACGCACACACACACACACACACACACACACGGACAGCATTAAATACTCAGTGAATCACCCTGAACGCCACAGACCGTATGTACTTAACTACTTTGGAGTTACAATCTAAAGTCTTACACCCTCAGTCCCAAATAAAGTGGACATTTTTTTTTTCATAAAAGATTTTTATTCACACTTTCACACATTGTTGTGGCAGTGTTGTAACACTGAAATGTCAGTTCCGTTAGAGGGTCAAAACTAAACACATTAACTGATGTGATGACTCTTACTTTTCAGGTTTATGTTTTTGACCTCAGCATCAACAAATATGAAGCCGTCTGCCAACAGACAGTGGTGGCCAAAAAGAAGACCAAGCTGACTCGCATTGAGTTCAATCCCATCTATCCTATCATCATAGTGGGGGATGACCGAGGCTATGTCATCAGCTTTAAACTCTCTCCTAACCTCCGCAAGAAGCCCAAGGTAAGATTCTTAAAAAGTTTGCTGCCTTGTCTTCATAATTGGGTTCCACTGACGCAGCATCTAAATCACAAGTGTCAAACTGATCTCAAGCAGGCCTGACTACTAACATATTAGCATAATAGCCTATAAAATCACAGCTTTTTCCCAAAGAAGTACAAGTACATTATGAAAATGTATACATACATACATACAAACCAATTGTGAACAATCTTAAATTTCTTAAAACCTCTAGTGGACAAATTAGGAATGGGTGGCAGTTTCATTTTACAAAATTGCAGTTAATGTCTTCTGTGTAATTTTTGCACTTTGCAAATTCATCCTGCGGGCCAGATTGAACCCTCTGGCTGGCTGTGTGATCTAAATCTTCTGCCAATGCTGTGTTGCCATTACACTTGGAGAATTTTTTGTTTCCTTTATTGTCCTTCCTTTATATATAATATACAAATACTGTATATCCTGTCTGTAAACAATCTGGATGCATGCCCACACTTTTGCATTATTCATGTCTGAATAATGCACTTGTTCCACATCAATGAAAGCAGAACAGATGATTCCGTCATTGCAGAGAACTCAAGCTTATTTCACTAAATAACAAACCCCCACACCATTGGCATCACTAACAGCATGTTTTTCATTTTTCTCTTGCTCATTTACGCCAGTTAACAATTAGCCACAGAGTCGAGTATTTGTTGTAATTGATTCATCTCAGTAGAAGCGGTAACTGGAAACAGAAGCGGAACAGAGTTGTTGTTTCTTTAATTTTAAAATGATTAAAAAATAGAAATACAATGCTGTAGATTCAAGGGTGTGTGTGGTGAGAGCATGGATCTTTTCCATGGATCTTTCTCTTCTTGTTGCCTGCCAAATAGTGCCCAGGCACAATGGGAGGAAAATAGTTAAAATAAATTTTGCATTCAAAGCAGTTTGTAGCTATACAGTGAAACAAAATTCCACTTTCGTCCACTCACAATTGATGAGTCCCTGAAAGTCTTGCCTTAGATGACAATGGTTAATGAGCTGTGGGGTAATCAGAGCAGTACTTCTAAACACATGAGGAAAACCAATGGCACACTGAGTCACAGCACTTTAATCAGGGCCCATTTAGAGTCATCTCTGCAGCCTCTTCAGCTTTCCTTTGTGTCGTGCATTTAAACTAGAAGAAACTGTAATGACCAGAGTAACATGCATTTATTTTCACAACACGCTTCATTACACATGATATTGTCCCGGCAGGGTGCAACACACATAAACAGTTCTCCTTCTGTGACACACATGACATAGTTTATTTGGATGCAGCATAACAACACATACAATACACACACACACACACTGCTACCCCATTAGCAACCTCAGACTGCAGCCCTAAAGCATACAATTGGGAAATAATTGCTTAGTTCAGCATCGCTGCCAGTGCTCAGGGCATTTTGGAATCTAGTGTGGCAAATAAGCATGAGGCACAAACACCCACAGCAATTTTTTTCAGTAATATGTCTTTGGCATCTCAGCCTAAAACAAGCACAGTGAGCAGAGTGGCCCATTGATATACCCAAAACCATGACACTGTGGCCTTGTAATTGGAACCGTAAAAATAAGTGTGTTGTACTAACCTACTTGATAGACATTCAATAAATCTCAAAAACCAGTCCAGCCTTTTGGTTTT
This sequence comes from Chelon labrosus, assembly GCF_963514085.1. Taxonomy (NCBI): domain Eukaryota; kingdom Metazoa; phylum Chordata; class Actinopteri; order Mugiliformes; family Mugilidae; genus Chelon; species Chelon labrosus. The sequence goes on from NC_140340.1 coordinate 27,831,077, forward strand.
CATACTATAAACTGGTCCAACTTAGCCTCTCGTGTCCTGTTATATTTTGAGCTTGCTAAATGAACTCTCAGTACTCGTGTCGGAAAATAAATTCAGAAATTCTCTGAGCACTTTACACTCTCTTATTCTTTACTCACAACAGTGACTAATGAGATTGTCACTAATGTCAACGAGATGAGGTGCTATACGCTGTTAAGCTGTGCCTATAGAATTGTATGTGGTGGGTTGGTGTATGTGCTCTAATGTAATGTCCCAAAGTGATTCATCTTGATTCTGGTGCGGAGGTGTGTTTTTACATCGTGTGTGAAATGAAAGTGAACAAAATCAGGAACTTTAAATGACCCCTGCCTATGTTGAAACACACTGTTATGTTAGAAGCGTGCAACTTTGATGTGTTCATCTCATGTGTTCTCTTTTCAGCAGCCTCATTCTTTGTTCAAATCACAAGTGGGAGCTCCAGTATAAAAGCAGCCTATTTATCTTTATCGCATCCCAGAATATAACTTACATAATAGCATTCATGTTTGTATTTGTGTGTGGCGCCAGAAAATGAGCAGACACAAAATTCTAGGCCACACAGCAAAGGTGAGAAATTTGTATTCATTACTGTGAATCCAGAGGACGTCTTACAGACAGTACAAGTCTGGCATTTTACTGCTGTGGTAACTAACAAGCTAGGAAAAATAGGATTTGGAAAACAAATCGGAGCGCAGGTTGACATCTTAAGGTTTTTTTTTATTATAGTAATCATTTTAAAAGTTTTATTAATTTTAGGTGTTGGTTTGTGCACAGTCAGCCTTTCTCTCAGCCGTGGAGAAATATTTATTAAACTCCTCGTTGTTGCAGGGATATAATGTTGCCCTGAGATTCATCTTAGGAAACACAGCTGTCTGTTTGGATTAGCCCCTTTGCTGTATCAATTTCAAACTCCCACATAGCTTCACCAAAGTATAAATAAACACTTTATACTTAGCTTAACAGCAGCTAGCTAGTCACATGTAATTTGTACTATCATGTTGTCGGGTGTATTATCCTTTCAGGATTCAAGACAAGTCACTTTGTTCTACATCCATAAAAATAATATATAAAGTAAATTCTATACTGTGGTGTAACTTATCAAGCTTCTACATTTACTGCTAACAGGGTCATATCCTTGTTAGTAAAACTCCTTGTTAATAGTACTGCTATCTATTAGCAGGATATGGGTTCAATGAAAAACTCCAAAATGTAATAATTGAGTGTCTTAGTTGGCATATTTATTGCTCTATCTTGAGATAACAATTAAATAACTCCACAGCAGATATTATGTGAGATCTTAGTAGGAAAAGCAAAGTTGTATGCAGCTTGCTTTATCACTAACAGGACTCACTGGGACTGTAGCTGTAATGCATGTTGCCTCTTAGAATCTAGCAGCCAAACATGATACAGCTAGCGAGGCCATGTTGAATTCTTTAAGTTTTTTTCAAATGCACTGCAGCCCTGCATTTTTCTAGATCTCCTATGTGAAAATGTAATGTGATCAATCAAATGGACATAAACAACCTTCATCGTGCCAGCTCCTTGGTAAAAGATCTGTGTAAAATCCCACTGAGAGTGTGTGTGAGCAGAGCAGGTAAATGTCTGGAGAATGTGCCATGTCCTGCTTCCTGAATACTCAAGCACCACCTTTTACCTAAACCAAACAGAATGAGAGTGAGTTCTGGTTGTGAGAAAACGACTGACTCAGACAATCGCCCGCTGTCTGCTACACGTGTGAAGAGGCGACCCCAGACAATGTCCAGACCTGATTCTCGTGACATTGTTTGGAATTCATGTGGAAAACATTTAAAGTTTTTATTTAGCTTTGTAACTAAAGTTGAACTGGCTTTGATAACGATAGGCCTGTTAAATATCATCTCACAGAGGTCACATTATATGGTTCTTAAGTGACAATGCACTTCTACTACCCACAGGAGGGTCTAATGTGCTCACAACGTAATTTTAGAAGATCTCTTTGAATTTGCTCTTTGCAGTTATGCCCTTTCGGCAGTAACTCCATGTCTTCATAGCACATTTCACAATATGGTGGCCAGAGATTATTATATAATGGAGTAATATAAACACTGCTACTATTGACCTCGCATCAGTTTCAATTTCTGTCTGCTTGTGTTGTCCTCTTGTTAACTGCCTGCCTTCTGGGTGTGTGGTTTCCATCAGTGCTTTGTAAGCAAAAGATCAAGTCATCTTTGCTTTCTCTTAATCTCTCTCTCTGTTATTGTGTGTGTGTGTGTAGGGCAAGAAGGGTCAGGAAATGCCTAAGGGTCCAGAAGTGGAAGTAGCCAAGATGGAGAAGCTCCTGAGTCTGCTGAGGGAACCGGAGCAAAGCACAGTTTAACATGGTTACCTTGGCTTCTCTGCACAACATAGCAATGTGGTACAATCTTTTATTCTCATTCAAGTCCCACTTCTTTGTTCAGTATATGCAGCATATACCATAAATATACCAAGATATGTATATGTTGATTTTATCCCCTGAGGCAACTTAGGATGTTAATAAATTATTCATGTTCTAATAATAACAATATGTTGATACTGCAGTACTTGGTATACATTAACTGGGCAACATTAGAATTCTACTGACTTGGCTGACCTCCTCTGCAGGGATTTATCGAACCCATTCAAAATGTACTGTACAAGTTGATTAAGCTAAAAAGTAAGGGAGGGCAATGCTGTAAGTACGATAAATTAACGTAATAGATGGAGCACTTGTGGACCCCATCCAGACAACTGATCTTGGCTGGCACACGCTGTCCTGGGCACCCGTCCAAGGATGAACTAGTAGCATTTTAATATCCCATTCATAGGGAGAACTTTGCTTTGATTCACAGTGCCATATGTCTTTATTTTGCCTTTGTCTTGACTTCTCTGTGACTTAATGGTCATGTCCTTTAAGGATTACCCAGTACCCTAAAAGTCAACAGGAATTCTCTACCACAGAGCTCCTCTGCCCTTCTCTGCCTCCATGTGAAAACATGCAACAGTGTCTCAATTACATGTCACACCCTACTTCATTTTTACAGGGGTAGTTGAGCTTTAGCAGGCTAATCAATCTTCTTTTTTTTGCAGAAAGTGTATAATACAGTAAATGACTGATGTCATGTGGTAGTAATGACAATGCAGCTGCTGTTATACTGCATTGTTGTTGTTTATGGGTTGCTGTAGATACATGAGTTGTCATTATTTCAGTGTACATTACCTCTTATAATATGTCCAGCGAACATTTTCAACCTTTGGGCACTCCTATGTATGACCAGTTACTTGATCAGTTTGGGATCTAGTGAATTTGGAGGCCAGGTCAGCACCTTGTGCTGTTTTTCACATTTTTTGAGTTGTTCCTAAACTGCTGCTTCCTGCTGGGGATGGCTGCTGCCATCAAGGAGTGTCATTGCTATGGGGTGGTCTATGTGGGTGGTATATGTCTGAGTAACATCCACATGAATGGATTGATCTCAATGGTTTTTTTTAATCTGGTTAAATAAAGGTTATAATAATGCCAGGTCCAAAAGTTTCCCAGCAGAACATTGTATTGTCACAAGATGGTCAATGTTATTCACTTCTCCTCTCAGTGGTCATAATGTTATGCCAGATTGGTGTGTATTCTGAAGCCTTCTCTTTCCTAAATCTTCTATCTAGAAGGCTGTAAAATTTGTCATTCATACCCTTTTGGTGCCATATTATACCTTATGTAGTCTGAAATTGCTACCTGCCAAGGTTAGATGGGTTAGAGGTTATATGGTTAGCTGTTGATCACTTGTGAGGTGGGGAACACAGGCAGTTATTTTATTTTTTATTTTTTTTGGTGACCTGTAGGATTCCTTGGAAGTAATTGCTCTGTATGTGAGTCTTCCTTGATTCAGTTCAGAGTTAGTGGACCCTGACAGACAGTCACAAGCAGATGTCACTGTGAGGGCCGTATTGAAGAGGACAGAAATTTCAACTAAGCCTCTCTAGTCCTTATGTAACACCCTCAGCAAGGCGCTATGCCTCACAGTTCGCTGATATTTATGAGTGACAATGACACACACACTCCACACAGGCTCAAGTCCCTGCTCTCAGCAACAGACTGGCTTTCTTTTTTTTCCCCAGACCACAGTATGAAATAAGAGGATATATTTAGAAAGCTCCAACAACAGGCTAGTCGTTCTTTGTGCACTGAACATTTCTTTCTCTCGGTCTCTTTCTCTCAATGTAACCTGCATCCATCCTTGTGGCCATGTCTTTTTTGAGGCTGTGTCATCCATTTATTCTCATCAGCAATCCCCCATTGCGTTGTCAAACCAAGGACCAGAAGTGACGGCCGTTTAAAAACAGTTTCCTCACTCCACCTCCTTTCATCTTTGTGAGAAACAGCCACTTCTGACATCAGACTGGCAGCTGACTTCAAAAACCCGGAAAGGACAAGCCTTATTATTGCTCGTCTGTCCCAGTGCTCCTTCAATCCCCTCTCCTGTGGAGGAGTATGCTGAGGCCACCGCATGTTGCTACATTTGACTCATCCTCTTGCAGTCAGGAGGTCAACAGGTACTTGTGCTCGTTCATCTGCTGGGTTTCGGCTTCACTTGGAGCCAGTACTGGCAGCCTCTCTGGGCTAGAAGGGACCCTGCAGGCTCGATAAAGGATTAGACAAAGGAGTAGAAGGAGGATGGCAACAAATGTATTGCAGCCGATTGCCACCAACGCTGCAGTCGAGAGTCCTGTTGTGCTTTCTTCAGATTCCATAATTAAGACTGGACTGCAGTGTCCACTGTCAGTCAACTTAAATATAAAGTTTTAAGTTGGTTCCATGATGTCCTCAGGGAAAAGGCAGGTTGATCATCAGCAACATCTTCATTTGAGACTTATCTTACCCATAGGATGATGATAGCTCATGTCCACAGATGGACCTAACTTGTTGTACTCCCACCTTCCCATCTTAGGTGAAAAAATCCTTCAAGTATTGTGACTATACAAGTGGAGTGTCCTTTGCCACAGTGTATTCTATGTGCTGCTGAAAATTTAGATAAGACAACAGCAGTATGTCTCACTGCAGAGATGACTGTTTACTCCTCAAGGCTCTGTTCTTGATAACTTCTTTTGGGTGACGCACCACCACGTCGCCGTACAGATTAGCCTCACAGCACTTTCTTGCAGGGATGATTTCACAATAGTCTGCACTACATCAAAGCACTGCGTCTGATTCCAGTAAATTTGTGCCAGTGTCTGCAAAAGAGGAACAAATTGAACAATTAGGAATAATTGAACACAAGCAGAGTATAAAATGGGGTGTAAGAACAGGCTATGTGTCAGTCAGCCTGCATATCAGTCTTTCCAGTTAGTCCCTAAATAATATACTTTCCCCCCACTGTTTAGTTTTTTATTAGTTGGCCTGGTAGCAAGCTCGAACATCTCACGGCCACAGCATGTTTGTGGGGAAAAGCTCCGTTGAGAACTGGGAAAAGATCTGTCACCCCTATCAAAGTGTTCTGGTGTGCCTCGACAAAAAAGTAACGCTGACATATTCATACACGTCATCTGAGCTCCATTGAGTTTAATTTGTTAATGGTTATGAACCTCACTGGTTGTAGGACTATCCGATTGCATGCAACTATGCATTTTTTTTTACTGAAAAATGTCCCATAATGAAGTGCAATTGGCGTGTTACCAGTTTCAAGCATTTCAGTCCTGGGTGATATGGCAACACCTGTAGTTACTGGTAGTAACAGCTTTTATGGTTTAATACTACAGGTCACAGGTTTCTATTGCTTAATAAGGAAGACAGAAAACAAAAAGCTTTTATACATCATTCTGTAAGAATTTTTTTAATTGTATGCTGTACATACACTGCCTGGCCGAAACAAAAGTCGGCACCAAAAAAAAAGGTCACACACTCTAATATTTCATTCGACTGCCTTTAACTTTGATTACATTGTTTTGAAAAGCTTCTGCAATGTCATTTATTTCCATCCAGTGTTGCATAAATTTCTCACCAAGATCTTGTATTGATGATGGGAGAGTCTGACCACTGAGCAAAGCCTTCTCCAGCATATCCCAAAGATTCTCAATGGGGTTAAGGTCTGGACTCTGTGGTGGCCAATCCATGTGTGAAAATCATGTCTCATGCTGTCATCATGAATCCTGGCATTGTCATCTTGGAATATGCCCGTGCCATCAGGGAAGAAAAAAATCCATTGATGGAATAACCTGGTCATTCAGTATATTCAGGCTTGTACAGTAGGCACTAAGCATGATGGGTACATCACTTCATCTGCCTCTCTTCTTACCCTGATGCGCCCATCAGGGTATGTGTCTTTTGACATGGTTGTTTAAGAAATGAGAAGCTACTCATTGCATCAGTTGGGGTTAAGTAACTTGTTGCCAGCTGAAAGATAATCACCCATGCAGTAATTATCTAATAGGAGGCTTGTACCTATTTGCTTAGTGAAATCCAGGTGGCAACTTTTTTTTTGGCCACGCAGTGTAGTATTAGTTGCGAACAGCAGGGCATAGTAAAAAGAGTCTTAAAGCGTCACAGCATTTTGTCGTCTGTCTTTTATGGGGTTTGTATATCAACTTCTTACCTTCAAAGAAACAACCACAAGACTGGTCATGTGGAAGTAAAAAAAATAAATAAATAAATAAAAAATAACTAAAAGTAATAAAAAAAATATCTTTCTTGTTCCAAAGCAACAGATTGGCCTCTTTTGAGATAGGATGCTAGCATAAATATTATAGCTCTTTTCTTTTCTTTATTTGCTTTAACCATTCCTGTGTTTTATATATACAGTCAATGTTCGTTCCAAAGTGCGGGGCTGTGTTGCCTAATATCTTTCAGGATGGGCAATAAAATGATGTCCAGTTCCACAGTGATGCAACATGCAACTTTGAAGCAGAAAGACCACTTTAGTTACGTTTCTAATCTCAACCCCCCATAAGATGGGAAAGTCTAAACTATTTTAACATGAAGGCAGGTGTTAGTTGTATACAAACCTATTAGAAAATAACAAAACATTATAAGTTGCAGGTGTTTTTTCTTTTTCCATTTTGTACCTGTCCATGCATGAAGATGGATACCATGCTGCTCAGTTTAAAGAGTAACGTTTTGCTTCTGCATTTTAAACACCTTCTAATCGGCGGCTGTGGCTCAGTAGGTAGAGCGGGTTGTCCATGAACCAGAGGGTTAGCGGTTCGATCCCCGGAATGTGCCACATGCCGAAGTGTCCTTGAGCAAGACACTTTGCTCCCAGTGCGTGGCACTGGTGTGTGCTTGTGTGAGCGAATGGGTAGATGTGTGTCTATGACTGTAAAGCGCTTTGAGTACCAATAGGTAGAAAAGCGCTATATAAATCAAGGCCATTTACCATTTACCATAATCTCCAATCAAACTATGTTTTACCAAGGCGATGAGCATTCCAAACAAAATTGTCAGAAAATCTCCCCACCGCCAAAAATTAAGGAGTGTTCGTTTTGAAAGACGACGTAATAAAAAAAAAAAAAGATCCTCCCATTAAAGAAAAAAATACTTTATTTCCTCACATTTTACTGGCATAACCCAATCACCAAGTAATTTTACTAATGGGTTCTTCTCTCCTACTGGAAGCATAATTTTGCAGTGTAATTGGCAAGGCTGGATTATTAAACATGAAGAGCAGACAAGGGCCAGGAGCAAAAAGGTTTCAGTGACTTAGTATCAAGACAGGCCTGGCATTGTGATCTAATTTTGTGGTCTTTTTGTATTAATCTTTGTAAAGACAACATTATATCATGCTCAGTGGGTGCATTTATCTTAAATCTCCAAAGTTTCCCAAAACACAAAAGACACATTAAGAATCAGTCCAGCTCAGGAGTAATGGACTGGAATATGATTAATGTAACTGATCTGGCTCTAAACATTAGTTTGAGGATATCTGAAAGCCTTCTTCTTCCGCTTGAAAGATTCTTCGGGCTGTTTGAAGCCAGAATATTTATGCACTGTTTGTCATTTCTATTTGGAGTAATGTGCATTTTCTAGCTATGCAGAGTAAAGCCCACCAGATCCACTGTGGTTAGTTTTGTTGAATCGTACGCAGCCATGGTTATGTTGCTGTATTTTTTATGTTGCAGTAGTTTATGCTGACCTGACCTCTCTGGTCCGTTAATACAGCTGTCACCACGTGCTGCTTTTAAAGCAGAGATTTCATTTCTGTGATGGTTAATAGCCCCAAACCACTTCCTAACATAACCACTGTTAATGGATTTCTTCCCATCCCATTCAGTTTATGCTTGCACCACTGGTGTGTTACAAGCACACTACACCCCAGAAATACATACTTTACACTATGCACGCAAGTGTTATCCCACTCTTCCACACACACATACTTGATGTGCTCATTTGTCTTCCTAATCCTTCAAATTAACATCTGCAGTACAGATGGACCACATGCTAATGTGGATGCACAATATCTAGATTGTAAATTTACTCCCATTAGTTCTCCATTTAGTAAATTACCATATTAGTAAATTTACATTGGAATAGCACTTAGCAGAGTGAATACGTAGCTATGGACCTCTGTTGCAGAGGGATTTCCTGGAGAGAGCATATTTTAAATTCATGAAGAACACCCAATCAACAGAAAAAAAGTACTTTATTTCTGAACACTTTCAATAATTTTCAAATGTTTGCTTTAAAATCAACCACTTGACCACCTGCCATTTCATTTTGTTTACTATCACGGCCATAAATAGACATAATGTTGGTCAAGTGATGTTGCAGCACTATTAGTGTCACTGATCTTGTTATTCCAGGCAAACGTTCTCCACTTTGCAAATTCTAGAGAGCATGAGTGTAGCTGCTTCCTGTGAAACATCTTTACAAAGCTAGTGAATTATTCACTCAGCTCACTTTCTGCCCATCAGTCTATCTTTAATCTATTTGTCTCTTTTCCTAGCTGGGTTACACACCGCTGCCACACACACACACACACGCACACAAAGCTCCACCTAACTGTTGGAAAACCCTGTGCGCTTAAAAGCTTTCAAAAACAACACTCTTAACATCTGCATGTAAATCACAGCTCTATCACACGCAGACATGCAATCAGTCAGTCTCATCTGTTAATTAGGTTCCCCTGCCTCGGCAAATTTCATACCCCACAGCTGTAATGGGAGACCTGGCTAGCCCACAGACTGTGACAGGTGGATCTGATAAAGTCACAGAGCATTTCGTGTGGATTCGGTGCAGCCTTCAACTCTGAGGTTTTTCCACTCTTAAGTGATTACGCAGCAATCACAACTATTATGTTAACACTTAGTTTTCTCACGCTGTACTGTTAAATGCTAGAGCAAAGTCTTCCATTTCTACTAGTTGCACACTTACCTGATAGACTCAGCCAACTGTTTGTTTTCTGAATATACATCCCAGTGTATAATTTAGTCATCTTCCATTCTCCATTTCTGTTCACACACATAACAGTTCTCTCTTCAGCTGTCTGCAATACTCTTTCCTCTTCTCTCATCTCTTCCTCCGTCTCCCCCTCTTCCTCGCTTTCTCCATTTGCTCCGTTGCACTACACACATGACCGACGACGAGGCAGGACTGCACACTGCCAGAGAGAGCACTCCACTAACAGATACAGATACAGAGAGAGAGAGAGAGAGAGAGAGAGAGAGAGAGGTGGAGGGAGACAGAGAGGAGGGAGCTGTGGATGTCAGCAGTGTTATCAAGCGTAGGGGAGAGGGGAAACGGTTCGGATGTAATTACACAGAGCTCCTGCTGCAGACAGGAGGAGGGGGAGTGGAGGTTGTTTCACAGAACAAGCAAAGCAGCCTGTCAGACAAAACAATGACTTCCACCTTGCATGGCAGTGCAGGGTATAGCCAAACAAATTATTTCAGCTGTTCAACGCAGGGCAGAAAACAGAGGGAGTCACACTGTGCTATTATGAGAAGAACCCAAATTAAAACTCAGTCAAGAAGATGGCATTCGCTACTAACAGGCACTCTGAACACACAGCAAGATTGCATACATCCTCCCAACTTCAAACTTGTCCATGTTTGTCCAAGTCTTACAGTGGTTTCTTGCTAACGATGTACCCTTTGCAGTAGGACAGTGCTCAGACAGTGAATGGACACTTCCCCATCATTCATCGTATTACAATGATGAGTTTGCAATGTTGCAACTGTGCAAACTGAAAAACAAAAGAGTAGACTGTCTGCTTAAAGTTTACTAAACTCAAATCTTAAGACCTGCTCTTTAAATTGTTAGATCAATAGTCAGTTTATGTGCTGCAGAGCCATTATTGTGGCAGTGTTTATGTCAGTAACACTACCATATAAACTGCTTTAGCACAGAGATCGGGGCAAGGCTGAGAGCATCTGACCAAGCAGAGAGTAAAACAGTACTGAATCATTCATGGAATGTACTGTTTACTCACACAAAGTTGCTCAATGTGGAGAATGTGTTCTAGTACAAAGCAAAACTATGACTATGTTTTCACCTGCGTTTGCTGTGGTAGATTTTGTAAAATGCTTTGTCTTGTGGAATAGTTTGGGGTTACTTTAAGTTTAGATTTATTGGGGACAATAAAAAAGTACTCCTGACAGGTATATTACACCTTTAACAGATCTGATCTAATTTTACTGTTTACTATTGATGACTTAAGTTGTATTGTGGTGGCTTGTAGATAAAACAAAATACTGAGGAGTAACCAGCAAATTGCTGTATGTTAGTCTACACTAGTTAATACATCTCAGTCTGCTGAAAGACAGATAGAATGCTGATTTTATGTCTTTGCATACAGCCCACTACAGGGACAGTAGAACACTTTGCTTGAGGCCCCTCTGGAGGCTATAAATAGTATTACAGGCTATAGTTACCATTACAGGTTAGTGCAGACCGGCTTTAGACTGTAACTTTAAACTGACTTCAGAAAACAGCTTCCTATACTGTCACTAGAGTTTTGCAATGAATACAGTGAGCATGGATTTTAATGTCCATGCCATTTTCCTAAATTGCCTCTTTTCCTATAACAGTCCTGTATTGTACAGTTCTGCATTTGTCCTCTTACCCCCTCACACCATGACCACTAACCTGGAAAATGGCTAAATATATTCATTAATTTACACATATAGCCAATTTTGATCTAGAATTTTCTCATGTTGTTCCTGAGCCAGGCGGCACAGTGGTGTGGTGGTTAGCACTGATTCCTCACAGCAAGAAGTTTATGGGTTCTAATCCATGGGCCGACTGGGGCCTTTCTGTGTGAAGTTTGCATGTTCTCCCTCCCTCTCTCTGTGTTAGCCCTGTACCCCCGTGTACCCACGGACGACAAGTGGTTACAGAAAATGGTTCCCTTTTCTGTTGCTGTTTATAATCTTGAGAACCCAGAATAGCAATGCATTTTGGTAGACAGTCTTTATGAAACAGTCAACATAAGGTTACATAACGTTCTCTCGCTCACACTGTTCTTACCTGTGGCTTCTCCACCTCCTTTTTTCTGTGCACTTCCTGCAGCTGTCCCTTGGACTTTGCCAGCTTCACTGTGGCTAATATGTAAATACTCTTACTTCAAATGCACATTTTCTTTCTGTATCTGTCTGTTTCTAAAAGCCTAATCATAAGTTTACATGAATAGATGCTAAATTATTTTCTTAGTGTGAGTACTGTAAATTGGGTGAAGTCTAATATTTACATTTATTTATTTAGCTTCCTAAACTACTTTTCGAATAGTCAGTGATAGGGAGCTACAGTTGATGTGATAGATATTTAAAACAATTAATTAAAAACAAGATACTCTCTTTAAGGAAGAACAGTAAGCTCCATCTGAGCTTGGCCTCGGTGTATGGTATTATCGATGACATAGCAAGCATACAAAACACTTGAGCATTAACAGATATCAGTGTGATTGATATATGCATTTTAAGACATGACGTGATTATATTGATAACCCTTTTGTCACATTTAAGAGGTAACACTGCCCTCAGTGGATATTTGTTTAACTTGGTGTGTTCTTGCTTTATTTGTTCATAAATTGAGTTTATTTTTGTATCCACTCCTTTTACTTGAACTCCACAACCTTGTTCAGATGTGATAACCAGTGGTATTACAGCATGATTAATGCTCCAAAAAGCTTCTTGTGGTGTCAGGAGTGTTTCCCTTTCTCAGCCTTCAAGTGCTTTCAAACAGTAAATGTTCAGTCTGGTTTAAGTCAGGTGACTGTGGAGGAAAATCTATTTCTGTCTGCACCACTTGGTCTTCATTGGTCATTTAAGTAGTTCATGCAGAGATTTGAAGTGAGTTTGGGCTCATTATTCTGCTACAGTATGATTCCTTCTCCACACATATGAAGATCAGTGGTCAGTTTCCTCCGTCGAGTTTCACTGTTTAAGTTTTTTCTAGCCATCCACAATGAAATGTGGCTGCTGCTAAGCGTTTGGTATTGTTCCCCCGATAAGTGGTCTAGAGACACCACTCAGCCTCTGAGTATTGTGTTTTTAATTTAGCAAATTGTTTATACGTGATTAAGATGCTTTTCTATCTCTTTTCGAGGAAGCCTTGATGTGCTGATCCTCTGGTGTTGTGATTGCTTGGTGGGGTGTGGCTGATTGTGCTTTGGATACAGCTGCTCCAGTTCCCAAGTGTTTTATAGTTCCATGCTCTGTCACCTTAGAAACCTTTAGTCTAGCCATGACTTAACCATGAGAAAGTTCCTCTTTGATTTACTATTAGACACCTTCACTTAATGTTGGCGTCAATTTTCCTATTATCACTGTGTTACATAGTAAGGAGTGTCCAAAGTTGATTTACTTGACCGAGCCCTTTGTGAGTAGAGCGTTATCTGAACACAGCTTCAATAGAGGGATACAGCTCAATGAAATCTGACTTGTGGTACAAAGGAGTTCACTTTTGCTTCCGTCACATGGGAACAGAGAACAATATGAACTGTCTTCATCATTTTAAATGTCTCTACTCCTTGTGTTTTTAAATGTTTCTCGGCCCTCAATCTGTCTGATGAATGACAGATTTTTAATGCGGACCTCACTATATGTTTCTGTATGGCAAATAGCCATCATCTGTGTTCTATGTGATCACAGTACACACAACAAGACCATCATCCATCCATATCGCTCTGAAGCAAAAGTCGTGACCCACTTTCCTACCGTGTGTGTTTTCAAAGGGCATTCCTGTCATACTGAAGACAAATTGCAGCAGGTCACAAAAGGATTTCTATTTATAACAATGATCTGAAAATATATCACCAATAAAATATTACCAAACAAAGTCAGGTAGAAAATAGGCCAAAGACTTAGATTCTGTTTGACCCAAATGTTTTATTAACCAAATAATGAGAATAGCACAACAACACTTTCACAGTTCTCTTACACACAGGTGCATTTCTATTAGTGTGTATGATAACCAGTAGTGAGCGCAGGACAGAGATATGGGTCAACATAAATAATACTGTATTTCACCAATCCACTACATTGACAACAAGACAAATGGCGCAACAATAAATATGACAATATAACTACAGTGACCACGGTGAGACTAAAGTATAGATTTAGATCTGTTGTTAAGTTTGAATCCAATATAATCAATAGTTTTATACTAATAATGAATCATACAACTAAGCGTGAATGATCTGAGTGGCTTGCAGAGATTAAAGTACCAATTATCACCCGGCCCTGCAGTTTATTGGTTTAGTTTTTACTGTTCTGCTTTACTCTCCCAGCTGTCATTGGCACAATTTCGAGAAACAGGCACCAAAACTGCTATGAAAACCCAATGTTCTCCACCTGCCTGCACAAAACAGCAGACTGACAACATCATTCACCGCTGCCTGGTGAACAGAGCGGAGCATTTCACAGCAATGTCAAATATATTTATCTTTATGTAAAACCAAAAACTGAGCTGAAAGGTTTTGGCAATTCACCTGATGGCAAGAAACGTGGCTCCAAATTTATGCTACACATACATTGCTCCATGCCTACTGAATGTGTTAAATGGGCAACTTTTTGACAACACATTTAAAATAGCAGCTTAATTAAAGTGAATAATAAAACTAAGATAAAATGTGTTTAATGCAGCTTTAACAAAAGAATACATCTGATAGTATATTTAAGAGCAAACTGGGTCAAATCTAAAAACAACAACAACAAGTGAATTGTGAGGGTGGGTTTAGTTTCTTGGATATCAGGTGTCTCAGTGAATGTTTCTCTTGCTCAGCTTCCTCTGCATCATTCCCACACTTATCCTCTTTCCAACTGGTTATCAAACTGCTGCTCAATGAGAGGAATGTGTCATGGGATATTGTAAAATGACGGTTAGCTGACGTAGCCCTCACCCGTTGCTTTGCTGATTAGACTTAAGTTCAGACACGCTGGCGGTTGTCCAGTAAAAGACAGAGACGATTGGAGTAAAGCTCAGAATTTTTATATAGGGCAGTTTCCACAGTGCATAGATTTGTGTGGTTCTGGAATACAACAAAACATTACAATAAACAAAGTTAGCAATGCAAAGAAATGTCACAAGAACTCTCAATCACCTTAGCCTAGCATGAACTGAGCATGGAGCTACACTAGGCTAACATAAAGTAGGCTAAACCTAGCAATTGAGCTAACCAAGCTAAACGTAGCAATTGAGCTAGCAGAAACGGTTCTATTACTAATAGCAACAAAACTTACATTTACATAACATATAGCTACAATCACATTGCACACACATATCGAAAACTGATTACTTACAATTTTCATGCACGCACAACACTTTTGGAGAACTTTCAGCCCTTTTGATGTCAGTAATGGCTGCCATGTGTCTCAGTCATCAAGATGGATGACAGCAATGGTGGGCGGAGCCATACCAACTAAGAGTGTAACGTGATTGGCTGGCTGTATTGACTGATTGACAGCTGAATTAGCAAATAAGGAACTGCTAGACAAAAAGCAAGGATTTACATGAGGTAAAATGGGCCTTTTTAACAGCCGCCCCCAGATTTCTTATGGAAATCTGCACATCATCATAGAGGCCCTGCAATTAGGGGAGATCCTACTCGGGCAGTGCAGGAAGGTGAATGATACGGGCCACTGGGCGCGTGTAGCTGCGGTCCCCAACTTGCACTGTCACAGTCCGGACCCGATCATCTGATCCAGGGAAGACTTGTGATATCCGTCCCACTGGCCAGAGTGCTCGAGGCAACTGTGGATCCACAATCATGACCGGGGTGCCAACCTGTGGATCTGGTGCTTCTATTTGCCATTTCTGACGTGCTTGGAGACCGGGTAGGTAGTACTTCAGAAAGTGTCTCCAGAAATGGTCTGCCAGCAGCTGACTGTGCCTCCATCTCCGCCGACTCAACATTTCTGACTCCGGATACACAACCGGTGGGAGTGACGCGTCTGGCCGCCCCATCAGAAGAGAATTTGGGGTTACCGGGTCGGGATCACTGATGTCCGAGGAGGTATAACCAAGTGGTTTTGAATTGAGGATCCCCTCAATCTCAATGAGGACCGTCCTCAGGACCTCTTCTGTCACTGATTGAGCTCCCAGAGTGACACGCAGAGCTTGCTTGAGGGAGCGGATCTCCCTTTCCCAGCAACCGCCAAAGTGCGGTGCACTCGGGGGGTTGAAGGCGAACTGGATTTGTTGGCTGGCAAGTTGAGCTTGAACTTCAGGCTGGAGAGCGGCGAAGGCCTCCTTCAACTCTCGTTCTCCTCCCCTGAAATTCGTCCCCTGGTCGGACAGCAACTCAAACGGTCTGCCTCGCCGAGACACAAAGCGCCGGAGTGCCATCAGGTAAGAGTCGGCATCCATGCTGGTGAGGAGGTCGATGTAGACTGCACGCGTTGTCATACATTTAAAGATGATGCCCCATCTTTTTTCGCTCCTGCGTCCGATCTTAACTTCGTAGGGGCCGAAACAGTCTACTCCAGTCGAGTAAAATGCAGGCTTGTGGAGTCTCAGTCTCGCAGGTGGCAGATCAGCCATTCTAGGAATCTGGGGGGTTCCACGCCATTTCCGACAGTCGGCACACCCTCGCTGATGACGTCGTATAGCTTGCCTTCCATGGATGACCCAGTACTTGCGACGAACCTCAGCGAATACTCGCTCTGGGCCGGGATGCAATAGTTTCTCGTCAAAGTCTTTGATGATCAACTTGGTGATCCAATGCTGAGGGTCAAGCACGATCGGATGCATAGTGTCCTGGTCAAGTAGAGTGCTGTGTCGCAGGCGACCTCCCACCCGGATCAATTGAGTGGTATTGTCGAACTCGGGGGCAAGGGTGATCAGGCGACTGCTACTGGGTACCTGCTTTCCTGCTTTTAGTTGTGCCACTTCAGTGGCAAAGCAATCCTGTTGGGCTTGCTGGAGAAGAGATATCTCTGCCTCTTTGAAGTCGCTGGCGGAGGGACTTCCCTCAGCCGCCCCGTGCTTGGAATGTGCCGTAGCCTTCAGGAGATCGCCGAAAGTGGTGAACTGACTGGCTTCTGGGTTTTCCGGAGCCGGTGCTGTTGTGGTAAGGCCACAGACGAGGGTTTTCCGGAGCTCCTCTCCTTCTGGAGGTGGAGTATCTGGCTTCTTAGCCCACTGCTCAGGAGACCCTTGTAGGAATGCTGGGCCTTGGTACCACCGACTCTGCTTTCCTAGCTCGGCAAGAGTTTTCCCACGAGTAATGTCGTCGGCGGGATTACTTAAGGTGTCCACGTAGCGCCAAGCATCCCGGTCTGTCAGGTCTTGGATCTCTGCGACCCTCGTGCCGACGAATACCTTGAACCTGCACGAGTCTGACTGGAGCCACGTCAGAACGGTGGTGGAGTCGGACCAAAAGAGGGTTTGGCGGATGGGTAGAGAGAGCTCTGTCCAAAGCACTTTAGCTAACTGTGCTCCGGTAAGAGCAGCACATAGCTCAAGGCGGGGTATTGATTGCTGCCTTTTCGGTGCTACCCTCGACCTAGCAGCCAGGAATGCCACCTCGACCTTTCCGCTGGAGTCCTCCGTTCGGAGATAGGCCACCGAGCCATAAGCTCTTTCCGATGCATCGCAAAACACGTGTATGTCTCTGGTACTGGTGGAGGAATCCATCTCTCGACTGCTGTAGCACCTAGGAAGGGATATCTGCTGCAGGTCTGGCAGCTCACTCTGCCATCTTCTCCATGCCTGGAGGAGATCCTCAGGTAACTGGGGGTCGTCCCAGTCTCGCTTTTTTGCCCACAGCTGCTGGACTATCACCTTGGCCCTTGTGGTATATGGAACGATATAGCCCAGCGGGTCATACTGGCTAGCCATGACCTTGTAGATGGTGCGCATGGTAACCTCAGGACAGTCGAGAGAGCGGGACTTGTATGACAGAGTGTCGGACTGGCAGTGCCAGTGAAGCCCGAGTGCCGATTCTTGAAGGTCTGCTTGCCCTTGTGCAATCCAGCGTTCAGCGCTGTCCGACCTTGCCTCAGGGGGTAGATGGTGGATCACCGAGGGGACGTTGCTTGCCCATTGACACAGGTTAAACCCTCCTTCAGCTAGAAGGTCCCGAAGCTGGTCCACAAGCGCTTTGGCCTCCTCCTCCGAGGTCAGGCTCAACATGCAGTTGTCCACGTAAAAGGCCTTCTCGATCGCCTCGCCGACGACGTTTCCTGGATGACTGCTTTCCTTGGCATGTTGTTGAAGGGCGAATGTTGCGCAGCAGGGACTGGATGTGGTGCCGAACGGGAGGACACGCCACTCGTAAACGCTGGGTGGTTCTTCGCGATTCATATCTCTCCAGAGAAATCTTAGCAGTGGCCTGTCTTCAGGGAGGAGTCTCACCTGATGAAACATCCCCCGGATGTCGCTGCTGATCCCAACTGAATGTTCTCTGAATCTGAGAAGGACTGCGAGCAGCGATGGACTCAGGGTAGGCCCAGGGAGCAGAAGCTCATTGAGGTTGTTTCCTCGGAACTGGAACGAGCAGTTGAACACTATTCGGTTCTTGCCGTTATGTTGCACCATGTGGTGCGGGACGTACCAGCTGATGGCTGTGGTCTCTTCAGCACCAGGTGCCAGTTTCACCACGTAGCCGGCTCGCTCCAGCTTCCGGATTTCAGCCTTGTAGGCTTCAGCTTGGTCAGGTGCCTTAGCAAGCCTCCTTTCAATGCTCCTTAGCTGTGGGAGCACAGCTTCCTTTGGGGCTCTTAGCTGAGGCATGTTCTTGGCATGCAAGAGGGGGGTCGCGTACCGTCGAACTCCGTCCACCTCGACCCTCACAGTCTTGGTCTCGAGAAGATCTATGGCCTCCTGGTCTTGCCGTGATCTGACGCTAGCCTTCTCACTACGCCACGGTAACACGTCCATCTGCCACAGTCGTTCGACCTGACTGTACAGGTCCGTAGATGAGGGGAGGGTGGATGTAAATAGGCACTGCTGCTCAGTAGAACCATGTTTCAACTCCTGTGCAGGACCCTGCAGCGTCCATCCAAGGCGCGTCTTAACGGCAGCCGGCCCTCCGGGTGGTCCAAGACGGACTGGCTCCACTGGCGTTAGCAGGTGGGGGTAATCCGATCCAATGAGTAGCACTGGCTGAGCCTCGACGATGGGCTGCAATGGAAGTCCCTGCAGGTGGCGAAACTTGCGTTGCAATGCACTGACGGGGTGAGTGTGCTTGGCAAGGCCCAACTGTTTTGCAGTGAATGCTCCTTGAATGTGGTACATTCTCTTAGGTTCTGTAGCAGGAGAGATGGTGAATGAGACTGCCGCCCCATGCAGGACGTGTAGTTCTTGTCGCACTGTGCGGAGGGTTATATCTTCTGACTGCCCCTTAAGCCCAAGTTGCTGTGCAGCTGCATGGAGGAGAATTGTGCGTTCTGATCCGTCGTCCAGGATCGCGAAGGTCTCCATGGTTCGGTCTCCGTTCCTCAGCAGGACCTTACTGAGCTTCAACAGCACCCTGCGTCCTGCAGCCGGCCGGTCAACATACAGCATTTCACTAGTCGTGTTGAGTAGGACAGAGTTGGCAGCATCAATGGGATCCGGGGGTTTCTCCGGCCTTTCCGGAACCCTATCAGAGACCTCGTGGAGCACCAGTAAGTGTCGGCGGTTGCAGGTTTTGCATCGCATCTTGAGGTTGCATTCCCGTGCGTGATGATCTCGACCACAGCGCCAGCATCCGTTCTTCTCCTTAACCCAGCTCTCCTTTTGTTCACGGGTTAACCGCTGAAAGTTGGAGCATGTATTGAGCGTGTGGTTCCCGTTATCACAGTAGGGACAGTACATTTTCACCTTCTCTTTAGTGGCAGAGGATTTCGGTTGGGCACCTGGAGGCTTTGTCTCTGTGCCAAGGAGTACGGTGGTTGCCCAGGCAGCATGCTTGGGCTCCTTTCTTTGCTCTCGACCCTTAGCCTGGGGCTCCCTCCTCGAGCTGTTATTGAACCTGGTGTTATCCTCTTGTACTTGGATCTCAAATTCCAGCCAGTCTGCTAGATCAAGCAGAGTGGGAATGGGCGTCCGGTGTGGATGGATGAAACGGCGGAAGCTGGATCTCAAGTCATGGGGGAGTTTCCCCAGGAGTCTGGAGACGTGTGATCCACACTCAAGTTCCACCATACCTTTCCTGCCCAGCTGCTCCAAAAGGCCCACCAGTGAGCGTACCCGCAGGGCGAACAACCTGAAGGCTTTGATGTCACCACTGGCAATATTCGGGCCATCCATTAGTTCCGCGATCCGCTGAAGGGCGAGCTGGTGCGGTTGCCCGTACTGCTTGTTGAGAGCGGCCATCGTATCGGAATAAGGGTACCTTGAGTTACAGTAGGAGTCAGCGACCAATAAGGCTTCTTCTACCTTGAGATGATCCGTTAAGATCTGGAATTTGAATCTCTCATTGGCGTCGTCTGGGAGGAGGTTTTCCAGGGCGATTTTCATCCGAGAGAACTCTCTGGGATTTGGTCGAGTGAAGTCTGGTATGGTTGGAGTGGGTCCCTTATACGGCTTCAAATGGCTATCCTGTCGTTGGGGGCTTGGTGACCTACCATAGGAGTACCCACGATGAGGGGGAGATGGTGAACGTTCCCACTGATAAAAGCGATGAGAGTCTCGATAGTTAGCGGAGTCTCGCCATCTGGGTGCTTCCTGCTTATCACGTTCAGCCCTGGATGGACGAGAGGGGGAGACGTCCCGATAGTAGTGGGATGACCTACCCTCTGCTGGTCCCTGTCGTCCAGTTTCTGAGGCAGGGCTGCCTGAGCGTGCAGGAGTAGCGTTGGGTCTCCTGGTTCGAGGGGCTGGGATAGGTCGGCTTAGCTCTGGTCGTACCGCCTGCTTACCTTGTCTAGGAGCTGGGACTGGTTGTGTGGAGGAGGACCAAGAGTGATATGACGGCTCCTCGCTCACATATCTGGACCGAGTTCGACGATCAGCTCGGTCTATTTCCATCCTCGCCATTTCTAACAGCAAGGCATCTTGCCGGCGACGGAGGTATTCGAACTCCTGCCTCATTTCTTCTTGGGCGGTGTCCCAACTATCCTTTGTCCCCCATCGTGGTGGTGAGTACGAGGCCTGACTTATAGGAGGTGATGGAGCTCTGCCTGCTGTATATCGCCACTCGTCCTCATCCTCATTGTGGCGACTTCGTGGGGGTGATGAACGCTTCATCTGATCTGGGTCACGGTCGGCCCGTGATGTGACGAACGGTTTCTGTGGCGCGGCGCTCACAGCCTGTTCTTCCTTTTCTGAATACTCCATGTCAATCCGCAGTAAGCCTGAATCCGGCTCGAAGGACCATGTAAAATGACGGTTAGCTGACGTAGCCCTCACCCGTTGCTTTGCTGATTAGACTTAAGTTCAGACACGCTGGCGGTTGTCCAGTAAAAGACAGAGACGATTGGAGTAAAGCTCAGAATTTTTATATAGGGCAGTTTCCACAGTGCATAGATTTGTGTGGTTCTGGAATACAACAAAACATTACAATAAACAAAGTTAGCAATGCAAAGAAATGTCACAAGAACTCTCAATCACCTTAGCCTAGCATGAACTGAGCATGGAGCTACACTAGGCTAACATAAAGTAGGCTAAACCTAGCAATTGAGCTAACCAAGCTAAACGTAGCAATTGAGCTAGCAGAAACGGTTCTATTACTAATAGCAACAAAACTTACATTTACATAACATATAGCTACAATCACATTGCACACACATATCGAAAACTGATTACTTACAATTTTCATGCACGCACAACACTTTTGGAGAACTTTCAGCCCTTTTGATGTCAGTAATGGCTGCCATGTGTCTCAGTCATCAAGATGGATGACAGCAATGGTGGGCGGAGCCATACCAACTAAGAGTGTAACGTGATTGGCTGGCTGTATTGACTGATTGACAGCTGAATTAGCAAATAAGGAACTGCTAGACAAAAAGCAAGGATTTACATGAGGTAAAATGGGCCTTTTTAACAGATATGTAGGCATGGCAGCTTTATCCGCTGCAAATGGAAGCACCTTGTTTGAGTAGCCTGTTTGTGAACACTTCATGTGAGTCATAGATTGCTCTCCAAATGTATTGGCTTTAGCACAGACAGCAACACAGCAGCAAGGCTTCAGGTGAGCTGCGGCTGCGAACGCAAACTGGAAAATAGTATGTTTCGCCATTTTCGCGCAGAAGAATGAAAGAAGCTTCCTCACAAAGACAGGGAATCAGAATATGTTTGTGATGGAGCATGAAATGCTGAATGGAAACTATTTCAATTAATTTTATTTGTGAGAAATTTTCTTCATTACAGAGTGCGGTAATCAGCATCCTGTCACAAAGTCTACCTTGATCCCTCGATAATCTCTTAGAGTGCTTTCAAGTCACCTAATCCCTGCACTCATTTCATTTTTCATCCTCTTGAGTTTTGCTTTGGTGTGACATCAAAGAGGGCACTACAATCACGCTGCATTTCTCTTTCAAGTAATGGGAGATAATAGTACAAGATTACTGCCAAAACTGATTTGTCCAAGTGCATTAGAATAACCACTGAAACTTGGCAGCGGGTCTGTCACATCAGAGGCTTTGAATTACACCTGCAGACAGGAGATAGTTTTGACTTAAAAGGTGCATACTGAAAACCAAATACCATAATCAAACGGCATGTACATGCAGTTTGTCCTTAGGGTCCTTGGTAACCAATGGAGAGTTGTGAACTGTTTGAAAGCAAAGGATTGTTTGTCAGAAGCAACAATAAGAAAACTGAGATGAGACTGAAATAAATGTACAGGATCATGACTCTCCCGCTTGAACTTGTCTGAATCATCGCTTTGTTTCCTCCTACCTTTTAGGCCCCTTTTCACGTGTTTCATCTGCCTCCCAACAGGCTCAGTTTTGTTTGACTGAGTGTGACAGAGTGGGCAATCTGCAACACGGAAGGGGAAATCTGCTATATTTAGTTGGGGGTGTACTATGACATATCAAACCACAAGAAAATGTCTAGTCCAGCAGGATGTGATTCAAAGCTCAAGCTGTTTTCCAAGCGAATTTAAGAGTGTCGGTTTCTATAAATAATTCTAATTGTAGTAAATCAGAAGTAACACAGTACAGTAAATCCTCACAGTTTAAAAGGCAAATTAACGAAAATGAGTGGGGGTCTAATAAGCAACAGGTGTAGAGATCACCAACACATGTGATATGATCTTCTGGTTAGAGTTCACTTTCACATAATGGCTTTGAAGCCAAATTAGGCACAGAGCCATGTCGTGGCATGCCAGTCCACATAGTCTTGCTCTAGTCAACTTACGTGACTGCTCTGCCATGAACAAGAGGGAATGCGCCAAGAAAGATCTGAAATTATTTTTAGGTATGTTCTCGAAGGTAACGTTTAGTTGAGGGACTTACAGGACACAGAATGGAGAAACAGGAGCAGCAAAGGGAAAAACACTGATTTCAACCCTTAATGGGGGGCAAACACTGAAAACATCTAAAACATTTTTCTCATAATGTAGCTACATAAGTAGCATCTTTCATCTGATGCTCTTAGAAATGCCTGCAGCGTTTAAAATTTAGCTCCACGTTAGTCTCATGCCAAGTAGCAAAAATTCTTAATACACAAATATAAAGTCGTTTCTAACATATTTTGAAGTCAATTGTGAACGTGGCGGGAGATGGCGAAGTGAACAGTCACAAAGTCAGTTAAATGACTTTTTCTAACTAAAGCTTGCCAACACTGGGACACCGTATACATTAGCAACTATGAGCTACTGGTCATACCAGCTCAAGTAAGGCCATATGGTTAGGAGTTTGCCCTTCAAAGATCCATTACACTAACACAACACATGCTGGTTTCACTCTTTGCACCTAGTAAATGGGAATGATAGGACAACCTGAATCTAAGACCGTTGTGTTTATAGAGCAATTCTACAGCGGGAGATTATCGCTAAATGCACCAGAACCGATTAATAAGGAATTTGCTGTTATCACGAAGCAATATTGAGAATTTACGCTTCTGACAATTACATATTGTCAGAGTCATTATAAAATATTTATAATAAAGCTTGAGAACATTAGCATATTAGTAAAAAAAAGAAACAAACGTTTGTTTTTTAGGTGGAATATCATTTGCCAAGCGCTCTCATTGATAGGACTTCTTATGTTATGGATAAAGCAGGTATTCGGATTATAGTTTTGGATGTTTGAAGCTGTCCTGTATCCTGTAATGTATCCACTCACAAGATTTTTTAGTCATTCATTGATTGTCCATATGGAAAGCAGGAAGCTCAAGATAATGTGGTGTAGAGTCAGAAGTAAACATGAGTCAGATTCCTTTCATTGGCGGACGCTATGAACCTGAGCCCATCCACACATCATCATCATCATCCCAAGTGTGTTATTTCTCTTCCTACACTCTCTCCGCGTCCGTAGCACTAAAAATCCATCTGCAACACAAAGGGATGTACATTCAGCAAAGGACTCATTAAAAAAAACATACTCAATATAACGTGTGACGTTTGATACCCACAGAAACACATCACAATGTTCAATTGACTTTTTATGCAGAATAATTATATAGTTTGTCTTGGATAATAATGCACTTTATTATTCAGATTTCCTAGAAGAAAAGACTAATTCTCGGAAATCTTCAAGCAGCAAATCTTCTAGCAGATTTCCTGCTTGCCTCTGAGGTACAAAGAGAAATTATGGAAAACAGACTTGTTTATTCTCTTTATAATTAAAAGGGAAAAAATAAATCAATCCCCCTCATAGAAACACGGAGCAATAGTTTGTCTTATTTGCCATTTCAACATTCAAAAGCACAACAAATATCTTAAATTAGCTGAGTAGCTGTACAGTATATATATGCACCTTGAATCAAAGTGACATCAAAGTTCAGATTTTATTAATCAAGCTTAACTAAAGTCCCACAGTAATGGTGATGGTATACAGTGTCATAGTGCTCAACTCAAGGAGTCTTTCTTACTGTGGTGAAATGAACAATGCAGGAGATGGCGATGATCAGAAGGCCAATGATGATGGAAGCAATAGCAACATAGAGAGCGTTCCTGCCCAGTCGCCAGGAGCCATCATAGTCACCGCGGTAGTAACTGTTTCTAGACTGAGAAAAAGAAATCACTGTAAAACAACAACAAAGTTCCTCAGGACATTTTACCAGTGTCAAACGACATCTATCCCAACAACTTTGTGCTAAGTGTATTAGAAAGTCTAAGTGACATGCAGCTTTTCTAAACTAAATCACTCGTTTTTGTCTTGGGGTGTAATTGGGGTGAAACAGAAACCAGTGTTAACATTCTAGTCTGGCAAATGAAAGTTTCTATTCATCAAAAATGGACAGGTTTGTTTGATGGGCAAAGCAGATGTTGGTGTGACTGGGTTACAGCTTGTGTCCAACACATTCGCTTACAACACAACACAACACAACACAACAGGCTCTGTGTAACTGCTTCATTTAAAGCAGCCCTAAACACACTATCTTTCTAGTGTAGAATGATTCATGAAATCCCTTCAGCTTAGATTGCTTTGTGCTTACCATGACAGAGAAGACCAGGGCCACAATGTTGACGGGGTACGCAGGACAAAAGCACGTGAAAATAGTCAAACAAAGGTAGCTGCGGAGTGGAGGTGGAGGTCCCTGCTCCTCTATAGAACCACGATCGAAATATGCACTCCCACTTAGGGAGCTTTTCACTTGCGAATTTAGCACTCCAAGAGCCATTGAGCCTGAAAGCAATGAAACACAGTCAGGGGGCGAAAAAACACCCGGTTTTAAAACAAAAAAAAAAAGGGAAAGGAACCTGAAAGAACAGATATCCCAACTTGAGGAGTGGAAATCCAACTTTTAGCGAGAGAACGTTTGGAACCTGAAGCTCAACATTTGTCTAGTGTTGTCTGTTGGGTCCAATCTTCTCGCAGAGCTGGGCAAAATGAAGTTTGCTGTGTGAGAGGGAGTAGGAGAGAGGTGGGAGAGGATCACTAACCCCGCTGGCCTACATCCAGGACCTGGGCAGAAGTGTGAGGGATCAGACACTGTTTACCACCGCTGACGCCTCAAAACACCCTCAACAGTGAGAGCAGTGTAATGTGTAGGAATGTTGTTGGCACAGCAACTCTGAATTTCTGCTGTCATGCACCCCTCTTTTTAACATCTGAACTAGATGAAAACATGTCATTGGAGCGTTTAAGTCCATAAACTTTAAATCCTTTAAGAAGCTGCACAGGCCTGCACTTTTCACAACTGCTTGGAGAGGGATGTCTTTTATCTTCCACTGGGTGTCCCCAAAATCAAAATTCAAGCTTTAATGCCTCTTCTGGTCAGCTCATTTGATGTTAGTGTGACAAAAAAAAAGCAATCACAAACGCTTTAGAATAATTTATTAGGATTTTCAAATTGAAATTGTCAGAAAAAAAACAAGGAAAAAAGAAAAGCGTTGCTGTAAAGCTTGGCGGGGGACAGCCCAAATCTTTAACTTTAACCGAGCTCACGCAGAGCTACAGGCTCCATTCAAAGCATTGGCCCTTCTCTTTACATCAGCACAACAAAAGACATCATTAAAATCAATATACAAGGGAACAAGATCTCAAAACAGAAAAATATACTTTCTTTTTTTTCTGAAAATAAGTCTTAATGCCGCAGAATTATCCACTTGTCGTCTGCTATTACCAATAATAGTACTATTTTCATTTGTAAGGTAAAAAATAACTTATTGCTTTATTGTAAGTTAAAAAGTTACAGTGTTGGTGTCCAGCAGTAGTTTTTATTTTTTTTTCATCGTGTCCTAGCCTGTCTGACAGAGGAACTGCTGGCTAGATCAGGAAGCTTTATGCTGCGCTGAACATCAAACAGGCTGCAGCAAGAAGGCTGAACAAACAGGCTTCTTGTTTTTGCACGCGCTGCATTTGTTCCAGCTTTTTTGACTTTTCCTGCCAGCCAGCGTCGTCTTCTACTGAGATTCCTGTGTCAGAGGTGACTGGGAGCGAGACCCTGTCCCATTTCTGGTTCCCTGCCCGAAAACCCTGTCCGTTCACCAATACATGGAGCAGCAACTATATATAAACAATAATATGTTGTTTCCAGAGGCGCGCGAAATTGGTTAGGACTAAACATGAAATGGGAAAGAGTCAGGGGGGAGAGGAGCAGATGAACCAAAATGGGACAGGGTGATTTTTTTTTTTCAGTACCAAAGAAACAAAGGCAATCAAACTGCTCCTTCGTTGCCAAAAGTAGTTCCATATTACACCTTGATGTATGCGCACAAACACTCACTCACACGCACTCAGACGCAATCACATGCACCTTCAATAGTGATAAGAGGACAACATGATCGTGATTTTCTACACCTGCTTCTGAGAATGTCCTTCATCTGTTTTCACGGCGGAGAGCACCGCAATAAAAGAATATTTTCAAAAAGAAAACAATTAACAAAAGAGAAAAAAAAAAACATTAACAAGTGAATTGCGCAAAAAATATATATAATATTTTTAAAAAGAGGAAGTTAGGTCAACCCCCGATCCCATGAACCCCTGATTTATCCTGTTCCTGTTCTCCTCTAAAGGTTGTTTTTTCCATTTCTAGTCCATTGTGTTGAATCTGAAACTTTGATGAAGATGCAAGAGACGACATTTGCTTCTTTGAGATGTAAAGCAAACGATAGGGGCGACTTTGCGACAAAAACTGTTAGCTAAGTGAACAAATTTGCCAGACGAACTCCAGGAAGTTTATTTGTCAGCAGCCATCGTGGATAGCGCTGCGCTGGAGTGACGCAAGAGTGGACTGGCACACAGTGTACGCATATACCATATGCTGATAAAAGTAGTGAGATGACAGCAGATAGTAGTAGTAGTAGTAGTAGATGACATTCAGCCAAATAGCTGTTAACCCTTTCCAAACCAACCAATGACATGCCAGCCGGTTCAGTAACCCCCACCAACCCCCCGCCCGCCCCAGTGTCTATGTACAATATCTTACAGAAAGACATAAAAACATTGCTTTAAAACCAATTACAGAATAAAATACCTTACAGATTATCATTATTATGTCAATATTAATAACAATATTACAAAGGTTTTGTTTTTAAAGACTACCAAAATATACATTTTAGTTTTTTTCCCATGTTTCCGTGACACTTGAGTTAAAAAAGGACTTTGTTGGATTTGTTCTTCCTTAAAAATGGTTCTCAAGACAAAGACCCATGTCGCACGGCCTTTTCTCTTTCTGTTGACGCCAGTGACAGCTTTGAAGGATTTCATGATAAAATGACAGATCACATTGAAATAAAGTAATAATTAAAATAAAAAAAAAACTCAAAATAGTTCTCTGCGTCTTTGTCAAAGACGTTTCCTCAGAGATTTTTTTTTTTTTTTTTTTTTGCAGTTTTCTTTTCTCAACTTCAAAGGAGATAAAATGGATAACTGAGGGAGGTGGGGATCTAGTTGTTACACTACATGAGGAAAAAAGAGGAGAAAATGGGGACGTTTATGTTGAAGTGAGATTAGTACAGCAAAACAAGAGTTCTGGATTTAAAAAGATATTCAGTCGGTGGGTGGAGCCACTTGGAGCCAGGGGAGCCTGGTAGAGCCAGTAGCCAGCCAATCACTTTGTGCCATCAATGGGCAGCCAGCACTGTGATTGGCTCATCAGCAGAGGAGAAGCTCTCCTATCCTCAGTGACCTGAGTGTTCTCAGTGGTAGCCATTAGTGAACGCAGTAGCAATCAGAGGACCCTGAGGACACATGAAGAGTGAATACACTTTCATTAGCTTTGTCAACGCACGTGTGCATTCTTGCATGTGTTTAATTGCGGGTGGGGGGTGGGGCTGTGTGACCTACCCCGAGACTGTGGCCGAACCCTGTGCTGGGGGCGGGACTAGCGGCGCTGATGTAGCCGCTGACTCCTGAGTCCTGATTGGCTGCAGCATACAGGTCAGCCATTGGTCCAGGGCTGCTGGTGCCCAGGAAGCCAGCTGTGCGTGAAGGGGTGGAGCCTAAGAGGAGAGCAGGGGAGACAAGACAGGCTTCAACACCGGAGGGCTTCACACACACACACACACACACACACACACACACACACACACACACGTATCTAAAAATATTCTTTTATTTGTCCAACTGGGCCAAAGAACCCTCCCCCCCCCAAAAAAAACACCCTTACAACCACACACACACATACCTCTAACTACTGCTGCTGCTGCGGCTGCTGCCATTGGTCCATATGCAGTCAGGGGAATGGCTGAGGATTATACAACAAACCAAATTATTGAACAAACAGCTCATTGTGTCTCAGTCTCGTATCACATCATATAATAATCTACAGCACAGTGAGGTTGAACAGACATCTGCTCACACATCTGTCACCTCATTTATATCCAACTGGTGGAAAGGAACGACGTCACCAGTGACATAACGTCCAATGGCAGCTTTAGGTTCGTTAAATAGGAACCTAAATAATGCAGATGATAAAAACGAGGACGATGACGTCTCCACGTAAAGATGCAAGCACAGCTCAGAGCCACTAGATGTCAGTGTAAAGGCAGAACTGCATGAGCTGCTTGTAGATCAGGGATCTGTATGCATCAAAACATCTAAAGGACGTCTAAAGTTTCAGTCAGGAGAAAACTAAATACTTTTAGTCTAATTCACAAAGCATTGTGGCACTAAAGAGGCCCTCTAAAATCTGAGAGAAGAACTATTTAGTAACTAAAACCTGCTCACAATCGGTAATTCATCAGTTCAGTCAGTGTGTTGGACAAACACAGCAATACCTTCTATATTATATCATTGCTCTACTCTCTGACAAGTAGTCTTCAAACCAAAGGAACAGAAGAATAAAATAAATAGATTAAACATTTATGCTAAAAGTAAATTAACCTCATTAAAGGATGAGGATTTGACAAAAAGAAGTGAGCACTTTGAGATATTTGATGTAAAGTGCTTTATAAATAAAATTTATTATTATTATTATTATTATTTTAATAGTTGGTGATTTTCTTTTCTGTTTAACCCACGCTTTCTCTTAGTTCCTCTTAATAGCTTGAATACGACCTCAGCATTCACAGATGGAAAACTTAAAGACTATTAATGTTAACTGGAGAGCATTAGAGGCCCTGAGAGGTGGATTTGTTTACTTTAAACAGAATCAGGCTTGCTTTTTTCTAGTCTTTAAACTAATCTAAGCTAACTTCCTGTCGATGATTGCTTCACATCTACTGTATGGACGGTAGAGGACTATTAAATCTAAAAATTAAATCAAGTGTAAGAAAAGAAGACTTGTGCAGCCAAACTGATATTTGCGCAACGTAGCTTTTGCTGTATGGTTCTAAAAAGGTCCTCAGTGAGTCCAGGTCAACTGTATTTAGCAGCAGTGGCATCACATTCACACATTTAATTTGGCTTTCTGCTGCTAAATAGTTCAGTTTTTCTCTCTGGGCCCTTGGAGGAGTGAGGAGCCACTGACCTGTCAGCTCAGGGGGGTGGGATGAAGTCAGGAGGGGGGTCCTCTCTAAATGGAATTCTAGAAACAGAAGGTCGAGATCAAGACAGAGAGAGAGAGAGAGAGAGAGAGAGAGAGAGGGTTTTTAAGTACAGTCACCATCCACCGATGCTACACACACACACACACAGAGAGTACGCCAAAATGGACGCACAAGCACAGAAAGTTTTTTTTTAAACCACTGCAAGGACAGGCAGGAAGGCGGGAGCAGAGGAAAAGGAGGGGCAATACAGCAGAATGAAAGGGAGTTACATAAGTAGATCAAATAAACAGAGGAAAACAGGCAAATATCATAAATCAAAGGTAAAACATCAACAAATTATATCTGATGCAGGAAGACATATTTCGGAAAAAGAGGAACGTTTGAAAGGACAGACGGTCACGTGAATCTGCAAGCAGCCAGAGATGCTGGTATGACGGTTCTGTTAACGTATGAATGCATCTGTGTGTGTGTGGGTGGGTGGGAGAGAGAACTGAAGCCACTGCTGTTGTTCATACATGTTTCATGTCCCACAGTTGAATCAGCTACATGCCACAGTCCGCATCGTGAAGCCTGTCCCTGTCTGCAGACCAGCAGAGAGTCAGTTGTGTTTAGGGGTTAGGAGGACTTACCTGGGAACTGGTAAGTGTAACCAGGCGCAATTCCAGAGTAACTGCGGCTGGTGTAGGTAGTAGTCTGGAAACCTGGGTAACCTGTTAGAAAGACAGATTAATAATCAATAATAATAATTAATTTGACTGCAAATATGCACGTGAAGAACATTTTTTGAGATCGAACCAAGTGCTGATCTGAATCTGTGTCATCACAGAGGTGTTACAGAGCCAGACTTCATAATCCTAGAGATGGACTGATAGCCTTACTATGCTTTACTTAAGTTCACTCCAATCTCAGATGGTCAGTAGAGGGAGCCAAACAACCACCGACAGCATATGATGTGCATCTCTCTGTTTTCTCAATGAGAATATTTTATGACCATATTTTACTCCAGTCTGTCGAGCCCTTCAGCGTGTAATCTCTAGGTTTTAGACACATCACAGAGAATATCAACAAACCCGGAGCCTGCATTTATTTAACTGAATGTTTCTGTGGAACTTTCACCAGGGCACAGCAGCATCAAAATGAACACAGAGCTCACATGGAATATGATGTATTTTTTCTTTTTTTTTTTACATGTACTCCTTTACTCTTAATCTTACTCTATGGACAAGCAAGTAATCTGAAATACTGTTATTAATAATACAGAGTTCTTTGTAAATACCTCTCAAAATATTCACAGCTAAATAAAACACCGTAGTTAAAGGGTATGACTAGCACGTCTTTCCATACTAGCATGTTTCCCCCAAATGTTAAATAGATTTTTCAGAGTAACTGTTTCTAAAATAAATACTAGTACCTATATAGTAAAATGGTGCCCATTTCATGGTATCCTATTTACAGGCGCTTTGGTCATACAGGATGTCAATATAAACCTAATTTAAAAGTCATTTTGGTATATTTCATTTTTGATCTCACCTAACATGCCGATGCCCAGCATGAAGGCATCCATCCCGTAGGGCATCACCCTGGAACGGCCTCTGGCTGAGCCCGTCGGCGTCATCACCTCCTTGGGCTGGGCCTTCTTACACTCCACCTAAAGCAAAGAAAACCAGCGATCAGTGAAACTCCTGAAATAGACGATTCCGCGAATTACAACACCTTCTGGCAGACAAGTTAAGACATCTCAGGCAAATCCATATATCGGTGAGTGAGTAATGCTAAAAACAACACTTTGACAATCTGTGCCACTGCTCACATCCGTACCATTTTATTGTTGATCTCATGGAAGTGGATCTCACACACTTTCTCCACCACATCTTCGTTCTCAAAGGTAACAAAGCCGAAACCTAGAAGAGAACAGAATACGCTCTTATTGACACGCTTCAGGAGGCTGCTCAACCTGCTTGTATTTGCAATGCAAATACGTCATAGTGTTATTATACCTACGTCTGTCTGGGAGAGACAATTCTATCTTGCGAGGAAGCGCACAACTCTTAGGGCTGATTACATGGCAGTTAATAGAAGAGAAGTGATCACTTCTGCCTCTTCATCTTCCTCTATCTCTCCCAACACAGTGCCTTGAGAGATGAGGCGAGCCTCGTCTTGCTTATCAATCAGGTGTTAGCGTCATGGAGGAGAGGGGATAGGGCGTGGTTCAAAACCTGAGCCCAGATTATCATGACCAACTTGGCACCGCTCTTGTCGCCCACACACCGGGCGCTGCCCTCCTAACCCACAGAGATAAACTGAGCAACCGAGAGCAGAGGAAAGACTAAAGTACGAGATATGAGAAGAATTCTTCACCCCGTGACTCCCATCACGCTGTTTCTCCTTTCATTTGCGACGCCACGTTTGTAGGAGCCCCACTTAGTGTGTCAACACATATTAGCATAATGTGTGTGTGTGTGTGTGTGTGCATGTGAGTGTGACTGCGTGTACGCACCTCTGTGTCTGTTGGTTGTTTTGTCGAACATAAGCATGGCATCATCAACCTGCAAGAACAAAGCAAAGAATAGATGAGCTTCGACATATTAACACACACACACACATGCACACACACACACACACACACACCATTACACAGCATGGGGTGCTATTGTCCCTCTTTAGCATTGGAGAGAAAGAGGGGAAAACAGATGGAGGGTGGAGAGGAGAGAGGGAGGGGTGACAGGTGACAAAGGGGAAAAGAAAAAGAAAGAATGACAGAGTGAGAAAGGAAGAGAGCGATGGGGAAATTGGGGGCGGGGTGCCGTATAAAAATAAAATGAAATACAATCTATCAGTGTGATCATAAGGCGCTGGAGGAAATTCTTTCCCATTCTTCGCCGTCTCTGTCCTACGCCAGAGTTCTCACAAACTCTGTCCTGCTCTGTCTCTCTCTCCCTC
Source organism: Chelon labrosus (assembly GCF_963514085.1). NCBI lineage: Eukaryota > Metazoa > Chordata > Actinopteri > Mugiliformes > Mugilidae > Chelon > Chelon labrosus. Next base: position 27,863,923 of record NC_140340.1, read on the forward strand.
TTTTTTCCTTTCATTCGTTCACCCTCGCTGTCTTTCTTTCCCTCTCTGCAAAGTTTACCATTCCCATGGAGACCCTGTAAAGAATTTCAATTAGAAGAACTTGCCCCCACCCCAACTCATTTCAATGAATAGGATGGAGAGAAAAAGAGGGACATAAAGCATGTGACAGAACGAGAGAAAAGGGGAAACAGTGACAAATAAAGGGATCGATAGAGAGTTAAGTTTGGATGGAGGATAGAAAATCTGTTGGTGAACATTTCAGTTTACAGAGAACAAAGTGAGCCAGGGTCTTTTATTCTCCTTCTCCCTCCACTTTCCTTTTTGCACTCACTCCACTGCCCTATTCATATTCCACCTCCTCCCCCTTTCTACCCTCTTTCTTCCCTCCCTCCCTCCCTCCCTCCCTCCCTCTCTCACTTGTCCTTCACTGGCAGGAAAGTTAGCAGCTTCTGCTCGAGCTCTGACGGCATGGCAAGCCAAGGCCTGGCATCGCTGTGGAATTCAAACTTTTGCATTTTCTCTAAATGCAAATCTCCCTGAAAATCTGCAGCACAGCCTCCCGACATCACATGGAGACACATGTGGAGTATGACTACACAGCTATTTTCATGAGGCAGCAAGCACTGAAACTCAAACCCATGTAATATGAGTGGCAGAGGCTTCTAGATGGTCAGGCCATCACATTTCTGACACCGAAAGACGCCCATGCACACATTCTAATCTGATTGAGATAAAGTCTGTGCGTGTTTGTTGGACCTACACAAGTGAAAAACGGTCAATACAGAGAGGACCGAGGCTGCTTCCACAACCTTCCTGAGTCATGTTACTCACATCCCTGTGCACATATAGCTCAAACACCCACATAGAGCGCCCCCCCCCACTCCTTTTTCTGTCCTTCATTCAGTTTTTATTCTCCCCCTCCTCTCCTCCCCCCTCATGTCTTCCACCCTTCCGGTCATCCAAACTCAATGACACAGCAGAGAGCCGGGTAGGAGGACAGTAAGTAGACAGCTGCAAGCCAATATGTTATCATAAGAGTAGAGTTACATGCACAGCTAGCTTTCCTGTTAGCATTAGCAACATCTATTCTGGAAAATGACCGATGGCTAACACTGCCAGCTAAAGGAGATTTTGAGCCGTGCCTCTTTGATGAGACATTTTTAGGCAATAATAAAAAGAAAGATAATATTCTGTGCTGTCACGCCACTATCGTTCAGTTAATAGTCGTCCACGTGAATACAATGGTGTGTAGACATGCAAACAGTTCTGTCACGTGTGTGAGCTTATGCTGTGGTCGCACACCAGCCCTTTTGCCTTTGCCAAAACCAATAAGGAGACGATCTCACGATGTCCACTGCCCAGGGTGCTGTAAGACAATCTGATTGGATAGCTGTGGGGGTCTGAGATTGGCTTAGCAGTGGCTCAGTCGCTAACAACTCAGCCTGCATTGGGGGGGGGGGGGTGAAGAAAAGTTAAGGTCATATTCTCAAGTTCTGACATTCTCAGATGTACCAATACCAAAGGTGAGATCCAGAGCTGATTTTAGAGTGCAGCGTTATGAACGTCCAGATTTTAGAGGAGCGTGCAGCTATTGTCTGAGGAACAAGTGTTTGCCGACAAGTCCATTACACTTTTTTTTTGTGAGATTATGAAAGGTGGCATTCACATTTTTCCCTGCTGTCTCCTCACATCTCCCTCTTTCATTCTCTCTCTCTCTCTCTCTCTCTCTCTCTCTCTCTCTGGCCATCTCTCTCTAAACAGGCCAGCAGACAAAGTGTTCAGTCAAGCCTTCTAATCGCCAGCTCACATGGGTGAGTGGAGTCCCAACTTTTCCCGTCTGCCCTGTCCACGCTGCATTTTTCATCTTATCCACTCCTTCCTTTGCTCGCTGCTCTCTGGTTTTATTTTGGAAGAGTTATGAAAGGGCACTTAAATCATAGTTTTTCATGCAAGGTACTTTAAGGAAGCTCAGAGGCACGACAGAAAGGCAAGGAAAACAGGGATTTGCTTTAGATCAAACAGAACTGGCTGTAAAGCCAAAATCACATGAAGTGCTAATTATCAAATTATCCCTTTGCGAGACAGATCTTTAGTTTAAAACATGTTTCCGTGATGTGAACTTTCCCGCAGGTAGAGAGGGGGATCACAAGACCTCAGGACTCAGACTACTTCTCATACAAACATGGCTGCCGCAGTCTTACTGGCCTGGGGACATTTAGCAACAGGAGCTCAGATTTGCCGTTAGGGAAACCACACATAAACAGATGCCTCTTGACTCCTCACTTTTTTTTGGTCCAAAACACCTGAAGTGTCAACTGGGCAGCCATTCCAGTCCGCCCTAATGAAGTTTGCGTAGGTGTGCTTTCAGGAGCACAGTATGCTCCAAAAAAATAAACATCTGCACATATCAAAGTATTTTGTAAAATGCAGAGTGCATTCTGTGTTTTCCTTGCAAGGCGGTGCCACAGTATGAAAATAAACAGGACACCGAGTGCTGCTCCATCTAAACCTGCACCTTGTAACCAGCTCAGATAATAAACAAGAAATACCTCCCGCTCAGCAGGAATGCGCTGTGGGATTGCCGCTGTCCATGATAGAGCTTTGGTCTCACGTGTCCAAACAGTCCAAATATTCCCTCATCCTGCGGAGGGGCTGTTGTCTTAGATATGAGTGTCTGTAATCACCAGGGAGAACGGATTCGGCACAGAGATGCAAACAGCCATCTTAGAGAGCGCACTCGGGAAACATGACACATGTCACGGCGTCCACCTGAGTAAGTGTGACAGTCACACACGCGCGCAACCCAGGTCTACGAGGATCCACGACCCAGAATTAAAATACATTTATTTAAATTTGAACCTGCACCTGAAATACGGTAATACCCCAGGAATGAGTCAGAGGCCAACTTAGAGAAAACACAGCCAGACACGAGGCAGAAGGAGCTCCGTGCTGTTAATTTCTTCCAACCCATTAGGCCTCCATCCTGGAGCAATGCTCATTTTCAGACCGTCCTGCTCACCAGCAGCAGCAGCACAACCGCAGACTTCATGTTTGTGACAACTGGACCGCTGGCTGAGAGACTCGATGTCTCTCTATATCAGGACAAACATATGCAAGCTCTCTCTCTCTCTCTCTCTCTCTCTCTCTCTCTGTGTCACACTTTCAGTCACACATGCACATTTCCATTCATGCAGATACACACTTTTTTCACACATTTTTCAAAGACACACAGAAAAACACTGGATTATGGCGGGACAATTGGCAAAGACAGGTCACCACGGCAACAAGCTGAGAGCGTCTGGAGCAGGGTGTGTGTATGTGGGACTGAAGTACTGATTTCGGGTAAGGTGGAAAGGAGGGGGGCGGTTACAGGAGCAGCTGTTGCATTTGATTAGTTAATAGTGCAGGGCCTGAACTCTACTCAAACACGCTCCTAAGCCCCCCAAAGTGTAGTTAGCTAAAAAGTAACCCAACGCATCACCCATCACTCATTTTTGCTCGCATTTATGGCCCATCAGATTGGTGTTTTTCTCTTTTAATAGTCGCTTTCGCTCTTCACTATCTCAACATTCCTCCTTTTCTCTGCCCTTCAACCTTTTCTGAGTTCCCCTCCCTCTCTCTCTATGGGGGGTTGCTTCTTCCCTTTCAGTCCCCTGCCATCTCCCTCTTCGCTTCCCCTCCTGCTTTTTTTTTTTTTCTCTCTCCTCCTCTCCCCCGGCCGCTCATCTGTCTCCACAGCATGTGTTTGCCTTTCACCAAATTTTATTCAAAAGGAGCTAAGCAGGACAAAATGTGGCAGCCAAAAACACTACGATGTGATCGGAAAAGAGCAAAAAGGCGAACAAAAGAGTAAACTAACAAACTAAGTAATACCGTGTCTGGCACAGCACAACCACCAATGACCAAACAGGATTTTACTTCGATTCCTTTGGTTGTTTTTTAGTCCCGTAATTCCAATCTTGTTTTGTAAGTCGTAACCTCACGGGCCTGTCAGATGAGGCGCCATTACGGATTCATCGTATCAAATGCAGAAAACTGATTTTATATAAAATCTATATAAAAACTATAAATATTAAGATTATTTTTCATAGTATTCATGTCAGTAATGTTTCAACCATGTATCTATTAGATCTAGCTAAATATTTTCACTTTTCCTTTAACCTATAGATACTTTTCTTATGTCTTTATCATTGTCTGACTATTCCAACTTTGTTTTTTCTATCAATTGTCAGTACTAAAACCATTTTAACATTACATCTAATCTAGCCATTTACACTGATCATTGATCCATTATTTAGCTCCGTATTTTACGCATTTACTTCACTACTTTTAGCTGACAAAATCTCACTTCTAGCTAGTGTATCTATGTATTTCAACCATTTATTCGTTGCTTTCTTGCTCTTGTCTTTTTTGCTTCCTACTTCTTATGACTCACTGCAGACATTTTCTTTTTTTAATGTGACTTTTTTTCACATTAGCAAAGCTAATCTTTCCATGTACCCCCTGGAAACTGCAGAAGTACCCCGTGATGCTCGCTGGTTGGGAATCACTGCTTTAGTCTTTAATTCCTCTCTCCCACTTTCAACATCTGCCCCTTTTCCCACTTCTGCTATGAAATTAGGTTATTTTTTGCATTTTCTTCTAACGTCTTCACTGAAATGAGAAAGGAGAAAGGTAAAAAGCATATTTTTTCACTGGTTTACACCTTTTAGGTAAAGCTGAAATGTGTCTAAAGGACACGGCCAACATATGAATATAATATATCAAAGGTGTACAGTCCATTAAAGTGGTGGGTCCTAACTTGCACCCCAGGGTGTACTTCTGCTGCTGCCAAGAGGTACATGGAAAGATTGCAGGCTAGCTCAAGTAATTCCTCCAGATAATGAGTCAGCTATAACACCTGAACACCACAAGATGCCACCACGAGTGAGAAAATAGGCAGCTAAGTGTTATGATTAAGCATCTGCTAATGGAGAAATTACTTCGATTAGAATAATTTAAAAAAGACAATTCTTGAGAGACTTTGCTTAAAGTAATTAGCTAAAAGTAGTAAGTAGTTAAAATACCTAAAGGCTAAATAACTTAAATATTTAGCTTAAATCAAGTGATAAATAGTTGAAATATTTAGGTTGAAGTAATTGACAAAGGGGTTAGCTAAATAGTTGAGCTAGCTAAAGGATAACTAACTGAAATATTTAGCTTGAAAAAAACGATTAAGTAGTTAGCTAAATAGCTGAAGCGGCTAAAGACAAAATTATTTAAATATACCGTTTGAGGTAATAGTTGTAGTAGTTAGCTCAGTAGCTGAAATATCTAAAGGTGAAATTATTTAAATATGTAGCTTGAGGTAATTAATACAGTAGTTAGCTAAGTAGTTGAAATGGCTAAAGACTAAATAATTGAAACACTTCGCTTGAAGTAATTGATAAAGTGGTTAGCTAAATAGTGGAAATATCTAAAGGCGAAATGTTTAGCTAGAAGTAACTGATAAAATGTTAAATAAATAATTTAAATACCTAATTGAAATATTTAGCTTGAAGAGAATGATAAAGTAGTTAGCTAAGTAGTTGAAATAGCTGGTTAATAAACTGGTGAAGCTGTTAGCTAAAAGTAATTGTTTGATATACAGTAGTGCATTAACAGAAATCAATAGTTTAAAAGGTCAGCTGAACGTATAGCTTTATACATAAAGAATAAATATAGAGTCCAAACAATTATCCTTTAAAATAGAAGAGTTCAGTGAGTTGAATGAAACAGTAAAACATGCACTTTTATTGTCCAGGTTAAAATCCATTTATATGCCAAGCTGATTGGTGGTATCTCTGTAGAGCACACCAGGCTCAGACAAAGGGGTGGTTGGAAAGCACTGACAATCATCAGCGTCTGACAATCTAAGGCTGCAGCTTTTCACTGTTACAGCTCCAGTGTGATGGCTACAGGTAGATAGGAGGTATGTGAATAGTTTACCTTTCCAAACTGGTCAAAGTATTGCTTCACATCTTCGATGGTGGTATTGACTGACAGTCCTCCGACAAAGATCTTCTTTGTCCTGGTCACCAGCTAGCAGCACAGAAGAAGAAGAAGGCATCGTTTATTGCTAATAACATTATGTAGGAGGCAGATGCCTGTGAGAGAGGGACTTTGTATTGGTTGGTGTTTATCTAATCTGAAAAGGGTTTCTGAAAGCTCTTCTGAGGATTCAAGCTAATGCAGCTCGGTTTAAGGCCTCAGAGGTGTATGTGTGTGTGTGCGTGTGTGTGTGAGAAAGTGCATGTACAGGTGAATACTGTGGGTCAGCCTTCGTGTGTGAGCCAGGATACAAATAGGTGCAGGTACAGGGGGCAGTACAGGGGTCAGGGTGCAGGTTACAGTGTCCGGCTGGAAGTAGATTGTAGCTCCTATTTGGTCACATGCCTGACTCTAATCTCAGCCACCAGGGCTGAATGATTAGGGGTGACAATCATCACTACTCCTTCTTGCTCTTAACCTTATCGGGGTGCACTCACCTTGGGCTGAGCCCGGCGAGGGAACGCCACCTTTGGATCAATCTGTGGGGGAAAGATGAATGAAGATGAGTTTTAAAAAGTGGCAAAAAAACAGACACACATTTTAAGAAGCTCTAATCTGAATTTGTCTTAAAGCCAGCATGTTGACAGTTATTTGACCTCCCTTTGACACATAACAGTCAAAAAAAGAAATGGTAGTAAAGCATTATTATTTATATTGCATATATTTATATTTTCCTTCAATTTGCCGAAATAGTATTTTACAGACTGTACAGTATCTACACATTATATGTTTTTAGATTGCGCTAAACCCCATGTTGGTCTATCCCCCTCTGTGCTGCGTCCACTTTAACAAATATTCACAGACTTCTGAGGGATTTGGGAGCCGAAGAGCTGCATATAAAATACACCGTTATTAACCATGTTTTAAGTTGGAGTTTGACACCACAGACATGAGAAATGTAGACTGAAACGGGATCAGTTCAAAGGTCCCAGAGAGGTTGAAAAAAAGGTTAAACAGAACACTAATATTTTTCTCTTCTGGGAGCTACCAGCCTTAATTAAAATGCATCCGCCCAGCTTATATTTCTTTGAGCAAAGACATCAAATCGCTACCTGTTCCAGTCATGTTGTTGAGTAGCTGACGCTGTCCTTGTATAAAGTCAATATCCCTCTCGGCATCGATGAATTATCACACTGTTAACTAACTAGAATCGGTTACAACACAGAGCCTCTAAGTCTGAACCCATCTGAAGGACTGCAAGTCCAGAAATAGAACGCATGCTAATCCGCGAATATGTATAGTAGACCCTTGTTTGTGCAAGCCCCCAAAAATCCAAACACACCAGCCAAACAAACAGGCATGAGGAACAAAATACACAGTGAGACGTGAATATGTACTTTTTCTAAATTGTGTGCTGAGACACTAAACTAAATGCATCTTAGGAGCGGCAAACTAGACGGAGCAGGGCAGCCTGGAATCCAAAATGAGCATTCAATATTCTGAATACATTTCAGATGGATGTTTCTTTTCTCTCCTCAAATCTCACAAATCCTGACAACCCCTATTTTGGATTAGCCAGATTTGACTGTATCCATATTTCTCCCCACTGGAATGTCTCAGCAGTGGTCAAGGTTACAGATAAAATTAGAAGTAAATGAGCTTTGAATGAGCTGGCCTTTAATAATGATAAATATGCAAAGCCTGGCCTGGCATTTTAAATTTGTGTGGAATCTCGTGTTATTCTCACTCAAGCCAACGAGAGAGATGATTTTAGGTCACAGGACCTTGTGCTGTATTATGGTCTTAGAGTTCCATCTTTGTTCTAATAATTGGATGTGTGAAGCAAAACCTCTTGTGCCTCCCACAGCCACTATCGGAGGTATTGAATTGATATTGGCAACTAGAAAGAGCCCATCAAATAGCCAAAAATAATTACTTATAATGTGAACAATGCACCTGATACAAAGGAGGGTGTTCATTCAATATTCAAACAATCCTTTCATCTCTTTCCTGTGATAATTCGATGCTTCTGATGACAAATGCACTGACAAATATGTCCTACGAGGACCTTTAAGTGCCTCAGATTTACCACTGCTTCGAGAGCACACCGCTGTGTAACTAACGCGAAGCTGCAGCGTCCTTGGAACGGATTGCGGAAGGACTTTGCACCTTGAAGTGGGACGCAAAGATGAGGAGAGCCATGTCACCTCCAGCTGGTCTAAGCACAAAGACAAAGGTGACAAGGACACGCAGAGCCACGCCGTCTATCGGCAACGCAGCAGCGCAACAACAGAGCACACTCACAAACAATGACAGCACAGCATTTCTGACAGGATGTGTGCTAAGTGGGCCGAACGTAACATTATATATGTGAGCGATTACAGTGACTTTATGTACCAACATATGACCCTGCTTTTTGTCCTTTAACAAAAAAAAATAAAGCACAGAAGGAACAAATACTATAAATGGCTGACGTAGAGAATTCTATATACTCGCTGTTTAAAACAACCACACAGTAATGTTGTACTTTTGAAAGAAAAAACTCTATGAAATGTAAAAGGACACATTATACTGGAATCAAGCAACTACAAGGGGCCGTAATGAAGTTAATCATCATTAAATCTTCTGCTGTTTTTTTCTAATTACACGTCCTAACTTGACAGAGCGATGCTGGTGTGAAGCATTCGGGAATTGCACAGCAACGTGCCCGTTGTTCTTTCGGGCCTGAACGCTACTGAGAGGTAACAGCCTCTCGTGCTCAGGTCAGCCCACCTGCCTTTAACTGTTTTAACACGACTAGAGGACAGGAGCTGCCCTGAGGCCATTACGTGGCAGAGACACGGACCATGAGCTGACAGTGACAGCAGTCAGCAACCAGCTCGCATTTGACACAAGACTGCAGTCTCATAACGACTGCAACGGTGCAAGTACAGTGGGGGGTGGGAAAAACAAAGAAAAAAAACATTACAACATCACTGTCTAACAGCCTTTTCATTAATTTAGCAGCAAGTAGTGAGAGATCAGTGTATATTCTGTCATTCTTTTTTAGCTGGTGATCCTAATAATATAACACAATACAATCAGTGACATTAAATATGTAGACAAATGTAACAAGTCGCGTGGCATGGCGTCATATTGTGCACCCACACGACACATTTTAACAAAGTGCCAATGTTTCCTAGCTTTTAAACGATCAGAAGCTCCTAGAGAAACAGCCTACAGCACTGAAGGTTACCAGCTAGACTAGGTTAGGCCTAATGCAATATCTGCAGTAGTGCTACTACGGCTACAGTCATGCCATGCTGTTAAAAAAAAATCATTACGCCTCAGTGAAATAACAGAATATATCTAAATTCTACATCTGGCTGTACTCAGACGGAGGCAATAATAAATGAAAACTAAAGCATCTATCAGACTGGCAGATTAGCCATAAGGAAGACAGATAGGCCACAAAGCAAAAAGTGAAAGGTCTTAGCCAGGTCACTTTTTGCAACACTCAGAAATAGCTCTTCCAGACAGGCTTGACATTCAAGAAGAGCCTCTGCCGTGTAACAGTCCCAGTCAGGACTGGTGAAAATGTAACTAGTCATGAAAAAATGTTCAAACCTTTCCAGGAAGGAGAGAGAGAGAAAAAAAAAAAGAAAGAAAAGCTGCTCTTCCCAGGCTGACAGAGAAGAGTTACAACTGAGTGTTCGTGAAATGGTCTGACTAACATCCTGCTTCATGACATCCAACCTCCGCTCAATCTAAGCAGCACAGTGACAGCAAGAGCCTACAGTATGATTTTAGTGGTTTAGCTTTTAAGACTACGCTAATCTACGACCAATAGTCACCTCACGTGGCGCAGAGCATCCACCAGTGTTACAAACTGGAAAACAAAAATAAAAAATATATTGTCAAATCGGTAGTTGCAGAGATAGGTGGGGAGCAGAAGAGAGAGAGGGAGAGAGAGAGAAAAAAAGCACGGGGAGAAAGAGAAGGCATTCATTTGGAAAACAGAGGCAGCCCATGAGAAAGTGGGCCTGTCCGGCGTAGCGGTGCAGCGGGGCCGTCCCAGCAGGCAGCCCCTCTGATTTCATTAATTAACAGGACAAAGAGTACAAAACAGATGGGCCCGTAGAGGAACTGGGGCTCCCGTGCTACCCCCACAGGCACACATACATACACGCACACACATTTACAGGCGCCCACATAATGTAGCACAAACGTAAACACCAGCACATGTATATAAAGTGACACGTACGTGTAATTGAATAAGAAAGAATACCAGCCGCCCCTCCAACACTTCACGCACCTCTTCCCAACACTCTCGCATATAGAAATATACAAGCTCTGACACACTGGCCAGCCCTGCCAAAACCTTCTTGCAAAAACAAAATGGCAAACACCCACACTGATAAAAAGACACCACAGGCTACCCCATTATGGCAACATAATCAATATGAGCTAAACAAAAAGCTATAAACACAAGAGGAGACAAAAGGAGCTGGCATGTCAATACGTGCACACGGAGCCAGAGTGGGACACTTGGTTTGGGCTCAGGCAAGCAGGGTCAATCTGCACATCTGAACAATGGAGCGGTAATTAGTTAACGAAGCACACTAATGAGGACCTCCAACCCAACCCCATCCCTTACCCCTCTAACCCTTACTTTGAGCGCCTAACCAGGGTGGGTGCTCTACATGTGTGCGTTGGTGGTTGGTTGGTAGTTTGGTGGTTTGGAGTGGGACTGTCCACACGTAGCAGATCCACCTTCAGAGCAGGTCCAGGCTTTATCCCCTGGATCTGAGGCCGAGCCTGGACCTCGGAAGCCCAATCCAGTTTGTTTCCCTCAATCCAATTATGGTGCTTTTCAGATCCATACTAATTACAGCACAGGATCCAGGCCTCCCTCTCTCTCTCTTATTCTCCACCTTCTCCATGCAACCACCCCCCCCCCACCCCCCACCCCCCTCTCCGGCTTTGTCCACGTCAGCATTAACGGCTAATCTTCCAGCCAGGAGCGGAGGAGCTGCTGCGAGCATCTAAACTCGAAGTAACCAGGTGCTAAACCAGTAGCCCGTGCAGACTGTGGTGCCAACTGTGCACAGAGTTTACCACTGACATATGCCGTTACAGTCCATAGCTATAGATAAAAGCAGCTATATTAGCACCTCGCTGACAAATACTACTACTGTACCTTCACAGGCCGGTGTGCCAAAAGCAGCAATTACCACCTACTGTAACACACTTTGAAAAGGTCATTCCTGTTTAATTGGTGTAAAACACAAATATTAAATGGAGCTATTCGCTCTAATAAAAACACGTTTTTCTTTTGACATAATGTTTGTGGGTCATAGTTGGACAATACCATTTAAAGGAATAAGAATACTAAATTATCACTCGTTACTGACACGTCATCACTGAATGCCCACTTCATAAGCACAGTCCACCGCGCTGAAACCATCACAGCACGCACAACGATCCATTGCGTATAAACGTGCCACAAACAATAGCACGGCAAAATCTGAAAATCGTCCTTTCGCTAAGCCGAGGAAATGAGAAGTGGACGTTTTTCAGGGAATATCTGGTCTTCTTCTTCTTCTTCCCGTAGCCCGTTCCAGTAAAGCATTTCTCGGAGAAAACAAATACCAGTTGTGCCCTTTTTCTCTGTCCAGAGAAATACAACAGCACACCACTGCCCCGAGGCCACACTCTGCCCCGACAGGAAATCTAACCTCCAACCAAAACAACAACCTCGACAGACCTCTCTCTGAAAACAAGACAACCTCGCATTTGTTGTGTTTAGATTCTTAGCAACGCAGGTATTGATGGCAATTTGATTTGATACTTAGCCTGAGCGTTTCGCTTCCTAAGCTTGGATAAAACAATACTGGATGGAACAGGACTGTAAATGTTTAATACCAATTGTAACCAGTGCTATGGACCTTGCACCAGTTAATGTAGTTTACTTCTCACCCTGTGTGTCCTCACACAGCTCCTGGTGCATTTCCCTTGTTTCACGCACCTTTCTCATTTTCTCCCTTTCCTGCTTTATGGCTTGTGGCGTCTTTCCTCACAAACCAAAGGCTCAGCGTAACAAGGCAAAAACATCAGAGCATCGGATATTCTTCCTCATTCCGGGGAGGAATGTCTCTTTCACATCTCATGCTGATTAAACAATACTGAGTAGAGGGGAGTCCAGGTGTGACGCTGAAACGTGGTGCATGGGATATATAGTAATGAGCACATACAGACAAAAGAACTTTATTTATTAGTATGTATAAAAGCATTGTCAATGGCCGACACAAAAATTGTGTTATTTGACTGCACCATGTTCATCTCTTAATTCTATTTCCTGTAGCATTTTAGCAAATGGGGGCATTTTAGCAGATCTACAAACGAGCCAGTGGCGCTAAAAAAATCGGGGTGATTATTTCCAAAATGGAGCGACAAAATGGCAACCATACCCTCGCATGGTTAAAACGCCTGGTTGGATAAATGGTACCATGGAGCGCTTCCACTCCCCCGACTCCCCCCACCACCCCTGCAGACTGCTGCCACAACAACCTGAGCAACCAAAGCTGCGTTTGAGTCATTAACATTATTATTGTTTAGCCTCATGCTGCATTTTGCTTTATAATAGGGCAACGCCTAACCCCACCAGTGGCCTGCCAAGCAGAGCTTCCAAAGCAGCGTTCACATCAAACACACACACAGGGTCTGGCTCCCTCAAACACCCCAACAGTACCTACTTTTAAGAGGTAATATGACTCACTGTGTAACACTTTGCAGTTGCTTATAACCTACTTCCAAACTAACACAAAAACACTGACGGATTACCAGCAGCGACGCTCGCTTTGTAATGAATATCACAGTGGCGGAAATGTACAGCCTTAAACTTATAAATGTTCCATTACTGCACCTAAAAACAAACAGACGGGATCAAAATCGTGCACACTCAAAAAGCATAAATGTCATGACGTGACTCGACATTATCTGCCTGTGTCAGAGCTCTGCTACCCGGCCGAGCCCGGCGCCTTAAGTTAATGCAAAATAGCTGAGAAGTTGTTATGGAGACATAAATCCCATTGGGCTGTGCAGTTACGGCACTGTCTCTCGAGGCCGGCGTCACCCCCGGCAACAGGCTTGCTCCAGCAACTAACTAAACTCTACCTATCTCCACCCCTGGGCTCTGCTGCCTTTCTGTGCCACTGATTTTCACTCTCAAATGATCCCATTGTGTGTGTGTGTGTGTGTGTGTGTGTGTGGGAAGGACCACAAGCTGACAAGGACACACCCAGTCCGGATTCCTACAACCAATCTACATGACCATGGCAGCAACATTCACACCTTAGATAACTCTGTCTTAAGTCACCAGCTCTGACTCACATCAAACAAACCACTGGGATTCACTTTATGCCATCTTGTGTCTTCCATGTAAGCATGAACTGACTAAACACAAGTATTTAGCCTGGCCTCTGTTTGGCAGCTGATTTGTTCCATTTACCCACATTTGAATTTTCATGTGTCAGTGGCGTAGGAGGGGAAAATCACAGAGAAACCTCCAAACACACCCTCGGAGTTTACATCAATATTTAAATTCAGCTAAGACTTCACTTCAACCCCACACACTTCCCCTGCATCAGTTTGGGGTCCACTGCTGCCACAACCGTTTCCTTCCCTCAAGCTCTCGAGAGCTGACACTTGAAAAAAAAAAAAAGAAAGAGTAGGGTGCTGTTATTTTCAATGAAAAAAAAAAAAAAAGAGGAGGAGGAAAAAACTTGTGAGCTCTCTGCTCTACATAAAACCTGTGAGGGCTTTTGCAGGGGCTCCTACCCCATTCAGGTCCCCCAGGTAACCATGGCAATGAAGCCCAAGAAAGAACGCTTTCATGTTGGCGCCCTGAACCGGGATTTGGAGGGGGAAATGAGCAGGGAGGAGGAGGAGAAGGAGGGGAGGAGGGGGGCTGCTCCAAAACGCACTCCTGAACTTTTACAAGCCATACGGTGGGAGGCAAAATGCACCAAGGGGAGGGGGGGGGGGGGCATGCTCCACAGAGAATCAGACTTGGAAAAGTTAAACCGACTTGGTGCCATCCAGCCCCTCAAACGGAACTCACCGTCTTGGAATCCAACTCGTGTCTGTTTTGCGCCAAAACCTTCTCCACGCCGGCCTGCTCCGCGTAAGTTACAAAGCCGAACCCCCTGCGAAGGAAAATAAAGCACACAAGTCAGAAAAATCCCAAAGCGAAGTGCTCTCATGGAAAAGCATGGGAGAGCATGAGGCATCCGGTGATAGGACGGCGGAGCGCACACGCCTCCTTCTTACCTCGACCGCTTGGTAACGGGATCCCGCATCACCATGCACTCCTTCACCTCGCCAAATTTGCAGAAGTACTCCTTCAAGCCCTCTGCAAAGACAGCAAGCGAGACGCGGTTTTAAAGGCAGACGGGGATGGGGTTAGCGTTATCTCACGGGCCCTGCTGAGGTGATGTGCTTGGCAGTGGCTGGAGGGAGAGACAATGGGGTCGGGCGGACCACGTTGTGTTTGTGTGTCCCCCCCCCCCAGTCCTCCGAGATATACTGGCTATCTGGCCATTCAGCAGAATAGCCCATTAGGCCCTGCAGACCACAAACAAAGCTACACATGGTGACGACTGCTGTTTTGACACGGCAGAGGCAGAGGCAGCAGCAGTGCTGGGTTAATAACACGGGCCATCGCAACAAGAATAAACTGTATCCGTGCACCAGGCTGCGCTCTTAAAATAAATGAATGGATTCAGCGGAGCGCGACAATAAGGAAAACAACAACACGAGCGTGGGCATCGATATGAGTCCCAACTTCTGCTCTAACGCCGAATAATCGATCAGCCCCTACTATGAATGCCCTCCTCGGTTTATTAACAGTGTAATGGGTGCACAGGAGGAAAAAGGGGCAGACAAGTCGTTGTGTGCGCACGATTCCCAGTGTTAATCTCCTGCGTCTCGGCAAGTCTAAATCCTCGGAGCTGATCCTTAATGAATAGGAGGCTTTGATTTAACTATTCGCAGTGTTTCTCCTCAACTTCGAGAGGCATCGCAGGTAATATGGAAGCTATAGCTGGGCCAAAATACAGTGTGTGAAGGAGCAAACATGCAGGAGGCTTTCACCCAGACTTATTAAAGTAGCGTGCGGGACAGCTCACCTTGTGTTGTCTGCCAACTCAGACCCCCGATGAACATTTTGCTGAATGAGAGAAACACAAGCCGTAAGTCACACAGGATAAAAACGCGTCTTTCAAGCACAACACATGGCACATGCAAGGGGGGGATCGGCATGCGGGGAGGGGGAATGTGTGTAATATAGCATCAATAAAGTAAGAAGAAAGCATCGGCCATGTTGCGAAGTCACCAATCGGCCAGTCGGGCCGTTATAATCCCCCAGAGGAGGAGGGGAAAAAAGGAGAGGATTTTCCAGATGATGGAGGAGAAGTTGCACCGTGGCCTTCTGGAGGAAAGCCGGGATAAATAAACAAACAAGAGAGGAAGGGAAACAGGCGGAAAGCAGCGGTGCGTCTGTGTCTCCTCCGCTGAGTGGATCCATCCCACACATGCAGACAACACACACACACATACATATACACACAGCGTGCTCGTCTTTTGTCTCGGCGCGGCTCCGCTCCCCGCACTGAACTCAACTAAAGTCCAAGGTGAACTCAAACCGAGCCGAGAGGCGAGCGAAAGGCAGGCGGGCGGGCTGAGGCTGTTACCAGGGGTCGTGGGGGGAGTTGTCCGTGCCGGAGGACAGGCTGCTCTGGCTCCCTTCCGTATCCATTCTGCTCTCCGCTGGTATATTCCCGCACTGTGAGGCGAGGAGAGGCAGTGAAGCTCCACTGCTGCTGCTGCTGCTGCTCCAGACTCAGGGGCGGGCAAGCACGATGGGAGGAGGGGGGGAGGTGGGTGAAGGGGTGAGGAGGAGGAGGAGGAGGAGGGAGGGGGGCAGCAGAGGTGGGGGTGGGGTGGTTTAAAAAGAGGAGGGGTGAGCGAGGAAACGCACAAATGCATAGACGCTCGGAGAGAGACTCCGCCTCTACCTCGCTTTCCCGTAGCCTACCCCAGCCTCGGACCTCCCTCCCTCCTTCCCTCCCTCCCTCCCTCCCGCACACTGCTGCCTCTCTATTCATGCTGCCAGTGGCGCTCTCTCTGTAGTGTTTCCCCGCCGCTCTTGTCATTGGTTGATCACAACAGCATGGCCCATTAATGCGTATTGAACGCTTGCGCACATCCACAGTCTCTCTATCCAGCTGGAGCGCCAGTAACGTGAGCACATGTAAAAAAAAAAAAAAAAAATCTAAAACGACCCATATAAAATAAGGCAGGACCAGATCTATCTCAGGTATAAAAAAAAAAATAATAATTTTAACACTTGTCACTCATTAGAAATCCCCCTCCTCCTCCACATCAGCTGCATTCATGAGCAGGTTGTGGCACTAGAGGAAGGCATAATGGAAAACGATGTGTTCCTGTGGTGCCAGGTTGGGCCTCAGGTGAAATGAGGCATCTGTAACCAGGATACTTTCCCCTAAACACCACATGAAACAGCCACTTGGTTATGGAGTCACTCTTCAGACTGCACATGTCTGCCAGGCCCTGATTTCTCTGTGTTGTTATGTTATGTTATGTGATTACACCATGTCTAAGGTGACATCAATATCAGTGTAATGACATCATTTGTGATGTCATCATATGTAATGTATGGACACATCTTTTACTTACATTTTTTTTCTAAATGGGAGATTAATACTGAATGCATCAAAACTATGGAATTATGTAGTAAACAAGTGTTAAATAAGCCATAACATATATTGTATAGATTTCTATTTTAGATCTGTCAAAGCAGACACCTTTTTTTCTATGTTGACAGCTTTGCACACTCTTGGCGTTCTCCCAGTCAGCTTCATGAGGTAGTCACCTGGAAGGGGTTTCAGTTAACTGGTGTTTCTTGTCTTGCCATCTTAATTTGTTTGACACCACGAGTTGTGTTGTGCCGAGGCGGGGCTGGTGCACAGTTCTCTACAGCGAACGGCCCCGTTCGACCGCTGTTCTAATCCATATCATGGCAAGAACCGCAGTCCGCTGTTACTTTAGGACATGCGGGGCAGTCGGCCTGGAAAATTTCAAGAACTGTGGATGTATCCTCAAGTGCACTCGCGAAAACCATCAAACGCTATGATTTAAACTGGCTCTCATGAGGAAAGAAAGACCAAGGGTTACCTCTGCTGCGGATGTAGCAGACTGAGAGAATGCTGTAGTCTGAAAAGCGTTCATCAAAGAAAAAGGTGGCCACTGAGAAGAATCTAAAATCTAATCCACAGTGTAGGAAATAACAAAAAATAAAGAAAAACACATTGATTGAGAAGCTGTGTCCAAATCTTTGACTGGTACTGGAGATCTTACGTGTCCTTCTGTATAATGTGATGTGAAATGTCATGTCATTGTGTTCACAGGTGCTACAAAAAGTCATGCACCCGCCTTTCCAAGTACCTCTCCATCCACCCATCACCACTCTTGCCTTTGCACAACCCTCAGCCCACCTGTTCCTTCTGCCTTCTTCATCCAGCACATCCAAAACAGCTGTGACTGCCACTACACACCCTCCGTCCACCCGGTTAACCAATCACAGTCCAGCCCTCATCTAAACCTGATCTTACCCAATCCCCCTTCTCCCTCAGTCCACGTGACAGGTCGCCCTAAACCAGCTAAGTGGCAGATTAGCTGCATCACCTCCAAGTCAGCCATTAACTTGGCCGGGACAAGCCTGGTCAGCTGAGCTGTTTCATCACCTGCTGCGATAAAAGTGAAACAAGTGAGGCGCTCACAAAGTTGTGGGAAGTGCACTTGTGAAGGCTAACAGAGCTGTGGGTTCAGGTTGCTTTGGGGATGAATTTTTGGTCTCATTGACGCTTTCTGTGCATCTGAATAATCTAATATGATTACAGTGATGCACACTTCAAACCAAAACACCTTTTGGATAGCCGTATGTAAAAGAGAAACTGAACAAAGCCTCTGGAAATCTCCTCCTTTCTGCACCTGACTGAAAGTTTTCAGTGGTGATGAGTGAACAAACACAATGATCTGTGCATGTGCCGGTTCTGAGATGGGCCGCAGGGTGTTTGTGTGTGTTTGGCAACAGGCGGGGCATGGTGGGGGGGGGAGTCCGTGAGCGGAGGCAGATCAGGGGGAGGGTGTGACTGTGGCCTGGTGGACCATAGCGAGGCAGCAGTATGTAGGACAGGGCCTTGCACTAGTTAACCTATCCTGGCTGGAGCCATGGATGGGCGTGCTGAATTTCTGCATGCATGATCAATGGCACCGAATAAAAAAGAGAGGGGAAAGACAGCGGTGTGGGGGAGGGGAAGGAACAAGTTAGAGCAGTACCAGAAGGTGAAGATAGATTGCGGCAAAATTATTTGGATTGACTTTAGGTAACAACACTGACATAAGTCGGTAAGAGTAAAGTGATTATTATTATAAACTCAACAAACAGAAAACACAAAGAGGTCCATTAGGAGGTTTTTGCAGTTTTAGAAACTTTGACTAATTTGTTTTATGGGCTAAAGCTTTGATTCAAACAATGAATGAAAGCAACATGTTGCCAACTGTATGTGTATATATAGGTCAGTGTGTGAGACAGGGTTTCGGTTCACTTTGTTTCTTCCCTTTGCCTTTTCCACTCTCAGTCTCCGTCTCGTTGTTACTCTACCACTGCAGTAGTTTGTGCAATCCAGGCCTTCGCCCGCTTTTGTTTCTTTGACCAGAGCTGACCCAGAGTGGGACGCCTTTGTCTGTGAGGGACCTCTGACCCGTCAGGGCCTGGGACCTGCTCTCCACCACCCTCAAGGCAGTTTGAAAGAGAGCCTAGAAGGGGACTCTTAGAGAAAGGAGTTCGAAAGCCAACTTCTGCTCATGTGAAAAGCCTGTCGCTGTGCCTCTCTCAGCTGTATTCTTCAGCTGCGGCAACCGTTTTCAGAGCCAGAGGCCATCATTTGAATGTGATACAAAATGTACAAGCAACAAGTAGTTCCAGGAAGGCTTCCTTTCAATAGATAAAGAAAAAGGATAAAAATGGAATGTTTGAACAAGCGTTAAAAAAAATAATGATCCTTTATAGCGGAAGCCAGGAGGCCATTTTAAAGCACTCCATTTGCTGTGGGTGTTTTTTCCACCTGGCAGGTGGCGAGCTGCAGAAATCATTACATGAGAGAGGAGAAGGGAGGAAACAAGCACACCTGTGGTTGTGCCCGGAGCCCAACCTCCTTTATCCAATCACAATCCCTGCATCCCCCAGGGGAAGGTGTGGCAAAGGGAGAGAGACAAAGGGGGGAGAGAAAGGCAGAGGAAGGAAGAGATTGCGGGGGAGATTTACATGCCTCTTCAACAGTTGACTGAGGGCTGAGTTAACCTTTTATTAATCATACGCACACAAAACAAACTGGACCCATGGCTGTGAGCTTCCTGTACGCACAAACAGACCCCTGCTTATTTACCTTGATGACACAGGACGACAGTGTGACTGTCTGAGGGCCGCATGGGTGTAGGCAGCTGCGGAAATCTGTAATACCCCACAGACGGTCGAGCAGATGAACACAGGAACCACACACACAGCACAGAAGCCGCACAAAGGCTTCTGGTTACAAATCAGCAGAGGCCTAACACTTAAAGACAGATTGTCAATACTGCACTTGCCACCGTGGAAACTGGTAGTGGGGATCGCAGTTTGTTAAAGGACTGTCAATCCATCACTGTTGTACTGAGTACATTATTAACTCTCTGAAAACTAATTATCTGTTATCTCCCGTCACATCCACAAAGCTTTATTTGACGGGGCTTTAAATTACAGCATCTACTCAGTCCAAAATTAGATGTTTATTTGAATTTCGCAACCTCTAAAGTGTTATTTATTCGTGTTTACAGTACATGGAGTCCATTCATTCATATTTACACTACACAGAGCATCCTACGCACTCTCAGCTTCACGTCTGCCCCGACCTCTTTCGGGGGTTGAGATGATGTCACCGAGCGGTTACTGGAAATGACATGGTGACACATGCAGACGGAGTCACGACCATCTCCGAGACCGTCGTCGTGCTGACCTAAAAGAGAGGACTGCACGGTGACTCATCACCTCTTTGCGGGTAATATAGTGTTAACACATGATGGATTTCACGCCAGGGCCTCGGCTGAGCAGGACGCGGGAGATGGACCGAAAAAGAAATGGACGCAAGAAAGGGAGAGTGAGAATGAAAAAAGAAGGTGTGTGTTTAAGAGAGAGAGAGAGCATGGATTGACGTTGAGTTTTTGTAGAGGGGGGAGGGAGGGGGGGGGGGGTTCAGAAATCCATACTACCTCTCTCTAAAAGTACCTTACACACACACACACACACACACACACACACACAGACAGACAAGTGGAGTTGCAGTGCGTCCCTGTATCTCTTTTAATCCTTTTTCCACTCCCCCCCTCCATTTCTTTTCACAGGACCTATCAACGCCATTCCTAGCTGCTATTTATAGGAGACCACTGTCCCCCCTGTCCCCCTGCCTGTGTGCTGCTCTGCATGTGTGTCTGTGTGAGTGTGTTTCAAGGGAACCTCAATAAACCTGTGCTTTTCACTCCTAATCTCAACGTGGTGTGATTCACTGAACAGGATATATGGACAAGCCAGTTACAAAGATACAGTGTGAATTTGTATGTGTGTGTGTGTGTGTGTGTGTGTGTGTAGGGGGAGGGGTGCACTGGCTTGATTTATCCCACCTGTCCAGTTGTTTCCGGCGCGCGCGCGCGTGTGTGTCGATCCACGACCTGACTGCTGAAATGTATTCCACGAAGGCCCGAGAACTCACAAATCATCCCTGGAAAGTGTGTGTATTTATTGCCGTGGGCGTGTCTGTGCGAGCACGTACGCTAATTGTGAAGAGTCCAACTGGATGTTTGTGAGATTCCCCTTCATAAGGACCCATGTGTGGGTACAGTACAGCCGCTTCACTGGTGTGCTGCAGTGTGCGGGCCCCACAGACCGATGAGCGGCTATGGTTATTGATTTACGAGGCCTGCTTTGTGGTCTAATCCGCAACTGACACGAGAGCTCCCTCACACTGTAACTTTTGATGCATTTTTAATGACATATTTAACTTTTTGGGGGGAAGAAATGTAAGGGAAGGATGCATTTTGTATCTGCTGGTTGTTTACAAGTTCATGGCGATAGCTTAGCTTAGCTACGTTGCTACTTTTCAATTCTCTTTATAATGTTGTTAATTATACTAAAATGCCTGTGTCGGTTTGTGTTTCACATTGCTACACAATATGAATTATCACCTGACTGTGCATTTTGCCATTTGCTCTCTTTAAGCTCATTGTTTTGCATTAATGCTTGACAGCCACAACTTTAGGGTTTAGTGTTCTGACGTCTTTCTGATCATTCTCACTTCTCTTGCATAGTTTCGCGCAGCCATTAGCAACCAGCTTATCATTATACTGGAGCATTTAGCTGCTAAAAAGCAAGAGATTTCTCTGGGGAGCTATCAGAAAACAAAACAAGAGCTAAACTGATAATCCATTATTAATCCAAACAGCTTTTCCCACACCTTATATAAGTTAATAATAACATCTTGTTATTTTACACCTAAATTCTGCTGCTCTCTATCTGAGTCAAGAAATCAGTTATAACTGCTGTCAAATGTAAAACTACCAGTGACCACTTCCTGTGTTCATGGCCTTACTGCCACAGCTGCAAAAACAAAGATTCACAATAATATTTAAAGGTGATGGGAGTCCCCAGCAGGCTATCAGCAGTTCCCTGAGTTACATGGAATCTTCTGAGGTATATGAAGGGTGTAGACAAGCAACAGAAGTAGGTGACAACTGATACTCTTTGAAAAGAGGTTGTGTATCCGTGAGAGATGTACGTGGAGACTGAGCTAATGCAAGAATAGAGAAGATTTAGTCAGAGAAAAGATGAAGAAAAGCGTCAGTCAGTGAAGCGTAAAAAGGATCGAGGAGCAACGGGCAAATAAAAAACTGTTTGTGTATGTATTCTTACATATCTCAGTGTTTGTGTGCTTGTGTGTGCCTGTGTGTGCAGCTGTGCAGGGACAGAGCGAAGGGAGGAGAGAGCAGAGGGGGTCCATTGTGGCTCTTTGTGTGGTTCAGATTGTCCTCTTCTCTGGGAAAGTGGAAACTCAACACTCCTCTCCAGAGGTCTGGTTACCAGGTGAGAGAGGAGGAAAGAAAAGGTAAAAAAAAAAAAAAAAAAAAAACAGAGTGAGGGAACGAGGGAGTGAGAGACGCATAGGTGTGGAGAGAGAAGCAGAAAAGGAGAAAAAAAAATACCACAGGATTTTGGGCAAGGGAGCTGGAAAGAGCGTTGGAAAGAGAGAGAGATGAACGCAGATAGGTGGAAAGAATAAACAAGAGATTTGATTTAAACCGCTCAAGGCTAAAAAAAGGATGTTCAGAGTAAAACAGCCATGGACTAAATCCACAACGTGTCACATGCTATGCTAACTTATCACCTGTCTCCTGTAGATAAAGTAATGATGTGAAATTAAACTTGAATTTATCATTGTCACGTCTCATCAGAAGTGAAACGACAGCCGGGGATGAATTATGAGGTCAGATCATTCACACGTGAAGTTTCAAAAAATACGAACAACAAATCCCAGCACAACAAACAGAAAACAAAAAAACACTGACATGATCTCTTTCCCAATAAAACATGAAATCAAATGAACTGACTCATTCGCAACTTTGTTATAGAATAACTCCTCCTGGTGGACACTTGTGGGACTTTTTTTTTTTATCCACAGCTCTCCTCAGAAATGAAACAACCAGAACACATTTTGTATCTAAAAATGTACATTTATTTTTTCACTTTTTTTTTTTAATATATAAACACTATATGTATGTATATATTTTTACAAACACCATCTTTGATCCTGAACACCAAAGTTTACAAAAAGCTGAAACACTATCTAGCTAGAAGAAAGACCACTCAGTTTCCAGACATATTCCAACTTTTGATGTTTTGAGACGTGTGTGATAAATTAAGCATTGAACAGTACAGATGATTAAACATAGATGGAAGTGAACAACAAATGCTGATTTTAAATTAATGAAGCCCATGTAGGACCCTCCGAAGTCCTTATTTTTCCATGCGGTTTCTCGGATCATTTGTTAAAAATCATTTCCCTTTTTGTTTTTGTGATCACATACACATGATTTTATTGATCCCTGAGGCCACTCTGTCAAAACTCATGATGATTATATGAGATCAATTATCTTTCGTCTGGTCTCAGCAGGAAGTTACAATGACATTATAAGTAAGTGCTTGATACATTTTTATCATCAATCAGGCAAAAAAGCATTAATAATCACAAAGACCTCCGATCAAACCCTTTTATAGTGCTACTGCTGATGTATCTGTGTATGCTAGTGAGGGAGGCGGAGGAGGGGGGGGGGGGGGGACTGCAGGAGTGACCATGTGTGTTTGACAGGAGTGTTTTTGTGGATGGTTTCTCTCTTTCTCCCCCGATATTGTCTGGAGTGGATTGTGGAGGCGGTAGCTCAGAGAACAGCTGCTTCTGACAAACACTGCGTAAACACTACGTGTGTCACTTGGGGATCGAGTGTGTGTGCGTGAGTGTAAATGTGTGTGTGTGTTGAAAGGGTGGTAGAACACTTTTAAAATTGCTAAGAGGAGACTAACCATCAATCTAATAGCCATTTGGTCTGTTCGAGACACATGTCGCAAGGCCACAAGCTATGAGCCCTCTTCTGGTATCAAAGAGATGTGTCAGTAATTAAAAGCAGTTATATTAGCACATTTTAAACCTGAAAGCAGCTTCCTGTTTGTGTGTCAGAGTACTGAGACTGATAATAACCTCCAGAATTATAAAAATACACCCCTTGAAATTGGCCGCAGTAAATGGCAATTCCTCTTCACGAACATCGGAGCCAACTGTGTCTGTTTTTGAGGGGTATGTATGTATGTATGCCTGGCCGTGTGCATGCATTCGTGTATGTGTATATCAGTGAATGTGAGTGGACGTGAGTGTGTGCACAAGTTTTTTGTCTGCATGTTAGCATGCAGACATCACTGTCCTCCGTTATAAGCATAGTCCGCCTTGTTGTGCATGACCAGTCTGTTCTCGACGAAATAGAAGCTGTCTGACCGGGTCTCATAAGGACAATCCACCATCTGACGGACTGCAAAACAGACAGCGCATGCATGTCAATGAGTCACCAGATGCCTTTTAATATCCGTGCACATTACAACCATATGGAACCGTAAAAAGACAACTTTAACATTTGGGTCAGTATTGATTAAGGGATTGAAATGTGTTGATTCGCACTGGGGCTACAGCCTAAATAAAAACAATAACCCACACATAGACATGATAACACCGTGTAAAGTGGCGTAAAGACAGGAAATTGATAAAGCACATTATGCATTATTTAATACACAAGTGGTTTGATGCAGACTTTTATGTGGCAGCACTGAAACATATGTTCAGATTTTTACATTAATACAGCAATCAATTATGCATGAAGACGTGAAATATTTATGTAAGTTAGTCTGAATTAGCCACATTAGATGAGGTACCTTCCTAAATTTGTGCTTTGTTTTTGTTATTATTGTTCCGAAATTCCCTCTCCGTGATTTGTGGTAATCACATGTAGGCAAAGCACTGGCAAATAAACCCACACAGACTGTCAGGATTTGATATGGCTAACTGAGCATGTTGAAGCATCATATTAGCTTTGGATAAACTTTAGTTTGTTGTGCCAGGAAGGATTAATTTATGGGCAGGTCGGAGTCTGGGAATAATCGCAGTAACCAGTTACTCTTTCAAAGTCCATATGGCATGTGTGTCTAGTATTAAGTCAGGCTTAAAAATGTAATCTTATTTGTTAGGTTCCAACAGTTGAAAAACAATTATCTTCTCCCATTAACTCATGCTGCATGGTACGTCAAAATATACCCAGTTTATGTACTTATGTGGTAAATAATGTTCTAAGTATCAGGTATATATATATATTTTCATTCCTCCTCATTTCATAACTGCTATAAATGCTGCTAAGTCTTGAACTCATTAAGGGGAAGGAGTTGTGCAAGAATGTGAAATGTCATGTGTGAGTGTTTTTTACGTGTTTAACTCTGAGTCTTAAAATCTACTTTTAATAGTTTTTTAAATATTTTATTTTGAAGTTTTACTGTATTTGCTGTTTGCACAGACAAAGGACGGCATTTCAATTTCATTTTCGAGTCTATTCTGTTCTAAGTATTGCTCAAAAGTTGACACAAGTACACAACATCTTACAAACGGGAGCCTAAAACTTGATTATAATTAACAGCAGACATTTTTAGCTTGAATAAAACCACAAACGTTACGTGGCTACTGTAACAGATTTTGTTTCTACTGTGCTGGTGCTTTAAGTATCCAAAAGTCATGCTTAAATGTCACCTGATGTTTACTTTGGCCCCACTGTGACGCATGACAAGGAAATACCATCAGAAAGAACTGCTGGTGTGTGCTTTTGATATGTGCATGGTGCACACAAGTTTCCCTAAATTGTGAAGATTTGACAAAAAAAAAAAAAAAAAAAACACAAAATCCCTGCAAACAGTTGATGCAATCATGAATATTTTTTAGGTTCTCGTTATAGTTAGGGGTTTTAAAAAGACGACTCACCCAGGCTCTCTGACAGCTGAGGGAACTCGTAGATATGCTCACAGGTGTTACGGCTGTTCGGGATACAGAAGCCAAAGTCGAAGTCGAAGCTCTTCAGCAGGTGGTCACGGAAGTAGTGCCTCTCGATCATGCGGAAGTTGTTTAGAGGCCGGTTCCCAACTGTGAATTCCACCCTGGTTGAATCATTTCAAAACACAAAACAAAAGATAATGATCATAAAGCTAAAGGTGTCCTGTGTAATAACAATGTTATTGCGTGGATAACAACGGCCAGTGAGGGTGTGTGGCTGATACAAGAGAATGCTGCAATTGTTTTCATTGTTTGAAGTCGGTGTGGTTTTCTCAGGTGTGTGTCGATCGTGGGTGAGTCACTCACGTTGCTCCCACAGTCCTCAGGCGCAGGAAGGCTGGAGTGAACTGGTAGCGTACAAATCGCCCCGCCGCGGCGTCTCCCTCTCGGTTCTCGTCGTCATCATCTGACACACACAAGATTAGATCAAGACCTCTTACATGATTCACGCCGAAGGCTATTTTTAATCATAATTACAGAGGCCAGCCATCAACTGCTGCATGTGCATCAGAGAACAAGCACAAACAGTGCAAGGACTGGGTTCATATGCAGTACCTGTGTGTGGTGGTTTGGCAATTTCAAACAGGACGGTGTCTTTCTCCAGGTCTCTGATCTTGAAGCGCACAAAGTCGATGTTGTAGACATTGTCCTCAGGTTTACAGAGGTACCCTGCGACAATGAGAGACAGATGACAATCATTTTCAAGCCTCTATAGATAATGTGTACACTATCAAAACCCAATCAAAACAGTTGCTTTGACATCTATAAAAATAACTGTGTGGCTGACTTTTGCCTGTTCACAAACACAACTCTGCATACATACAATAAAATAAGATAAAATGGTATCATTACAAACAGAAATTCACATGCATGAAGCTAGCCCTGAAACATCTATTGTGCCTTTACATCATAATGTCCTCATAAACAGTGCCATAATGAAGCCTTTAATTTAGCCTGTGCTGTTTCATTCTTTTTATATTTCGAGTGTTGTCTGCGCGGCTCCAAATGTAGGCCATAACCCAGATAAGAAGCATGCTGTTATTGTTTGTTTTTAATTTATTTTTATTTTTAATGAAGGCCTTCCTGCCCGGCCTGGCTGTCAAGTAGTCAGACATTTTTTGAAGAGTTTGAATCATATGGTCTCACCACATCTAAAGAGACTCCCAGACAACATTGTCACCATGTCACAAACGCCTCCTCTTGTTACACTACCAGGGTCCATTGAGCTGCTTCACATACAATGAAAGGCTGCCAGAGAGTGTCTATTTATGATGTTAAATATGTAATTAAAACATTTATAATTCCATTCTAATATATGTTTTGTTTCATAGTAAGCCCAAACAACTGTTACATTTAATTCCCTCGGTCACATTATGTTCAGGTACTTCAAACAGCACAGGTAATCCATTAAGCAGAGACTCAAACCTCGCGTAGCTACTCGCAGTCCTAACACGTCCTCCGGAGTGATGTGTCCGCTCTGCGTCCGCAGGTCCTCCTCGGTGACGGGCCTGCTGTCCACCTGGCTCCTTCGGGACTTGAGTCTCTTCAGAACCCCTCCGCCGGACTTGCGGTCCCGCGGAGGAGCCGCAGCCGCCGCCGCAGTGCTGTGCCCGCCGCCGGAGACATTTTCAGCAACAGGCGCGTCGCTGCGGGCTTTGGCTCCGCTCATCTTTTGGCTCTCCTCGGTGTCCCCTCTGCTTCGAACGAGTGCCTCCTGTCCCGCCTCTCTGATAAACGCTTTGAGAAGAAGAAGAAGAAGAACAAGAAGAAGAGGAGGAGGAGGAATATGGCGTCGTAGATGTCGGGTGTCGGGGGAACTGTCGGTGAACGGTCAAGCTCTTGTTTTTGTAAGCACATGCTGTACAGTTGCCATGACAACTCGCTTGATGAGCCAGAGTGTCGAGTGCTTCCTCGGAACGACCACCAGGGGGCGATGGACAATCCCTCAACTCCTCAAATGTAATTTAAATAAATAAATATTACAAACCTTTATACAGAAAATTGGCTTTAAAAAAATAAAAAAATAAATCAAACTTTTAAAAACAAAAGCAGTGAAGAATTTTCATCCGAATGTACCAAAATATAAAAAATATGAGTCGTGTCAGTGTCTGAGTGGCTTATTAATAGTGCAAATACAATTTAACAAATGGCAAATATATATATAGTAATACAAAATCTTAATCTGCTGTATATCTGGTTACAATAACTGTCAGATAAACACAAATAGAAACACTCTTCTCATTTGCTCATTTAACTTTGTTTTTATATATATATTCTGTGATTAAGAAATGCACTTTTGCCACACTGCATGTATACTAGCTGTATGAGATAACATCCGGATCGCAAACAAACCCACACATACTGTACACACAGCTGAATCGTCTCACTCATATCAGAAGATAAAATCTCAGATGCCTTCTCAGACTCTCAGATTGGTTGAAAGTTGACTTGTTTGGCGTTTTCTGATCTGATGCGCTTGCAGGCAAGGCAAATGAACGCTGTGAAAAAGCCCAGGTGTTATGCAAATGCAGATTTACTGTGTGAGTGCTGATGGGCAGTTCCTGCTGTTAAGAAGCCCCAGGTAGCCTCGGCACTATCGACAAAGCGGGGAAAGCTGCGTGGATCCAATTCCTCTTCTTTTCACCCAGGGTAAAGTGGCTTTTCATCCCAGTCAGAACCAGTCCATCCAGTCCATTGAGCTACCGTCAAGCTCCATGAAATTCTAGATTACTTCCGGTAGAAAAATTGGGAATGGAAATATTTATAGTTGTGCTTTCATTCAAATTTGCGGTTCAACTTTTATGTTCCTCTGGTGCAGTACGGATAAGCCCTCATTTGCTCACTGTTTTAGTTGCCAGCAGCCTTAGACGTGGTCCTAAGACCCCAAAGTGCTGATCATTTTCACGTTTTTAGAAAATTAAAATAGTGTTGACTCAACAAAAGTGGAATAGGCCTATTACGAATCGAAAGTCAAGAAATCAAGGTATTTATTATTTTCCTCTGAAAGGCGCATGTTTACAGTTTGATTTCATATAGCTATTTTATTAATATTGTAATACTATACCTAAACACTACTTCGGTTGAATTTGCTGTGGTTTTATTTTGTAGTAGCTTGATCGCCACTTCCCGTCTTTTCTGCTCGTCTTGACTTAAGTCAAGCTCCCAATTGGGAGCAGCGTGGCTCGACCTAAGGCGGGTGGAGGGAGTGTCTGCCGGGTGTAGGAGCGGTCTGACGTTTGTTAGTGTGAATGACTTGTAGGGAAAAAACAGTCAAACAACAGCTCAGCGGGCGAGACGAGCACGGAAAGCTGAGGAACAGTTTTTTTTCTGTAACTTCCTTTCCCCCCTCCATCTGTATGACTGCGTGAAGACAAAAGGTAAAAAAAATGCAGCTTTATACTGCAAGTGAAATGTTGATGTATTAATGATGGAAAACGTTCAGTTTAGGAGCAGGTGCACTGTCTTTATTATTGCGAGCGTTGTGGTCTGACTATGAATATCCGCATGTAGGCTATCAAAACAAGCTTGAATTGAAGTTGCATTTCTTTATGTCTTTGCCTAGTTACTCTGTGTTAGTTCAACGACAGGGAGTTCATTGTTGACGCGTTTATTAGTCACTTATTAACAACCGGCAGTGAAAGACATGGATTAATTCAGCTGTTTATTGTCCATCTACAGTAGGACTACAGGTTCTTACATCGCGATTTTTTGGCTGCTAAATGATCCGAAACTATCAGGGGAGTCTCGCAACATCCCTGGAAGAAGTAAACGAACATGATATAAATATCGAGGCGAAAGGGAGTGTAGCTTTGGCAGGGCAACGGGCTCTGAAGGCAAACAAAGATAAAGAAACTTAAAAGCCTGCAAAACAGAGTGCTGCTGCAGCAGAACGATTTTCACTGAGATCCATTAAATAAGCAAAAGCAGTCGTCATCTATCAGCTGCAGCTTTATCCGCAGACACTGTTTGTTTCTCAGGAATTCGGCTGCAAGGAGACAAACAGGGCGCATTACTTACTGGGTGGTGCACACAGCTCCGGTCCCAGTCTGATCCCATTACCCAATGTCATGCACACCCCACAGGTGTTTCTGTGTTAAAGCAATAACACAACACACATGTCACATCAAGAAAAAAATACAAACATTGTATGGAATCACGGCAGTTCATGCAAACCAGCTGCAGGCTGATATCATTGAGCATTTTGCTGATATTGTGAGTGTTGCTCCGTGGTTTAACCGTACTTACCTGGAGTTACCGGTTTGTGCAAAAAAAAAAAAAAAAAGTCTTACAGGCCAAACCGGATGACAAGCTGCGAACAATGCCTCTGGTATTCGTTGTGACAGATTGGGAATCGTTACTGTTATGTGTTTAACACGGTGTATAAATCTGCCTCTCCTTCGGGAAAGCCCTTCGCTCACATGGCAATAATGGGAGGGTTGGAGTATGTTTGTTTGTCTTTTCATGGTTTCAGCTCAGTGAGAGATGTGGTGTGACTATATTGTTTCTGTAGCCTCGTAGATACATGTGGTGACTCACCAGGCCTCCTCCAGTCTCTGACAGTGTCTCTGACCTACTAGACTGTTTTCTTTCTCTAATTCATCTTGTATAATCATTTCATCTAGATTTATCTGTAGCTGTATGTATTTCATGTTCCTCATTAACACCATCAAGATTGTCTGGAAATCCTCGATAAATTAAACAGAGGCTGCTTGCAACATAACAATGATTCCCCAGACTAAAACAATGGTTTAATGCTGTACTTTTTAAAGGAACTTAACCTATGACTGAAAACTGAGCAAGAAAGTGATAGAGAATTGCTCTATAGTTCCTGGTGTTTGTTCAGTATGATTAGGCTCTCTTTTCCCCTCCAGCAGCAGCAGTATGCTTACAAAAATCTAGACCAACCTGACTTGCCCTGTTTTCTTTGTAACAACATAACCAACTGGCTTTGATCAAACATTAAGGAAAAGAGCAGTAATACTTAATAATACTGTAAATATGTAGTTTGTTGTATGTAAACGTGTTCTCTTCTTTTCTCACCTCTTCCTACCACTATTCAGTTATGGAGAGCTCCATTGAGGCTTCCCAGATCGGAGGCACCTTAAAACCCAAGCCGAGTCTGGCGCCCAAACCTCGGCTCACTCCCAAGCCTTTCTCACTACAGAAGAGCACCGCTATCCGCTCCATCCACGCTCCAAAGACAGTAGCTGCTGCATCAAAGTCCACAACGAACCAGACTGGGAAATCAGAAGTCACACGTTTTCCTAAACCAACATTGACCACTCCTCTTCAGAAGCCATCGGAACTGACTTTAACAACCCCTCCCCAGAAACTGACCGAAGCCACTTTAATCACCCCTCCTTCGAAACCGTCTGAACCAGTTTTAACCACCCCTCCTCAGAAACCGTCTAAACAGACTTTAACCACCCCTCCTCAGAAACCGTCCGAACCAGCTTTAACCACCTCTCCTCCAAAACCGACCCAACCGACTTTGACCATCTCTCCTCAGAAACCGACCCAACCGACTTCTACCTCTGATTCTAAATCGAGCTCTGTAACTGTGCTCAACAAAAACCAACAGAAAACAACCAAAGCAAGTGAAGGAGGTCCACAACAAGAGGATACTCTTGATTCTGGTGTGGGAAAACCTGACCCCCCCCCAAAAACCACTCCACCGGAGAAGACACCTAAATCCGTCCAGAAAGACGACGCCATCCAAACAAACCACAAAGCAGATGTCATAATTGACTCAGAGCAGAAAGATGGGAAAAGGGACGGGAATAAAACTCAGGCTTCTTTTGTCCAAAAGCTTGAAGACTCCAACATTGAGGGTTCCTCTACAGCCAGTCCAGTCAGTCCAAATCGACCGGGCAGCACCAGGAGGCGTCTGTCCATGGAGCTCACCTCAAGGTTTGAGTCAGCTGGTCTGTCTTTGCCTCCCAAACCTGCTGTAGCCATCTCTACCACCAACACCAAACCCGATTCAAATAAGCCAGCGTCTTCCCAACCAGAGCAGAGCCGGGCAACTCCAGAGCTGCCAAGCAAAGACAGTGACGAAGTAGGACTTAAGGAGGTTTATAGAAGAGGAGGCAGTATAAAACACAGAATCAGTCTTCTGTTCGACTCAAAGCCAGAGGTCATTACAAAGAGAGAGGAACCTGAAGTCCCAACAAAGAGAGAGGAGCCAGTAAGTTCACCAAGTGTAGCAGCTCCACAGCAAGAGTCTACTGTTGATTCTAGTGCAGAAAAATCTGTTCCGGCTTCAAAAACCACTCCATCCAAAGAGACACCTAAACCTGAGCCAGTCCAGAAAGATGACATCATCCAAACAAACCATGAAGTAGATATCATAACTGACTCAGAGCAGAAAGACAGGGAAAAGAGCGGGAACAAAACTCTGTCTTCAAACAAAGAGAGCGACGACGGTGAGCCGAAGGTGGATTTTGACAGAGGAGGCAGTATAAAACACAGAATAAGTCGTCTGTTTGACTCAAAGCCGGAGGTCATTACAAAGAGAGAGGAACCAGAACTCCCAACAAAGAGAGAGGAGCCCGAAGTCCCGACAAAGAGAGAGGAGCCCGAAGTCCCGACAAAGAGAGAGGAGCCCGAAATCCCGACAAAGAGAGAGGAGCCAGTAAGTTCACCAAGTGTAGCAGCTCCACAGCAAGAGTCTACTTTTGATTCTAGTGCAGAAAAATCTGTTCCGGCTTCAAAAACCACTCCATCCGAAGAGACACCTAAACCTGAGCCAGTCCAGAAAGATGACATCATCCAAACAAACCATGAAGTAGATATCATAACTGACTCAGAGCAAAAAGACAGGGAAAATAGCGGGAACAAAACTCTGTCTTCAAACAAAGAGAGCGACGATGGTGAGCCGAAAGAGGATTTTGACGAAGGAGGCAGTATAAAACGCAGAATCAGCCGTCTGTTTGACTTAAAGCCGGAGGTTATTACAAAGAGAGAGGAACCAGAAGTCCCCACAAAGAGAAAGGAACCCGAAGTCCCCACAAAGAGAGAGGAGCCCGAAGTCCTAACAAAGAGAGAGGAGCCCGAAGTCCTAACAAAGAGAGAGGAGCCCGAAATCCCGACAAAGAGAGAGGAGCCAGTAAGTTCACCAAGTGTAGCAGCTCCACAGCAAGAGTCTACTTTTGATTCTAGTGCAGAAAAATCTGTTCCGGATTCAAAAACCACTCCATCCAAAGAGACACCTAAATCTGAACCGGTCCAGAAAGATGACATCATCCAAACAAACCATGAAGTAGATATCATAACTGACTCAGAGCAGAAAGACAGGGAAAATAGCGGCAACAAAACTTCAAACAAAGAGAGCGACGATGGTGAGCCGACGGAGGATTTTGATGGAGGAGGCAGTATAAAACGCAGAATCAGTCGTCTGTTTGACCCGAGGCCAGAGGTCACAACGAAGAGAGAGGAACCGGAAGTCATAAACAGCACAGGAGGCGTGAAGCAGCGGATCAAAAACTGGGCAGTGGAAACCACTGCTGAGGCTCCAAAGGCAGAGAGGAAGCCTCATCCCTCACCCAAACCTCGCTCCAGGAGGTGAGTGAGCCTTTGTTAGTTTGTGTTGAATCACAAGACCATATGTGAAAAAAAAGAAAGAACATTCTCTTTCAAGTGTAATCAGTCGTAATGTTAAATGTTATTTATGTCATCTTTTTTTTTAAACTCCAACTTTGATCATAGGCATGTAATTTATGATCATCCTGAGGCCTTCACTGTGCATTATTTATTGGGATTTTCTGGTCTTTCCTTTCTGGGTTATTTTTTTTTTGTTTCTCCAGAGCTAACACTTAAAAATATTGGAAGGCATGTTTTATTTTGACTTCACTGCAGGTAGGGTTGAGTGTGTCATTTGTTTTCCTTTGAGAAAAGAATTTTTTTCTTTGTGTTCTCCACTGTAGCTTCCAGTTTCTGTGAATAGTTGTGGGGAGCGTGCAAGTCTGGAACTGTTGAGGCAGGAAAGTTTTAGTATCACCAGCACCGTCTTCTTCTCCTTCAAGTTTATTGTATCTGGACAGTAGTAGGGGCATGTTTAATGAACCAGGTGACTTGTGGTATCAATGTTGCGGCCACATTTATGCCCTCAAATAAGGCGAGATAAGAGTGCGAACTAGGCAGAGTGTGACTTTTGAGATTAGGTGTCCAGCTTACTGCATAAACACACACCGACTGTTAAAGGTATACAGACACCCTGTTGTTGAGATGCTCATCTCAGAGATTTCTGCTCCACAAAAGACATGACTAGAATTTTGTTTGTGTCGTCAAATATTACAGAAAATTGAACAACACTTCCTTGTCAATCATTTTCAGTGGAACTTATACTGTATGCACAGATGAGACAGTATCTTCTGTGCTTCTGCTTGGTGTAAATTAAGCCAGATTGATCTGAATGACTAAGGAGAATGAGTACAAAAAAACTAAATGGGTGAAAATGTCCTTTAAAGGAATAGTTTTCTGTTTCCACAGTTAGATTTGATTTATATCACTTTAATGTCCTTGTTCCCTAAATTCTGTGATATGTTACGTTCTTGGGCACTATTTCTTGGGCAGCTAATAACTTCCTGAATTCTTGTGAACTTGCCAGTAAACCAATGCAGACTCCAGGAAATCACTGGTCTAAAAAAACAAATGGTTCACACCACACAAGGCTGTAAAAACCATTGAAATTTGTCTGTAATACATTTTATTCTTTGCATGGGTTCAAAATGAGAGTCAAAGTGTTCTTTACTTAGCTTTGCAAAATGCTGATATTTTAGCTCTTTCTATCTGTTCCCAGTATTTATGTTACAGATAAAAATGGATGCTACAGACCTTAGGTATGAGGCTTCTGATGTGTATTCCCCAAAATGTCAAATTATGAATTTAGTGTTTACCTGGTGTGCTCAGACATGCCTAAACACTGCCATGAATCTGTAGACATTTTGTCAAAGCCAGCATCATCATATCGCAACCAGTGATTCAGACCGTTTTCTCTCCACAGCTTTGAGCCTGCAGTTGCTCCACCAGCTGAGGAAACACCCAAAATGCCAACCTCCGAACTTTCTGCAGCAGAGACATCGCCCGGTCAGGTTGTGGATCCACTTTCAGAGGTCTCACCTGCTGAACAACCAACGGAGACCCGGATAGAAACATCTAATGAGGCCCTCACTGATGATAAATCCTCAGAAACCACAACAGAGACACCGGGAGAGCAGAACAAATCAACAGAAGGTGATGGTCTGCTGATTAATCCTAGCCCATCCACACCCCCTGCCGTTGATGGGGACCCAGCTGCGAGTGAAAGCGCTGAGCCAACACTAAAGAGGGACAGAGTCAAACGTCGCTCGGTTCGGTTTGGTATCGTGGAGACAGATGATGGCAGTCCTCCACTGATCCTGGGCTCAGACTCTGAGTCCAACTCAGACGATGAAAAACAAGATTCTTCTGAGGGTGAAGTTGAGGAGGAGGTCACTTTCCCCGTTTATAGAAGAGTAGGAAAAAAGGATGGTGAGATGCAAAAACAAGAGGAAGAAAGACTGAAACATCTGGCTTTTGAAATCAGACAGAGGGAAGAGGAGAATGAAGAGGCAAGACTGAAGTTAGAAGAGGAGCAAAAACAGGAAGAGGAAAAAAGGGAGAAAGAAAGGGCAAGAGAGAGGGAAGAGCTCAAGCTTAGGGAGGAGAAGAAGCAAAGAGAGGCGCTGAAGGAGGAGGAAATGGAAAGACAGAGGAAGGAGGAGAGGGAGAGAGAACAGTTAAAAGAAAGGGAAAGAGAAATGAACAGGCTGAGAGAAGAAGAGATGGAAAGACAAAGACAGATGGAGTTGATCAGACAGAGAGAGCAGGAAAGGGAGAACGAAGAGCGACTTAAACAAGAGGAGGCTGAGAAGGAAAAGGAACGGCTGAAGGAGGAGGAGAGACAGAGGCTGAGAGAAGAGGAGGAGAGATCATCTCAAGATCACAAAGAGCACAGATTAGAGGGCCAAGTGAACAGTGAGAAACAAAGAGAGGAGGAGTGGGGAAAAGAAATGGTGAAACCAACAGAGAAGCTGAGTGGTGGAGAAGAAGAACAGAGGGAGAGGGAGAAACAGTTGGAGCTGATGTGGCAGAGACAGAAAGAGGAGGACAGAGAGAGGGCGAGGCAGGCAGAGGAGAGACTCAGACAAGAGAGGGAGAAAGAAAGATTGAGAGAGGAGGCTGAGGCAAGGGAGAGGGAGAGACAGGCGAGGTTGGAAGAGGAAGAGAGGATGAGGGAAAGACAGAGGCAGGAGGATGAAGAGGAGAGAAAAAGAAAAGAGCTGGAGAGAAAAGCTCAGCAGGAAAAAGAGGAAGAGCTGGAGAGAATGCGACAAAAAGAAAAACAGAGGGAGGAGGAAGAAGAAAAGAATAGACAGATAGAAAAAGAAAGAATTGAGGAGCTGGAGAGAAAGAAAGCAAATGAGCTCAAAGAAAAACTGAGAACAGATGAAGAGAATGAAGGAAAAGGAGAGATTGCAGTGGACAAGGCAGAGCAATATCTGATCAATTTTGACTCTGAAGATTTCTCTCAGTCTGCATCACCATATTCCCCCCCACCAAACGTCTGTGAGCCCACTGAGAGCCTAATTGACATAGTTTATGATGACTTCTCCGTCAAGAAGCCTCTGATCGAGGTGGATTTTGACGATTTTTCGGTCAAGCCGAGGAGTAGAGGCTCACGGACTAAAGTAGAAACTGCTCCAGTTACCCATAATTGGGCTTTTGACCTTTTGGATAACAGGATGGATGAACAGGAAGTGCTGGTGCCCCTCAGTGTCAAATCTCAGGAAAATGAGGTGGCACTAAAGCAGGTGGAAAAACCAGTCAGCCTTTTGCCTGCCTGTGAAAACCCAGTGGAAAAGGAGGAGGAAGTGGAGGAAAAAGAGAGGCCAGAGGAGGCACAGCTCATCTCTTTAGAGATGGAGGTGGATGTAGAGGAAGAGGTGGAGGCAGTGGAAGACGAAGGTGACGAAGGAGAAGAAGAAGGCCAGCAGGAGGTAAAAACAAAAGCTTCTATTATATTTGGGTAGGTTTTGTTTTGTGAACACCACCATGGTTACATGACAGATTAATTGTTCAATAACTTAGGAAGGGTGAGGCTAAGAACAGAAACAGGAATGTACGTGTAAGTGTGGTTACTTCACATCTCAATCATATCAGCCTGGCATTCACACACACCTCACCTGCACCAGCACAGGTGCTATTCCTGGAGCACAAGAAGAAATATCTTGTCATACTTGCTTCAAGCTGATTAAGTCACAGCTTAAGAACTTGTGTGTGTGTCCTTGTACTCAATTGTAATATTTTAGTGTGAAGGCTTTGTTAGATTAGACAGTTGTCTTTAGATGTAAGAACAGATACAGGATTAGTAGAAAGTATGTTATGATAAGTGTAATGATAGTTCTTTGCAAAGTGGCATGAAGAGATGGAAATAAAACCATGTGACTGTGACAGTCAGTACATTTAGCGTACTAATATATCATTATCATTTAGAATACCATAGCTGATATGGGCCACAATTATTGTGTTTATGATATGATACGATACGATACGATACGATACCCTTTATTTATCTCTGTCTTGAAACTTTGTCTTGAACTCAAGTGCTACACACTGCCATGGATGTCCCAAATTAGGCCCTTTCCTGTGCTTCCACTGAATTCTGTGACACATGGTCCTGCCTGTTTATGGTGAGCACTGTGAGTTGCACACAAGCTAGCTGCCCCCGCAGAAGGAGGAACGCGCCTACTTTTAAACGTTAAAACTTGGATGCCAACAGGTTTTTGGATATGCACAAATACTGCAATGCTGATCTTATTCAGAAGTTTTAATGAAAGGGGAAAGTTGTGTTTGCATTGTCACTGTGGAAAGTTGCTTCATCTCCACAGAAATATTCACATTCACTAGTAGGAATATTGTCTTTTTTTGAATAAGACAATACCTACAATGGAAATATTAAGGAGATGTGACAATAAAAATCATACAGTATACAGCAGGAGTAAGCACATCGTTGTGCAATATCAATTACATGTCAAACATTTTAAAACGGTAGCTAACCTCAATCATAGCCGTAGATTTTTTTTTACAGTTATGCACAGTCCAAATCAAATACTTCAATACACCTGTAATCAGTGACAATTTTGGACGTAGGGTCATGTCTATCTGACTGTCAGCGTCATGGATCCTCATGGAAAAAACAGCCTAAGGAAGGTTACTGATGGAGTTTTAAACTTGGTGAATATTGGGAGCACATTCTTTGGCCAGATGAAACCTAGGTGAATTTCTGTCAGCCCAGATTTGAGCCAGCGTGATTTCCGTGAAGCCGGCCAGGGCTACCACAGTGAATGCATTGTCCCAGCAGTGGATATACCAAAACGCAGGCTGACAAGATGTCTGACGGTATCCATAAGCTTGGTAAAGGATGAATATTCCCTTTGTGATAATGATCCAGAGTTTCTACAGAAGTAACAAGCGAAAGCTGTGACCGGGCCAAGTATGTTGACTGACTTGATTCCATTAGAACACCTTGAGGGTATTTTAGAGAAAAAGGAAGAGTAACACAATCCCTCCAGAAAAGAGCAGGCAAGGAAACTGTCAAAGTACAGCAGAATACCTTTCTAGACAGAAAATAATTATAACCTCAGTATTGAAAGGCTTACTGACTTCTGTTGCATTAGGTTCCTACTGTTAGACCTGTACTGCAATTGCTGTAAGGTGATACAAGTTTGAATCATTTGACATTTAAATGATATTTCACAGAGGTGTACTCACTTTTGCTGTAAACTGTAGCCATGAATGTGCTCTCGTGTTACTGCCACTGAATATGATGAGCCTGGCATTTAAAAAAACAAAAAGTTGGTTCTTTACACACTTCATGTAGGGCTTTGGTTATCATGACAGGAAGTGAGGTTACGACTTCCTCTGCATGTGTCTCCCGCAAATGCCTTTTGAGGTTCTCATTTTTGTTTGTGTGTAGATAAAACTTTATTTTCTAAAGGTTATTTCTTGTTTGCAAAAGACTCGGCAAAAGCACTCATAGGCGGGATGGATTATTTTGCGTTTTCATCTTGGATGGGGTATCTCCAAGAGCTGATGGTGAGCCTTTACATACTGTAGTGTTACCTCAAAAGTGCTGGCGGTTCTGCAATGTGTTGCAGAGCCAACTCAGCAAATTACACCACTGGCAGAGCTCCTGTGTGTAGGTGTTTGAAATAGTAGTTGTTCAACATTGTACCCTGACAGGCCATTTTCAATAGAGTAGTGCAGCTTTGAGCCATAGTACTCCACATATGAAAAATGATTGTTTGAAGTGAAGCGTGAAGTTAGTGTGCTTGTATCAAGGTTTGTCACTAAGGCAAGTGTAAGACAGGTTTTAGTTGCGCAGGCATGGGCCATATGATGGTATGTACCATGAGATTATACACTGTCTGCTTGCCAACTGTCAGATTTTGTCATATCTTTTCTGTTAATATCTTGTGTAATATTATTGCTTTGTAAGCAGTAAATAAGTTGGATGAGAAAACTGAAACCACAATCATGTCTTAGGGGTGAAGAAAAAGCTGGAGCCAGAGGCCAGTTATCTTAACTAGTAATGTCTTGAAGTTACGAAGCACCTTTCCAATCTCTTATCACCTAAAATGCAAGTGACTGTCTTTTTATTACATGCATTATTACGGTTGATTTCAAGACAATGCTACACATTAAGATTCTTGCGTACAATGAAAACAGTGAAGCATACACATCAGTTATTTTAAGGCTTGTGTGTAGCTGTGCTGATTATCTTGTATGATAAAATACAAAGTTCATCTTCTGATTTAGTCAATTCGGAAACCTGTTGAAACTGTAGTAGTGCTGCAGTCAGCAAACCATGCCTGAACTAATATCCGGGCGGTTCCACAAGTAAACTTGATCACTTTGCAGCTAGACAGAGGGCGGCTTAACCAGCTAGGGTTGGGTGTAACAGTCAGCCAAAGGATAAATATTTAGCAACCTTTACAATGCTTGGCTTGTTTTTGCTGATCTATAAGAGAGAGAAATGCTATTTTCAAATTTAAATGCAAGGTCAAGTGAAATCTTGAAATGAACAGATGTTAGATCTTGGAGCTGAAGTGAAGCAGACGCTGACAATGGAGCACATTTGAGTGGCTGAGCGGCCGACGGGGACGTGCCGCTGGAGACAGATGGGTTCGCCGCCTGTTTGAACACGCAGCATTTTTTGCATAGGCCCTTTGGAACCATGAACTCTTGTGTGTGTTTTTGTGATATTGTGTGTTTGCAGTGGGCACGCTTTAGCAAACAAACCATAACAGACGCCACCTGTACACTACTGTAAGGGTGCAGTGTACTTGGCTGCTGTAGAGGCCTTTTGTTTTGCCACTTTGCTGTTCTTGTCTGTGGGAGTGCATCTGTGTTTTCACCACTGAGTGGCGCTGCTGCCCTTAGGAATTACACTTCCTTGTTCAGCAGTACGTGAACTATCAAGTTTATTTCAAGTTGAGCATTTCACACTGTAATGGACACCTTAACGCTAAACATTATAATATAATAAACAGAATGTTTCCACTTAATTCTGCAAGAAAATCTCTGCAAAAAAGGGAGACAAAAGGAGACAGAGGAGAGTGTTTACTGGGCAAACACAAGGTGTGCAGCCAACCGTGCATCTTCATTTAGTCTACTGACTAGAAGACAGACAGTCTGATGGATGGATCTTGTAGTATATAAGAAGGGCATAGATGTTGTGTGGTCAGTATGTCCACATTTGGATCTGTCCAACAGGGCAGCGTGTCAGAATGACCATACATGGTGCCACTATCCACTATCTGCTTTCATTCTCTGTCTCCGTTTCTCTCCTCAAACTCTCCTCCCTGTTTTTCGGGAGAGAACCCGTCACCCCCCTCTGCACACACACTTTCTGGCACACATACACGCGAAAGAGGATGGGCTAATCCACGGACAAGAAAGTTCACATGTCTGCCATCCATTCTTTCATCCGGTTTTCCGTGTTGGTCTTCCTGTTTTATGCCGTCGCCTCTGCCTCTTCCTCTCACAAAGACCTGCTTCATCCCCTGTCCGCATTTACCTACGGGAGGAGAGCAGTGGAGGGAGGTAGAGAGAGGAGCACCTTGGCCCAGCCGGCCGCACCTTCTTTTTGCCTTCCCCCTGGATTTTCCACATCCGAGCACAGACCTACGCTTTGTTTTGACATTCTGTTAAATCACTCAGGTCTACAGGAGATAAAGGGGCAATCTACCTCTCGGCACTTGGCTTTGGACGTTTGGAGTGGCAGATATTTCCCACATTGCTTTTCTTTTCTATTTTTTTTTTTTTGTGAACTGCGACTTAGGTACCTTAAGCAAACAAGTTTGACTGTGGCAGAGCAAGCTTTAGCCACTGAGAGAAAGTGGATGCGTAAGAGAAGAGGGAAATACAAAAGGACGTTTTTGATACAGACTACTGCCAGTATTCTTTCAATGGATGACGCTGAAATGATGGGAAGATCTTTCCTTGGGACGCTGCTATTCAGGACGTCACATCCATCATAGTGGAAAAGGGTTGTCACAGTGCAAACACATGGCAGGTCGGATTATTTACTTCTTTACTGACAGCAAGTAAAAGACTGTTCCAGGAAGTTTGTGTGAGCTGAGCCATGTAGAGAGAGGAAGGATCCTGCTCTGATGAAAGATGGACTGTGTCTTGTTTGGTATGACAACAGAGCCCTCTCCATAAAAGTATAATT
The DNA here is from genome assembly GCF_963514085.1 of Chelon labrosus. NCBI lineage: Eukaryota > Metazoa > Chordata > Actinopteri > Mugiliformes > Mugilidae > Chelon > Chelon labrosus. Next base: position 27,905,470 of record NC_140340.1, read on the forward strand.
TGCGCTACTGGTGCCTTCAGCTAGCTTAAAATGACAACTGAAAGCCAGACCACAGACTCAGCTTTCTAATTCACCCACAAAATCCCCTCATCTCCTAACAAAGCTGAAGAGCAGTTTCTCCGGTGACCCAGTTTCCATGGTGACCCCAACGTGAGTTTTTCAACCATGCAATACTTGGGAGGAAAACTTTCGTCCGCCCAGCTGCATGTGGCAGACTGGGTGGGCAACGTACGGCGCTCCCTGCAAGGGGCTCTGGAGCTGGTGTGGGGACACTCAGAGGAGAAGCAGGAGGAGAAAGAGGATGATGTAGAGGAAGGTGGAGATGGAGGAGGAAGATTTCAGAGAGCCGTGTCACCGCTTCGCAGCTTCGCCCGACGTAGCAGGAGATCCCTGCGTCGCCTCTCCATGAGGAGTCGTCAGACTCTGCAGAGGAGGGCCACTGAAGCCGGTTCTGTAAGAGCTGATACGCTGTTATAACCCGGGCCAGGACATGGCAAATGAATGCTCTAAAATGTTCCCATATCCAGGTCAAATCTAATGAATAGACAGTCATTTGGCTTGGTCGTCTCATTTTCATTTACTTTAAGGGGAATTATAAATACAGTTTTTAAACCCTGGGTTCATCAAAGTAATGCCCAAGTTTATACCCTAGCTCCATGTATTCTATGTAACTCATTACCTAGTCTAATATTTCCACAGCCCCATGTTTAGAGATAACCATGCAAATCTAAATAGGGAGTGGAGCTGGCAGTTTGTTTCAGGAAGGACGGAGTAATCTGATAAAGTCGTCCCAATGTAGTTTTATCAGTGCACATGCATGCCCTTTCCCTCTCTGTGTGTGGTGTGTGTCAGAGATAAAACAGAGGACAATAACAAAGTGTGACACACTTAGACAAGGTTTAGCTGACTGTGTCTGTTTATGTCTGTGCCCTCTACTGTATATCTGCATCTGTCTTTTGTTCAAGCTGATCACATTTCTCTTCAGGGTATTTGCCATTTTGTGGTATCATTGGCATTATACAGTATTTTCTACGAATACAATTGTATATTTTACTAAATATTTTCAAAATATTTTGCACAAATTAATTATAGTATGAGGCCGCATCCTGCATGCGAGTGTCAATGTGCGTGTCTATACATGTAGGTGTACAGGAAACACCAACGCAGAATAGAAAAGAACCTGCAGGCTATTCCCACCTTTAAGTTGATGACTTTCATCACTTTCATTTATCACAGGCGATGTTTTCTCGACAGCGATCGAGGATTAATCTCTCGGCTTGTCGTACTATCTTTAGGATGTTATCTTCTCCACTTAGCCGTAAACAAGCCCTCTTATGCATTCCACTCACCGAGACAAAAATGGGATGCAGGTAAACTATAATAAAGCGGACTCTGTCTTAACTTGTAGAGCACATCCTCCTCCACCCTCTCAAGCAAAAGCACATACTGGTCTGATACTCACACAGTAGTTATTAAATTATACGATAGTTATGTTTACTCTTGTATAAGGGATCTAAATGTTAGAGTATATAAGGTATCTGAAAGTATCCGGAGAGTTTCCATAGTGTGAATGTATCTCTGAATCTCTTCGTTTATGTTCAGAGCGAAGCTGTAGTTTTATATTAACAAATGATGAAGAGAAATGAGAGGTACCACTTATAAGCTTTGTTTCTAACAGAATTCCCCACAACTTTTAGTTCCTGGGGCTTATGTACAGGAACCAAAGGTCCCTTAAGCCCTTTGTTATCTGTGTTTCTGCCACAGTCTAAAGTCCTGTGAATATTAGGAAAATTAGTCAGCTGATTCTTCAATAATACAACATTGTATATCGTATACCTCAACATTTTTTGCATGTGACAGTGCAAAACAGTGACTACTGTAACAGAATTTAAAGCAGATCTTCATGTTGCGCACCGGTGTTTCACATTTACATCATATGTCTTTCCACGCTTAAAAACCCCCCTCTGCTCTGTCATAGCATTTCTTCTGTTACTCTAGGTTTAGTGTCATACTTTCTCCTCAAGCCTGTGTGGGTTTCTTCGTTTTGGGTCAAAGGTGTGCATGTGATTGTTGTTTGTCTCTGAGTATTAGTCCTTTGATAGACTCGTGACCTGTCCAGGGTGCCTAATGCCTAATGTCAACTGGAAACAGTTACAGATAATGGATGAATGGAAGTTGCAGTTTGTTGTAAAATGCTGGGAAAACACATGCTTATTCATCAGTCAGCTACCTGTACATTCAGTGAGCTGTGAGCCACTTTTAGAATTTCCAGGAGTTTCAGAAAGCAAAACAGTTTGCTCAGAAAGTTGCAGGAAAACAGTTTCCCTGGAATTCAAGCATTAGTTCCTATGGTAGAGCCATAGATGGGTAGATTCTCAAAACGTTCTTAGTTCCTGGGGAAAGTTCCTGCAGTAAAAATGACTCACTACTTCATTGTTTTGGACCAGTCTCACCAATAATCTTTGTTTTAAGCCACATCAAGTAGCCGTTTAAATACTTAGCTCAACTCAGCTGCTAAAGAAGCAAATGTTTCCCTGAGGAGTTGGTGGGGACCAAAACGCAGATTATAGCATAGTGCATACTGGAATAATGTTTGCCGCAAACGATGACTCCAAAACACTGCTACTGTTACGCCATGATTGATAACATCATAATGCCTTCTGTTGTAAACTTGTTTTATGGCGGTTCTCTGTTGCATCGTAAATATTCTCAAACATTGGCTTGAGATAAGTGGCCTGGCTGTTTCTTGTTACATCCTCAATAATGTTAATATTAATTGCAAATGAATGAATTTAGTTGTTCTGTTAAAATATTGTACAACTTAGTATGAATTTGAAATAGTATCAAAAGGAGGTATTAGAGTCATGGAATGTGTTGAAAAGATGATATCAGCTTTAAAAACTTGGTGTATTTACCTACACCGATCAGCCACAACATAAAGACCTCAGGAGAAGTGAACTGACCATTGACCGCTGACCATCTTGTGACAATTCAGTGTTCTGCTAGGAACCTTTTGGACCTGGCATTCATGTGGATGTTACTTAGACATGTAGCACCCACCTAGATCAGACCAGGGACCCCCATCCCATAGCAATGACACTCCTTGATGGCAGCAGCCATCTCCAGCAGGATGCAGCCTGACACAACGAAGTCAAAAAACATGAAAAACAGCACAAGGTGTTGACCTGGCCTCCAAATTCAATAGATCCCAAACTGATCAAGTATCTGTGGGATGATCCACAGAGGCCCCTCCCCTCAACCCATAGGACCCAAAGGCCCCACTAACAACATTCTGTTGCCAGGCACCACAGGACACCCTCAGAAGGCCCATGTCCATTATCTGAATAGTCACAACTGCTTTGGAGGCACAAGGGAGACCTACACAATATTAGGAAAGTGGCCATAATGTTGTGGCTGATCAGTGTATGTGATAAAGGCAGCACAGATGAAGCCTAAAACCATGACATTGAAGTTGTACCACTGCAAACCATCTCTCAGTCAGAGCAGACTCTGTTTTCTTCTGCATCTGCAACAGGGATGGACAGGCGTTATAGGAAAATCACTAGAAGCCTATTTATTCATGCTGTGATGCTGCCAGATAACAGGCATTGTGCAAATGAAGCTGCTGTGTGAGTCCCGAGGAGATGAGCTGAGGGCACGGATGTTTACTTGAGTGTTTGTATCCAGGTGACAGTATCAGGCTACACAACACTGGGATGTGCCCTTTTACGAAATGTGAAGTGAACTCAAAGGCATGTTTGTGAGGATGTGCACACTACTTGGTTTGGTTTGGAATGTGTGCTAGTGTGTGTGTCTGCATTCCAGCATGTGGGCGTGATGTGATGACTGTGTTTGGTGTGTCCGTGTATTAGCATATAGGTGTGTATGCCAGTGCGATGTGCGTGCATGCACATGCTCCTGGTGTTCATTGAGGACAGTCCAGTCTCTGTGACCGGCTCATTAAAAGACGCATGCTTGGCTGGTCCTTAGTCTGCTCTCCCCTCTGTAGTTAGTGATCTTGGCCCAGCATACACTCCATTCTCTCCCTGCCCCAACTCCACAGTTTGAAACTGCTGAGTTTCAGAACAAAGGACATTTCCCTCACGATAAAGCAGTTGATCCATCTGTGTGTAGCATTGGTAGAAATCTGCACTAGCAAAAAATCAATACATCTTACAATGTAGAATGCGTCCTTTGATTTTTATCAAGTTATGTTCCATGATTTGTTTTCATGTACCCCTTTCTAGTTTAATCATATTTTTGTGTCTATCTCACAGCAAAAGGTTAACAGCTACTGCACAAACGATGAAGACAAGGACACTGAAGCGTTGATAGACAGTGAACAAGAGCAGCAGGATGGGTTCTGTGATCAAACCACTGAAACTGAGAGGTAGGAAACTGTTTGCACTGACAAACAACTCACATCTCACTGTTTGATCTTTAAGTGGCTTCAAGTCCTCTAAGGGAGACATCAAATGAACACGTATAAGTGTCATCCTATGACGGCGTGGATTCACATTGCGTTGATCTTGATTAAAACTGAGCGCACCAGAAAAATAGAGGCCCTGTAGCTATCTGACATTGAAGTCTCAAACTAAGTAGCCTGAAGAGGAACTTTGGAGGGCCGAGTTTAGCTCTGGTCTCCTCCTGTGATCAGTGAGGCATGTCGTGAACCAATAATAACCCACATGCTTCCAAAACTATAATTTATTTTTCCGTTTTTTTGGTTGACCAGATGTGTGATTTGGACTTCACAATGAAGAAACCGAAATACCCAACTTAATGAAACATGCAATTTAGGACCATAAATCCTGTGACAGCTTAACCAAGCAGCTGCACTCTGAAATGTGCTGTCAGGTATTATTATAAGAGTCGAGCTCCCTGTGCCCCCTTGTGGTTAACAGAGCACAACACATTAGAACCAAAAGAGGGGAGCTTGGTGAAGTTCAACTAAATGTATTTCATTGTTTGCGTTTCTCTTCTTCTCTTCTGCGCTGACACATAATTCCAAGTGATGTTTCTTCTCCTCAGTTCAAATCCTGACGTCCCTGAAGTCTCCTCTGAAGATGTGGATGCTGCTGCTTTTCACAGAGAGCCGGAGTTAGCTCCCTTACCTGAGGTTGGTGACTTTTTTCTCTAAACCATCCCCTTTACTGAATGACCTCAACTGTGTCATGTGCTACAACATTAACATGGAACTATTACCTGCTTTTGTATCTGCGTTTTTGCACTCTGGTGAATAGGGTTATTCTTTTCATCGCTTTCTATATTCTGTTTGTTTGTCTCTGCACAGAGCTTCGCGCCTCTTCTTGACACGACCGCACAGAGATCCAGGGCAGATCTGGGTAAGAAGCGAACTCGAACGCGTCCATCTCGCTCAGTCTATGCTGGGTCGGCTCAGACGGAAAGACTGGACTGGAGGGCTCAAGACTCCACAGGTTGTTACGGTATCTTAAATATTATTTCATCAAAATGGAAGCTTTTTCAATCTAGAGTAAACAAGCATTATGGCCAGCAAATACATGAAGGCTGATTTACTGGGTGTTTTGACTGGTCTGTTAACTCCACGGTTTTAGATGAAAAGGAGGAATCTTCAAAACAAATGGATTCAGATTCTGAGGAGGAACAGCCAAAACCAAAGATTGCCAGTTCTCCTCCTACATCTACACAGAGAGTCCCCATGTTTCCTGGTCTGAAACACGCAGATCTAATGGTAAGTCCTCTTAGTGGTGAAGCGCAGCTTGAATATCATGTTTTCTACTTTTCCTTAAATCTGATGTAAATGGATGTTGTTTACATTCATTTATTTTATTGTTTTCTCTTGCTATTCAAGGCTCAGTTAAAGAAGAGAACAGGTGGGGGAGAAACAGGAGGAGGAGAAAAAGCAGAAGAGGAAAAGCCAAGAGCAGAGAAGGAAAGTCAGGATGAGAAGGCGGCACCTGCTCCAACACCGCTCCCACGGTCTCCTCGCACAGCTGCTAATCTCGCAGGGGCTGCACGGGTGCTGCCACCCTTACAGGGCAAGGACGCAGGGTAAGAATGGAGAATGACATCACACGTGCAAAAAAAAAACGTATAAATGATTACGCCCGTGCAAATATGTTTAGAGATAACAGCTGATCCCGTGTTTGTCTTTCAGTGCCGTCTCGTCTCCTGCTTGGCTGCAAGAGCTGAAGTCTAAGAAGCGTATGAGCCAGCATGATATTAACACTTAGCCAGACGCCGGTGAGTCAGTTAGTAGTTAATCTGGATCTGATTTCTTCTAGATTACACTGATAAGACTTTTGACAACACTCACCAACTACAGGGCATTAAGATCAAGGATGGATGGACTCCATTAAAAAAAGTCTTCACTTTTTTTCTATGCAGGTGTACTCACCTGCAAAATCACCGCAATTTGTTTTGTCCAAATGGAGATATTTGTGTCATCTGGTCAAAAAATCTGTATGTTTTTTTGCATTGCAATAACTAACTATGCAAGCCCATACTCCAGACGCTCCATTGGGAAGTGATCTGCCTGACCAGTCAAATCATTCTGGCAGGCTTTAAGTGGTGATGGACAGAAGAATAACAGCGACGTAATCATACATTTACAAAATTATAAAATCACTATGATTGGTTGTAGGACTATCCAATTGCATGCAGAGGAATTTTGTTTTCTCTATATCGATGGAAATGTGTCCCATAATGAAAATAAAATGACATGTTTCTAAACTCTGATAACAATTGAGTCTGTTAACCCTGGACAAAGAAATACATGATTTATCAGTATCATGCAGCTTATAGTCATTACAATTAAAACAATCCACTCACATTTTGCTTTTTTGTAACACATAACATTTTTTATTGTTTCAAAGTACCATTTTATATTTGTCATTTTTCATTCTGAGTTTAGCTTCTTCTCATGCACAGGTGACCTAATGTCATTGCATGTGAAGATATATGATAAAGTGATAAACTACCATTTGCTTATGGAACTGAAGCTCACAGCCATATTTTGCACCCAAACTTAAGTTGAGATTATGTATATTTAGTGGAAATGATAAGAGTAGTAGATAAATACTACACATGCTAAAAATACTAATATGAAGTACATTAGATGTCCTTTGTGGTTTGATATTTGAACTTATTGCATCTTTCTTCCCTTCAGGAGACTGTGCCTTTCCTGTTCAACAAGAAACATCTCAGCTGCTGCTGCTGCTGACAAATACTTTGACATGATCTTGACATCTCCATTCTGCGCTTTGAGTGCCTTATTTTGGAGACATGCAGGAGTGGAATTCAGGCTTTTACTGAACACAGAGACATTAAAAGAGCATTTATATCTTGGAAATGAATTATGGTACTAATGCTGTGCGTGCCGAGACTGTGATGCATACATTCCAAGTACATGTTTTATCTATTGTTGTACAGAGAGGCTCAGTGGAGGTTGGATAAGCCATGAATAGCCTTATTGTTTGAATGTTTAAGTCTATCATATACTGACAGGGACTGGTGACACCAGGCCTTCAGCAGGGTATCACACATATGCAAGCCTCTCTGTAGTTGTGAGGACATAAATTAAGTTTCCACAGCCCCTTAAGGCTTGGACCCAGAGGCTGACAACGTGGGGCAAAGATTTGCACTTGAACACACTGCAAAGACTACAGCCAACAACCAGCTAGCATGTACATTCTGCGCCTATGTGGAAGGAAATAACTCTCCAGCAGCTCTCAGTATTTGTAATTCAAAGTAGGAAACCGCTAAAATAAAAGCTGAGACCAGCTGGAAAGAGCTACATATCGTCATACAGATGCCCATGTCATTGTGAAAATATTCAGGTACTGGAATGCTCATATGAAAAGAAAAATGAGAAGGGCCCTCCTAGAGCCCTTTGAAATTGTGAGGACCATCCAAAATCCTCACATGTGCCCTCACTAACCCTCAAATTTGTCAACACAAGCATAGACATGTATATTCATACACATACCTGTATGTACAGAAATGCGCCATGTTGTTTATTTCGTTGAAATTGTACCAGATGTTTTTGACATTGTGTAACCAATCACATATTGTCTCCAGTAAAGCTAGAAGCACTTTAAGAAATATTATAGCAATTTACAGTCCATGCAGTACATCAGAGCATTAAGATAAGTAGAAACAGAGTCCAGGGATTTTTTTGTCTTTCTTTTATTTTACACCATTCACTATGTTTAAAATAGCTTCACACATACCCTTAATAAGTGCAGCTTATTAAGGTCTTAAGGTTTTAATAATACTCACAATAGCTGGTCAGGGTATCAATGAGCTGATGAAATATTTGGGCTGCAATAACAGAAACAGGGAGTGTGTTTTGTAAAATTTCTAACCTAGAAAAATGCCTTAATCTAAGTCTTCTATGTGCCTTTTTAATTTTTAATAATGAATGTCATCAACTCTGTAATCTTTTATGATCAATATACTGTACTTTAAGAGGAAATTGAGGGAATTTTATTAAAACTTTTTTCTATGAAATGATGCGGGTGAGTGTGTGCTTTTGATGGGGAACTTGTGTTTTATAATTAACACAGTAGTGACAGTGGAGCATGGAGAAATTCTAACATGATTGACACTTTAATTAATGTACACAGGGCAAGCAGCTAAAGGATCCAGAACAGCAAATGTGCTTTTTTTGATTGACACCACAAGCAGAAAGTTCAATGGAAATTTTTGCATGGCGGATGAAGAGAAAGGTAAAGAAACTGATAGAAGACTGGAAGAGCGGAGAGCAAGATAGCTGGGTGGGGCCAATAGTGCTGAGTGAGACTGAACTCTGTTCATTCTCTTGGCTGGCAGTCAGTGTGTGTGCCCACTGCAGGATCATGGTCAGGATGGCAGCACAGGCAGAGCTGGGCAGCGTTTGCCAGTGTGCCAGGGACAGGGGGCAAGCCTATTGAGAAGCAGTGTGATGGACACAATGGGTGCGACAGACTTGCTGCATCAACAGGCTTTTTGCTGCTGTGGCCAGAAATAAACCATAAATACCCCCACTGGCATCCACTAACCACTCACCAGGCCTCCACAACCACACACACCCTCACACTGAGACAGACAGGAAAGACAAAGAAAAGAAAGAGAAAAGACGGAGAGCGTGGCTTGGACGGGGTGCAGTGAAGCACAAGCCAACCAGGTAAAAAAACAAATGTCATCCCTCTCCCCAGCAGAACTTTCTCTCTTGTTTTCTCACTGTTATTTCTTCTGTCTGCATCCACGCTTGCTTCTCTACTAAATTATAACAAAGACAAGAAAGATGCATTCTTGTTATTTAAAGTCATATCTGTTATCATCAGTTATAAGATGTGTTTAATGGTACAGGAAAGTACAGATTTTGTTGAAACAAACGTTATGGAACATAAACATATGATCTAAACATTACACCAAAGTGTGTAATTGCTTTGTAGAGCAAAATGACAGAACAGCAGGGAACCCCAGACCAGCTGCCTGCAGAGAAGGGCCAAGGAGGAGCTGGAGCCACATATAAGGTATGGGCAGAAAGAAAGTATTGTACTGAAAAGAACTCAGAGTCCATGGTCACTGAAACCTCCACCTGTTCCTGTCTTGCAGCTGGCAGTTTTTGAGTATGAGAATTTTTGTGGAAAAAAGGTAGAGCTGTCTGGTGAATGCAAAGATGTGCTGGAGATGACACAGAGGGTCGCCTCAGTCATTGTGGAGTCGGGACCGTGAGTTTCCCTTCATCGAATCACCTCAGTCTGTTCTTGCTCTGCCTGATTCCTGTTATCGAGGTGCCACCCTTGCTTAGAATGAATGCAGGGATGTATACATAATTCAGTTTCTCTGTATCGGCAGATGGGTGGGGTTTCAGCGTCCAGGTTTTGCAGGAGAGCAGTTTGTGCTTGAGAAAGGAGAGTACCCTCGCTGGAGCACCTGGACCAACTGCCAGAGCAGCTACAATCTCAGCTCCTTCAGGCCTCTGAAAGTGGTCAGTACCTGTCCTAACGTATGACGATTAAGTACTTGCATATGTACCTTACAGGAAAAATGCTGTTTCTCTCTCCAGGATAGTGCTGATCACAAGCTGCACCTGTTTGAGAATACAGGCTTTACTGGTAGAAAGATGGAGATTGTTGATGAAGATGTCCCCAGTCTGTGGGCTCATGGTTTCCAGGACCGTGTGGCCAGTGTTAAGGCTATGAATGGAACGTAAGCTGTAGCCTTTTCAGTCATAATTATTCAAGCAGATGTTTGCATGACCTGGACTGTGTGAAAATTAAAGAAGAAATGAAAGAAAACAGGATGCATAAAGTATCTATCTAATCTAATCTAATCTAATCTAATCTAAACAGAGTATTGAATAGGTGAATATATTTTAAATACCTATGTAAAGTTGTTTACAGTAACATATTAATCTTTTTCTTCTCTCTGAAGGTGGGTGGGGTACACATATCCAGGCTACAGAGGGCACCAGTATGTGTTTGAGCATGGAGACTTCAAGCACTGGAATGATTGGGGAGCCACTGCACCTCAGATCCAGTCCGTCCGACGTGTGCGCGACATGCAGTGGCATAAGACAGGGTGCTACATCGCCCCTGCACCAACCCCTGCCCCTGCCCCAGCGCCAGCGCCAGCCCCCGCCCCAGCCCCTGGCCCTGGCCCTGGCCCTGGCCCTACCCCTGCCCCAGTTCCAGCTCCAGTTCCTACACCGCCCAACCCCAATCCTAATCCTAACCCTGCTCCGAACCCCAAATCCAAAACGCAGCCCCAGCCTTAACGCCACCCCTCTACCACCTCCTACAGCAGATGGGGAACGCTGAAGTAAACTGGCCAGTCTCCAGTATCTCCTCCATGCTCTTTTCAAGTTTCAGCTATCTGACCATGCAGTTGATGAAAATATGAACTGAAGATATAAAAAAAACACTTGTATCTCTGTTGGAAATAAAGGTTTTGGCCCTGGTTTTTGGTTACGTGAAAATTATTGCATGCTATTTATTATGTCCAAACCACTACTTGGAACATGTGTTAATAAGAGTATTACAGTAATCTGTAAATTTGTTAGGCGAGCTACTAAAGTGGAAAACAGCAGCAAAGGTCTGCAGCAAAACATCTGTTGATGTATCAGGATAATTTTGTGGGCTACAGTAATGCAGTGGTAAAATTGGGGGAAATTTATGGTAAGTGTTTTGGGGGATTGACCTACATTAGGGACTTGAGAAAATCATGGGCTCTGCTACTTCTCAATTTTATCAAAGCTTCCAACAAATAGACCCATCGGATAAAATAAAAAACTGTTCGGATCGGTTGCTGTGGTGTTTTTGGTCACCTGTATCTGTCAAACAATGAATCTACAGGAGATGTACTATTATTAATAGTATCTACAGTCAGGTAGAAAGAAAATGTCCTGTTTTTGTTCTTGATAGGAGCATTCCCTCTTTCAGAGTTTCCTTGTTGTGCTCAGCCATCAGTGATTGGTTAAAAACCACATCTGGACCAGCCCCAAAAAAATCGGCGCATCCAATCAGAAGCCGCCTTCATTCATCATGCTCGTGCGGTGGGCGGGGAACGCGCAAAATTTGAAAGTTCACCCGGAAACAACGGCGACCGAGAGGAAAACAGTGTGCTCTTCAGCACATTAATGGCTCCATGTTAATTAAATATAGAATATTGTCACTGCCTGCATGGTAGCCTGGTCAGTACCGTTATACTGTCCACGTTTTTGCTTTTGTAGATATGAATGAAAGAGACTGGTGTTGCGTTCGCGATTCTTATTTGTTAGCGAAGCTACAAGACGAACGTTAGCCACCGCTAACTTAGCACGCTGAAGCGACGTATTGTTGACAGTTTTTATTATTGGCCGGCACTCGTTTGTAATCGCGACGCATTTAAGTGGAAACTCTGACTTCTTGCGTGTCTTTCATTTGGGCTGTCTGTTAAGCCATGTTGAAGTTCAAATACGTTAGTCAGGGAAACCTGAAAACCCTGTCTTCCCCCGATGATCCCATCACTAGCCGTTGCTCACGACTTAACCAGGTGTTTCAGGTAATGTATATTTTTTGCGTTCTCACATCATTAGGTATACATTTTCGTAAGCCTTTTTAAGCCACTTTATACAGATTAAAACCGCCAGAGTAACTGTCAGTTGCCAACTTCCCTTTCCTGTGTTTGTTTATTGTCCCCAGGGCCGCGTCAGCCTGTATGGGCAGCAGGGAGGATGTACTTTAGGACGAGAAGAGTTTCTGGAGGCTCTGCTGCTACTCTACCAAGAGTGCACTTCCCCAGAGCTTATGAAGATACATCATGTTGCCAAATTTGTCAATAAATGTAAGTATATAGTCTTTATAGTTGATTAAAGTTTGTTTAATGCATCCTGGTTGTATCAAATTACGTATTTGGTTCAGCTTTAAGGCATACCTATATACTGTGATATTGTTTTTGAATGTCATTCTATTTTTATTCTGTTTCTAATTCACAGTTTTCACAAAGAAATAGCTAGAATTCATATCACACTGCAACTACAGACCATAAACATAATGTTGCACTGATGCATGTTAATAAATAGACCTTATTTAATTACCTTTACCAGTAGTATGTGTATATAACAGGGTACCTACCTATTGAATATTGTCTTGTATTTGTTCTGTGATTGTTTGACTTTATTTGGAAGAAAAAGACTATACACCTGTTTATGTGTCTGTGAAACAGTTTCCGAAGTGGTCTCAGAGCTCCGTACCCTGCAGCCTGGGCTTCATGACTTTGAGCTTCGCGCTGTGGTGGGTCGCGGTCACTTTGCTGAAGTCCAGGTAGTCCGAGAGAAGGCGACTGGAGACGTGTGTGCACTTAAAGTCATGAAAAAGACAGTTTTACGCACTCAAGAAAATGTAAGAATCCTGCAGTTTTTTCAGTTGTATTATTGTGACTATTGAGAACATACAGATGACTTGTTTTCCACTTTTTATGTTGGTCGTTTTTATATGTCAAAGCAAAGAATGCGCATGCAAAGTTAGTGCAATGAATGATGTTTGGCTTCCACGTTGTTGCAGTTTCAGTGCTCCAGTTTATGTTGGCTCACTTTCACACATGGCACTAACATGTCTGTTACCTGTTAATTACTTGCTATGACAAATCAAATTGTCTGGTATGAAAAAACAAATCTAAAACAAAGAAAACTGGACTGGTTTGAGTCTTCTCGAAGATGTTTCGCCGTTCATCCAAGTAGCTTCTTCAATTCTAAATGACGAAGCCCAGTTGCCTTTGTTTTAGTTGCGGTTTAAGATATACCACAGCCTGGAAAACAGAATCTTCACAGACATACCGTAGGTATTCAGTTAGATCAAAAAGTCTTTGCAAATCTCAGTTTCATAATGTTCCCTCCCATGCAGTTATTAGCTAAGCTTTATGTAGGACAGACAAATCACACAATTACGTAAGTGTTTTAATTTGGCTAAGGAAGCACTGATAATTGTGTATGAAGTCCTTGGTGTTTCAAAGTAGCAATTTTGCAAATGCCCACTGGAGAGTGCTGTAGGGCTAAATACAACAGGATAAATTCTCTATTTTATTTCACAGCTGTGCTCTCTGGCATATGACTAATAGAACGGGCAGAATAGTACATGAGCTGTGACAGGAAATGATCTGAAGTGAGCAATACAGTGGACAATTTGAATGAAGGAGAAAGGGTTTGCTCATGCCACCTGTGACTACTTTTCTTAATCGAAATGACGTCCCGCTTACACAACAAGCAACAAGAACTCAAGCCGTAAAAGGAGGGTACATATTCTAATCATTGAAAACATACATATTTATATCAAAGCCTCTCACTGTTTAAGTGGATAAAATACTGAAATAATTCAAATACAGTACATACAGTTAAAATACATAATGTGTTTAAACCACAGTAAATTATTAAATGGTGTATCAGTGTTTTAGACAGATTAGTTTATTTAACCAGTTGTGTGCCACTGCTGTTGCTTATAATACATTTATATATGCTGATTGCATGCCTTTTCAATTCTTCACAGGTTGTTTTTCATGAAGAGGAGCGGAGGATCTTGGCTCTGAACAGTAGTCCCTGGATCCCACAGCTTCTATATGCCTTCCAGGATAAAGATCACGTCTATCTGGTGAGACTGCAGCATATTTTTCTTTCTTCAGAATGAAGTGAAATGCTTGTTTTAAACAAATTAAAGAATGCTGCAAGAATGCTTTAAGGATCGTTTGCACATTACCAAAGACTAAAGGGGATTAATGGTAATACACATGCAGTGCAAATAGTACACATGACACAGTACTTGCAACTGCAATGTGCGTGCTATAACATATGCTTAAAGTACAGGCATTTTATGTTGTAATATAGGTCTGGAGGTAGTATATTTAAATGAAATATGCTGAGAGCTACAAAAAAAACAATACCATTGTAGTCACCATCTCAGCCGTAGTTTACAATTTGCTTTCTCTGCAATTTCAGTCAGTCTACATATCTGACCCTATTCATGATGCCCAGAGGGTAACTAACATTTAAGGTTGTCGTCTTTGTTTTTGTATAAAGTGAAAACTGTGTATTAGAAGTGACATGGAAGGTTTTATTATACTGTGACTGTTGAGAATATAATTTCTTTCAGTTAAAATATACTGCCTTCACACTGCCTTCTATATATATATATGTATTCTCACAGAAGTTTGGTGAATTTGTTTTTATGTCAACTGTCAAACTCAAAAGAAAAGAATGGTATGACTGTTCTTGAAAGTGTGAAAACAACCGATGCAAAAAATTGGACCCAAAAGTAGCTCTTGTGTATTAGTCTTACCTTCTCCAGAAACCATGTTGTCTAGTTTTCTATTTCTACACGTGTTACAATGTAGATTTGTATTTCCATAAAACACAGTGTACGTATTAGTGCTCCGCGGGAAGGTATGTTTTACGTTCACAGCTGTGGTTTCCAGAATGTGACTAATAAAACAGCAGGATCAGTCAGAATAGTACATGAGTTGCTACAGGAAGCAGAGCTGTTACGGGAATAAAATGAAAGAAACAACTTGTGTGTAGAAGGAATGCTTTAAAGGAGGGGGAAATAGTCAGCCTCCCTTCAAAAATGAAAACAAATCGCCTTCTAGCAACTTCCGAATTTTCTTGGGTTATCACTTAATTTTCAGACTAGCTGTTAGAGGCTATGAATGCAGCAGTATCCAGTTCATGCAGTATTCACCGGCCTTTTCGTTCAGATTAATGACACATTTCAATACTGGCCGTCCCAATGGACCTTTAAGGTGCTGTGGGAATTTTTTAGCCTTGCTCTGCTCTGAAATGTATTTTGTAACTGCAGCTAAAAATTCAATGTCATATTCCAGAAACTACAGTTGTGTGTAATCTACCCTTATAGATGTAGGTTTATAGAATTATTTGACATGTAGTGTTGGCGCCCCCTTGATCGGTTAATCTCCAGCCTTGAAGCACTGTGTCAATTAACTCCTCACAGAGAATACCCTGTGTAATCATTGTGATGGCCGTTAACCTCACAAAGAAGATATATTTTCTGTGATGACCTAGACTCTGCAAAAGCGTCTCTTGCTCAGCTGTGTTATGTACTGTTCTTTGTTTTCCTGTCTCACCGTTTACATACCTTCCTTCATGCCCCCTGCATGTCTTTCTCAATTGTTCCTCCTTCTGTCTTTACACTCCCCCTCTGTCTCACCCTGCTCCCTAACTGAGCATGGAGGAAAATACAAAGCATCCATCTTTATCCGTGTGTCAGAGAGGCACCCAGTCTCCCTGTTGCTAGGTAACACTGGAGAATGCTCCTGTTCATTCAGACTCGCCAACCATTCATGCGCCAGGGGCTCTCGCATGTTATGGCTGTGTGGCTGCAACCGTGTAGCTCGGATCAGTTTGACCAATGCCTTTAATCTCAGGGTTCACACAGCCAAAAAAAAAAAGAGCTGAAGTCAACTTGGCCTGAGTTGGTTTGTGTTTCCAAACTTTAATAGCTAGATGTCTTAGAATGAGACATGGTTTTGTTGTGGTGTGTTGCTTTTTTTTCATTTTTCAAAACCTAACCTTAACTATTCTTAGTGTGTTTTTAGCAGCTAGATCAAAAGCAGACCAAATGTTTTTACTGCAGTATCACAGATAAATCTGCAATAGTATCTAGCGTTACATAACTGAATGTATAATGAGGAGAAGCACCCTTTGAGCTTAAGCTAAACAGACCTTTGATGGAAGCCAAAACACATGTGGTCTTACACTTGTTGCTTTCCTTAATATAGACATGCATATGGGCATTCATAAATGTTTCAAATACGCTTTCCTTCGCATTCCAAGAATTGCTCATAGTTTTATTCTATCAGTCCCTAATTGTATATACATATGTCTTCAGGCAATGGAGTACTTACCAGGTGGTGATCTGATGTCTCTGCTTAACCGGTACGAGGATCAGTTTGATGAGTCCATGGCTCAGTTTTATTTGGCCGAGCTGGTAGAAGCCATTCACTCTGTCCACCAGCTGGGTTATGTCCACAGGTAAGACACTGGTTAGTGAATGTAACCTCGTAATGTTGGAGGACTGGCTAATCAAGGCTTTGTAGAAAAACATAAATAAGGAAGTAACTTTCTTTACTAAGCCTTCACTGAATTTGCTTGCCTTTTGCTTTCACTGAAAGGCCTCATGTTCATGATTTAAGGAAATTCTCACTCTACATAAGAAATGTATTGCTGTAATTTAGCTTGGAGTACTAAGAGCGATGGTATGTGACATATTGCTAGAACCTGCAAAAGTATTTTATTATTATCAGAGCAGTAGACATATTGCAGTACTCAGGAACCAAACATTTCTGTAAAAGCGGTATCAAATATCTTCCAAACTGCAGAGATGTCAAACCAGAGAACATTCTCATCGATCGGACTGGTCACATTAAGCTGGCTGACTTTGGATCAGCTGCCAGGCTGACTGCTAACAAAACAGTAAGTGGATTACAGAGCAAGCTCTATGTATTAACTTCAGCATTCTTGACAGTGATATCGTTGTCTTTTATTAATGTTTCTTCAGGTTGCCACTCCTACAGTGCCCGTTGGAACCCAAGACTTTCTGTCCCCTGAGGTCCTGGCGGCCATGAATGGGGGCTCTCACAACACCTATGGGATTGAGTGTGACTGGTGGTCTCTTGGAGTCATAGCCTATGAGATGATCTATGGCAGGTCCCCCTTTTCTGAGGGCACTTCTACCAAGACCATCCACAACATCCTCAACTTCCAGGTAAATATGCAGTCCTCTGATCTGATACAAACATTGGTCATTGATTGTATCTGATCTGTGCTAGTCTGTAATAAAATTATTCTTCTGAGTATAGTTAAGGTTATAGGTAAAAATGCAGACTCAATTATATCTGTTCCTTGTCCTTGTTCATATTCTATGCCCACAGCGTTACCTAAAGTTTCCGGAGGAGCAACGGACCAGTAAGCAGTTTGTAGACTTGGTGCAGAGCTTACTGTGTGGAGCAAAAGAGCGACTGGATTTCCAGGGACTCCGCTGTCATTCTTTCTTCTCCAGTGTAGACTGGAACAACTTAAGACATGGTGAGGAGATTCCTCTCCCTCGAGACTTACCTCTCCTGTCTTTCTAGTTAAAATGCTCAGTTTGGCTTGAAGTGACACAAGGTTGCCGAATTCATGATACTAGACAGATGATACATGGCCACTTGTCAAATATTAATGTGGTTTATCACATATTTAAGTGTGATCTGTGTGTGTGTGTAGGTGCACATACTGTAGACAACAAACAGCAAATGCGATTCCAGTGGTGTTGTCGGTAGTAAAATAATGAGATTCTGTGTGCTGTTGGCAGTACGCCAGCTCTTTCCTGAGGAGAATAGGAGGTAGGCAGAGACGAGGAGCGAGGCAGACAGAGCAAAGATCTGCAACTCATCTGCTTCTCAACAGACGCAGCGCAAACCTTTGACGCAGGCGACATCAGACATGGTCTGTGTGGCGGAAATACATGTGCATTTTTTTGAACGTCATTGTTGCAATTGAGTTGGACATTTTCATCTGACTGGCTGTTGGAAAACACACCCACTTACTAATAGAGCCGCATCCTTACAGTGGTTCTGTGATTCACAAGTACAGCTGCAGGGGTGATGAGTGTTTATTTTACTCTGCCGAATAGCTTGTGTCTCCGGATGGATAAAACCCCTAATTCTGAAGTGATTATCAAACATTTTCTCAGAGCTCTTCTGTTTCTATTTTACTGCCGTCAAGGCTATTTATTAATGAAACTAGTTGTATATTTGACAACACACAAATGTAGTGTCTTTGGATTTCAGGAAATTGTTAAAGGATTTTTCCTAATGTTAACTGATTGTCTTTCAGTATATAAAATGCATCATAAAGTTATCTTATGTGTAAATGTTTGTTCTGATAATGCAGCCCTGGTTTATTGACGACTGAACACAGATAGAGATTTATGCTTCAGCTTTGGCTCCAGCTGATTAGCTTGCTCTGCTGCAGTGAGGGAGAGCGAGTGAGCATGTGTGTATGAGAAAGAAAGACGGGGAGAGAGAGAGAGGGAGAGAGAAAGAAGGAGGGAGGGAGGGAGGGAGGGACAGAGGCAGCATGTGCATCAACGCGCGACTTACCGCACTCTAGGTTCCCACCGCTCTCCTCTGTTTCTCCTCCCTTCCTTTCTCTTCCCTTTCTCCTTGTGTTTTTTTTTTATTTTTTTCATTTTCTTTATTACCTTGTTCGTCGCTGCTTCCTTTTCCCCTGCCCTCTCTTATTTCCTCCTCTCATCCTCTTTTCCTGCAGTTCTCCCGCCTTTCGTTCCTGCGCTGCATGCTGAAGATGACACCTCTAATTTTGAGGAGCCGGAGCAGGCAGCCCCCTGGCCAGCCTCAGCAGCCCAGCGAGAAGCTCTGCCAACGGGCTTCCAGGGCCGGGATCTGCCCTTTCTAGGCTGGTTCTTCAGCAGAGCGTTGACAGTGTTGGCCAAAACAGAGTAAGTAATACCTGTTTATTTGGCTTTGTTGGGCTTTTTATCAGAGTGAGCCCCCTGTTTTTGTTTTTGTAGTCAGCGCAGAGACCTCCTGCATGGACCTCTCTAACACCTTTGTTGGTTAAAGACCCTATGCTCTCATTGGCTGTTTTTCTGCCATTAGACCCTCATTACCACGGCAACAATTTCCAGGTAGCCTTGTTTCAGGTGACCTAGCATGGTGGTCTGGGCTGTTGGTGTTGTTCCTGTCATTAGTGTTGTGCCTGTTGGGGTTAAAATGGGTTTGGCTATATGCTGTGTCAGACGAGGAACAAGGGAGGGGAGGGATCCCCCTCTTCTCTGGTGCTCTCTTCTTCTGATTTCTGTTTTTATTTTATGCCTCCAGATCACACATAGTTGATCCAGTCCACAGACTGATCAAATGAATAGACCAGAGGATGTGAACTGGCGTTATCTTGCCATCGACACTTGGTATGCGGCTGATTGTGTCAATGAGGTTTTCTGAGGAGTGGAACCCCACACACAGGCACACTCCCACCCTCGCTGCTGTTATTGTGCTTTCTCTGTTGCTGTGAGGCATTATAGGCTCCTGATTTTTATAGCATGGGTTTTGGGACTGTAATAATGTCTAATGGTATTTGCCTTCTTAACCTCTCATAATAAAGCAAGAAGATGGTTTTCATTTCTGTAGCCCCATGCCAGTGCTCTAGCAGGTTAATGGTGCTGGAGACTGCAGATCATGACAGCAGCAGCAACAGCAACAGAAAAGGAAGAAATAGCGTTAGCAGATTAGACAGGAAAAAGGATGAGAGCTCAGATTGGGGGAGAGAATCTATTTCTATGGTTACTACCGTGATGTGTTTTTTTTCCCTGTCCCCACCCCCATCTTTACCCGTCTCATCTCCTCCTCTTATTTTCTCCCTCTTCTAATGTCTCTGTCCCTTGCTGTTACACCATCAGTCATCTGTTCATGGTTTTTAACTGAAGCCAGTCATTTTCTTTGCTGCATTTGATTAAGAGGAGCTCAGAGCTCATAGATTGTGTTAAAACTGTGTGTGGGTGCATGCATATGCGTGTACACATTCCTCATTACAATGCCAAAAAGAGAAGAGACATGGACCGAGAGCCAGACATAATGAAATGCTAATCATGTGTTTGGGGGGTTCCTGCTATTTTTATTTTTTTTATTTTATTCTTTTGAACTTGTCTGTCTGACTAACTCAGTAACAAAATCCCCTTAACAGTTTGCCTCCAATTTATAGGAAGCCATCTGTGGTTTAGTGTCAGAAAATCATCTTTGCAATTAAGCGTGAATGCAGACTTATTAACTTCCAGGAAAATATTTCTTTTTGAGGAATTTGGGGTTTATTCGCAGACATTTTTGCTTTTTAGAAAATGTTTGCAATATATTTTACAAGATGTGAACACAGAGTGTAGTATTTTTCACCACTATTTATTGGTCATGACAACGGTGTCAGTTGGTCAGTCTGTCTGCTTCATGATCTAACACTTTTGACAAGAGTAGGATACATCTACTGATCATAGTGTCCTGAGTGATTACTGCCAGATGGCTGTAGTGGGTTTTATATGAGTATTCATATTCCCCAGAGGATGATCTCTAATGATTTAGGTGGCCATCAGACCTTTCATCTAATGCTATTATATGTTTGATGTGCTATCTCAGCCAGTGATTGCCCAGTTCTCAAGATATCTGGTGAGGACATTCAGAGGCTTTGGAAAAATATATTTTTGGATGTTTTTACTGGCACAATACGTTTGCGTTTCAAATCTAGACTCTTCGAATGCAAATAGACATGAATGGAAATGATTTGTTGGATTTTGTTGGATTATTGCATACAATCCATATGTAATTTCAAAGGGAAATTTCAATGATGGTAAATGCAAATTGAGAAGGATGTTTTTACAAGTTGCTGTTGAATGGAAAGCAGCTTGTGGAAAGAGAGTTAAATCCATTTTATGAACTCGTCATTTATAATCTATGTGGTACTGCTTGGCTAGTGTGCTCATTCACGTAACTTTGTCAACAATTTTTGGATGTATGTGTAAAAGAATTGATATATTCATAATGATTTGTGTTTCATTAATTTATTTTAAGCATGATATTGAAATGACAAAGAAAGTCATTGGCATTGTTTCACATATGCAAAGAATATTGATGATATCCTGCAATATTTACAGTATTTTTTTGCGGCTTGTGTGCATGCTGTACTCAGTTTTCTGCTAAGGTTTTGCCTTGCATGTTTTCCTTGTGTCCCCATCTTTCTTTGATTCTGTTCAATAACGCAGTCTGCACTGGGTACTCCACAGTCCAAAGACATGGCAACAGCATTATTCCTCAGCTGTGAAAAGAGTAGCCTAGAATTTCCTCTCTTGTAAAAGTATATACCTTCTTTTTAAGTTTGTCCTACGTGATGTCGCCAAACTCAACATTAATGTCATTGCTTTACATATTAATTTGAAGCAAACATTACAATAAGTGGGACAATCCGTAGAAAATGCTGATGAAGGAACAAAAAAATATATATTTTGTCAGAGTTTTAAGAAAGGCACAGATAAATGGAAAACGATGCTTTGCAGAAAACCCCCAGCTGTTGACACATTATTTGTGTATTAGCCCCACTAAACTGTTCAGTAAGGCACTGGAGGACTTTGAATTTTGATGTGTAACATACATTTTTAATTGGCAACACACTCAGCTAACTGGAATGCTACTTTATTTAACCCAGAGTCCTTTGAGGATGTCAGGTTGGGGTGTTAGTAATATGAGCCAAATGTGTGTGTGCTTAACTGAATACTCAATCTATATATATATACGTATATGTACCATGTATTTGTGTGTTTCAGGGGGATGTTTCTCAATGCACTGAGCCAAAGGGAGCAGTGCTAGCTTTCGTGATTATTTTTAACACTGTGACTCAGTCTGAGTCAACTTTATTAAAGATCCCTCTGCGGTATTTGTGAACCCATTCATACAGACCCATTCATTTATTTAGAAGGCTTCTTTTCAGAGCTGCCTTGTCTCTGGTCAACAAAATGGGCTCTAAATCATTTCTAAAGAATGGAAACAAAATAGGCCATCACCTTGTATAAACAAGACAAATGAGTGCATTTCATTCAATACAGAGCTCTGTGTAGACCAACCCAGAGCAACAACATAGCCCAAATTCTCCTGTCATATTATTTTGTCAGGCAAACAGCAGATATTCCCAGGTCTACATGGCTGTTTTTCTCACGCAGTCTGTTGTTTCGTCCTGAATAAACAACAATGCATAAAATATAATCAGCTCAGCGTCTCTTCAAAAGTGCTCTGTTGAATGTTGTCCTAATTGTTGACTAAATATTCTTCGAAGTACTCCTGTCAAAAAGGAAAGTTGAGTCATTACAAACTTTTGTGCTTCCAGGGTCTGTTGCTCATTTATAGTTTGTGGGTGTTGTGTCTGCGTTTTAGCTGATTTAATTACTATAAAAAATATCAAGGCCTGCTCTTCTCTGACGTGTCTTAATGTCATAATGTAAGACAGCCAGTCATCATCAATTCTCTTGAACTAATTTGAATTGAGAGTTTGTGATTGTTTGATTATCAAGATTTTCAGATTTTCATTTTTTTACATTAATGGCACAGTCGATATTAAAGAGTCACACAGGAAACAAAGAGGGGTTATGATGTGCGAGCATGGATGTTAGGTTATCTTGAATGCAGTTTAGTCATTTGGCTACCAGACCACACCATACTAGTTGCTTTGTAAATATTGATTTCCTCTTCATGTTTTGTTTAAATGCTAAAAAGCAAGTAAATATCAAGTTGGCTATTGCAAGGCAATTCAACATTTTGTGCACCAATAAATTTCAATGTAGCTGAAGTATTTTTATTTTTTATTTATTTTTATTTTTTTAACCCTAACTTAAATATTAATGTTGTTGCCCCAGGTCAGTGTCTGTGGGCCTCAACTCTCCTGCTAAGACCAACTCCATGGAAAAGAAACTGCACCTTAAAAGCAAAGAACTACAAGAAACTCAAGACAAATGTCACAAGGTACGGCCTCTTAATGCTTTCATTCATGCGTCATATTTCATAACCGGCCCTTGTTAGAATACTAGTGCTCAGAATATTTTGTTTTCTCTTTCTGCTCATTTTCATAGCAAATGAAGAACAATAACCTATATTCTGAGAAGAGACATTTTTCTGGTACTTGTATTGAGCAAGATCAGTCCATCAGTATGGGTTTTATTACCAGATGTCTTGTGTTTATTCTGGCTGACTGGCTTAACTCAGATCAAGGATGCTTGCTGTTATAAGACATGTTAATCTGGTTGTGAGCTACGTGTTTTGAAGCATTCTTGGTTCAGTCTGTCATCATCAGTTTGTCATCTGAATTCATGGCTGATGGACTCTCCTTGTTGATTCACAGTAAATCACCGTTCTAATTGCCTTTTCAGTTCAGCTATATTTAAGCCATCAGATGTAACACAAACCAGTCATTTCTGAAAACTGCTGTAATTTGTTAACCTTCAGCTGAAAGAATCAATGAAGACACTGTGACATTTTCTTTGGTGTGTTAAGATGGAGCAGGAAATCTCCAGGTTTCAGCGTAAAATGACTGACCTGGAGTCAGTGCTCCACCAGAAGGATGTGGAGCTGAAGGCCTCCGAGACTCAGAGAAGCATCCTGGAGCAAGACCTCGCCACCTACATTACTGAGTGCAGTGTGAGTCATACTAGCATCTTTGTCTCCGTGTGTGCAGAATAGAAAAAAAAGATGTTTATTCATAAGTCACTGTCCTCTTCAGTGCATTTGGGCCAGCAGCAGCCTTGAGTTTATGTGCATGTATGTGTTTGCAGAGCCTGAAGCGGAGCTTGGAGGAGGCACGTGTAGAGGTCTCCAGAGAGGATGACAAGGCCATGCAGCTGCTGCACGATATACGCGAACAGAGCAACAAGCTGCAAGAAATTAAGGAGCAAGTATGTAAATTTTCTCATGCAAATGATCCTCCCTCTTGTCACGATAATGATGTGGTGCATTTGCAGACTTTTCAGTCATAAGTATTTATACTAAGAATGTGTAATGAAAGGAAATGCCTTCACATGCAGCCACAAAGCTGTGTGAGAATATTCTGATATTTTGATAGTAAGTGTACTGGAAGAGCAATGAGATTATATTTTTTCTCAGTGTGTCCCTGTTACACAGGGCTTCCCTTCTGAGGGCTCCCTTGTCTTCTGCACTCATAAAGGTCATGCCTGCAAGGTGTAAAAGTGAAGACTTGGATCATCACTTAAGAGATTCATCCACCCTCTACTCAGGGAAATGACAAACAGTATTTGTAATATGTTAATATACACTGAGCATTGACAAGTATTACCAGTGTTCTTATAGGAAATATTTTCAGACAAAACACCTGTGATATTAATTAAATCTGAGCTGTGTAATTCCTGGCAAGGCTAGTAGTTGTGGTCATTTGTTAAAAATATTGATTCGTCAAAAAGTAAGAGTAGTCAATGTTTTTGCCAAGATCAGTGTAACATGTTGCCTCTGGATAGATTTTTACAGGCTAGCAGTTATTTTTCCTTTCACTCAGAGCTCTGTATTGCAAAGTTGGCAACGACAGCCTTAAAGTGGTAATTCTTGAGTTGTTATCTTTGATTTTGACACTTTGGATGATAAATGGCCATTGCTACAGTGCACTGCAGTTTCTATATATCACTACACAATGAAACGGTGTCAGCAGATCTGTGAAGTATATCTTTGTCTGAATAGCATTGGCTGAATTTGCTGCCTGTACTAACAGCTCAGTTCCTGGTCAGACTTTTGCGAACAAGCCTTCACTGATGTTGCCATTGCACCTTGATTAATCATATTATGTAAAAATGTGCTAATGGATTCTTGTTTTATTTCCAAGAAAAGCAAAAATTCTTAACAACAATTTATTTAATAAAAAATAAACCTAAACAACACACAACTTCTTGGAAGTAGGCATCTGTTGAAGTAGTGTTGTGTTCGATTTTATAATGTAACATGGCAAAATAAACATTTAACAGTGTCAAGGTTGGAAGAGCTGTACAACTTTATTTCATTCTCTCCTTCCTTCTATAATTGTGAAACCAGACAGTTTTACTTTATTAATTCAAAAATGTATTCTTCATATGACTTGTCTTCAGTTTGAACAGGAGAAGGCCGCACTATGAACAACTAAAATAAAATTACATTATTTAAGATTATTACGTAACATTGTTAGAGAAAAATAGAATCTGAACTAAAATATATATATTTTTTTATCACTTAAATTTTTATTGTATTTTCACATGTATATAAGCAAAAAAACAACAATACAGCAAACAAGGTACAAATTAAAGTAACAATAATAACACTAACATACTGTCTGGAGATACTACTGTTCAGTCCACTGTTCAATTTAGCGTTCGTTCAGTTGGTGTCACGTCTCATGAAAATGTTCCATTTTTCCCAGTTTCTTTCAAATACGTTCTCTTTGAGTCTCAACTGGTATGTCAATTTTTCCATAACAAGGATTTCCTGGACAATTTCCAACCACTGCTCCTGGTTTGGAGTGTTCACATTGAGGCAGTTCCTTGTGACCGCTTTCTTGCTTGCCGCAAGTAATACTTTAGTCAAGTACAGATCTTCTTTCATTACAACCTTCTCAATATTCCCAAGATACATCACTGGACAAGTATTTGGGATTTCATATCCCAAAACATTTTTTACAACAGAGTTAACATTTTGCCAGTATATCCTCACTTTTATACAATCCCAGAAGATGTGTGTATGGTCTGCTTCAATGCTCCCACACAATCTCCAGCAGTCTTGTTGTATAGCGAGCTGCCTAGATTTTATCTTTGGTGTTATAAAGTAGCGAGTTAGGTTTTTCCAGCAGAACTCCCTCCATATTAATGAATTTGTTGATGTACATTGTGTCTCACACATGTGGTACCACTCCTCCTCTTGTATTTGGATTTTTAGTTCTGCTTCCCATTTTGCTCTTATATAAAGCGTTGATTCCTTCCTGCTCTCACCCAAAGCTCGATAGAAGGCAGAGATGGGCCGAGACCCCTTCTGTTTGTATGAATCGATAATAACTCCAATCACCGTATTTATAGTTTCATTTGACCTTATCTCTTTTGTGAAATAATCTCGCAACTGCAAGTATCTATAAAAGTCTTTGTTTTCGAGGCTGTACTTTGTCTTTAAATCTTGGAAACTTAGAAATTGTCCACCTTCTGATACTGTACATATTGCTGTCACACCTTTTTGTGTCCATTCTTTGAATGTTGGATCGTACATCCCTGGCTTAAACTTTGAATCATACGCAAACCACCCCAGATTGCATATATCCCTCTTAAGTTTGTATTTTCTTACAACAGTGCTCCATATTTCAAGTGTAAATGCTACTATTGGGTTCATGGCATGTCTCAAAGCACCTATCAAATGTTTATCCCCCACTAATATCTGGGTTTGAAAGCCCTGTACTTCCCTTTCAATTTCTTTCCATTTAGACTCATAGTCAGGTCTACACCAACAGGCCAGATACCTAAGTTGAGCTGCATAAAAATATTCTGTGAGGTTAGGTAAAGCCATCCCCCCCTTGCTTTTAGGTAGTTGAAGTGTCGTAAATTTTATTCTTGGTTTTTTACTATTCCAAATGAATCAACTAAAATATTTTTTTATAGTGTCAACCCAACATCCATTGTCAGCAGTAAAATGTGTCAATATTAATATGTGCGTTCCTGATGTTAGTGCTGTCACTGTTTGGTTTTTATATTGCGCGCTGTTTATGGCCTCAGGAGTACCATGCACAGCTGGAGGAGATGCAGGTGACCATCAGGCAGCTGGAGGAGGACCTGTCAGCTGCACGGCGTCGCAGCGACCTCTATGAAGCCGAACTCAGAGACTCGAGACAAACGAGCGAGGACCTTAAAAGGAAAGCTGTGGAATACCAGCAGAGAATTCAGAAGGTATATTTGCACCATATATGCTAGGAGTTCATGTAATGCAAATGTGTGGGAAGTAACAGGCCCATGATTCTCTTACTGTCCTTCAGTAAATGTTTGTGTCTGTCACAAATATCTGTTTGAAGCAAATCTAAATCAGTTTGTTTCTGAGACTTTATGTTTAGAACAGCTATACTACTTTAGCTACAATATCCACTGAAGACATAAATAACCTGCTTTGTAAAATGGTATCATGAAATCAACTCAAATGCAACAAGGGAAAAACAATAAAAGGTGATCTTTCTGTACTTCAGAACTGTGATCTGTCTTGAATTAAACATATTGAATGTGTCAACACTGAAAAAGTGTAAAAAGAGTTGCATTCACAACACAGCAAGCTGTCGGTTACATTTGAAGGGTTTAACATTTGATGGCTGTGTAGATCTCTGTTGAAATGATACGGTCACCTGGTTGGGTAGCCCCTTGAATGCCTAATGACCCCTCTTGGAAGTGATCTGGACACGCCTGACTGGGAGTAAGCCCAGAGCAGACCCACTGCTGTAGTGATTACATATCCCTAGTGGCTTGGAAGCTTTTAGCAGTCTTTCAGGAGGAACCAGAGGCGGTCTAGGTGTAAAGTGATGTCTAAGCTACCTTTACTGAATAATAATTGAATACATGAAAGTAGTGCAGGGATTTATTATAATTACTCTTTCAGGGAAAAATGACTGAACAATCTCTATTCTGTTATTTATATTTCAGGCCAAAGAGCAGGGAAAAGCAGAAGTGGAGGAGCTTCTTTCCAAACTTGAGAAGGTAAAGGAAAGATAGCACTGTTCTTTTGTTGTCAGGTATAACTGCAGATCAGTAATTGCCCTAATCATGAGTGAGCTCACCCTGTTTTGTTTCTTTAAGACTAACTCTGAGCAGCAGGTGAAAATCCAAGAGCTTCAAGACAAACTGTCCAAGGTAAATTCATTAAAGACTTTCACTGTGTAGATGTTTTTAATTTTCATTCTCAACCAGATGTTTCCTACTTTAATTTAATGACTAAAGCTTTTCAGTTAGTCGTCTTTAATACTCGTCTCAGAAAGATGGCTGAGCTGTATACAGTAAGGTTTGTATATGTATGGACACTGACACATTTTTTTCTCTTTAGCTGTTCATACATATTCAAGTTGCAGTTATATAACTTGTCTTAATGTTCCATCTTTAATTTTACATCCAAACTGAAGGAAAGGTGTAGAGTTACATTTTAAACATTGTAATTGGACACTTCAAAAGCCATCCTGAGACTGCGAAAACGAAGCTAATCCACCAGAGAACTAGCAGAAAGACAGCATTTCAGTAGCTGAGGACGAAATTAAAACCACAATCACCCACAAGCAACTGAAGACACATGTAGTAATGGACTGGCAAAGCATCACATAGGAGGAAACCCATTCTTTGGTGTCCACAGGTTCCAGACTTCAGACAGTCTTTGCCTGCAAAGGAGTATTAAAAATATTAAACATCATTTTAAATTATTTATTTTGTTACTTTGTTCAGTTCCATCGGAGCCTTTCACTGTTTCTCCACTGTTACTTGAATACGTTTTGATAAACAGCTAAGATAACAAAATCTCTGTCGAACTTTATGTATATATCCAGTGTTGAGCTGGATATATACATCATTTCTATAGCCCACTATTGTTCCTTTTTACGCACCATAATAACTTTTATGCCCCCACTGTCTTAGTGAGTGGGAGTTGCTCCATCATATCAGTATGTTTGTCTTGGGGTTCACTAACAGCCTTTGACCTCCTCATTTCCCCAGGCAGTGAAAGCGAGCACAGAAGCCACTGAGCTGCTGCAGAATGTCCGGCAGGCCAAAGAGCGGCTGGAACGGGATCTGGAGCGTCTGCGAGGCAAAAGCGACTCTAGTGACACTTTAAAGCGTCGCCTTAGAGAGACAGAGGTACCAGACTAAACCCACTATTCGAAAGATCTGTAATTTGTTTAATAATGCTTGTTTTTAAATAATGCTTGCTCGGTAAGTAGACCACTCTAACACAAATCAATCATGAGAAATGTTGATTATTTAGTCTTATGTTATCATTTTTGCTGCCTAAGCAGGAGGGCAGGAAGACTCTTGAGAACCAGGTAAAGAGGCTGGAGATGGTCGAGCGGCGGGAGAATAAGCTGAAAGATGACATTCAGACCAAATCCCAGCAGATCCAGCAGATGGCTGAAAAGATCCTGGTGAGAGAGCTGCAGATAAGGCTTGTTAATTCTCTGCACCACTCCACCCCTAATTTCACCCCACTGCCCGTGCCCACTCCTCACACTCTATCCTCACACTGCCTTTCTGTCTTTAGAGAGTTGAGTCTCGTATGACCAGTCATATCAACTCATATTTAGGGTTTATGTACATGATTTCACCAGTGTCAGCATGAGCAGAAACCGCTACAGTCGACTTATGGATTTCCAGCTTTTCAATGCAAGTTTCTTAATTTCTTTTGTTATAATGTATTTCTGGATTGAGTAGACTTATTAGAACAGTTGTCAAGGTGTTTTGCTGCCATGTATTTTGCATTTGTTTTAGGCTACTTTGCCTTATTTTCTTGGTTTGCTGGTGTTGTACATTTATATTTTTATACTACATTTTGCAGTATAATTGTGTAATTATGGGTAATACATTCTATCTGTAATTTCTCCAGGAACTGGAGGAAAACCTGAGGGATGCCCAGTCAACAGCTCAGAGGATGGAAACTCAACTGGTTCAAAAGGAGAGGCTTTTTGAAGACAAAATCAAGGTGAGACAGCTCAGTAAACAGACCACCGAGGATATTTAAAAATAATTTACATTTTTTTTTTTTGCTGTATTCTGTCTTAGTCATTCATGATATTTTAAAACAGTGTTATTGTGGATGTAACTGAGGGCTGTCACATTCCATACAGTGAGATGTGACACCACACTAATTATGTTTCCACACCAGGTTGTACATTTTCAAGCATGTCATGACTGATTGCTTTATCACATAGCAGACTACAGGCTGCAAACTAAATATGAAATCAAAACTGGCAAGTCTAATATTAGCTGGTTGTGACTGATGAAGGTTCTGGAGGCCCAGATGAAGGTAGACCTGGCTGACAAGGAGAGCCTCGAGGCCAGAAGGGCACAGCAGGAGGAGGAGTCCAGAGAGAACTGTAAACTTCTCAGCGAACAGAAAGCAGTAAGGCAACACAATGAAGTTTTGGTATTTGCTTGTAATATTATTTTTTTTCCAGAGGCTGAAACACAGTTTGATTTAAACCAAATATGACAACGCTGCAATACTGAATAGCAGCATCACGTCTCATTTAATTTTTTTTATGCTATTTTTGCCCAGTGTGCTAGATACACAAATCAAAACAAATAACACAAAAAGTTATCTGTGACTGTACAGTTCTCCTCTAAATTTCTTCTGAGAATACTAGACTCAATTTATGTTTTTAATTTATCCTTTTACACTGTAATGTGGTATAGTAGCTCAAATGTATTGGAATATACAGTTTAAGACTGCAGATTAAATTGGAGCACACTCATGTTGCACTATAAAGCCTGAGCTTAAGTTCTAATCTGGTTAATGTGGTAGAATTGAGGTAGTTAAGAAGCTTTTAGAGGTACTCATCTGACATTGACGGTAGACGATTCAGCGAACACCTTAATGGACGCTAATAGGATTTTGCTGAAGTACAAAATACCTTTGTCTGTAAAGAATAGTGCTGCTGATATATATGTTGTCCAGCGCTTCTTGGTAGAATTTGGTTATCAGTGACAGACGAACCATGCATTTGATTGTGGTTGTTGGAATGTGATTTACAGCATGCTGATGTGTCTGCCTTTCCTTACAGACCATTAATGCTATGGATTCCAAGATGAAGAACCTGGAACAGCGCATTGCTGAGCTGTCAGAGGCTAACAAGCTGGCCGCTAACAGCAGCATCTACACCCAGAAGAATATGTGAGTTAACTGGGCCTTTTGCCCACACTGTGCTTTCATGAGAGCCCACACGCACACTGGCTTTGTCTCCAAACGCTTCATTAGTGTGCACTTACATGTTTGTACACCATGAGTGGTCCGTCTCCCCTGTGTGTGAACTCACTAGCCTCTTGGGGTGAATACAGGAAATTAAGTTTAACCTTTTCTTAACTTATTAACTTACATAGGAATTTGCTAATTCACTTGTTAATGTGTATATCTTGTGACTTGAATTTACAAGTATGTGTTTATTAAGATGAATACAGTACATCACATGAAGAACTTGTCCTAACTGGTGCCTTGAAAACCTACACAAATTATACTTTGCGTAAACTATTCGCACTTTAAGGAGCATTTTGAAAGATGACGGCTTGTAAAAAGGCAATAGCATAAACCTTTTTGTGTTTTTGTTTCTTCAGGAAAGCCCAAGAGGAAATGATCTCAGAGCTTCGGCAGCAAAAGTTTTATCTGGAGTCTCAGGCAGGCAAGCTTGAGGCCCAGAATGCCAAACTAGAGGAGCACCTGGAGAAGATGAGTCAGCAGGAGCAAACCAAGAGAACCCGGCTGCTGGAGCTGGAGAGCAGGCTGCGGGAGGTGAGGCAACAGGAGGCAGAGAGACAGTGCAAAAGCTGTAAGCTTGAGATTAAGTAATTCACTTTAACCAGCACACAGCGTAGCCTTACATCATTGTCATCCACAAAAGGGATTAAGGCAGCTGATCAGCAAGCGAGCTCAGCTACCTTTCAGATAAACAACTAATTAAATACAGGTTTATAGAGGCACCCTTTACAAAATTGCCAACAGCTTTCTTCTATTTTTTATCTCTGCAACTACGTACAGTATTTCCAATGGTGGGCAATAACTGAGACAATAAAATCAGGATTTCTTTTGCCTGGCAGTTTACCTTTAAACTGGAGGGCTGTTTGACATTCACTTGTAAATACATGATGAAGAATTAAACTAAGGTATGGTGTTTAAAGAATATGCCTGGTGTTTCTCCTCCATTCTGAGAAACACAACCATAATATGTATGTGAAGCCTACCCTATAAAAAGACATTTTGAGATAATTGAGGGCCACAATGCCCCCTTTCTCCTGAGAGATCTCACCCCCTGCTGAGCTGTCTGCCGATGTTCCTGGTGAACAGCCTGCTAACTGGATGTCATATCGCTACCTCCACACGCTGTTCCCTACTGAGACGTGATACACAGATTGAAACTAATTGCTGGCCTCTCTGTGTCCTCACTTACAAACTAACACACTGTCTTCTCACACACACAAATATGTACTTTCAGTTGTCATTTGCCATTCCTTCTTTATAACAGTCAAACATTTGGAGAAGCTAAATGCATTCTTGTTTATTTCTTTAGTAGAGTTTGGATCTGCATTTTTAAATTTGCCAGTCCCCTGACATTGTCTAATTAATCCCCTCTGTTTGAGACACCCATTTGACTTCCATAACCTGAGATGAAATAAAATTGGATACTTTTCCAATCTTTAAGTACTAGAATCTGATACTTTAAACAGATTACAATAATGCTGCATATAATATGGAGTACAAACTGTTCCATGTCGGATTTACTAAGATATAAACTCAGTGTTCACCTCATCTCACTTGTAGATGGGCTTAGAACATGAGGAAGAGAAACTGGAGATCAAGAGACAGGTGTCGGAGTTGACCCTGTCTCTACAGGAGCGCGAGTCCCAGATCAGCAGCCTGCAGGCTGCGCGTCTTGCCCTGGAGAGTCAGCTGCAGCAAGCCAAGACTGAGCTGGAAGAGACCACTGCTGAGGCTGAGGAGGAGATCACTGCCCTCAGGGTAAGACAAACAAGTGCAAATATGTGCAGTCAGTCACTCAAAGAAATGCAGGTCTGCCTACATTCGGTAGACGTAAGTCTTCATTATAAGCAATGACAGGAGAAGTTCCTGTTACTTTTCTTATATAATATATTTTAATGCTGTAAAAATACATCATTTGTCATTTTTACACGTGGGAGTCAGATTTGGTTGTATTTCTGCTCCTCATTTGCCTTTTTTTCTCACAGAATCACAGAGATGACATTCAGCGCAAGTTTGATGCCTTGAGAGACAGTTGCTCAGTAAGTGCTGCCACTGCCTTTTGTCTCTACTTTCAACAGCTAGAGAATAATTGTGCCAAGGTTTCATAAGACTTTTGACTGTATGGTGATTCATATGCAGTTCCAAATGTTACAATGAAACAATACAATATAGTCGTCTGAATCAACAAAATTCAGCATGACTATTTCAACTTTGCTTAAACACTCGATTTTATGATTGTTTTTGCATTTGTTGGTTAACTGTACACAACAAAAAAGTATTACTGTGTTGTTGTCACACACATTAATACATTAGATGCGCTGATTTATACCTCAACACATTACAGTGTTTATATCTCTTCTTTGTGCTAATTTTATAAACATGGAGAGCTATAGACGCTAAGCAATTTGTTCTAATACCATAGTGTCGCTTTGGTTCTTTTATTCATAAAAATGACTGAAACCAGCCATGTCCAATGCTAATCAAACATTTCTCACTTGACAAGGTTAATAACAACACAGGCCTTTTTTGCTTTTCTGTCAGTGCATACTCCACAAAACTGAGCTCTTGCTATTGAAGCATGAGTCATAATGCTAAGGTTGATGCAGTGCATACGATGTTTTTAACACTTTTCAAGTGAAAGTAGAGATGGACTGAAATATTTTATTATGTTCAACAAAACATCTTATTCAGCTTGGAGATAAAATATTTTTAAGCTAGTATTTGATATTTGAGAGGGAAAGTGAAACAATATTTTCCTACATGCCAAAGATATGTGTCTTATGAGTGGACCAGTGGACGTTACATCACTATCACTGCACACATTAGGATGGCTAACACCTCTGCCTGTTTGTGTTGCCTCAGGTGATCACTGACCTGGAGGAACAGCTCACACAGCTGAGTCAGGAGAATGCAGAGTTGAACCGCCAGAACTTCTACCTGTCCAAACAGCTTGATGAAGCATCAGACGAGAGGGAGGATCAGCTGCAGCTCAGCCAGGAAGTGGACCGCCTGAGGAGGGAGGTGGCTGACCGTGAGATGCACCTCAACAACCAGAAACAGGTACCAGAGACACACACAACTTAAATGAGTTAAACAACATTAGCTTATTATATCAGGTCATTACATAAAACAGAAAGATATCTTGTTAACTGTTAATATATTGTCAGTGATAAATTTATCCCAGTTAGTTTTTTCCCAACTTGAAAATAGTCCATCATAGTCTCATAATACATACAACTTGTGCTGTCAGTGAAAATTTAGAGAGACATCAATCACGTGGTGTCACCAAAAGCTCTGAAAGATGTTCTCTTCAGCCTGTCCTTTTATTTGTGCTCTCAGAACATTGAGACACTGAAGACCACATGCAGCATGTTGGAGGAACAGGTGGTTGAGCTGGAGTCCCTGAACGACGAGTTGCTGGAGAAGGAGAGGCAGTGGGAGGCTTGGAGAGGAGCTCTAGAAGACGAGAAAAGCCAAGCCGAGAGACGTACCAGGGACCTGCAGAGACTGCTGGACAATGAGAAGCAGAACAGGTTCAAACATCTACATTGTTAAATTCACAAATACTTTTGTACATAGACAATTAATATGTTTTATTAAATGCTTT
This sequence comes from Chelon labrosus, assembly GCF_963514085.1. Classification (NCBI taxonomy): domain Eukaryota; kingdom Metazoa; phylum Chordata; class Actinopteri; order Mugiliformes; family Mugilidae; genus Chelon; species Chelon labrosus. Next base: position 27,940,055 of record NC_140340.1, read on the forward strand.
GTATTAAACTTGTTATTGTTCCCTTCAAAGGCTGCGTGCAGACCAGCGCAGCACAGAGTCTCGCCAGGCAGTGGAGCTGGCAGTCAAAGAGCATAAGGCTGAAATACTGGCCTTACAGCAGGCTCTGAAAGAGCAAAGACTGAAGGCTGAAAGTCTGTCTGATACTGTGAGTCTGTTACCTAATTGTCTTACTTTTACCCCAGTACATTTGATCCTACAATCAACCAGTATGCATTTTCTTTTTTTTAAATAGACAATAATGTTTGCGTGTTAGAAATTGTTAGAGCTGTGTTAGAAGTTAACCTGCACTCACATGTCCTTACAGCTCAATGATCTGGAGAAGAAACATGCCATGCTAGAGATGAATGCTCGTAGCTTGCAGCAGAAACTGGAGACTGAGAGAGAACTGAAACAGAGGCTGATGGAAGAGGTAAACACGACGTGAAACAAGACTAACCTACCTCGCATAACACGATTTTATTACATTTAATTTACTGTTGCTTACTGCCATGTGCACAAAAAATGTAAAATCAAGGAGAACATTTTGTCTGTGTGGGATACATATCCACTTATTTCAGTTATTATATTTGAAATGTGTCTGATTTTTAATCAGATTCCTTTTTAAATATGTGTGTGGTGGCATTTCCACAGCAAGGGAAACTCCAGCAGCAGATGGACCTCCAGAAGAGCCACATTTTCCGTTTGACCCAAGGTCTCCAGGATGCCCTGGACCAAACTGACATGCTCAAGACTGAGAGGACCGATCTGGAATACCAGCTGGAGAATATACAGGTGCTCAGTGCAATACCTTTATCGATAGATGAAACACAGTGGTCTCAGAGGAGATAGTCCTTGTTAGATCCATATTAAAATAGCGCAACAGATTCCGGATAAAGAAATTCATGTGTTCCCAAAGAGAGTTCTTTTTAAAGATGTCTTCAGAAGTACTTCCTTCTCTGAGCTTCTGTTTTCCTTCCTGCAGGCTGTATACTCTCACGAGAAGGTGAAGATGGAGGGAACCATCTCCCAACAGACCAAACTCATTGACTTCCTCCAGGCCAAAATGGACCAGCCCACCAAAAAGAAGAAGGTAATTGGCTTCAAAGTAAAGATTTGTATGTGCTGTATTGTTTGTGTATGACATTGGTAATAACAACTGTACATTTTTATATAAAAGAAGAAAAAAACAAACTCCTAACTGTTCCCTTTCTGAACAGGGTATATTTGGGCGGCGGAGGGAGGATGTAGGCACTACAACTAACGGGGCAATGGCTCCACCGCCCCAGCCGGCAGTTCCATTGCAGTATGGTGACATGAAACTGGCTTTAGAGAAGGAGCGTTCAAGGTGTGCAGAGCTGGAGGAAGCTCTGCAAAAGATGAGGATAGAACTGCGATCCCTTCGAGAAGAAGGTAGGATCAGCATTCTTATCGGCCCAGATGTAGCAAAATCTCTTGTAGGCCTATATGAAAAGCATCCACTGGCAAGATGAAAGGTTCTGAAGCCAGATGCCAAATCCCTGTCACCTCCAGTAATGTCTGTAGCCAACCTTAAATTCTTATCCTTCGAAAGAAAGGTCAACTGTTTAAATGCAGCTATCTTGTAATAAATACTGTAGTCTGTGGAAACAGATTATTCGATTGTGGTCAGCATTGAGTCAGAGACGTATTCATTTAACTCAAATCTCAAATCAATTTTTTTCCCACTAATCTTACCCAAAAAACTGAGGTCTGCCATCTGAAGAATTCCAACTAAAGCAAGCTCAGGAAATCCTGTTTTGTACTTCACCCTTAATCTATTTACGGATATCTTGTAGTTATCGTGACTGCATCTTGCTCTTTTACCTACACCTTCCAGGTCCTATGAGTTTCATTTGAGAATCTATTAGTTTTTTGTAATGTGTCCAGTTTAACAGCTACTGCTCTAATATTGTTTTGTTTTGTTTGCTTCTGGTGACACAGCGGCTCATTTCAAAGCACAGGAACACGCAGCTCCTTCTACACCCGCCCAGGCTCGACATCAAATCCTTATGTCAGCCATTGTTAAATCACCAGAACATCAACCCAACCCCAGCAGCCTTCTCAACCCCTCCACTCGCTCCAAGGAGACTTCTACCCCTGAAGGTTAGTCTTACACAAAGACTAATAAACCAACACATTCGTAAACTAAATGTGGCCCCCAGTACAGTAGCTTGAATTTATACCACAGATTTCCTGTATTGAGGCAATTTTCCTCACAGGAGAATTGAACCTTATGCTAACAAATGGACTCCCTGGTCACCTGTGTGGTTAACATTGTGTGTTATATGTGTGTTCTTTCAATGGTCAGTTTCACAAAGTGGGATTATCAAGTGAAATAAAGTTGGATAACTGTGCTCAGCACATGTTAAGCCTGGAACTCAAGGAACATGGACTGAGGATCTTATTCACTGTGCATTTATCCAGCTAATGTTGTAATCCTACTTGGGCCTGTCTCACAAAGTAAAGCAACTGTGGATTAGCCAGGTAACATTGGTTTTAATCCGGGCTTTTCCCTATCACAAAAATAAGTCACATTTTTATGGAGTTGATCACCATGGAAACTGAGCCTTTGCAGCAAATGGTATAGCTGCGTAGTCTGTTCAGTGCATCACTTCCAAAACTGTAAACAACTTATCATCTAATAAGCTCTGGGAAAATCTAACAACCGTCCTACAATAACAAAAGTACTTCATTCATATGAATGTGAAAGGCTTCACAGACCAACTGAATCTCTTAATACAATCTCATCATAAGTTGAACTTGCTTTTTGATTCAGGCTCTTCCTTACTGTCCACGTTGTTTTGCTTTCACTTAGCTATTGTTAGACTGCTGTCTCCTTTCTGTCTCTTTCCTCTTGCTCCTCACAGAAAAGAGGAGGGTCACATTTGAAAGTAAGTTAGCAGTCACCATTTGTCTTCTCCCATACATAAACTCCTCTGTGCTCTTCATGCATGTTGTATTGTGCACACACATGCTCATTATCATACTGTACACCTGTCTCATTGTCCGCTAGCTAACTTTGACTTTTTCAGCATCATTTCTGGAGTCATGATTTAGATAGCATATGGTAGGATAGGTAGTTTTTCACCTAGAAGCATTTTAACGCATCCCATACTCATCCATGATCTGACTGACAATTGGAACCATCATTTACACTTAATATTTGCAATAAAAAAACATTACTTTAATATTCAAATTGCCCCCTACTGCTTGAAAATGGTTGCTGGCATCTGACTTGACATAACAAAAAGTATTATGGTGCCACGTTTCCCTCCTTTCATTGACTTCGATCCCTATCCAATCCTACTTCCCTTTTTGCTTTTTAGAATTTGGTCGTCGTGTGAAAGAACGAATGCATCACAACATCCCTCATCGTTTCACTGTGGGCCTCAACATGAGGGCTGCCAAGTGCGCCGTCTGCCTGGACACTGTGCATTTTGGACGGCAAGCTGCCACTTGTTTAGGTCTGTATCTTGCTCTGTAACTGGGCAGACTGCGTGTGAAAACATTTTAGAGCATACACTATTGGCCAGCCTTAACAAAAATACTGGAAATGGTTCTTGTAGCGCTGCCATCACATTAGTCTTTCTCGCATGATGGAATCAGAATTGTCTGTTTTGGCTGTCATTAAAATCCTTACTGTTATGAGTCCTGGAAAAGGGAAGTGCACAAATTTGATGGATTCCCAAAGGGCACATGACAAGTCCAAGAAAAGAAGAAACAATTTTCTGGTCCTGAGTTATTGTGATAAGTAAAACGGATGATTGCTATTCAGTTTTTTTTTTTATTGTGATAATCCTTACTACTTTAAAAATGAGTCATTTTGATTCCCTTATTACTAATAAGATTCAGCCAATAAACAAGCTTTCAACAAACCCAAATGATTTGCCCTCTCTCTGTCATATTATAGAGTGCCAAACCCTGTGCCACCCTAAATGCTCACCATGTCTCCCAGCCACTTGTGGTTTGCCAGCTGAGTATGCCACTCACTTTTCAGAGGCTCTGTGCCGAGAAAAGGCAAACTCACCTGCACTACAGGTCAAGGAGGCCAGTGGGCATGTTCGCTTGGAGGGATGGATGAAGCAGCCTAGGTAACTAATTCAGTCCTTTAATGCCAATATGTGCAATATGTTATTTACCCAGCATTAACCTTGGCGGATGGATTTTTATACTTATTTAAACAGAAATGGTAAGCGTGGCCAGCAGGGCTGGGAGAGGAAGTATGTGGTTCTTGATGGAACTAAAGTGTCGATCTATGAAACTGAACCAAGAGAAGGTCAGTACTTTTTTTATTACTCTATGTTTATTTATAATTGAAATATAAACCTGACAAGTCCAATCTTCAATGACTCAGCTTTGGCTGTATCCACTAAAAATCAAGTGTTTATTTTCCAGACTGTATAAAGGCTGAGGAGGAGTTTGAGCTCTGTCTGCCTGATGGAGAGGTGACTGTTCATGGAGCCGTTGGAGCCTCTGAGCTCATCAACACTGCCAAGTCAGGTACTGGATCAATACCAGCTAATCCTGCTACACACAACCTATTGTAGGACTTTTAAGTGTATCATCCTCTCCCCAAATTTTAAATTAAATCCTCCTGTCAAATCTATACTTTTAATCCCAAAATGCAACAAAATGTTGACAGCTCTGCTCAGCTGTGAAATTACGCTGCTCGGAGCGTAGCCAACTGATCCATCTATTTGTGTTTTTACACAGACATCCCATACGTGCTGAAGCTGGAATCACATCCCCACACCACATGTTGGCCAGGCCAGTCCCTCTACTTCATGGCTCCCAGCTTCCCTGACAAGCAGCGCTGGGTAGCAGTGCTGGAGTCAGTCGTGGCTGGAAGCCGCGGATCTAAAGACAAAGTGGATGCTGATGCTGTAAGTATCGTGTCTGTATTATACTATATGTATATTCTTCCTTGATGGAGTTTCAACATTTTAGCTTATCTTAGTGTATGTGAGGTGTTACAAAAACCCACTGCCTTCATTGTACAACACAAGCTCAGATATTAGGTAATTTAATCAAAGGGTGGTTGTATAGTTTGCTGTGAAAATTAGTTCAGATTTATTGAATGCTTCCATAAAACATCAGCCAGTGCCTTCAATTCTTTTTCTTTCCCTCCCTCTTCTTTCTCTCTCTGCATGTTCTCAACACCCATGTCTTGTATTTATTTGTTGTCACTGTCTTATTCTATGTGACGATACTGTGCGTGTGTACTTCCATTCAACTCGGTTGTGTGAATCACATTATAGGCAGGTGGTTCTAAAAGACAGAAGAACCTATCTCCTCTGGTTCAGGTACAGTAAGTGGCTGCACGAACGCTTGGGCTTCAGTTGACCGATCGACTGAGCATGCAGTAACTGTCTACGCATACGACACTGATGCTCTTTAGCGCAAGTCAACACAGTCCTTGGATCAGTTACTGGATATGGACTGTGGGTACAGCTGCCCTTAAAGAACTGCTGTATTCACACATAAACATAAATATTGCATGGATGTGAATAGACTGTTGTGCATTTTTGACTTGGTGTCCTATGCTGTGTCATGCATGCTTCTGCAAAAGTCATGCACTGCTTAAGCACCCTGCACTGAAACATGGCAGCTGCATACACACAAACACACCTGTAGCAGTTTGACTTGAGTGTGAAGGCATCTGCTGTTGGTGCATATGTGTTTGTTGCAGTTTTGAAGAAAATGTTGATCTCTCCAACATTCTGTGCCAAATTACCATTGGAAATGGTGTTAGACTTACTTAAGACTGTATCTCAGCATTTCCAAAAAGTGCTACCTGTCCTTCATCAGTTCATGTACTTGTTCGGATAAGCAAAGCAAAGTTTGATGTGCTCTTTGCCTGGAAGCAGCACACTACATATGGACATTACATCTATACATGACTGAACATCTCTTTCCATCACCATGGGCAGCAGCATTCACATTTCTGCAAATTTCTACACACAACATTCAGAGAAACAAGAACATTATTTAGGTCAGGCGCTGATGTTTGGTCATAAAGACTAGGGGAACTAATTTGGAAGAATAGAAACACCCTCCACTGTATCCGTTACAATCATGATATGTAAACAGGAGGGGAAAGAAGGCAGTCCTGGTCACTTGCTTTATGTGCGAATTAAAGAACATATCCTCGTGAAATATAACACCAAGGTTTTGTCACAGTAGGTAATGCCATCCAAAAAAAACAAGTGATTAGATAATAAATTAAAGAAAAGAAGAAAATTACGGGTCATCCAAGCCTTTATGTCTTAAAAGCATGCTTGGAGTTTAATCAGCTGATTCGTTGCATCTGGTTTCATGGATAAATATAGCTGGGTGTCATCTGCATAGCAATGAAAGTTTATGCCATATTTTCTAATAAAATTGAATTATGAATAAAGTTGTAAAATTTTGCTGATTCTGAGCTTGCTTTCATGTAACTACACAAAATGTAGTTTAGCCAAAGCCTCAGTGTTCCTGATGTTTGCATTGCTAGTTAAAATCTAGCTAATAACTAAGAAGTTTGCAAGACTCCTCCAGGAGCTTTTAGTATTGACATGTTTTCAAACACAGCATAAAACGATTTGTTTAGCGGATATGAAGTTATATAATGTTGTCTCTCTGTCTCATCTGTCGCAGACACACAGATGCAGTAGCATAAGTCTAGCTGTCTTGTTCACTCTCAACATCTCTTCTGTTTTGGTCGGATTTCCTCTTTTGCCCTGCAGCTATACCTCAGATTCAGGTTGCCAGCTTAACTCCGGCCCCTTTGCTCTTCTTACTGTTAACTCATTTGCACTTCCAGATTCACTCTTATATAATTCTCCAGCTCCAAGCTCCAGACCTGCATCTGGCATATTAATTTAGCACATTAGAACTAGCGAGTGGTTAAATTGGCCAGTTACAAAAAGCTAATTCACCCTCGCAGCTATCAGAATCCAGAATTTACAGTAAACATCATTAAGCAAGACTTTAAACATACTTTAATGTAGCTGAAAAACATCAAACAATGCCTTACCTAAAAACAGTGATTTAAAGTGTCTTTGGAGTAGAGATGTTAATTGTCTGGTTCAGACATCCCAAAGCTTATGTGTGGATTCAGCTCGATATTCCAGATGGATTTACTGATTTAGTGTTTTCAAAGGCTTTCTTGCTGTCATCCTTGCTGGTGGTATGCTTGTTTGACTCTAAAGCCACTGGAAATCTGCATAACTTTCCTCCTTCCTCTGCTTTGTCTCTCTCTGTCTGTTTTTGTCTCTATAGAAACTTCTGGGTAATTCCCTTTTGAAGCTTGAGGGCGATGACCGTTTGGACATCAACTGCACTCTGCCTCTCACTGACCAGGTACAAGAATAAAAACTCACAGCATAAATAGACAGTCAGTAACCTAACTAGTTTGATCTTTCCTGTCCAGATTGTCCAACCTATGAATTTCTTTGTTCTTTACTTCAGATCGTTTTGGTTGGCTCTGAGGAGGGTTTGTATGCTCTGAATGTCATAAAGAACTCTTTGACCCACATCCCTGGCCTGACCTCCGTCTTCCAGATCCAGATCCTGAAGGAGCTTGATAAGCTACTGATGATCACTGGTCAGTAAATGGGGACATTTTTAATAAAAGTCTGTTTAATTCTCATGTTAACCCATTTCATCTGATCTACTTGATCAATAAACCTTTGTGTTGTGATTAAATGCACTGAGGTAAACTGCAGACTTATTATATATCTCATTATGTATGACATGTTTGATGTGTCACTCAGGGGAGGACAGGGCTCTCTGTCTGGTGGAGATCAAGAAGGTGAAACAGTCTTTGTCACAGTCCCATCTCCCAGCTCAGCCTGACCTCAACCCCTTCATCTTTGAGACAGTCAGGGGATGCCACCTCTTCTCCTCTGGAAAGGTGTGTTGGATTCTTGTTGCTTACACAGAACAGTCCAGTTGTCTGGTCTGAGTTAATGAGCTGAACATCACAGTAATAGGATTGCGGTGTTCTCTCTGATTGCAGATATTTATTGTCGTTGATTTCTTCTTCCTTACAGATTGACAATGGGATCTGTATCTGTGCTGCTATGCCAAATAAGATTACAATTCTCCGACTTAATGAAAGCCTCAACAAGTTCTGCATCAGAAAGGTGAATGAACCTTAAATGTGGACAGCAGTTGATGTTAATAAATAGAGGCAGTGTTTCGTAGAAGTGTAGATGCTGGATTAAAGAAGGAATAAAGGGTTTGAAAAAGTCACACTTTTGTTTGTATTTAAAGGAAATCGAGACATCAGAGCCCTGCAGCTGTATCCACTTCACCGGCTACAGTATCATTATCGGCACCAACAAGTTCTATGAGATTGAGATGAAGCAGTATGTGCTGGAAGGTATGTGAAACCCTGTATTGATATTTTTATTATTTCTAAATATTTCTTGACAAACAGATGGTATTACACCAGAGTCTACATAAGTGTGATTCTGTCTGTGTGAGCTCTCAGTGTTCACACCTGAACAAGCTGACCTATAATGATGATTTCTTTTTACAGAGTTCCTGGATAAAAACGACGTTACACTTGCTTCAGCTGTCTTTGCTGCCTCCTCCCACAGCTTCCCCATCTCAATCATCCAGGTCACCACAGCTCCACAGAAGGATGAATACCTGCTCTGTTTCCATGGTTAGACATTTATTATCTGCGTAGGCATGCATATACGGTACACTGTGTTTACAGTTGAGCACGTGTACCAGTGGAGAAGCCAAGATTTTTACAAATTCTTAAATTTGTCTGTTGATTTTCTAGTCAGTTCTAAAAGGATGATTGTTTCCATATAATTTTGACTAATTAGAGAAATTTTCTTGCAGAGTTTGGTGTGTTTGTGGATTCATATGGCCGCAGGAATCGAAGTGAGGATATTAAATGGAGCCGTCTGCCTCTGTCATTTGGTTAGTGGGAATCTGCATTTTTCCAGCATCACTTACTTTTATTTTTTAATTTTCTAATGGACACACAACTGATGTTGAAAGGTATTTTTGGTATTTCAGCCTATAGAGAGCCTTACCTGTTTGTGACCTACTTCAACTCTCTGGATGTTATTGAGATTCAGGGACATGCTGCTCTTGGGTAAGATTGCTCACTGTTGTTTTGTTATGTTTCTAAAGTTCTTTGACTGCCATGGCACGTTGACAGGTATCATCCACCAAAAGGATGCCGTGTCTGATTTTCTTTTCTCTTTATAGTCCTCACTCATACGCACACCTGGATATCCCAAACCCACGGTACCTTGGCCCAGCCATCTCCTCTGGAGCCATCTATCTGGCTTCGTCCTACCAGAACAAACTCCGGGTCATTTGCTGCAAGGGCAACCTGGTCCAGAGCCACGAAGGTGGAGGAGACCTGCAGCGTAACGGCTCTGGACGCAGGTGAGGACACACAAAGACAATTCACAGTCACCTTTCATTCACTGGATATTTCTTTAGAGGCAGTTAAGCGGCGGAACATAATTATTTTTTTGTCATTGTCGTTAATAAATATTTTTTTACTGACTGAAATGTTTCTGTAGCGCTGAGTAAGTAAATTAGATGGCCACACAGAGGAAAAGGGGAAAATGTAATTCTGTAGATGGAAAATAAATATTAAGGCAAAAGTAGAAGTAAAAATGACTTTTCATCCTCTCTACTCGTTCTGTATAGTGGGTATTTCTAAGTACACTTCACTCTTTTATATACTGGTGTTGTTGTCGGGTCACTGGGTCTAGCTGGCACTGATGGGCACAGGTTGGCATCCACACGTGGTGATGGTTCAATTCTATTCTTGCCATAAAACAGTATTGTAAAATCTTCACTTTAATTTTTGCAGGAGGAGGAGTTCATTTTTTATCTGTAACAAATCTTAAGATATGATGTTTCTGATTTTTTTATTCTTCAATTTATTAAAATAATCTTTTAAATGCCTCCTGTCAAAAGGAAATTGTTAAATAAAGACTAAAAATGTTCTGAGACTGGTCTGTTTCAATTTGAAGCTCACTAACAGCCCCCTCAAATCTTAAATTATTGTTGTCATCCACTGACTCTGTTCCTCAAATGGAGCTGATGGGTTTAGTCTCTTATTAAAAATGGTAACGCATGGTTTGTTAGCACATTAAATTAGTTTGTGAGATCAAAATCCTCACCACATCTTCTGAGCGACCTGAGTCCCACAGTGCCAAGCAAAGCCAATGACCTGAGACAGGAAATACTTTTCCTTTGACCAATGCCCCATGCCCGTCTTTATGCCCCGGTTCCCCACCCACAGTCCTAACAAGCGTGGGCCTCCTTCCTACAATGAGCACATCTCTAAAAGGCTGGCAGCCAATCCTCTGGTCCACGGAGATCCCGGCACACCTCACCGCTACCGAGAGGCTCGCACCGAGTTTCGGCGGGACAAGTCCCCCAACCGTCCACTGGAGAGAGAGAAATCTCCCGGGAGAATGCTGGAGAGCCGGATAGCCGGGTCTCCGGGCAGGGCCATGGCTGACCCGAGGTTAGAGCGCTCCCCGGGCAGGGCCATGGCAGACCCTCGCATGGACCGCTCCCCTGGCCGGATGATGGATGTTCGCAGGGAGAGGTCCCCAGGACGTTTCGAAGAGCGCCAAAGGCTTCATACTGGCTCTGGACGCACGCCCATAAATCCTGTTAACAAGGTTTGTCAAAGATTTCTGTAGATGTTTACTATTTAAACATTGGCTGTGGCTCAGTAGGTAGAGTGGGTTGTCCACAAACCGAGGGTTACCAATAGGTAGAACAGTGCTATATAAAAACAAGGCCATTTATTTATTACAGTGATGGTAACAAAGCAGTTGCTAGCAATGAGGACAAGTTCTGTGTCATATTTAGTTTTTTTTAGTGATAACTACTTGATGGGACTATACTAGATGGATTGACACAAACATTCACAGTACATTCATAATTGATCTATTGGATAGATTTCTTTGAAATTTGCCAAAGATCTTCAAGGATAAATCTCTCCTCTGACTTTTTAATCTTTCAGCATAATCAGGTCATTTCATCTTGTCCAGTTAAACGTCTGTTATTGGTAATTAAATGTTAACATTAACTTCAGCTTATATTTTAGTGTTAATTAATTTGGTAGGATACTAACAGGTTAAACCAGTTTTTCAAATGTCAAACTACTTCATATACTCAGCAAATACACTGCCAGGCCAAAAAAAAAAATAAAAAATTAAGATTTATTTCTATCCAGTGTTGCATTAATTTTTCACCAAGATCTTGTATTGATGATGGGAGAGTCTGACCACTGTGCAAAGCCTTCTCCAGCATATCCCAAAGATTCTCAAAGGGGTTAAGGTCTGGACTCTGTGGTGGCCAATCCATGTGTGAAAATGATGTCTCATGCTCCCTGAACCACTCTTTTACATTTGAGCCCCATGAATCCTGGCATTGTCATCTTGGAATATACCCGTGAACATCAGGGAAGAAAAAATCCATTCAGTATATTCAGGTAGTCAGCTGACCTCATTCTTTGGGCACATAATGTTGCTGAACCTAGACCTGACCAACTGCAGCAACCCCAGATCATAGCACTGTCCCCACAGGCTTGTGCAGTAGACACTAGGCATGATGGGTGCCTCACAGTCATAAGTAGTTTCTACAATCTCTTTAGATGTTTTCTCTGCTTGATGCACGCCAATGATTTGACCCTTCTCAAACAGACTAACATCTCTTCCACGGCCACGGGATGTGTCTTTAGACATGGTTGTTTAAGAAATGAGAAGCTACTCATTGCATCATTTGGGGTTAAATAACTTGTTGCAGCTGAAAGATAATCACCCATGCAGTAATTATCCAACAGGAGGCTCGTACCTATTTACTTAGTTAAATCCAGGTGGTGACTTTTTTTCGGCCAGCCAGTGTAGTAGCATTGTCACTGTATGCAGGTTTGAAGATGCAAGTTAACATGGCTGTAGATTCTTAGTGTAGTTGTTATCACATGTATACTGGTTGTTTGTATTAACCTGACTTTATGTTGTTTTACTACAGGTGTGGGACCAATCATCTGTTTGAGAGTCAGCAGAGCCACACACGTCCATCATGGACAGAGAGATTCATCTTTGTAAAGAGACTGGAAGGAAGATAACCAGTGAGAATGTCACCAACTCATGATGAAACACTGCCACACGTCTGTTTTGCCTGACATCCAAAATGAAAAACCCCACTGAGGAAAACAACTGTAGCTGTCAGAACGTAGCGCGAGAACTAGACAAATAAAGAGATGTCATTAGAATCAGGTTATTTTTTCAGTGAAGATCAACTATATGCCATATTAACAACTTGAGCAGGGTTTTTTCCGATGCATTTAAGCATGTGTTCTCAGTGAGGAATGGTAATTAGGTATGATTTCTTCTCCTACAAAGAAAACCTGAGCTACAAGTTCTAAGACTTGAACTGGTGTGTTTTGCAAGCTACAGTTTACTCCAGACTATAGTGACTACAATATATAAGCACAGCCGTAGTGACGTTATCTTTGCAAGTCATGCCTGAATATTTACAAAGTCACTAATGAAAAAACGGCATGAATAAACCTGGCTCTCTTCCACACTCTGCTCTGTCCACAGTAGCTACAGATCAGGGCAGATGTTTAGCAGGTCACCTATTGTGCATCTAGTAGTACTTGTGGCTCCAGCCCTGTGCTGACATGTCAACACACAATCATTAGCGGCTAATTACAATCATTGTCAGCTCAGTCCTCTGTCGAGACTTTGTTCAGTGATGCTGGCAGGACTTGGCTGGAGCACAAATAAATTGAATTAAATTTAAATAAACGAACAATCGCCCCGTATAGAACCACACGCCGCATGACAGTCTGCCCAGGAATAGGTTGACACTAAAACTGCACTACCCACAATCCCCAGCAGCAATGGAGCAGGACCTTTCTAATCCTCCAGAACGCTATCTGACTGTAAATAGACAAGACATAATTTTATATATATTGAGAAGGAATTTCAAGGCTGGTTAAGCCATGTCTATTTTTGTTAAAGAAAAAAAAGTGACAACGTGTCCTCTTGAATGTCCGATAAGTATTCTTTTAATATGTCCAAACGTCCTTTATTAAGTGAGTGATTGTATCTGGATCAAACTTGTGTGTGCACTTCCATCTGTCAAAGGCAAAAACCTCAGTGCTTAAATATATGACAGGAGGAAAAAAAGATCATGTTTGAAGCTTACAGCATAGTACTTGAGCATTTCTTTTTGTACAATGTCCCTTACTATTGTATATAACCCAGAAATTGTTAAAGGTGAAGATGAAAATAATCTTTGTTTTTCCTGATTCGTAAATGGCATGGATATGTATATCTGAAATGAAACAGAGTGTTGTCTTCTGCTTCTGACTCATTTGGGTTATTATGCCACAATTTAACAACAAAGCACGTGAATGATATCTCCTTTCTATAAACTATTACCTATTTGCACAATGGATTCATGTCACTATAACTCCCGAATCTCTTCTTTTTCTTTTATGAAGGCACTCTTGGCAAGTTAAAACATCCTGTTCAATCTGAAAATATGCTAAAGATCACCCAGCTAACATGATTTATACAGTACGTCATAATTTGACGTATGGGCTGTATCTACCAGAGGGTTTTGTAGTAATGTTTTTTGAATGTAAGCGGATGCCACACTTTAACTTTCCCATCGTGTCTATCAACAGTAAGGCGCTTAATCGGAAGATCTTCAACTCTGGCTCCTCTTTGCCTCTTTTTTAGATGTAAACTCAAATCTTCCTGAATGTATTAAAGCCAAGAACATAGAGCTGATTCACTCAAATGGTCAACAAAAAGCACCCAAAGCAACAGATTGCACATGTTCTCAGCTGATCTTTATAGGACTCTGTACAAAAGGGTTGTCCACCTTGTTTTATTTCAGTTTTAATTTGCTTTCACATGATCCTGAACCATAATGCCGTAACGCTGGATATGATATTGATGTCTGCTAACACATGTTTAATTAACGTTCCCTGTAGAGATTTTGTCACAGAATATTAAATATTATAACCATTGTCTTTCACTTATTTTCCTCCTTATGTCTCCTTGTGCTTGTGTGTTAGTTGTTTAAGATGGTAGACAAATGACTTTACACTCAATCTTATGCGCTCTGTAAGGAGGAGAAGGTCTAAATCTGCTCATTAAAAGCCTCTTATCTTGTGCTTCTAGTCTCTTCAAGACTGCTAGAGTAATGGCCATTTGTCCACGTCCATCGTGTTAGAAGAGGTCTGTCTATTTATAGGAGTCTGATCCCAGCGCTCAGCCAGTGCGACAATAGCCTGCCATCCCAGTCGCTGTAGCTGCAGCGGCTGCTCGTCTCTGAGAGGAGCTGAGGAAATGTTTTCAACAATAGCGTCTGCCCCGCCGGTTAACAATAACTCTCCTAATTCCGACCTCCTTGTACACACCATGCTGCGAGATGACACCGTTGACATCTGCTGTTAGCCCGTCCGCGGCCTTGCGCGTGTGACAAGAAAGCTTTTCACCGCCCCTCTCTTTATTTAGATCGCACACCTGTGGCCTCACCTCCTCACCCCGGCCCATTCAAGCTCATTTTCACACACTGTCACTTTTCTTGACCCGGGAGCCCCGAGTGATACTGGATGACTTGTTAATGGTGCAGAAAGACGTCGCACATTGTAAGGACGTGTTCAGTGTCAGCGGGGTCCTACTTCAGCATGTTGCACCTACTGCTGTTGACATCTAAGAGCTTAGTTTCATAAGCTCTGACATGCTAACACGGTAATAGTGTGCAGAAGATGACTGAAAACATGATGCTGTTCCTTTATTCGGCTGTACAAAAAGATCTACTCTTATTATTTAGTTTAGGAATTTAAACCATCTATGGTTTCTTAGTTTTAATACTGCTGTTAATAATATTTTATATACAATCAACCTGGATTAGCTCCAGTAGAAAAGAAGCTAATGGAGTAAACTTGGTACACATGCAATGCCACACCATATGTCAGGTCAGGTCCAATCCAGCACCAATGATTTGCGGAAGCATGTGAGTAAGGCTGCCTCTACCACAGTCCTGACAGGCCAGTAAATTACACTTAATGAGCTGGTGATTTTCAAGCACTCTCTGGCCTTTTATCAAATGACAGTGCGAAATAATTGGCACTCGGATCGGAATATCAAACCGGGCGTTGATTAAGATTTTGTTGGTGAGAGCTTATAATTCACTTTGATATAGGCAGCTCAGGCTCGAATAATGAGGCTACGCATCAACACGAATATCTGAAATTCTCAAACGGACTTCTGTCAACGGCCTGGGAAATATTGTTTAGCATAAGTTGGCTTTGATTTACCACCCCATAAAATAAAAATAGAAAGCGGAGAAGAGACCAGCCAACTGAGCAGAGTGCATGCATCACTTTGATTCACTTAAAACCGTTGCCCCCTATAGTTTATATAGATAACAGACGGGGGGTAGTTTAAAGCGATTAAGTGTTTTAACCTTCACTCTGCTCTTGACATCCTAGACCCGTTATTCCACTCTATGTCCAATGTCAGTCATGACTGCAACACAAGGCAGACCGGCTACGGCTGAAGGATGTGTGTGTGTGTGTGTGTGTGTGTGTGTGTGTGTGCCCGCTTTATGCGAGCATGCAATACTGTATGCGCCGTATGAAGCATCATTTACCTGTCACTTCCTAAAGAGGACATAGTTTATAAATATCATCCAGTGGAGCTGAGCGTTGGGGCTACAAAAGGCCACCCACAATCTCCCCATTGTTCACTGGCATCATTGTTGGTCTGACCTCCCAGCTGCTCAGCCATGGTAAGTCGGTGTGTGTGTGCTGTTGTTATGCTGCAAGGACAGATGCTGTCCTGGAGGATGCTGCTTTTATTTATTTTAAATGATTTTCTATTCTTATTTCTGTTTCTGCAAACAGAAATTTTCCTTGACAAAGAAAGAATAACTAGTCTTTACTTTGATCTATGCACAAACTTAAACGTAGCTTATGCACTTGTCTTGCTGCTCGAAAGCCATCTTCACTTCTTACAACACCAGTTTCTCTTATTAATCCGTGTCATCCCTTTATATATGTAGCTTTACCTTAACCAGCATGCTCTTTCTGCCTCATCTCTCCTCCTTTCTTTGCGCTAAAAGGCCCCCAAGAAAGCCAAGAAGAGAACAGCAGAGGGAGCCAACTCCAATGTCTTCTCCATGTTTGAGCAGGCCCAGATCCAGGAATTCAAGGAGGTGACAGCTCCTCAGCCAATTCTAATTTCTCCGATTAATTTGTGCCTGGGAATTAAGTGAAAATGTGTGGAAATTGTTGTGTCAGTGCACAAGTTGGCTCACTGTGTCGAGGATTGTGATCCAAGTGTTTCTTTGTTAGAATCCGAATCAAAACACACACGGAGAGGTCTCTGCTTTCCCTCTGTGTGTTTCCATTTCTATTGTTCATCGCTGTAGTATGCCCACCTGTCTATTTTCCTGCCCCTGGCTTGACAGCTCTGAGGCTTATGGTATGTTGGTATGAGGTTGAGCGGTGCCCAGATATCCAGACTGTGTCATCAGTGATTAGGCTCTAGATGAACTGCTGGGCATGCCCCGGATGCCACATTCAATCCGAGCGGGGCTTGCATGTTATAAATACTTAACAGCGTTCATCTATGAAGATAACGCATCAAAAGAAATCCACGGAGCAAAGATTTTAAAAGGTGCAACCTGTATTTTTCTTGTGCTATCGTGTCAGGCCTTCACTATCATGGACCAGAACAGAGACGGCTTCATCGACAAGAATGATCTGAGGGACACTTTTGCAGCTCTAGGTACTTTGTCGTCACCCATGTTCATGGAAGACGCTGTGTTGTTTTCATTCAGTTTGGGGAACGGTTTAGTCCTTTAGGATTCCACATTTTTCTTGATGTGCAACCCCTGAATCTGCTCAGTCTGCTCAGTCTGCTTGTGTCGTATGGTCACACTGAGTATTTGGTGCTGCAGGACGTCTGAATGTGAAACAGGAAGAGATCGATGAGATGCTCAAAGAGGCCCCTGGCCCAATCAACTTTACCGTCTTCCTCACCATGTTTGGCGAGAAGCTGAAAGGTAAGAACACACCGACTGAAGATGCTAATTTAAACAGAACGGCCGTGTAAACTCACTTACTTCTGTGTCAATGTGTTTTAAGACGGGTAATGGCTGTTCTGATGTCTCCAGGTGCTGATCCAGAGGAGACCATCCTCAACGCTTTTAAAGTCTTTGACCCTGAGGGGAAAGGTGTGCTGAGGAAGGACTAGTAAGTAGCTTTCTTCTCAGACCACGTCAGTGGACGTTCATTTCATTTGCAAGAGGTTGCTGCATTAGCTTCCACTCACCATTTATGACTCTGCCTGAGTGCAGCCATTCATCTCAGTGCAACATCACAATGAGCGAAAGACCATTATTACCTGAAACACTTCCTCCGGACGGGAAGACAGATCTCATCATTATCTCACTGGCTTTTATTTCCCTCTTTCTTCCTCCCCAGCGTGACACAGATGCTGACAACACAAGCCGACCGGTTCACCGCAGAAGAGGTACTTTGTAGTGTTACGCTAATTATCATCATTACAGCTTTTTGTGTGTTGATGACTCGTTAAAAATGAAAAAAAAAAAAAAAACTAAAAGGATGGACGTCATCATGACAGCCACCTACGTCCACAGCAGGCTCATTTTCATGCACACACACAAAAAAAAAACCTGAATCATCTTCACACCCCTTTTGTGCACACGTATGTGTGTCGTATGTGTTGTTTTTGCGGCGCATGCATGATGAGAGTGATGGTGATATGTGCCTTGTTGTTGGTTAGATGGAGCAGATGTTCACTGCCTTCCCTCCAGATGTGGCAGGAAACCTGGACTACAAGAACCTGGTTCATATCATTACTCACGGCGAGGAGAAGGACCAGGAGTAAACTTCTTCTTTTTTTTTTTCATTAACTTGTCAAATGTAACATCTGTCCCCTTTCCCCACTCATGACTTGAAAGTGCCCGTGAAGGCCTTCATCTCGGCTTCATTGTTTCTGTACAGTGCAGTATAGGTGGTTTCCTAAGCCCCAGAAATGGACAACTGACAGCATCAACTGTCTCGCTTCCTTTCTACTTTTTAGTATATTCCCACGTTCGCCCGTTACGAATTAAATTATTTTTTCCTTATCATTTTATACACTGCAAACCACTTTGCTATTTTTTTGTCATATCCACTTGTTAGGTCTGTGCATGTCGCTCCAATAAACGTTTTTGAAGACACCTCTCGTTTTCGTTTTGATTTTTGAAACCCAGTTTAGGGACGGCACTCTTCATGTGATCGGTGAGCTCATGTCTGTGTTACGACAGGATTACCGCTTGAATACTTGACTGCACCAGATGTTCTTTTTATTCCATGTTAGGAAGTGAATGTGTGTACTCAAGAATAGTAGATGTGTGGTTGGTGACTCTCCCAAATCCCCAAGAGCTCAATTCAAAACCCGTTTGTGTGTGTGTGTGCAGAAAATAGGATACGTGTCCATAAAGATGTTTGGCTACTGAAACAGAAGGATTTAGAGAGACAAAGCCCTGTTGTTATTTTAGTGCTGTGCTGATGTGTGGAGGGTAATGCTATACTGTGCAGGCGCACAGAAGGATGCCACCAAGTGATCCTCATCTCCCTTACCGTCCACTTGAGTGACGCAAGGGGTGAAAATCCGCAGTTGTTCCAGCTGGAGAGTCCAGGGCAGGGGGTGAGTCGGCTTGACAACCCTGGCCTGAAGTTTTATCTTCTGTAGAGGAGAGTTTCCTCTGGATCAGCCTGGATCAGCTCGCTCATATCGTGTGTCCTCTAAGAACAGACTGTGACCAGGGGACACATTTCTCATTCAGCCATCATTCAAAGAATTGTCATCACTTTCGTTCACTTGAAGCCAAATCTGGAATTCCTCTCAGCTCTACAAACTGATCTCTTTTGGTTTTACTAAGTGTACACTACAAGTCCAAAAACAAAATTCTGATCAACTACTATCTAGAGCCAAATTTAACTCAGGAGTGTGTGGAGACCAAAATAGAGCTAAACAGACAGGGCATTTACACTCACTTGCCAGTTAATTAGGTACGCTTGTGAAAATGCATTCTAATTTAAAAGTCCTGCACTAAATTTAAGCGTCATGAAGGTTATGGCATTTAGTACTTGTTTAAAATAACCGAGAAAGCTGTTGATTCAGCTGTGTTTTCATTTTGGAGGCTGTGGTTTGTAGTACTATTGAATTGTAATGTGTTGTAATGACACATGTTCTTATTATGTTGACAATCATTTTAGTCAGTGGGCTAAAACAGAAACACTTTGGTGTTTAATTAAATCCAATGCAACAGCACCACAAACAACATCCTCTAAAAAGATCCTACTGTTGAATTATCACCCTTTCTGATGCTGTTTCCACATAATCTGGACATTAGAACCATTCATTTTCACTAGCGTACCTAATAACAAACTGGTTATTAGGTCAATGTAGGTATGCTGATGATTTGTATTTGCTGGGTGTGCACATTTGCAACTTCTTCCCATCATATGATCAGTTGTACAAGGTGGTAAAATGTCAGCTGTTTATCTGGCCTTAAGTGACAAAAAAAAGCAATTAAGTCAGCTCTAATGTGCTGTGGGTGACGGAATGACTCACAGTAGAGACTGGGATTGTGCTGCTAAGTGCATATTTAGCCTGTGTGGTATGAGCCCCAACCATTTAGCCATTCAGTGTCCCCGTGGTTTAACTTTAATAGTTCTATGTAGAGCACTTCATAAACTATTGCGTGTAGCATTTGGTACAGTACCAGAGTGGGATGTTGCAATGTGTTTATCATCGGATATTTTTTATGATTTGATTTGATTTTGGATGGCACTACACGGCCATGCACATGAAAACTAAAGCACAGACAATGACAGCAGTATCTCAAGTGAAACTAGAGCACAGAATGAGATGAGAACAGAAAGTTAATCCATGCTGGGCACATTGTTAAGAACCTCTAAGTGTATATACACAGATCAGGCATAACATTATGACCACCTTCCTAATATTGTGTAGGTCTCCCTTGTGCCTCCAAAATAGTTGTGACTCATCAGAGAATGGACATGGGCCTTCTGAGGGTGTCCTGTGGTGTCTGGCAACAGAATGTTGTTAGTGGGGGCCTTTGTGTCCAGTGGGTTGAGGGGAGGTGCCTCTGTGGATCATCCCACAGATACTTGATCAGTTTGGGATCTAGTGAATTTGGAGGCCAGATCAACACCTTGTGCTGTTCTTCATGTCTTTTGACTTCTTCCTAAACCGCTGCTGCCATTGAGGAGTGTCATTGCTATGAGGTGGGGGCGCCTGGTCTGGTCTATGTTATATACTTCTCCTGTCAGTGGTTTTAATGTTATGCCTGATCAGTGTACAGTACACACAACATTTCTTGAACAAAGCATTGTCACAAATGGTCATCACCAAAACTGGGATATACAGAAAAGCATGTTAATCAGGTCAAAACACTCCTATTATGCCCTGATTAGATTACAGGTGTTTTTTTTTAACATAATGAACAAGGTGACAAAGAGCTAATTCCATATGTGATAGTACACGCTCAGTATATCTAGTATAAGATCAGACTGAAACCCTGATTACTTCTGTTTAGGGAAAGAGACTTCCTCCTTTTGGATATAACACTCAGAGGCAGCAGTATATAAAGTGAAGATGACTGCACTTTGGGGCCCTCTGTCTGCAACATATGCAGTAAGACATCTCGGTGCAGACCGATAATTCATTTTTCACTACAATTTAACATGTTGCTATGAAACTATAGGAGTATTTAAAATGATTTGTTGTTCAGGTGTTGAAATCATAGGAATAATAATGTTATTTATATTTATCTTTAAATTCGAGTTGGAAATTCAACGCTTGTCAGAAAGTTAATAGACCTCAAAGCTGCTTCCAAGTTATTCAACTAAAATGATGCTGGGAGGCTTCAAGACATTTTTGTGTTTCACTGGTCACATGATATTGTAAGCAAAAATCAATTGTGAAACATACAATAAAACTAAAATATTACTGACAAGATGCTGAAACTGAAGTTTTATTTAGAATTTAATTCACTGAAACTAAACTAGAAACAAAGCCACATCTGTAAAACCGTGTACATGACTACCCTCTAGTGGCCAAAGACGAAAATGAAGGATATGTGAGCACCTATAATGATAAAGGAGGGCTCCATAACATGCCTTTATGAAGCGCAACCTTTCCAGACCTGATGAATCTTAATTTTCACATATCTCCTCAAAACCTATAAATGATCATGCAGCGAGATCAAAACGACAGCTTTAACAGGTATTAATAACCTACATAAAATGCATGAAAGCCTGGGGTAATAATAATCTCACTGCTGAACATCACACGCTGTAATTCCCCGCAGGATTATTACACCAATCCTTTCTCGTAGGGAGCAGATCACAGTGGGCTGAGGGTGCTATTAACACACTCTCACTGAGGTTCATATTGAGATTTAATGCAGTGCCTAAGTGGCATTTAGTCTCTATCACGCCTTGAGAAATAATGGATGACTTTTTTCAGTGTGAACCGTAGAAGTCTGATTTCAGCTGCACAAGAAATGGATTAGATGTAAGAAATCTCATTCTCTCGTGAGAGTGGAGGATTAACGTTTAGATAACAGCATTTTCATCTTTTCCATTTTGTAGTTTTTACTCATTTTGTGTTGTTGGAGATATTTCGCTAGCACTTCCCCAATGTCTAAAAGTACACTTAGTTTGGTTTGGTGTCACACCTATAAAAGGAAGAAGTGAAGTAACAAACAAAACCACATGAACCACAAAGCTATCAAAATACAAACTGTCAGCAGAAGACACTACAGTGTGTTATGCACAAAATGACAGGATGGCACAAGACATTAGACATAACTTAACCACCTTATCTCAGCCCTCCAGCAAATCTAAAATGCACTCTGTCCCCTGAATTTCCAACCAACAACTTGCAGGGAACCTTGTGAAGGAACACAAGAGAGATGGTCTGTTCCTGGGCCAGCTAGCGTTCGTGCTCTTTGTTGTCTTTGGCCTTCCTTCCTGTCTCCACATTCCCCACTGTCTCTGTGTTTGAGTAACCACACCAAAAATGCTATCAGCTTCACTCCTCAAGTCCTGCTCCTCCTCAAAATTTGAGTCTGCCATACTCTGCCGATGCTCCTCAAGGGCACCACACCTGTTACCTCCAGTTGTGCTTCGATGCATCTGCCCGTTTGTGAGCTATGCTCATTTGCACATTCATATCATTTGTCTATTTATAGGATACTTCAGGAGCAGAAAACTTCTATATTTCATCCTGGCCTCTTTTTCCTCCTCCTCAAAGCAAGGACAGGTCAAGGGTCAGCAAGTAAAAGTCTCCTTCTCTTTGTATCAAACCTTGCCATTCATCTTTTTCTACAGGTCATGTCACACCTCTGTTTTGTAGGGGGTTGATCTCCAGTTTCCTGCTCTCTGCCTCGCAGGCTTCTTTCTTTTGTAGAAACTCTTTGCCCTTCTATATTGTTCCACGCACTCAAGCTCTAGGTTTCCTTTTCATGTATTTTCTTCTATCCTAGTCTAGCCTCGAATATTTTTTATTCTTTACAGTATCGATGTCCTCTCCCAAGGTCTTCCTACCCTCCTACAATCTTTCTAAAGAAAATTTGTTTTTCAGTTCTAGGGCTTTTTTTTGCTGACCCATTTCCCTGGCAGCAGGATTCACAGCCTTCAGTAGTGGTCATGGTGAGTCTGTCCTGCATCTCCTTGTCCCATTACATCATTCAGTTTTTGAGGAGGCTCTCTCATTGTGGTCAAGTTTTTGTTTTCTGAATTAGAAGGCTGTGTTTCGACAGAGGACCACATTGGTTTTTACAAAGGGATTCTTCCGGGATTACGTCCTACAGTCTTCAGTTGTTTTGCAATGAGAACATCATTAGATACAACACAATTAAAGACAATACAGTTTAAAAGAAAAAAATGGAATGGTGTCCATACATCATTTTACTAACAACTAGCAAATCAGGAACTGACTGTAGACTGATGATGGATCTGTGTGAACAGAACAGGTCCCCTTCACTTGAACATGATGTGGGCTGCCCCAAATGGTTTTTGTTTTGTTGTTGGAAATAATAAGAATAATAATATTTAGCTGCAATAAGACTAGAGATAAGCCATGCGATAGACTGGCGACCTGTCCAGGGTGTACCCTGCTTCTCACCCAATGACAGGTGGGGTATAGGCTCCAGCCCCCCTGGGACCCTTCACAGGACAAGCGGTTAAAGAAGATGAATGAAGGAATGAATCAATGAAGACTAGAGATAAAGGAATCAAGCTAAAATCTTACCTTGCACCTTGTATGCACACAAGACAAGTCTGTTTTGGCTATAGCTGTGGGATAAGACTTGTAGAAGTGCAAATAAAATATTGTTTAGTAAACAGTTTGTTGTAACACACACTCTTACTATTTCCCTTCTATAGATTTATATTGTGATATGGATCATTTCCATGTATGATGGGATGAAGAGGAAGCGCTTCCTCAGTGCAGTAAATTTAATTACATTTATTTAAAGTGAATGACTCATCCCTTCTTCTGCCGCTAGATGGCGCAGCTCCCCGCGAGTTGTTGCTGGAGGGCTGGCATGGGGGCTGGATGTGGACTGTTGGAGACTCCTAGAGGGGGGGCAGCATCTGGGTATGTGTGCGTGTGTGGTTGTGAGTGTGTTTCAGACTCGTCGAGCAGCAGGGGGACTTGAAAACTTCCCTGCGCACAGCGAGGCAGATCTGCGACCGGAGGTCTGGCGATTAGGAGCCGAATCGGGAGCGTACAGTCCGGCTGCGACCGCTTGAGAGGGACCGGTGTGGTTCTCGGCAGTGGAACCATTTCCGGCCAACAACATGGATGATTTAGGTAAGTTCGCTCGCCGTGAACGCAACATTAAAGCAGCGCGTGCGGGACGAGCGCGTGCCGCTAGCGCAAACGCACAATGCTAGCCGTGGATGTACAGTGTTGTGCAGCCACGCCGAGGTTATCCACGGAGGTCGGTAGCTGTAGTTTGCATGTTGGAGTCGGTTTTGCATTTCCAGGTGGGCTTAACTTATCCAGGTTCAACCGAGAGCAGAGCTTAAATTCACAGACCCCCTCCCCCCCCCGTGCTCCTGACACCAGGAAGCATTGGTGTATTTATATTAATCAATTTATTTATTATTATGAGCTGGTGTTTGTAACGTGAAAACAATTTGTGTGAACATAGTGCACTGGTCGGTGGCATTGACTAGTGTGTTAGTTGCTCCACATCAGCCATAACAGACCAGAGCACGGCTCCCTGAACTTTTTCCTGCTCAGACCTGACAAAAATGTTGAAATTAAACCCTTAAACAATTTCATGGACCTATTGAGCCCCACCTGGTGACTGTCAGAAGTACATAACGGCCTCTACTGCAGGTGGGACAGCGTTAGTGGCTTTAGTGAAACCTCTGATAAAAGCAGTCACTGAGAGGGTAACCCAGTTTCTTTGATCTAGACCTTTGTGGTCCAGTTTGTCTGCCAGAATTCAGCCTTGATCCAGCTGGTTGTTTGGCCACTGCTGTGATGTTGCTCACATATGCAGTCAGTAAGCAGATGAACCCAGTGCTGTTCTGTGCTGTTCTGTTCTGCCTGCAAGGATGAGGTTAACTCAGTGAGTTATCACACTCTTTGTGACAGCAGATGTGAATGTGAAGCCTGGAGGCAGGTTGTGGTGACTGGGAGGGTGTGTAGCGCTCAGCACAATGCTCTTAATAGACACAACACCCTGGTTCGACTGATCCCCTTTGAGACAGTTCTTCTGCTTTTGTAGCTTCCTGCTATGAGCCACACAGTCATTGTCTTGTTTTAGTTTGAACCCACGCATGTAACGGCTAAAATGAGACTATTACCAGGCTTGTGGGATTTTTTTTCCTCAATAGTTTAGAGTAAATCATACGTCCAATGCAGACCTTTTGGGGGAAAAAAAGTGTTCAGTCGGATAAGAAGCTGAAGGAAAAGTATTGCAGTTTGCACAGTGCTGTTTTTTTGTATGTTTTTTTTCCCCCAGCGACTGTAAGGTTATGTTTAGCAGGACATCCGTGAAATGCATCGAAGGAGTCGGGTTCATTGGATGCTAAAAAAACCCTCTAGTATGCATCTGTGGAGTCAAAGATGATAAATGCCTTCCAAAAGTCATCCAAAAATGATTACCCCTCTATGTGAGCTGCAGGTGGATTTGCCATCAAACGAGAGCTGAGTACGCTCTCTGGCCAGTTCATTAGGTACACCACAGTCCTGCATTAAATCCTAGCTTCATGAAGGGTATGGTATTCACGCTGAAGCAGCGTTTGTGGTGCTGCTAAACTAGATTGAATTAAACACTAAAGAGTTTCTGTTATTTAGCCTAGCTCACTGACTGAAATGGGATTGTCAAAATAATAGAAACGTGTGTTGCTGCAACACGACACAATTCAACAGTACTTCAAACCACAGCCTCCAAAATTAAAACACAGTTGAATCAGCAGCTCTCTCAGTTGTTTTTAACAAATGCTGAGAAACATAACGTTCATGAAGCTAAGATTTAGTGCAGGACTGTTGTATCAGAATGCATTTGTAAAGAAATAGTGAGTGTCTTTCACCTTCCAGCTAGGGGAAGGCAGCCCACACTTCCGTTGTTCTCGGGTATCGAACAATTATGTTAAATCGAGAATAGTGTTATATTCGGTTTACACCATCGTGAAGAACACCCAATGTGTCCATTTTTGGCTAAAAACCAAGTTCTTTGGTTGACATCTTGGTGGTGGAAGTGAGAGTGTGCCAAGAATACTGGTCACACTATGTGCGGTCAATATTTATGGATACCCTCTCACTTTACGTGGGTGAAGGGGTTTCCTTAAAGTAGCTGCTTAAAAAAAGAGTGTTACACAACCCAGTGTAATTACCATGTCACAGGGCTGTAAATCCTGTCATCGTTTTAGCAGAGACATGTGCAAATGTGGCACGTATCCGATGATGGGTGCTCTGTCATTATGCGTAGTGTTGGGATAGGAGCCACAGCAGGATATTTTACCTCCACCTGTTTATGGAAATTAGATGCACTGACGTATTAAAATGGTTTAGATGCAGTGGGGAGTCTGAAGAACTACCACCAGAGGAGTTTAAGCGAGGCAGTATGGGGTTCTGTCTACCTCAGACCCCAGAGGGGACAACAAAACCTGCATGTATTTTTAGCAGAGGAGTCTTTGCTCTCAAGAGCTGAGCCAGCAGCAGCACCTAGAAACCCATTACCATCAGCACACATCTCTCTTTTTTCCTGTTCCTCACTATAACCTTGTTTCCACTAAAAGTAACCAGAACTTTTAGTCCCTGGACTTTTCTTTTTAAGGAATTCAAGTCAGACTGTAGGCTGGTTGTGTTTTCTGCATCTTAAAACCCAGGAAGATTAGGAAAATTGATCAGCTGGCGCATGAAAAAGTTACATTTTTGCATGCAACTCCTTGATCACTTAACTTGCACAATGATTTTCTGTACACCTTCCCATTGTTGGTCTCCAATTCCCATGGAATAAGTGCCCAGTAAGGCTTGAACTTTATCGTTGGTCCATGTCATATACCTACTTCTGCAACTCAATGTTTGTGTGAAACTAAGGACAATGGAAAACTGCACAGCCAGAGATAAGCTCAGCTCAGCCAACCAGAAATGTTCCCTGCTGCAAGCCCCACTCCCACGGTTTATAATCCTTTATGGATCCCACAGTGCGAACTTTACAGTGTGACAGCAACTGAGGAAATAGGACAGTAACACACAGGATCAGCGCAAAATTATTTATTAATATTTCACAAATATAAACAAGTAGCAGTGAATGTTGAGTAGGCCAAATACTCAAAAAGAAGTCCCTTGAAATTAAATTGGACCCAGGTCCTTACCAAGTTCCTCCAAAGGTTCTTTTCTAACAATTATTTCAATTCTCAAATCGTTCCAAATCCCCTCTTATTAAAGCAGTGGTTCTAACAGGCATATTTGCTTTCACACTAAAAGCATTTCATCCCTGTGGTCCACACATGTCCGCATGCTGGATCTATTATATCACCGTGCTTCCCTCAACACCGGCCAAAAGAGCAGAGTAGCGCTGATCTCAGCCAGGGCGTCGGGGTGGATCAGGCCCACATGCAGGGATTGGGCCTTAGCCAAAATGCATCCTCCTTAAACACTGCACTGCCCCACCCTCTCTCTTCCCACTCCCCACCATTCCTGTGGTGAACCACATAGGAAACTGCAGGCTGCAATCTATTGACAGTTTGAGGATGGCTGAGCCTACAGGAGAGAAGATTAGCTTTTAGGAAGGTTTGGATCAAGGCACTTTGTAGAACCTGATTTAGCAATTATCAGCTTTTTAATCATTACAAAGCCTTAGTTTTATTATGCTAGACTTGTATTTGGGTTATTTGTGTCTCCTTTTATTTTTGCAGTCTTTGCAGTTTAGGTGGTGTGTTCTGAGGCAAACTTTCATTGACCTCCCCCTCCTCAGCTATCAGCGCTGCCAAGCGTAGCTACCTGCTTCACTGCTCTGGGCCTGCACCAACAAGACATGAATGTCAAATAGCCTCGCAAGCAAACTTAATCTTTCTGACTTTAATGCACTGTACCTTTCAGGATTTTGTCTGCAAGTACAGTAACCATCGTCTTTTTTTTCTTTCCTTTTGATTTGTTTAGCTGTCACTTTAGTGGCATCATTTGAAGCGAAGCGACTCCCCAGAGCTTTGTTGGTGCAGCAGCTGCAGTGTTGGAAATGTCACTCATGGAGTAGTTTTCACTACGTCCTAATGAGACCTGATGTAGCCTAGATAGAGTCTAAATATAGGTTGGTTTATAGACAAAAAGAAACATCAACTGGCTCTCGTGTACATTTCACATTTCCTCTACATGCTGATTTCTTTTGCTTTAATTTCTTCCCGTTGTAATTCCAGTCTGAACTTTGATGTTCTAATGCATCAGTTAATTCTCTATACTCCCTTTGGTGTAAGACAGCAATCAGCAGATGAATGTGCAGACGTGTAATTTGCATATCAGGGTTTTATGTTTATTTTTTGCTTTGATCTTCCATATGTCAAATTTAGAGGAATAGTTTCTCATTTTCACATTTTTATTTGTGGTCTTAAGACGTGCTGATATGTGCATTTTATGATTTTCGGGCTGAGCCGGGTGATCTGTTTTCCTTGGTTTTCCTGTCTTTGTCCGGAGATGAGTTAGCTGGCTACTGGCTCCGGCTAAATATTTATCCAATGAGTGCTATCATCTGTCCTGTCTAACTCACCAAGAAAGGAAATATTTCCCCAAACTATGCCTTTAAATGCATACTACTGTGGTGGATTTGGGTAAAAAGGGGGTATTTATCAGGCATAAGGGTTAACAAAAGCCATTGAGTTGCTCAAGGGAAGTAGTAGATTAGTGTTTTTGGGACAAAAAGTTATGATATTGCTGCCTGTGCTGCTTCATTTCTGGCTATGCTTTTTGACTACGGCCCTTGACTTATACTGAAGTGCAGTTCTAGATCACTTTAGTGTCTTTCCAATTAAAAATAATCCCCTCTAGTTTACTTCCTCTTCACTAAAGCTAAATATAACTGGCATCTTCAGTGAGCCTCAGCTTAATGCTACAGGGTGCATGCCTGCAGTTGATGATAAGTCTCTTGTGCTCCACACATGCATGTAAATCACACATGCAGTCAGTGTCGCAGCCGAAAGCTTGAGAGAATCCCTTCTATCTCCTCCTGGGTTTGTCCATCTGCTTGACTTAAAAATGAAAGTGCTGCAAGGGTTTGAAACATATGGTGCACACACACATAAATACACACACACACTCTCACACACACACACACACACACACGACAGAACTTTTACACGCTTCTGATCTCAGACTGCTGGTGCGGACAGACAGCCCTGAATGGGAAGCTGACTAAGCAGCAGCAGCTCGACACTCAGCCAACCGTCATGTCATCGCTCATGAGCTTGCAGGGTCGATAGCCCAGCAGCTACTGTAGGTTTTTAAAACCAGAGTTTACATGGGGGAAAAACAGGAATTCATCCTCAGGTTCTGTCTAGTTTTAACTATAGTGTGTCCCTTATTTGTCATCTGAGGGCTTCATTGAATCCATTTTATTGGGTAGCCTCTCCTTGGACATATGTTTCATGACAGGAAGTGCCCTCTGTTGTAGTGGCAGTCATGAAGTTTGTCTGCTGCAACATCCCAGTAGGTCGCAGACATTGTGTTAGTCACACTGGGTTGTGAACATGCCTCATCCTGTCCTATGTTTTTGACATCCTTCATTGAAGTCCATCTTTGTTGTCGTACTCGCTGTTTTCTACTTTGTTTCCAGGCAACCAGAACTGTTCATTAGCTTGATAAAGCATGTTGTAGCACATGTTGTATTGTGGAGCAGGTATATGCCTTGTGCGCACATGCCCAAAGCTGTTATGAGCCTTCTTCTGTCCTGCTGTGCTCTGATGAATTGCGCTCCCTGCAGACTTGGTTGTGAGATTCTCATCCCTTTCAGTCCGTCAGTGACTGACAGCTCAGTTGATGCGATGCAGCTGATTCTCCGATGCGAGCTGCTGTAGCTGTTTTCCGTAGAAGATACGGTAGTGGTGATTGGTTGCGTTTAAAAGAACCACAGTGTTTTGAAACAATTCTGCTGTTAAAGTAGTGCACCAGTACAATGGATGACAATTACAGCTCTCACAGCGACAGATGGCATTTAAAATGCACCTGCATGGTTTTTCAGGCTTTCCCCTAATTGCTTCCTAAATGTCATTTTTCTAAGAGCTTGTGTGGTTGGTGTGGCTGCAGGCGGAGATAAGACATTGCTCTTTTATCAGGAAATGAGTGTGTGCCCAGGAGTTTTCTTCTGGCCTTGGCTCAAGTTGAATGGGTCACTAACACACTGCAGCTCCTGCCCTATTTGGGATATAAAGCAACCACAAAGCAAGCCTTTGATAAAATGAAGAAGGTAGGAGGGTGCAGGAAAAATTAGTTTGAGTGAAATGAGTGCATGTGTGTTTGCATCTTCATCTCCCTTCATTTACAGCCAGAGGATCACTGAGAGAGTCTGATCTAGACTTGATTCGAGTTAATGACATGGTGACACTGATACTGGGATTACTACTCCACAGGTTTATGAGAGCATGGGCTTAACACACAGTCTGCGTGTAGGTTCCGACACCCACATGAGGCTGATTGTTTTCGAGTGGAATGATTTGACCTGCTTTGCAGACCTCGCTAACTCTC
This sequence comes from Chelon labrosus, assembly GCF_963514085.1. Lineage (NCBI taxonomy): Eukaryota > Metazoa > Chordata > Actinopteri > Mugiliformes > Mugilidae > Chelon > Chelon labrosus. The sequence goes on from NC_140340.1 coordinate 27,970,384, forward strand.
CCCTCCATCCTCTTTCCTCTGTCCCTGTCCTGCTCAGAGGGGGACAGAGAGCTGCTTGTTTCTGGGACTGTGACCTACTTCAACATGGAAAAGACAGAGTCGGACAGAACTGATTAGGACAAGGGGAAATCCTTCTATCCATCCATCTGCCTTTCCTGCAAGCTATCTATTTTCTGCCATTTATTGAAGTCCATTTTATGACACTAGCAATGTTTTTATTTAGCTATGACCTATATGGCGATTGGTCATGGCCTCATGATTTGTGCGAATCAAAATTGCATTGTTTGAATAAATTTGCGTTGCGCTTATCTTACTGTGAGTCTTACTTTTTGAAAAAATTGAATACAAAAAGCCAAGATGTAATGAACAGATTAAAATAACATGAATAGAGTTGGCCAGCGAGTCACTTTGCAATTATAGTAGAGAGGAGAACTATTTCAGTCTTTTTTTGTGAATTATCCTCTGAAATCAGGTCTAGTCCACGTATCAAAGGAAGTCAAAGGATGACTTCAATTAAAATCGTGGCTTTTTTGCCTGAGTACTGTAACTGTGAGGATGTTAGCATGCTGATGTTAGTATCTCAGCACCTCCACTCCTAAGTAGAGCCTCACAGTAGAGCTAGTATTTTATTAATTCGACTTTATAATCGTTGTCTGCAGAACTGTTTATCTAGTATCTATGTACGAGGTAGGTTCCTTTCACTATAGAAGCAATGGCTGGAATCTGGTAGATGCATGACGTGTAGCACTGGTTGCACATTGTAACCCTAGATTCTGTGATTTATTTTTTGTTTTTTTACATTAAGGCCATGGCACACCAAGCTGACAGTCAGTTGTTGGCCAGTGTCAGGCTGTTAGTAAGCCCTAGTCTTGGCAGCGTTTCCCACACTGTTAGCACTAGTCGGACCCCGACTGGCAGTTGGTTGTAGTCTTTTCGTTGTGGTCAAGTGTAACTTTTTAGCCCAGACAGTTGTCCTCAAATGACCGCTTTTTTGAGGGTGAGTGGGGAAGTGTCTTTCACAACAGTAGTACTGCAGTATCGGGATTCCAGTGGATTGTTGATTTCCCATTGCTAAAACCTGGATGAATGACTTGACTCTGTGCAGACATTCAGGAAAATATTGTTAAAATCCTTGTCTCCTTTTAGCTGCTTCATAGCACTCTTGACTCGGACAAATACTAGTGCACACTTTGTTTAAAGCACTTTGCCACCTCTGCGTGCGTACAGAACTTGTAAACCACAGCAAAGCTTTAGCACACATAGACCACTACTGTTTTTCTCTGCAAGTTTGACCGGGGGTGGGAGGTGGGGGGGCAGGGAGGTGAGGTAAGTGGGAAACAGCAAGGCTTTGGTATTATTTTAGTTATAGTCACTCTCATTTGCATTAGTTTCCTTCAATTCTCGTTGGCATTATTGAGTGCTATTTCCAATACAGTCTTATACATACTGTATGTACAAAACATAAAAAGTGGCCAAAGAGGAAGTGGGAAGTGCAAATTAACTTAAGAGTGTGATGACTACAAAAATATCACAGGAACTTACAGTTTAAAAGTAGTCTTCACATTATACATTGCTGCCACAGTAGAGGAAGACTCATAATTAAGATGCAAAATGTCAGCTTATTCAGCAGCTGTGAGGCTGTTCCTTTAGAAGATATAGTTAGAGATGGTGGTAGAATGGTTGAAAAAGAGAGGAAGGAAACGTTTGAAAGTAAAATCACCTTTGAAGTGGCTTTCCGAAATGAAATGCTCTGAAAGCCGAGAATCGACTCAGGAGAAATACAGATAATGTAAAAAAAACAAAACAAAGATTAATATATAGTGCAGGGTTTTGTGGGGACATTAGTATTCACTTGTTCTCTTAACCTCCATCATGCCTCTTTATGAGGTAACCTACTTAAGGTCTTTACTGACGTTTTATTGATTACACCTACAAACTAGCGGTTTGAACTTAACTCTGACACCTTGTAGGGTGCATATACTTGTTGAGGTCAAACGTAGACAAGTTTCTGGGAAAACAGATTCACCAGCAGTGTGATAGGGCGGTTCTTTCTCGGTGGAAGTGAACTGCGCTGAGATGTCAAACTTGTGACTGTTCCTCCAGTCAACTGTCGCTTTGCTGGTGTGGCTGCAGCCTTCTCAGAATACAGCTTCAAGTGCTGTCATGCATTTGAGAAAAAGTTTGTTCAAAGAGCCGTCCTAGCTCTCCCCTCTAGGGAAAAGGCTACGCTCATCATGACTTCACAGGCATAAGAATGGTCTCATCTAACTCGAAAGAGAAAGAAGAGAAAGCATGAAAGAGAATACGCATACATTTTCCAAGAATTTCCTTAGAATTATCTTCTGGCCTCTCGCATGCAGCTTAAAAAGCGCCCTGTTTTTTATAATGCACAGTTGCCTATTTTAATTTTTTGCCGGAATGAGAAGTGAAGTTGTGGCCTAGGTCCTTATTTTCACGGAAGTTGCGACAATTGCAAGGTCATATTTTTTGGCACTTATCAAAAGAAACCCCTTTTGCAATGCAAAATCATGCAAGATCATGCACGGGGACTGTAGAACTCACTAGTTCATCTGCAAGCTATTTGTGATCCACTTGTAAAGGTGGGAATTGCTATAAAACTTTGTAGAGCTGAAACAAACATGTCTTGTTGTTCTCATCATTCTCCATTTTACCACAGAGTCTAACTTTGATTCTTTTTATACTTTAAGTACTGTGCCGATACAGGCAGGAAATGAACCTGAACTGAATCAGTGACGTGCTAACAGCGTTTTCCGTATTAGTTATCAGTATGGCCCAAGCTGCATGACAGTTTGTTTTTTTGTCATGTTATCTGTCATTACATTAATAATGAGACCATGTCAGACCATAAGAATAGCACTAGTGGTGCATTTGTACAGGAAACGCTTACTTTAGATTGCATGTGGGCATGTATTGTTCCAGATGTACTGAATCACAGATTAAGGTCCGTACTGCAGTTTAAGCATGGACTGTGGAGCCTTATAACATTTGCAGCATTTCACTGATTTAACTAAAAGACACTCCATCCAGCCTCTTCTTTGTGCAGGACAGAAGTGTGCAGCGTGGTACAGAAAATGTAAAGTAATCTACTGAAAGTACATGCAGGTTGGGTGGTCCATAATACCTTACTATTGCTTTGACAGGAATGGTCATCCATCATCTTCTGAATGTCCCCTCTCCCACAGGTCAGGGTCAGGCGGCAAAGTATTTATAGTGGGGCCTACATGCCTCAGTCTGTGGTCTGGTATGTGCAGGCAGCCATGCTGAAAGGTACCTGTGACTCCAGTGTTGTTGTCTACTGTTGCACCTTTGTGTGTTTGTAGTGTGATTTAATTTTGCTCCTGTGTGCCCGCTGATGCGCTCCAAATGAACACAGGCACAGGCCTTCTGCTGCCTAACACAAGCCCAGAGGGTTGTAGTGCATGTGCGCTCCACTTGTCCTGGTTTTTACCCCCCTCTTGTACAAGCAAAGAGAAGGATTCATCACCTCTGCAATGGTCTGTCAGCTTGTGTCACACTGAACAGACGTCTCTGGGAGGCTGTCACTTCATGACGATGTACACTCATGTTTTTAATCCAGCAGAATAGTAATTCTAAATAGTTCCTTACAGCAGGGATTTTTTTAATTTTATTAACTTGGATTAAATATAACATTTTTGTTTTTACTAAAAACAGATTATGAAACAGAGTGTCTTGTGTAATAGGTGACTTCTCTGTTTTCTTGCCTCTGTCCTATCTTGCCTTTTTTGTCTTATCAGACTATCTTGTTCAGCTGGTGTGTGCCTCACATTTCTCTGGATCTCTCCCTTCTTCTCTCATATATGGAAGACGAGCCGTGGCACGTTAGGAATTCGTATCAGCCAGCGTGCACCTTGCAACACATCAAATGCAGAGGGGAGAATGAAAGGAATGAGAGTAGAGAGATGCAGAAACGAGGTCAGAGAACGCAGGTAAAGTTGCTGCAGAGAGAGACAACGGCTTGCAGCTAATATTCATCTCGGGAGTTTAACTTATATCTCGGCGAATGCCTTGGCATTCGTGAACCTCGCAGATAAAGCCTTGTCTGTGTACCAGCCCCAAGAATAAAAAGCCAGAAGCAATGCGCTCATGCACGACTCAACATCGCCCCCTGCAGGTTGTTAAATGCTGTATGCGCTCACGTTACATTTGATAGGAGCTAGTCCCTGAAATGAATAGTGAGTACATGCGTTGAATAGTAGACAGCATTGATTCACTCTTTGCAGTGGTCAGCACTGATGGCTGCTCATGTGGTGTGTGCACAGTCAAACAGACAGGATTTCCTGTCAGGGATAATGGAGGCCTACCTCTGCGGACATCCAGGATTTGTAGTGATCAAAACTGTCAGGAGGAGAGTGGTGCTAATTGGATTCCATTTAAATTACAAGTTGAGTGTAAAAGGTTGGAATTTAGAGGCTGGTACTGGTAAACATACTTAACTCTTCAAATGGTTTCCTTTCTATACCCTCCCGACCCTCTTCCTGTATCCCCCTCCCTTCATTCCTAATTTTCCTGTCTTTTTTGTCCCTTCTTCTGCCACCCCAGCCTCACTAGTCCTCTTTTTTTTTTATCTCCCTCTTCCTCTGTCCCATAACGAGCCTCATGTGAAGCAGAGTTCGTGTAATTAAAATGCACACCATTCATCTGGGAGGAAGGGAGTCTCCTTAATCTGCGTCAACCCACATTTTAGCCTCTGAGGATTCAGCTGCTGCGCGCCACGCACACACACTTCCCAGTTTCACTCGCTATCGCACTCTCTCGACACACCCACCTCCATTCCTCATTGTCTGAGCCCAGCTGTGCCCCGCCATGTCACATTTAGGGTTGTGGATGCAGAAGCCAACAGAGCGCTGGTGTTTTTCTGCGTTCATTAGCTGCAGTTGAAGGCCGTGTTTAATTGATGGATGCACTTTGTTAGATTTATGTGTAGCCTGTTTAAGCGCTGATTTGTTACCCTCTTACAACCTCCTGCTTCTCAGATCACTTTGATATCTTGAGGTTTTACATAACTTTGCTCTTGTAACACGTAGATAAGACTTTTTATACCGTTTGGAATTCATATGTGGCGGGTTGTCTTGACTCATTCTCTCTCTTCTCTCTCCTTCTTTGCTTCTCTTTACAAAAGACAGGTTCGTTTTACTGTTTAGCGCTCATGTCTCATAAGTTCCTCATTTTTCTGTAGTTCCATTTTTGGTCACTGGGGAGGTAGCCTGTGTTTGCACTTGTGTCTGCATATTATGGTATGTTTCTTTGGCAGAGCAGGCTGACACACCTCTGTGTGTTTGTGCGGTTTGTGGATGGGTCAGAGCATGTCTAGCACGCTCCGTTCACTCGACAAAAACCAGCCCTGGAGCAAAACTCTATCTTCTAAATTAGTACTGCACTTTGACTACATTTTTGAAGAAACTGAACTATTGGTTTCAGTGATCTTGCTTCATTTTTGCTGTTAGACCTCTCACACTTTAAATATACTACACCTATTCAACCCAATACCAAACAAACAGTGTATTTTATGTAGCCTGGATGTACATGTTTGTGCGGTTTTAGAGCAGCTGATTCTTAATAGCCAGGGTTAAATCCAGTTCAGCTCGAGAGCTAAGTTGATTAACATCTCTTGTGTAAACCATCTGGAGTAACATCTGTTGACTTGAGGTCTCCACCAACTGCAGTAAAACTTTGTTGTGACGTCAGTGATATTAACAGAGCCCTGCAGATTTTCTTAGCATTTATTCATGCAGTATTTCAGAGAAGTATCTGTTCAAATCTGAATCACGTTTTATTCTGTCAGTGAAAGCATGGGCTAAGTGTAATAGTTTTTTTTTTTTTTTTGCTTGTACTCCTCAATTTGTACATCTGTTAAGCATAATGAAGTGTTTGCAGAATATTAGCAAGCTGGCGGACTGTGTAGCCCATTGTCTAAGAAAGTACATCCTCACCACAGTTTCTTTCTCTGCTGGGCTTGATGTCATTACAGTAAAAATCCGCTGCATGTCTGGAAATGATGTAAAGAAGAAGTTTTAAAGCTTACGTTTTAACACAGGAAACCTCTTAGACAAGGTTCACAATCAAACTTCCCCTTCTAGTGGACCAAAAGTCAAGCTGTTGAGCATTAGATGCACCTGCTGTTATCACACACCAAACTTGGTATGTACTATAAACAGTGGTAATTGTGTCTCTGGCTTTAGTTTTACAGGTGTGTGTTGTTGTTGTTTGTTTGCTTGTTTTGGTGTGTGTTTTTTTTTTTCTTTTACCAAGTTAAAAGAGACACTCACAAAACTGGCTGCTCTAGTGTAAACAGTAGGCTCTGCTGTATCATAATGAAACTCTGAGGAATGTATCCGTGTCCAGAGAGGAGTCCCTGCTGTGAAACCCAGTCAACTGGCATGTTAGCCATGCTAATCATGCTAACCATGCTAATGCTTAGTTGGTCCAAGAGGATCTGGCTCAGCTTCTGCTGTGTCTCCTCTCTGTCTGGGAATCATGGTGGTACAAGTTACCACCTAACCTAACAGATGATACTACGTTATCCATAGAATTTATTAGTTTCCTCTTAGACGTTGGCACTGTTTAGATAGGAACTCATGTTAATACTACAATTGCACTTAAAAGATTATATATAGTGTAGCATTAAAATGAGTGTTGAGTCATGAGTAACCTAAGCGGAGCCTGTGCTGACTGGATGAAGGAGGGGCTGATTATACCCCTTATATACCTTTGTGATACCACTCCCTTAGTTGGGCATGCCTCTGTTGATAAGAGCTCTTATTGCTCTCAACTTTCCTCATTTCCTCGCCGTGTACGCCTTCATTCACTCTTACAGGCTCAGTCTGCTAAAGTTGGACAGCTTCTGCCTCACAGACCGTTTTCAGTGGTCCGTCATTTGCGTGAGTAGTATCTCTTACTTGAGCTTTCAGGCAGCTAGGTTGGAGCTCAGTGGAAGGGTGAACCTAAACCCCTGCTATTAATTTTAACCCGTCCTTACCCTCTCTGCCCTGACCCTCTCTTTCTGTTCTACTCTCAGTTGCACCCAACTCTTCCTCCTCCTCCGTGTCTCATATTCTCTTGTGCTGATGGTAGAGTTAAGAAAGGCAGTTCCTGCCTGGCAGACAGTGTGTTTAGGTTGCCCTCTTCCTCCTCTGCTTATTCTTTCTCAGTATCTGTAATCCCTTGGATGTCCAGTTTTATCTTTTTCTAAGGTATGTCTCATGTGCGTATACTTTAGCTGTGAGTGTGTCTCTCTTGCCCGTGTGTAATTTTAGGATGTGACTTCAGTGCTGCATTGGTTGTTGACCACAGCTTAGCATTATCGGCTATAGTATCAGATTTTCTCATAGAATAAAACAGTTTGAATTCTTTTCAGTCAGCTTTTCTGCGCTGATGATTTGCTGTTTATAGTTATTGGTTATTTATACTATATTTTAAAGACACAGGCAACAGCAGTGTCGTTACTACCTATAATGTGCTGGTATGCTGACACTGTGTATAAACAGTAATAGTTTGCTGATACTTTAAGACATTTCTTGTTAGGTCGGGTTTTAAAAAACAGTATTTTAATTTTTTTAGGACTTGTGAAATTCTGTACGAGAAACTAGACCCTGTTCTGGTGAGGGAGTGTGCTAAAATAAGTATTCAGTAATACAGCCTGCGCTCTTCATTAAATCCCTCTGAATGTTATACGTCCTTCTACCTACTTGTTAGGATTACTAAGTGACTGTTCTCTTGGTCCATGTTCCTCTTAAAATACCAAACAGCCCCCTTGCTTAGAGACGGTAGCTGTCAGTGTGTAGACAGAAGTATATGCATGTGTACCTGGTTGCAGATATGACGGCAAGCCTTGGATTTAAATGTTACAACTGCAGACAGGGGCGGGTCAATGAGTAACCAAAGGAGCGGCCGTGACAACTTGCATGATTCACTTTTTACAGCACCACGTCCTCTGATGTCAGTGCACATTGGTTTTTGACAGGTTGCGAAAGAAGAAGCAGTAATTATTCTGTGCTGGTGTATGCAAACGTAAAGTTGGTGAATTCTAACTTTTTATTTATGAATGAACTGTGTGGATTAAGTCAAGTGGATAACTTCAATAGATTTTAGAAGTATAGCAACATCAGTAGAGAAGTTCTAGCAAAACCTTATGAGAGGTGAGGTCCCGCCCTGCTTCTTTGGGTGGACAACCACAAACTTATCTCGGGTAAATCTATGTATGGTGACCAAGAGATACATATTTGTGACTTTGTCTCTCTTTTCACCTTGTGTTTAAAAGAGCTGCAATGATATAATCTGTGTTTTGTGTTTCTGCAGATGCTTTGTTGGCGGACCTTGAGTCCACAACATCCCACATTTCCAAGCGGCCACTTTTCCTGTCTGAGGAGTCCGCCTACTCCTTCCCTGTTGGGGATCAGCAAGACCCCAGCTCTCCCCTCCAAGTCCCACCTGCTCCCTCTGAGCAAACTGTGAACGGACTTGCTGAAACAGAGGTAAATGCATTTACACGTGATACTGCGCATGCCCTTACCATGGTCGACACGTACTATTCAGTTAAATGCGTTGTTTTAATTACTCATGGATGAAAGTGCACAAATGTGCTGCTTCAGTTGTGAACACTCTTCTCAGTACTCCACAGTAACACTATTTCCTCTCTACAGTCCTTTAACTCAGCTCAGAGAAGTCCCTGGTCTAGAGATAGCAACAGTCCAAGCCAACCTGCTGGTGAAGAGGACCACGTATACAGGTTAGAGCTGGGGTCTAACCGGCCATCCACGTTAGTAGGATGGTTGTACACAGAGTACAGCATGCAACTGTATGTTAACTATGTCACCATACCTCTTTGGAAATATATTTTGATAAGTCTGCTTGTATAGTAGCTTTTATAAAACCTTTAAAACATTTTTTAAATTATATAAAGCGGTTACAATATTTCTGTTAGACTAGTGAAAACAGTGGAGTCAAAATCTCCAGTCTGAACTTGACTTCTGACGTTGCTGTAAACTACAGCCACTGTACAAAAATGGATGGTTTGATAACCCCCTTGGTGATAAACACTGGTTCTTGTCTCCACTCTGTACAGCTTCCCTAATAAGCAGAAGACCAGTGACTCATCAGCTGTCGGAGCTGCCATGAACTCATCACTGGGCAGCAACCTGTCGGAGCTGGATCGCCTGCTGTTGGAACTCAATGCTGTCCAGCAAAGCACCCCTGCCTTCCCCACAGAAGGTACATGTAGATTGCTTTACACTTTATGAGCTACTGTCTCATGTTTCTCTGAAGGAACATAGAAGCAACTATCTAAATATGGCACTTCTCTATTGTATTTTAGAGTTTACAGTCAAATGTGCTTTAGATCCATGAAGGAAACACATCAATCTTTTTTTCTTTTAATAGAAGAAGCAGCTCCACCTCTTCCTGCCTGCAGCACCATCCACCATATAAAAGAGAATGGCGTCTCCGCTGCAGGAAAAGCAACTCCACCTGTGTTGGGGAAGCCCAAACATGGTATAGAGGATGTACGACCAAGTGTAGAGAGCCTGCTAGATGAGCTTGAAAGTTCTGTGCCATCAGCCATGTAAGAAAAAAATATTAAAATATTATAACAGCGTAGGAATTGTACTAATATGTCCTGTATGTGGGCAATAAATGAGTGCTTACATATGTTTAGCCATGCTATGACCATAGACGTTTTTATACTTCTAGAAAAAAAATCTGATCGTTTTATTGTTTACGACATTTTCTCTTAGTCCCACACCTTTGGTGGTGTCAGATGAACACACAGATGGACAAGAGGAAACGCTATCACAGCAACAAGCCAGAATGTCAGCCTCCTCTGCCACACGAGAACTGGATGAGCTAATGGCTTCCCTGTCTGACTTTAAAGTCCAAAGCAATGTGAGTTTGGATCAGAAGTGTGTATTTGGGATTTGCTTGATGGAGGACGGTTATTTTTGGCACTGTGAGACTGTTAAGGATTATGCTACATTAGCACTGCTCTTAAATTAATTGTAGAAGTCAATTGGACCTGACTAATTTTATTTGGTGTCTTTCCATATTTGTGGTTTTGAAAAGATCCACATCCTCTTACACACGCATATTTCCACAAATTAGTTTTTCTTGAACCAATATTCTGCTGTTCCTAGTTTCATATCCTCAGCAACAGATTACAGTGCAGTTCAATGACCATAGTGGTTGGGACTTTTATTTTCCTTACTGCAATAAATGTTATTTTTTATCTTCGATAACAGCATTTAGGTTTGTCGGCAGTGAAAAAGTCAAGTTAGCACCTTAGCACTTGAGATTCAGAGTGTCTGGCCCCTCTATGAGGGCAACAATCAAGACTATGTTTGTTAATAATGTAAACTGAAGATTTTTTTTTCTCATCCCATTTATTTTAGCCTTATATTGTAGAATAGAAGTCTGTCTTTTTTGCTACTATTTATTCCCTTCATTCTCAGTTCATTCTATTTATCTATCCATTTTCCTGGTTTCTTTCTCTTTTCTCCACCACTGTGTATGTCTTGTGTTTGTATGTACATTGTATTCATTACATTGCCCCTGATTCAGTCTGACACTCAGTTGTCTGTGAATCAGGATTCAGTAGACCCTTTATTGGTAGCTGGTTCACCGTCAGACCAAGCGGTAACTGAACCATCTATAACTCCTCATATTGGTTCAGTGGATACTTCTCTACCCTCTAGTTACACAACCCCCTCCTGTACGCCTCTTCCACTGGAGCTCCACATAGATGAAGATGGCTGTTCAGGCTCTACATCTTCACCTGGTTCTGCTGTAGTAATTGCATCATCTAAGAGCCTTCAGTTCTGCCAGAAGAATGATGGTAGCACTGTCACTTCAGAGATCTCACATGTGGATATGTCAGTGATCCAACTTTCTACAAATCCACTTGGACAAAGCTTAAGTCCAGTGACTGTTGGCAGAAGTTCTAGTCCAGGTCCTGCTTCAAGGACCTCATGTCCAGTGATTGTTTCCAAGAATCTTGATACTGTGTCCAAAAACCTCAGTCCTGTTCTTAGAGCCAAGAGTCCCATTTCCCCTGACATTAAACCTGAAAGCTTAGTCCTTAAAAGTAATAGTCCACAAGCTGCTACAAAGAGTCCAGTCACAGTGCCATCCACTGTGAGGACCGTGCTAAAGAGCGCTAGTCCAGTAACAGTTCCAAGGCTTTCAAGTCCAGTTCCAAAAAGTGCAAGCCCCGTGACAGTCGCTAATATCTCTAGTCCGGTAACCGTCCCAAAGTGTGCTAGTCCAGCAACAGTTCCAAAACTTTCAAGTCCAGTTCTGAGGCTTTCGAGTCCAGTAACAGTTCCAAAGAGTGAAATAGCAGTTCCTAAGAGTCCTGCTCAAGTCATCAGAAAAATGTACACAGTTCCAGGAACCAGCAGTCCCAGAGCTTCTCCAGTTTCACTTACCGCTGTACCATCAAATAGCCGGTATACCCCTTCTACAGAAAATCAAGGAGATGAAGTTCTGGATTTAACATGGCCTTGCCGGGAGCCATTTTTGGATGATGCTTTAGACAAATTGTTAGCCCCTGACTCCACTCGACAGGGTGAGAACCAGCCACCTACTTCTGTTACACCTGGAGATGAAGACAGATCTTGGGAGGAGGAAGATGGAATTTACCCTGAATTCAGCCGAGAGGGAACCCTGACACCCATGACTGAGTCCAGCTGGGTGGATGAGTGTTTCACCCCTTCCACCTGCCCTGGGACACCAGATGCAATGCTGGACCTGCCTTCACAGCAGCCCTCTGCTGTCGAGCGACTATCTGCTTCTGGTCAAGTATGAGGCTCAGCTTGACTCTCCCAAAATAAGCTGCTGGCATGAAGCTAAAGAGGATTTAAGACCCCATGTGGTTTTTCTATCATTTATCCATGATAAATGATGCACACGCTCCTCCGTGAGATAGATTATCTCAATAATGACTGACTTGGTTATGTTAACTGATTCCTTAGTGTATCTCTCAGGGCTGAAATAGTCTTATTTTGGGAGAGCAGCTCCTGCTCGAAATACTCGAGGAGCTGTGCAACAGTATAAACATGTCGAGATGAAGAGAAACTCCTCTTTCTCTGTGGTGTGATGCATGTGGTGTCATATAGCAAAATGGCTTGAGGGAGAAGGCTCCCTGTAGAGAGTGTTTGTGGCTGATGTTGAAAGCTTTGCTGAAAAGATGTCGACGCACGTCCCCACTTGCTTCATTACACATTGCTGTGTTAGTCATGGGGCCTGTTTTCTTGATAAGTTGAGTAACGATACCAAGAGTCAATATTAGAGGAGGTATTTTCTATTTTGCTAATGCATAAATGTAAGAATGTGTACACAAACCAAAGGAACATACAAGAATGTTTGCTTCTTTGATCACTGGCCTTGCTTTGGCATGTGCAGATATTTGTTAAAGCATTTTGTGACAGACTTGTCTTGACTTCAGCTATCCAGCATGCATGGCCACAGGTCTTGACCCATTTTATGTAGACTGGATAGTAAACGATAAAGTTAAGGCTGTACTTGGCGTCTGCAAACAAAAATATGAGAGTTCCGCAGAAACTGCATTTTGACAGACATTTACTGAAGCCAGTGCTCGAGTGTTGTGATCCAGCACTAGGGCTGCCCTGCTTGTGCTTGTGGATTTTCTGGTGAATGCCACAATCCCAGCTTCCGACACCTTCTTCTCATGTACTCTCCAGCTGAAGTCAGTTATCCGTCGCACCAAAGAGACCACCAATGTGCATCCTATGTACAGGGAGGGATTGTTAAGACGTAAAATGGGACCAATCATCGTGAAGAAAAGCAACTCACAGGATCGACTTATCGAAGAGCTGCAGGGAAAACTGGGCATTGGGCGAGTGGAACGCAGACGTAAACAACAGCCAGATGATTGGCTGACAGAGGGAGTTATTGTAACATCCAACCCACAGCGGACGCGGGAAGAAGGAATTCATCCCTCTGTGGATAAGGTAGACTAGAGATCCATAGCATGTGTTGAGCCAAGCTGGAAATTAAACCTCCCTCTGATGATTTATCTGATGTCTGCTTGGCCGACAATCAAGAGACCAATTGGCAAATATTAAACATTTATGTTTCATCACTTTGCCATAAAATCGTTTCGGTAAATCAGTTTAAACAGCTGGATAGTTCTTGTTTTTCACCCTTTTCACCTATTTTTCATTTTAACTGTGTTTTTTTTTATCTTGTCTGTTTGTTCTCTTTTCTGTGGTTTTTCCTTTTTCCTTCTTTCCCACAGATAATCATACCTCCCGAATCACCTGCCCCACAGAGAAAAGTCCTTCCCCCTCCGCAACCCCCCCCTGCACCCAAAAAGCCACCCCCAGTCAAGCAGACTCCTCCGCCACTCCCGCCGCCCCCTCCGATGCCCCCTCCTCCTCGAGAACCTTCCCCTCCACCCCCTAAGGAGCCTACTCCTCCCCCCAGAGTACCCACTCCTCCCCCCAGATTGCCCACACCACCCCCTGTCCAGCCCCCTCCTTCACCTAGCCCCCCGCCCAAGCCAATCACGCCACCCCCGCCTCCCAAAGTCTTTGTATCAGTGGGTTGTCAGACAGAGTATGATCCCGTCTTCCCACCAATGCAGGCATGGATCGTCTCTTTTCATCTCTGCACGTCCTCCTTTCTCACCTCAAACTCACTTTCCACTTTCTGCCAGACACTCTCTTTGCTAGGAGTTGTTTTTCTTGAGCTTGTTTGGGGATTATTTGGTTATTTATGGACGTTGTAGAATTTATCTGGTCTTTGGCGTTGTTTTTGGTGTTGAAACGGTTAGCCACCATAAAGCTTTGTCTGAAATCCAGTCAGTCCTGGTTATGAGGGCTGCTGGCATCCGGGCTAGAGAGACTGAGCCCCTTTTCTAATTCTGACATCTGATGGCGCCAAGAGCTGTGTGTACAGAGTGGAGTAGAGAACTTAGGAGCTTAGGGGAAAGCAGTAGAGTGTTACTCCCCAATGTTCCTGTTACACTAAGTGTCCTGCCATGCACAGGAATGGTAGGCTCGCACTGCAACCGAAACCTAATCTGCCACATGACAGCACAGTTACCACCACTATTATAGCATGTCTCACAGGACTTAAGTCAACAGGCTTCGTTTGGTTAGATACAGGCCTGTTGAAGCAGAATACCACTGCATCTTTCATAATCCACCCTGTCTTTACCGAAGTCATTTGGTGAAGACTTGGTGTAGCAGATTGACACGAGTTGCGTTACATATGCATGATTCGAAGCCCCAGGAGGAAGCCTTGTCATTTTAGTTTGTCAAAGGTAAGAAGGTCATTTGTGTACGGGTGTGTGGAAAGAGGGTAAGAGGGAATTCACAGAGCAGAGTTTCTATTTTCTCTCACAGTGGAATGTAGGAGTCATGAAGCTCCAATAACCGCACCATTTGAGAAGGTCTATGTTTACGTACATTACAGTAGCCAGACACTATTAACACACAACGCTGATATCAGAGAGTCTTCATCGTGGATTAGGGTTGATCAGGAGATGTTTTTATTCGGCTGATGTTTTGATGGATTGTCTTGTTTTCTTTCTGTCTCTTCCCTGTCTACCCGCAAGAGGAGACACCACTCATCTAGATTCACTGTTGTCATCTGAGGCATATGTCTCTCAACAGCTTGGTCTGAAAATGCTGTAGATCATGTTGTAACAACATAACATTTGAAAGCTCTTGGAAGTTAGTTACTGACCAGTGCACTAATTTATCCCGACAGTAACTGTAAGAGTTTCTTGTGTAAAGCTCTGTAGCATTTGATTGGACAGAAACCCTTCATTTCCTAAAAGGGTCCTGTGTGTTGGACTTAACTGTCATGCACGTTTTCTGTCAGATGCCAGGAGTTTATTCAACTTTGCATTTTTGGGGGGGGGGCATCCTTTATTTGTTTGCATCACCAGTGCCCCAAGGCCATTATTGGGGACCCAATAAATTGTTCACTAGGTGTACTGCCAGCAATACAAGCACAGACTAGTTCAAATTACATGAAGTAATTCTATTAAATAATTCACATTACATTGAAAATAAGAAGTAAGGAGGTATGGTTACTCACGCTGACAATCACAATCAAACTGTTATTATTATTCTCAGAGGTCCTTCATAGCCATATTTACTGCATTCAATTTAAAGTGTTTCTGTTACATTGTAAACCCCTGAAATGCATGAGTAGTCTAATTTAACCACCATCTCTTCTATCGCTGTCAGATCCAGTCACAGGGCAAGACTTCTCCCACTGCCGCCCCCAAACCAGCCAACAAACTGGACAACATGCTGGGAAGCCTGCAGTCCGACCTCAACAGACTCGGAGTCCAGACGGTAGCTAAGGGCGTCTGTGGTGCCTGCAAGAAACCGATTGCTGGACAGGTAGTGATACAGAATCATTTACATTTAAACAAGCGTGAAAGGTCAGATTTAGTGCACATGCTAAATTTGAATTACTTTTACACGAACACATTCAGTTGTATCCATGCACAGAATACGCAATATGTCTTCTCTTGAAGAACCAAAGTTTTTTTTCAAGGAATAAATAACATAAATTCATGAAAGCATATGGGCAAATTTTCAAAATGAAACCAAAATTGATTGTTATTTTTTTTAAACTTGGTTTGTGAAATCTCATTGTACATTGCAGTAATCCCTTTGCGTCTTGCATGCAGTGTTGAAGATGTTCTCTCTGCTGAGCCAGCCTTTTTCCTTTTGCAGCTCATTACATTTTGATGCACTGTGTCTCCCCACACCAGGTGGTGACTGCCATGGGCAGAACGTGGCACCCTGAGCACTTTGTGTGCACCCACTGTCAGGAGGAGATTGGCTCCAAGAACTTCTTTGAGCGTGAGGGGCAGCCTTACTGCGAGAAAGACTACCACGGCCTGTTCTCACCGAGATGCCACTATTGTAATGGGCCCATACTGGATGTTAGTAATGCACGCACGCACTCTGCACACACACACACACACACACACACACACATACTCAAACATACATACTGTATATACAGTGAATGGACAGGAAAATTATATTTATTTATTTATAGCCTAATGGACTAAGCCCTTACTGGAAAAATCACCACATGGTGGAAATTGCTTTTCATTCTCAAGGAGACTTGTGCACGTGGTTCTTGTCACAGCTCCTTGTCAGTCAAAGCAAAGTGATTTCTAGTTTCTTGTCCATGTAGTAATGCATCATGTAATCCACTGGGAGATTACCATTACCAGTTAAGTAAATACATTACAGTTACTATTATCAGTTATGAGTGCAGGATGGGTGTTAGCTTCTACATATACAAACAGGAGAATTGCAATTCAGAAAAGTTGTCTTTAGCCCTCTTTGCATTCCAGTAGTTTTACCTGGGGACATCCAGTAATGTGTAATGATTGCAGAGGTCGTCTGTGATCTTAATCCTGTGCAAATCGGCCATGTGCCTAATTTGAAGAGTGAAAACTACACTGAAAACTACCTACAATATTTCTCCAAACACAGAGCTCCTTTGATAATACTAATCAAGTGTGACTCAGCCTTTGTGATTTGGGCTGTGTTTTTATATTTTCAAAGAGATTTGTTTCTCTCACAGCTTTTTTTCTGCTTCTTCTTGCTCGAGAATTACGAAGGCTGTGTTACATGAGAGTTTGGACAGCAGTTTGGGTGCAAAGTCAGGATGTGGCTGCATATCAGTGAGACCTGTTCACAGAAAACGGTGGTCAGAAATGTAAAATTATGTATCGAATTTATTTATTGGTGCATTAATGTGTTCATCACATATATTATTTACCTCTGACACGTAGTGGGATGGAAGCAGAAAGTAGTAGAACCTTGACATCACTTAACACTATTTGTTTAAAGGTACCTCAAGTTCCTTAGGTTTACAGTGGAGTGATTAGTTCAGCATGTACTTTTTCAGTGAGTAATTACAGTTTTCAAGAAGCTTGCTCAACACTGATGCTGACAGACCAACCCACTTTTCTCTTCTCACATTTGTCAATCCTCTGTCATCATCTTCATTGTGACAAGCTACCATTGAAGTCTTTTTTTTATTCACACACTCATACATTGCCAGAGGTACTGGAAGTGAAGTAGACTGTGTAACAGTGGACTTTAGTCTGGGGAAAGGCCAACTTGAGTCACTGCCAAGTTTTCCAAACCGATCCTCAAGCAGTCTTTGACATCCACAGTATATCCATCACTTCTTTCTGTCCTTCTCTTATCCTCATTTTATACTCAGTTTTTGAACATGTTAAATTGGAGAAACTTTGGCGATGCTCAGTTGCAATTACAGTGTGTTTGTACACCATTGTAATATGTTTTATTTATTAACACTTTAACTGCCTTATCCTATACGGAAAATGAATAAAAAGTTTTCCTCCCTCACAATACACGCTTTTTCAGCAGTGCACCTCCTACTGGTAAAATCAAGAATCAATTCTTCCCTGAAATGTAGAGAGCTCTGCAACAGTGGTTACATTGTGTAAGTGTTGCACTGAAATATAGCGGGAGTGGATGTCTTAAGATGTCATTTCACTGACAATGTGCCTAAGGCTGAAGCTGCTGGTAAATGCTATCAGGCCTGGAAAACATGAGCTAACGGTCTTATTATCCTTGCACTTCCCACTCTGCCTTTGATTGCCCTCTGCTGGCCTCTGATCGCTGATGTGTTTCCATAATGACATACATATGTACCCCTATATGTTGACTTTAAATAATAATAAATAATATTTAAATAATACTGAAATGATGACCCTCTCCTTTTCATTTGTTTCACAGAAAGTAGTGACAGCTTTGGACAAGACTTGGCATCCAGAGCACTTCTTCTGTGCCCAGTGTGGAGCCTTTTTTGGACCAGAAGGTAATGGCTACAATCCCTGGCACATGCTGATTCAGAGCTGTTTCATTATTGTTACAATCAAAGGAAGCGTGCAGAGTGAGTCAGTGTGCCTTTCCCGCCCTTTAGGTTTCCACGAGAAGGACGGAAAGGCGTTCTGCAGGAAGGACTACTTTGACATGTTTGCCCCTAAATGTGGTGGTTGTGCCCGAGCCATCCTGGAGAACTACATCTCTGCTCTCAGTTCACTCTGGCACCCCGAATGCTTTGTCTGCAGGGTGAGTCACTGGACGAATCAGCAGCTGATCTAAATTTAAAACGAATCATCTGTCCAGAATATTTTGTGTCAAGCTGTCATCATAAATATTCTGTTGTGTTTTCCAGGAGTGCTTCACTCCCTTCATAAACGGCAGCTTCTTTGACCACGAGGGCCAGCCGTACTGCGAGTCCCATTACCACGAGCGCCGTGGCTCGCTGTGCTCCGGCTGCCAGAAGCCCATCACTGGCCGCTGCATCACGGCCATGGGCAAGAAGTTCCACCCAGAGCACTTCGTGTGTGCTTTTTGCCTCAAGCAGCTTAACAAGGGCACCTTCAAAGAACAGAATGACAAGCCTTACTGCCACGGCTGCTTTGTCAAACTCTTCAGTTAGACTGCATGTCTGTGTGCAATTGTGCGTGAGCATGCATCCACACATCTATTTACATGCACGTGTGGATGGATGTCACGTGTCTGTGTGCATCTATGTGGTTTTTCATACAGTGTGTGTTATGCCTTTGTCAATCACATGATAAGAAAGGCAGGAAATGTCTCTGACTATTAACTCATGACACTGAAGGGACTTCTTAGGCTGTCCAACCTCTCAGGTTTGGCATTTCACAATTTTACTAAAGACATTTATAACAGAGCCCAAAGAGATTTTTATTTTATTCATGTGCACAGTAGAAACAGAGGTGATGCTAATAAGCAGTTAAGAACCAGTTAAGAGCCCTGACTTGTAAAATACTTTATTCCCGCATTGCAGGGCAAGTCCTTGCGTATATGGTGGTGAGCCTATGTTGACATAGTTTTATGCAGATATGAGACAGTTGCTTGATTGCATGGACCATGGAGAGTTGACTTAAGCAGTTTTACAGTATGTTGAGTGTTGAATACTCAGTGTTTGGCCAATGCGTGTTGAAAAAGATGTATTTTTCTAGCTTTTGGAAACGTTTGAGGTGCCATTTAAAATAACCATGAATACGCTTCATATGTATGCGCACACACACTGAACCACAAAATACTCCAACCTCTGCACTCCCCGACAACAGATCTCTTGATGAGACCTTCTTATGGTGCATTTTATATGTTGGTGTCATCCAGATATTAGTTTTTATTTTTCTACAGTTTTCCTATGAAAATGAAACCAGGAGTTTTAACCTACATTTCATTCGCATTTATGCTAAATTGTAACCGAGTTATTCCCCACAGGAGGTGAAATCAGACATAAAAAAGATCATTTAAACCTTTTTACCTGTAACTTGTGTAACTTCTGTGTCATTTACATGAATCATTTTCAAATTAAATTGAAGTGCTGCAACTAATTATATCACAAAACAGGTCTTTACAAATAATATACGTGGTATGGTTCTAAATGTTTTAAATGTTTTGGTGCAATTTATGACAAAGACGAGCCAAATCAAAGTTGACCGACTTTACTCCAGTTTAAATGTGGAGCTTTTACTGCTGTATTCATCCAGTTATCACAGAATAAATTAAAACTCATTTTATCCAGAGTAGATGATGCTTTATTTCGGCATTTTCCGTATTGTGCTGTTGCTAGGTATGTACATCTATCACCGTATTAAATCTACTAATACAGCCAGTTAAATCTGTTTGTTGTGCTTTTAAATCAGAAGCATGCCATTTATTTTAGTTTTATCAGCACCAGCTGCCAGTTGCTGTTACAATCACAATCAAAATTTATATACATGTAATACGCTTTGTGGCAGAACTGTGTTTTGTCATCATTTTGATGAGAATTTATATATTTGTGAGCTGTTGAGGCTCACGCTGATATGCAAAGAGCTGGCTCTATTGGCATGTAAGCTAACAATAGTTTACCCTGGTCTCATTCTATCACACACACATATCAGTGTCTCTAATGTCAGAGGGAACGCAGCCTTCAGAATCTTGTTATTATAAACTGTGATCCTATTGTCTGAGGGAGATCAGTGCAGACCTCACTGATGGAAGCTGGAAGGGAACCTTAGCTGGTCAGGAATCAGATTATGACACGCCGGAGCCTTTAGCAAAATTTAATCAATGGATTATTTTAACATCATTTGTTATCGGCAGATATGATCCATTGTGTTTTTTTTGGTCACAATATTGCTTGTCTTTCATTTCGATCCATGTTTATGTGAGGAGTAAATGTCACAAAGTGTCCACAGTCAGATTTATTTTCATTTAAAAAGATATTTCTTGTGCCAAACATGTCAATGCAATAAGGTCTTATACACTGTGGAGTTCTCAGCCTTTCCTGTGATTTGACTCTTTCTGTGCTAAACTCTGGGAGAGGCTTCATCTGCTGTGGTGCATCTTAACACTGTAATAGACGAGATGATGAGAAACCGCTGTACTGAGTCATCCAGCACTAAGTACAGTGTTCACTTGTAGCTGATTCAGATTTACGATATGTAGCAGGACTGTGGCTGTTGGAAGACTTCATTTGCATCTTCAGTTAACCTGTTTATGCCTATTAAAAAAAAAACAAAAAAAAAAAACAGGAATTGAGTTAATTCTGCTCATGTATATTTATCTTCTTACAGTGTACTGCCTTACAGTTTTTTTCTTCTGTCAAAGAATTCATGAGAAAAATCAAATCTATTCACTGTTTATGCAATTAAGCGAACTTTGCTTTGCAAGTGGATTCATGTGATTCTTTTGTGAATTTTCACATGAGCCATGGGTTTGTTCAGCTTTTTTGTGTGGGTGGGGTGTAAGCGTATGTGGGTCCCCATTACTGATTGATTAATGCAACTTCTGCAAATAAAATATATTGTATTTATTTCCGGCATTCTCACGTGCTTTTATTTTCCACACAAACTGTTGCTGCCTGGAGTTTTTTTTATTTTTTTCCATCGAATAAAACTGGCATAAAGTTTCACATTATAAGCTGATTTACAACACTATATAAAATCTGAATAATTACACACACCTTATTTATAAATAAAGTTTCCTACATTTTTTGGCCCCTTACAAACTTATGCCCTGTCGGTCAAGTAATTGAAGAAAAAAAAAAAGCAAAGATTAAAGAAATGTAGGAAAAAATGGACACCTATTTGAGTAGCAGAAACATGTTTTTTTTTTTGTTTCCCAGATTAGTTTCAGATTAAAAATTACTACTTCATAAAGCAAGGATTTGTATCCGAGCAAACATCCATGCAAATTATTTTGAAAATTAAAATGTTAATTTGATCCTGAATGACTTTTCACTGGTCAAAAAACAATCATCAAACTAGACAGGAACAAGGACACGTCTCATGTCTCCGGCGAGCAGCGGTTGTGACCTGTAGTCTGTGCTTTCTGAGAGCTTGAAGCTTTTCTATAAGTTCAGGGAGATGTGGCAGGTTATCCAAAATCTCCAAGTACTCCAGCTCTTGCAGCTGGTGTAGGTGTAAGAAATCTTTCTCTGGTACGTGTTCGTGGCGAAGTTTGAGGCTCTTGAGCTTTGGAAACAGTTTTGGGATTTGAGCAGTGTGAGCTCCCAAATGTGAGGGCCAGGGATCTACGTGGAGGTGGGAGAGATTTGGTACCTGCCCTGCTATGGCCACCATGTCCTCTGAGGATAATCTGGCAACGCGCAGGGTGAGGCTGGTGACGGTGGCTGGAATGGAGGTGACATACAGGTCAAGAGGTGGGCCCTTGACAATGACCAGGGTTGAAAGGCAAGGGAGGTCACCCAGCCATGTTTTTAGATGACACACAGGTGAGTACCATCTTTCTGACATCTCATGATGTGAATGCTTGAAGGAAACAGCCAGACTGTTCAGTCCAGGCATAATTCTCATAGCATCCTCTGGAAAACAGTGATCCATGCAGTCGATCAGTTCCAAACTGGACAAGGCAGAGGCACCAGCTCGTCCTGAGGGACACGGGTTAGTTGTGGGAACGCCGTAAAGGCCACATGATGTTTGCAAAACAGACAAGGAAAGGTGACTTAGTCGAGGGAGGCAGGTGAGTATGGAATGTATCATCCAAATGGTTTCTCCAAAGATTCCCACGTTATGGCAGACCAGAGATTTAAGATTTGGAAAGTGGGAGATGGCAGAAATGAAGCCATCTATTGATGTATTGGCAAATGCTACATCACACATGCTAAGGTGAGTCAGCTGCTGCGGCTGTGGCACTGTAGAAGCATCCAACAAAAGAGGGGAGCAACTCCTTCTTATTGCCAGGCGTTTCAAATGTGGAAAGTCCTTCAGAGAGTCGAGGCTCTTCTGAGAGCTGTGGTACATCACCAATGAGGTGAGAGCAGGAAGAGACAGGGCGAGCTCCTTCCAGTGCTTGGCTTTGGCGCTCCTCACCACCACACTGGTGACTTTTCTGCGACGAAGGGTGGACCAGAACTGGCTGTTATAAGAGCCATGGTTAAAAGCCAAAACCACTGTCCAGTTTTTCCACAGAGACACGTGGTCCACAAGTTTCTTGAAATACTTGCAGGATGCTCGGACGCTGAACTTGTCCGCCGCTGACAGGTACCCAAAAACGTGGTTCCAGACCTCAGACGGAAGCTGCAGGGGCAACTGTGCCATTGTACTGCTGTTGCCAACAGATACGTTAGCAAATTGGCTAATAACTGCACATATTTCACCAGAAAGATCACCCTTGCCACCACGTTTGTTTACTACTTCTTCTACTTCAGTTTTAGTGACAAACCAGTTGCATTACCGCCACCCACTGGACTGGAGTGTGGAACGAGATATTAACGAGGTAAGAAGCAACCCAAAACTATACAATATTTAAGCCATATTTTATTCTTTTAAAGACATTATGATATAACACCATATTCCGCCTGCTTTCTCACTCGAGAGGGCAGATAATGACCACGTAGGTTTGTTACTTGAAGTCAACACTGAAGATAAGATAAGGTAATGTAAGCCCCGCCCCTTCCGGTGGACCATCGTGGGACATCATTTCAGGAAAAACCGAAAAACAGTAAATGGGAAAAACATGTACAGTGATCAGTGGCGAAAAGAAAAATATTTTAGACTCCGTCTGAACTGTGCCGCAAGTCACACAGTTGATAACAGTCGATTACAATGACAAATTTGCAATTTCCACGGAAGATTGGCTGTGACCATGTGACATTTTGGTAGAAGACGCCTCCTTGAGCGGGTTGGCCCGTTGTTGCAATACGTCAACGTCGCCGCCATATTGGAGGAGGCAGCTCCGTCCCGCGAACCAATAGAACGTATATATTCAGGGAACCGATAGGAACCAAAAACAACGTCTGTAACATTAACGTAATCAGACGTTGTTTTTGGTTCCTATCGGTTTCCTGAATATATACGTTCGTGTGTGAATGTGTAAATGCTTATAGTACTTTGCAGAAGACGCTTGCTTAATAAAGTTCATTCCATTGACTTGTATTGGTTCGCGGGACAGAGCTGCCTCCTCCAATATGGCGGCGACGCTGACGTACGGTCCAGCGCTCAATGAGGCGTCTATGGTAGAAGTGATTGAGACGGAAATGGTCCAATAGATGTGAACGTGACGCCCATAGCTCCGCTGTGATTGGTCACTCTCTGCTTATATACTCTTCTCTCGTCCTCCCTCTTTCTCTTTCTTTCACGCGACCCTATCGCGAGGTAAGGCTTTTATTCTTGGTCTTTTCTTAAACTAATAAATTGATGTTTGTCGTGTTCATAGCGAATATATTTATTAGACTCGTGTAATAAACATATATAGCGCTTAAAGACATATAGCCCGTGTGCCATGAATTGTCTTAGATGCGATTTTTTCCCCCAGGCCTGGCCTGTTAAAATATTGCTAGCTTGCTGTTAGCCGGTTAGCACTAGCTGTCGACCACATGTCGGGACTCCTAATATATTTCCGGTTTTATCGTTTAGCCTTTTTGTAAAGCACATTTACCAATAACTTTTTATTCTTTCTTTGTAGATACAACCTTGTCTTTAAACCGGCGCTTAAGCGATCCTTGGAAGCACTGCAAAGATGCCCAGGGAAGACAGGGCCACGTGGAAGTCCAACTACTTCTTGAAAATCATCGTAAGTAGAATTTGGCATGCACAAGTGTTTAATCTTTATTTCCATTTTA
The DNA here is from genome assembly GCF_963514085.1 of Chelon labrosus. Lineage (NCBI taxonomy): Eukaryota > Metazoa > Chordata > Actinopteri > Mugiliformes > Mugilidae > Chelon > Chelon labrosus. The sequence continues at coordinate 27,994,564 of NC_140340.1, forward strand.
TTTTTTTTTAACCTCTCTGAAAATTTGTTTAACACACGACTGTATTTTCGCAGCAACTTCTGGATGACTATCCAAAATGCTTCATTGTGGGTGCAGACAATGTGGGCTCAAAGCAGATGCAGACCATCCGTATGTCTCTGCGTGGAAAGGCTGTGGTGCTGATGGGTAAAAACACCATGATGCGCAAGGCCATCCGTGGTCACCTGGAGAACAATCCTGCCCTGGAGAAGTGAGTTCACCTTCACTTGACTTCTGTGCTCATAGTCCATTAGGTTTTATGTAGCAGGATAGTTACAGTGCAGCTCGTGTGGTGCTGTATTGTCGTTCCCCCTGCTAAAATTAACATGTCTCCAGCTATCCCTGTTTGTCTACATCCACCGACAACCAGGGACGCAAGGTCTCAGACACTTGGCAAACTATAATGCTTAAACATTAATAATACTCGCATAAATAAAAGCTGGTTATGTGTTTTGACAGGCTTTTGCCCCACATTAAAGGTAATGTGGGCTTTGTCTTCACCAAGGAGGACCTGGCTGAGGTTAGGGACATGCTGCTAGATAACAAGGTAAGAGCCCACAAGACATGACTACAGGAGTAAACTGTAAAAACTAAATTGTTGGGTTAGGATTTATTGCAAGGCTGTGGCTGCACTCTATCACAAACGGATAATTCAAGCACTGATATTACACACAATTTAAAAGATAAGGGTGGCTTTTAGAGTTGGGGTGGTGCGGTTATAATGTATAATAAATGACCTAAACCCTAATTGGACCATGTCAACATGCAGGATAAGTTACAATGCAGCTTGTGTAGTACTGTATTGTCGTTCCCCCTGCAAACACTAACCTGTTTCCTCGCTATACCTGTTTGTCATCCTCTCTTGACTGCCAGGGACGTATGGTTTCAGACATTAGCTAATTGATTTGATTGCATACGTGCATCTACTATAAACTGTTTTGGATATGCCCTCTAAGGTTAAGTGATGTGCCTAAATTTTACTCCAGGTACCTGCAGCTGCACGTGCTGGAGCCATTGCTCCCTGTGATGTGATGGTGCCAGCCCAGAATACTGGTCTGGGTCCCGAGAAGACCTCTTTCTTCCAGGCTCTGGGTATCACCACCAAAATTTCCAGGGGAACCATTGAAATCTTGGTGAGTTTTTTTTGGCTTCAAGTTGCAGTTGCATGTACACTCATGAAGTATAAACTTTGAACCAAATGGAATGCATTTAGTGACTAAACATTTCTCTCCCTCAGAGTGATGTCGGTCTGATCAAGACTGGCGACAAGGTTGGTGCCAGCGAGGCCACGCTGCTCAACATGTTGAACATCTCGCCCTTCTCCTACGGACTCATCATCCAGCAGGTGTATGACAATGGCAGTGTTTACAGTCCTGAGGTGCTCGACATCACAGAGGCTTCTCTGCATGTCAAGTTCTTGGAGGTGAGATGCAGTGTTCAATTTTTGTGTTCTTGGACTGAATGTTTATAAATTGTGAGTTCACGGTGTATAATTTGTAATTCTCCAGGGTGTGAGGAACATCGCTAGCGTGTGTCTGGAGATTGGATACCCCACTTTGGCCTCTGTCCCCCACTCACTCATCAATGGCTACAAAAGAGTCCTGGCTGTTGCTGTGGAGACCGACTACTCCTTCCCTCTGGCAGACAAGGTATGATGCCTATGATTATTCAATTGGGATATCAGTTAATCTGCAGGGAAGGTTTTAGTGTAGCCTTGTATAGTGCTCTATTGTCATCACCCTGCAAATGGCCCTAAACTGATGTTCACTTTTACATTATTCCAGTCTGAACTTTCCCTTTGTGCATGGAAAACTAATGTTGCACCCTTTGTTCCTCACAGGTCAAGGCCTTCCTGGCTGACCCATCTGCTTTTGCTGCTGTCGCAGCACCTGCTGCAGTGGCTGAGACTGCTGCTCCAGCTGCTAAGAAGGAAGAGGTTAAGGAGGAGTCTGAGGAATCAGATGACGACATGGGCTTTGGTCTGTTCGACTAAAAACACAGCGAACAGAACCAGATTTCAGTCAAATAAGACCATGATTGAATAAATGTCATAAAAACACTCACTTGTTTCATTACTTTTTTCAATTCTGGCAACTTCATATTATGGAAGTAAAACCAAACTTGGTTAATGATGAGATGCCTTGCTTAAAACTATAAGTTGATTGCAAGACTTGTTTAATTGCATTACATTAATGCACTTTGTGTACAATTGTGTCTGTCTTTAAATACAAACTATATTTTAATTAAAATACAGAAAATTAAAATTTGATGTACATTAAGCAATTTTTTGGGGGGGTCTCTTTCTAACTTCATACAAAATCCAAAAGTTATAAACTACACCATGCACCACATAGAATCTGTGTGAACCTAGAAATTTTAAGGTTTTTGAAGCTTTTCATTTTAACACTTCCAATTGTATTCTTTAAACTTAAATCTTAACGCCTTCTCTCTGAGAAATTATTTATACTTATATAATTGACCATAACAAGTCCTTTCAGAGGATGATCTTTCTGTTGATCCTGTTAAAGTGACTTGTTCCTTACTCCAAATTATTTCTACCTGGTATCATGCAATCACGTCAACATTTAGTTCAGGAAATTGGTCATTAAAAAAAACAACGTAATACTTACTGTTTGAGCGTGTCAATTTTCAAAATGAGAATTTGAGTACGTACAACCCCATTATTATGGAATCAAAGTCATTTCAAATTGCAACTTTCTGGCTTTAAGAAACACTAAAAGAAATCAAGAAAAAAAATGGTAGTTGGTAACAGTTACTTTTTTTTTTTAGACCAAGCAGAGGGAAAAAATTATGGAATCACTCAATTCTGAGGAAAAAATTATGGAATCACCCTGTAAATTTTCTTTCCCAAAACTAACACCTGCATCAGATTAGATCTGCTTGTTCGTCTGCAGTTAAAAAGGAGTGATCACACCTTGGAGAGCTGTTTCACCAAGTGGATTGACATGAATCATGACTCCAACACGAGAGATGTCAATTGAAACAAAGGAGAGGATTATCAAACTCCTTAAAGAGGGTAAATCATCACGCAATATTGCAAAAGATGTTGGTTGTTCACAGTCAGCAGTGTCTAAAATCTGGACCAAGTACAAACAACATGGGAAGGTTGTTAAAGGCAAGCATACTGGTAGACCAAGGAAGACATCGAAGCGTCAAGACAGAAAACTTAAGGCAATATGTCTTGAAAACAGAAAATGCACAGCAAAACAAATGAACAAATGGGAGGAAACTGGAGTCAACGTCTGTGACCGAACTGTAAGAAATTGCCTAAAGGAAATGGGATTTACATACAGAAAAGCTAAACGAAAGCCATCATTAACACCTAAACAGAAAAAAAACAGGTTACAATGGGCTAAGGAAAAGCAATCGTGGACTGTGGATGACTGGATGAAAGTCATATTCAGTGATGCATTGGGCAAGGCGATGATGCTGAAACTTTTGTTTGGTGCCGTTCCAATGCGATTTATGAAGACGACTGCCTGAAGAAAACATGCAAATTTCCACAGTCATCTTCAATAAATGCACAAGTTTATGTTGACATTTTGGACACTTTTCTTATCCCATCAATTGAATGGATGTTTGGGGATGATGAAATCATTTTTCAAGATGATAATGCATCTTGCCATAGAGCAAAAACTGTGAAAACATTCCTTGAAGAAAGACACATAAGGTCAATGTCATGGCCTGCAAATAGTCCGGATCTCAATCCAATTGAAAATCTGTGGTGGAAGTTGAAGAAAATGGTCCATGACAAGGCTCCAACCTGCAAAGCTGAGAAAGTTGGAGCCAGATTGATGAAGAGTACTGTTTGTCACTCATTAAGTCCATGCCTCAGAGACTGCAAAGCTTGTTATAAAAGCCAGAGGTGGTGCAACAAAGTACTAGTGGTGTGTTGAAGTGTTCTTTTGTTTGTTTGTTTTTCATGATTCCATAATTTGTTCCCTCTGCTTGGTCTAAAAAAGTAACTGTTACTGACTAGCACAATTTTTTTTCTTGATTTCTTTTAGTGTTTCTTAAAGCCAGAAAGTTCCCATTTGAAATGACTTTAGTTTTGTGTCATGTCTGTGATCTGCTTTTTTTATACAAAATTAAACAACTGAATGAACATCCTCAAAGACTGGTGACTCCATAATTTCAGTTGTATTGTTGCATGATAGCAAGTGAGTACTTTTTTTTTTTTTGGAGTGCATGTAATACATATTGTAGCCCATACAATTTTTAAAAGCCTAACGATATTTTAACGATGCGAAAGTCTACAGAAATCTTTTGACAAAAACTTTTGATTTTGATTCTACAACAAAACGCACTTTTATTCTGAAAACAACAGGCCGGAAGTCGTTGTCAGCTAGCTTGATGCGCAGCAGCTACGGGAGAAACATCCGCAATGGCTGAGGTATGTTTTAGGTTTTGTTTGATTTGTAAAAGACGGAGGTAACGATTTGGGTCTAAATATTTAGCATGAATTGTTGTTGTTGTTGTTGAACGCGACGATAACTGCCACACTTTCCAGCGGCGTTGATGATTCACCAAACGTAAGCTAACGCATTATTAGCTAACGTTAGCCGATATCGTAGCGTCAGATATTATTAACAGTGTCAACGCTACGTAAAGGGTAATTGTCATCAAGCTAGAATATTATAAGCACACTAAGTGATGTTGTAACTGTCAGCTTGGTATATTAGTTCATGTACGTACTTTTTGTTTGTTTTGGGCCAACGTTAGATACATTTAGCATGAGTGTACTCATTTCCCTCAAAGTTTAAGCGTTAGCTAGCTTTACAGTAGGTGCTCTTCCGACCGTTCAGCAAGACACGAAAGGCAGTCGCATAAAGTTTGACTATTTTGTCTAGACCCACAGCTTACAGGACCTCCAGCAGCCAGCTGTTTCCTCCAAGGTGTTTATCCAGAGAGACTACAGCTCAGGAACCATATGCAAGTTCCAGACCAAGTTCCCCTCAGAACTCGAGTCAAGGGTATGTGTGTCTATTGGTTACATGGATGTTGTAATAGTTTTCCCAGTGCTCACAGATTATGGACATAAAATGTTGGTTTGGTTTCAGCTCGACAAGCAGCAGTTTGAGGAGACCATCCAGACTCTAAATAACCTGTATGCAGAGGCAGAGAAACTCGGAGGGAAGTCCTATTTGGAGGGCTGCCTGGCTTGTCTAACTGCCTACACCATCTTCCTCTGTATGGAGACACATTATGAAAAGGTAAAACCGCTTCAGTGATATATTGTGCTTCACATTCAGTTGTTGGGTGGACATGTCTACACACCATATCTGCTCTCCGTCTTTCGGTGTACAGGTGTTAAAGAAGATTGCCAGATACATTAAGGACCAGAATGAGAAGATATATGCTCCCAGGGGCTTGCTGCTGACTGACCCCATAGAGAGAGGCCTCAGAGTTGTATCCTTGACCTGGCTCATGTCTGAATAAAAGCAGACAGTTGTTAATGACGTAAGATGTCCTTTACGCGTTCCGTATTTTCCTCAGCTTGCTGTCTTCCAGGTTGAAATCACCATTTTCGAAGACAGAAGTACTGGCTCTGGAAGATAAAAGAATCTTGAGGTAAGTTGTCGTTCAGATGCACTTTTAATAAAGAGTCGGCTTTGCTCAGACAATGTTTGGAGTTGAAATATGATGATCATTCTTGTAATTAAGGAAATCACAATTTTTAGGGTGTTTTTTTTTTTTCACCCCTTTAATGTCATAATTTCACCACTGTAAAACACCTGGCCGGAAAAGCTTGAAGAGTAACTTGCAGGTCAGAATAGATTTCAGTCCTGTAATTATAAGTCAACCTGAAAAAGACAAGGAGTAGGATCAATTTTTCGAAATTAATTTGTGTGTCTTGATCAGTGCCATTGTTACATCACAGAACTGGAAACTTTTCTTGGACATATGAGCATGGCAAACTGGCAAAAATTGTCTTTATTTGTTATTCTAACAGAATTTTGCTCTCTCTCTCTTACCTTGCTTTGTAGGTTGAGGACTTTGACCAGATATACTTCATCTGTCTGACAACACATATTCAGACTTCTTCTTCTTCTTCACCTAAATGATGTATATAATTTTAATCTGACCCATTTTTTTTCTGTTATTTATAAGTACTCTGCTGATTGCCTATCCTTATGTGTATGTAAATTAGGGGTGTAATCGTACATGTATTCGTCTCAAATTGTTCGGTACACGACATTCGGTTCGGTATGAAATTTCCTGGTTTCAGTACATGATGTCAAGCCTATTTGTTGATTATGTTATGTTGATTATTATCCACCTGAACGTTTTGGCATAGCACCAATAATTGTCCGTCACCTACCGTGTGCTAGCAAGGTTTGTCTTGAAAGATGGACAGACACTCGGTCAATTTCAACTGCTTTGATAAAATTAAGTGTGTGTGAACTCACACTTCACAATGAGTTTGAGTTTTAATCAGCCTTCCTCTGCATTTTGTTACAGTAGGTCAAGTGCGGGTATAATATTGATGGTTTAGTTGTGTGAAGTGGCCAGGTAAGTCATGACAGTCAATCACAAAGCATTCCCTTAGGTTGAATGGAGCCATCATTAATAAACCAGTGCCTTCTCTATTGTAAGAAGTCAAAATGTCTTTGTCCAGTGACGGTTCCAGTCATTTTATTTTTTAAACTAAGCGGCAGTGTCCTCATTGTTGACGAAGAACAGCAACATTATTTTCTGATGTTTTTAAAGCGGCACAGCTAGCTTTAATGGTTAATTTAGTCTGAAATATGTTGCATTAATGGACATTTTTTATACATATATGTATTTTATACCTCAGAGTGAACAGCTCAGACTCTTTTCTTATTGCCAGAATGCAGCATTTGAGTGCCTTAACCAGCGAGAATGATGGCTGATTAGCAACATCGAATATTACGTAAATGCAGTTAAAACATATCCTTTGTTGTTGTTGATGATGTTTCCTCTGCCGTACCACACATGTACCGAACTATGACTCCAACACCAAGGTTCATACCAAACCATGAATTTTGTGTACCTTCACACTCTTCATGTAAATGTGTTTTCATGTTTGTTTTTTATATACGCAACCTACTTGATCAAGACCAGTCTTCGTTAATAGTGCCATTGTTTTAAATACCACTTATTCACCATGTTAATCACAAGTGATTTGAGGTGTATATTGTTTTGTAAATGATGTCTAAAAATGCATAGTTGCCAAGAACTGACATAATACGGGTTGGGCTTTATAAGAGTATAAGGCAGGTTTTCAACTCGGTCATTCTTTGGGCCCATGACTAGTTCTCCACAGTATTAACAAGATGTCGTGAACTGGAAATGTTTGTCATTAATATGCCCATGGCTAAAAAGAGTCCCGTAACACGTTTCTCTAAAGGTTCACTTTCTATGCCGAAAATGCCACCTTCTCTTTCAGCATCTCTTAACGTCACAGGAATTGTAAATGCTCCTCAGATGATTGTTTTAAATGGGGTTTGATACAGCTGGTCTTCTTGTGGTTGTTGTTATGGCTTATGTAAATAAATGGTCGTTTCCTGAAATCTGTTATAAACCCAGTATTGTCATTTCTACCTGGCTCTATATTTTAGTAGTTAGAGCACTGGTCTTGTAAACTAGGGGTTTATCAATAATAATAATATCTCCTCCAATTGCAGGTGAGTATCTGGTGACCCTGTCACTTGAGTTTCAGGTGGGCAACACCCACGGATGGTCTGAATAATACCCCTAACCAGTCATTCAGAACTAAAGAAGCTACTTGGATGATGATGATATACTGTATATTCAAGAAAACCATCCAGTCTAGTTGCCCTCATTTCACCTATGTTCACATCAATAAAGCTGATTTGATTTTTCTGCATTTAAAAACCAGAGTTTATAAGAGATTGAAATGTAGTATTATGTATGGGCAGTGTTTTCCAAATCTTAAATCGTTAATTCTACCTAAATGGTCAAATCAAATTTAAATCTGAGTCGTGTTTGTGGCTTTTATTTTGAAGAAATCAAACCGGATGTGATATTGCTTTTGTTGCGACGGAAACATCTGTTTCCGGAAGCTAAATGCTGCTAGCCAAGCCCTGAAATACTCACCCTGTGTGACTTTAATAGTAGTCACCTGTCATTCTTCGGGCACAGCATATCTTAAGTCAAAATTGTGCACTCCAACCTTAAAGGTAAGACCAATAAAGTTACCGCAGAAGTTAGGTAACCTCTGTCAGACTGAAAGTTAGCGTTACCATACGCGCCAAAAGTAAGCTAGCTTTGTTTTTAATCCATGTTTTAGTACATTAGCAGCTGGTTTAATTGACTTGAACTAACAAAGATAATGTTATTTTATTTAACCTGTCAGACCACGGTGGCCAGCTAACATTAATGGCCATTAATGTCTATTTGCATTTAGCTTAGTAGACTGTAAATGATTTTAGTGTCACAATAGTTTGACAAGTTAACTTCTCCGTGCTATCACCAGGAGTCGTCCTCCTCCTCCTCCTCTGTCCACCCTGGCGTTTCCCTGTTTCGATGGCATTTACCTCCCAAAGCAAGAAAATGAATTCGTGCACCTTGTTCTGGATGAACTGGAAATATATCAACAGAAGAAGAGCCACCGAAAGAGGTATCGTTACGACCGATAACAATGCCTGTAGACATTTGAGAGTTTGTACCGTAAGACACAAATCTGTTTTACTTTACACCCCTATAAAGTTGTACAGTCTTATAAATGACTGAGAAATTAAGTAGTCTCACATTTAAGCTAAAGGCAGAGGATCTGAAGACAAAATTGAGTTTTTATATTAGAATAAAGCATGTTTACCTCTGGGTAAACCCACTGAGTAACAGTCATGTCTGTGCTTGACTTGCTCCTCTTTCTTATTATTGGGCCCTGTGTTTTATCAGGAAGATAATGTCTGTGTAATCTATACAGACTGGTCCTCAGAGGACCTATGAATATTTTTATACAGCCAATAAAAGCTTTCATATCTGCTGTCATCCTGTCTGTGTCCCGGTCCAGTGTGCTCCTGTTCCCGCCTCTACCGAGCAGGCTGCGATACCTGATTCACAAGACCATAGAAGACCTACCAGAGCTCACCACCTTCTCAGTAGGGGAGAGTTGGTGCCGTAGAGTGGTGGTCTGCCATTCTGAGATCAGGTACTGAACAAATCTGTACGTCTCTATGTGTCTGATTACTGAGAGAGTTTGTATGATCAGGTGTAATGACAGAGTTGGTACCGGTAAATCTAGACATTTTGCATAATTAAAAATTCCTAAAGCCTCTTGTTTAAAGTTGCTCTTCAGTTTAGTTGTTCTGTTTTTTATATTTTTCTATAGGGGTGAGGTAGAGGAAGACAGTGACCTGGAAGGCAACAACAGCGTGTATGAAGAGCCTTCATGTACAAAGGTGGAAAACAATGTCGAGCCTAAACCTTCGAACCCATCACGAAGCCGCACACCTAAGAGGCCGGACAAGCCCCTCTACATGCCCCGAGCTGCTCGAGAGAGACTGTCTTTACAAGCAGACAAAGAGCCACCAAGTTCAGCCTGTTGTAGCAGTAGCTCTATTAACGTTTCACCTGACTCTCTCTCCTGTCCTGAAACCACAGAAAACACATCCAGACAGGAAGCATCCCCCAGTTTAGCAGACGGTATTCTTGACCTCTCTTCGGACAGTTCAATGCCGTGTCCTCTGGAAGAGAAACAAAAGTTGGAGCTGAGGCTCCAGGAAGATGAGGCCCTCGCCTTGGAGCAGACTCAGTGCTGCTTTGCTGACATGACTGTGGAGGAGGACGAGAAAGAACAAGAATACGTTGCTGATGTGCCGCACAGCCCCCAGACAGAAGACACAGACGTGGACGATGTAACTGAAGAGGTAAGTCATGATAGAATTTTGATGGTCTGATTTTTTTATTTTTTTTTGTATTTCTTAATGTATCTACTGATATTTATTAATGTACAGCTAGGTCCATCTATTTTTGAACACAGATATATTTTTATTATTTTAGCGGTTTACCAAAACATCTGAAGTTACAGTGAATATGGTTTTAAAGGGAAGACTTTAAAGATATTCCTTTATCACTTCAGCAGGTAAAAGTGTGGGATTTTTTTTCCGAGTGTGACATTTGTATTTGGAAAGTGTTGCTTTGTAACCTCAATATGTATTCAAAAGGAGCTGTGATTGCCCATGAAACAGACATCTGGCATCAGGGCGATAGCAGGAACATTAGGAGTGGCCAGAACAACAGAGTGATACATTCTGAGGAAAGAAATCACACATTGGTGAGCTAGGTAACAGAAAAAGGACTGGGTGTCAACAGAGAGCCAAATCATCATCCGTGTGTACTCTGCAGAGAATACGTCATGAGAGCAAATTTACATGGTTCACCACAAGGGGTAAAACCTTTATAGAATAGAAAGAGCCATTGACCTTTGCAAAACACATCTAAAAAAGGCAGAGCAGTTTTGGAACAGCAATTTTTAGACTGATGACACTAAGATTAATTTGAACCTGAACGACAGAAAGGAAAATGTATGAGGAAGAAATGGAACAGCTCAAGATCTGAAGCATACATCTGTAAAACACAGTAGAGGCAGACATGGATGTGCATGCATGGTTTCCAGTGGCACTGGGTCACAAGTGTTTATTGATGATGATGATGAGTAAGTTTATATGGGTACATCTGTTCAGAGCCAACCTGATAAAGCTAGATATTTGGATGGTGCTAAATATGTTTTAGTTAAAAAACTAATAAATCAGTGCAATGATATATAGAACTAAGTGATTACGACCCTGTTCATCTAATGGTAATATTGTATACATTGTTTATTCTTTCCAGATCAAGGCACATCTAAAACAGGCAGTAACTTTTTCCATCGAGCATGTCCACAATGACTACTCTATTTATGAGAACGTGTGTGTCAACTCGGACGACTTCGGCCATGTGATCGAGATCTATGACTTCCCAGCAGTGTTTAAGACAGAGGACCTCCTTGATGCGTTCACAGAGTACAGGTGTGAGCGGACTACAAACTCAGTAACACATCATTGAATTTATATATGTCATCTACAATCCCATCAAAAACTGAACATTAGAAACCTTTCAAAGTTTACACTGAATTTGATTCAGTTGTACAAGTGTACAGTAAAGTGGCCCCTGAGTGCATTTTAGCTGAGGAGTCCTCAGTCAGTAAATTGTGGTGTTGTGTGGTTGTATTTGGTGAATTAAGATGCTCTCAAACAATCAATCCAGCTACCAGAGTCCTAAAGTGCTTCCCTGTGTGTCTCAGTGATGGTGGAATGAAGATCAAGTGGGTGGACAACACACACGCGCTAGGAGTTTTCTCCAGTGAGGCAGCAGGTAAGATCTTTGACTGTGCAGTGAATGTGGTGCTTGGTTTGAGGATAAAAGGTGGCAATGGCTAATATGTTGTGAATGTCATCTGTTGTGTCGCATGCAGCACTCCATGCTCTCTCCATCTGCCACCCACTGCTGAAGGTACGGGCACTGGCTGAAGGAAGTAAAAAAGCCAGAGGCAAAGCCATGAGAAGAGCAGGTATTGGAACCTTTTAGTCATCTTAACTCACAGGAGTACTGTTTTGTCAACATGCTTGTGTCTAGTGAGCGGGTCTTAATGCTGATGATGTGGATCGTATGGTTGTTTCTGTTACTTCTTGCAGAGTTTATCCAGCCAGTGAAGGAACGTCCCAGGACAGACAGTGCTGTTGCCAGGAGGATGGTGGCCAGAGCCTTGGGCATACCGGGCCGAGGCAGAGTGAAGCGATATTAAAGAGAATTGCTAACTGGCATAAAGCACAGGTGAGCAGACTAACAACAAACACGAATTTATTTGACCTAAAAATCATCCCATAAGCCATTATGTTGTAATTCTCTTGTTGTTGTCCAGCAAATTAAATGCTTATAAGATCAGTTGTGTTTGGGTGCTAGTCACCACAACACTGAAAACTCAGGTTGGCACAATTAGCTGTATTAAATACAGTACTTTTGTCTCATGTTACTGTAACATGTCTGTGAACTTTCACCCTGAGTTGCTGTGAAATTATTTTAGTACAAAGAAACACAAGAAAGGCTTTTCTGCTTTCACCATTTTTATTTATAAAATGTAATGCTTTTCCACATTCATTCATGCATACAAAAAAACAGGCAGCAACTAACAAGTACCCTTATAAAATGAAGGATCCTTGACTTGTTGCATTAAGAAACAAATTTACAAATCCATAAAGAGGCATTTTCACATACATGTGTGGTTGATACAGTACTTCCACAATGTTATCATGGTCCCTGACTGTAATAATTTAACAATAGAAGACACAGAGAAAGAAGCCGAGCAGATCGTGAAAATGAAAATGTGTGTCTACCATTGCAAGCCTGAAAAGAATATCAATAAATAAAACTATTTCTAAAATGAGCTCAAGTAAAAATGCACTTTCCCACAAAGTTTAAATTCTTAATTCAGTTTCTGTCTATGTTCTTTACACACTGTCAGAAACACTGCTGGAAACCAAAGCCAAGCAACTTGCTGGCGTCTAGTACATTCAGTGCTTGGGGGATCTGACAGAAAATATAAAAATAAATCCTACTTTCATTCACTAATAATGCACATGTGGTTACATGTCATCTTTTTTTCAATTCATCTGTTTGAGGAATAACAAGATTCTGACAAGTCGTAGCACCAAATTTAGTGGATGACTATTTTCCATCCACTCAAAGCGAGCTCAGCATAAAGTTCATGGTCTCATCGAGTTAGCCTTTAGCTTTAAAGGCAATTTGGGCACAGTTAGTTAAATAAATAATTTGGCTGCAATCCATATGGCATATCCTCTAATAAGCAGGTCAAATCTACACTGTACCGACACAAACAATTGTGGTTAATGGATAAGCAAGCAGTTCATTTTCCTATTGAGTCATTTGTTGTACCAGCTGAGTCCTGAGCCCAACAACAATCCAGCACTGATTCAAGGAAGCTAAGCCATACAGCCCCCTCTAGTGGTTGTCAAATATTAATATAGGCTTTCATAATGCCGTCCAGCTGTTGTCGTCTTGGGGTCTATCTGTGTGAGAGCTGATTGGTCAGCAATCCAGGAAACATTTCCTCTGTTTCCGAACTCAGTGTGCCACCTGTAAAGACAGACATGGAGATGATGATCAAGACGAAATGCACATGAAATGTTGATGCTCCCGGTAAAACAAATCTAACATTTAGTCAGTACCACTCCTTTTTTGATCTAATAATCTAATAATATCACACCACCTGATACATTAAATATAGAATTTTGGTGACAAAGTGATGCCACACTTAGAAAAACATTGCTTTTGCAACTCAGAATCAGGAAGTCGATTTACATTTGGAAAAGCTTTACGTTGCTGTTTTCTTGATTTCTACAGAAAGGTCCAGCAGAAGTCTGCCTCCAGTCTATGTGATTAAGATCAGGCCATAATCCAAAACTGCAAAAAGATGTCATGAAAGGTTGGAACTCAGTGTTTGAAAGCTTAAATCTAATAAAAAGGTTTTGCGAGTCTGAAAATAAGTTTTGAAGGCTTTCATATCTTGACCCTTCAGTTTTGGACTAGTGAAACTTTATTTTGACATGTTGAAGGATGTATATTTGCACTCATATTGCATTCTTCTATGAGTGCTAACTTTTCAGAACTAACACCCATATTTCATAGATTTGACCACACAGGAGTTTTGAGTCTTATGCTTTTTGGCAGTGTTCTCTTGCAGCAGTTTTTAGAACTCTGAATGGTCTGAAAAATAAAAAAGCTGGAAGCTGGGACAGTTGCCCTTGTTTCGTTTCAAAACATGCAAGCCTTCAGAACGTTAAAGCCTGAAATCAGAATCAGTAAGCCTGACATCTCAGTTTTGAAATGCTGAAACTGAGTTGTAACCTTTCAAAACATTTGTTTTTACATGGCACGGGCTTAATCCCATAGCAGCTCTCTGAAGAGTCTCCACAGTGGCCACAAACAGCTGATCTACTGTGTGACAGTCCAGGATGGTCTGCCTTCTTTAGTGACCAATACAGCGTGTTGGCATAGCTAATCCTGACTCCTATTTTATGGACATTACTGTTGGATTCCTGTTGTGCACTTTCATCATCTCAAATATAAGTACAAGTATAAATGCCTCGCTCCGGCTTAGATTACGCCATCTAGCCCCGCAGAGGTATAAACCGCTTAAGGGGTTTGGCTAAACTCTGAACTGAAGCTGTGGTCAAAGCTGTCACAAAAGTATTTTATTCCTGACCCATGTTGGTGCAGTGGAAAAGACCACTAATAATTCAGTTATTTACCAGTGTTAATGAAATGTGAAATATGAAATGGTTCAGATATCTCTAAAGGCACTGGACAAAATGAGAGAAACATTTGACAGGATTGATTACAGAATTCAATGTTATTTCTAACTTAATGTTAAATCCCTCCACAGGGATTCTCAGGCTATGGGAAGAGAAGTACAGTATATTGCATGTAGATAAAGGTAATATAGGTTTATTAAAGAAATTTTGTTAAAAATTTACACTAAATATTGTTTTCAGAAGCCAATGTTTAAAGTGAGTGACCCTGTTAACAAGAAAACCATAAAAAATGAATGTTATACTAGACTCAGATATTTTTAATTGTTTTGTTCATTTTAAAACTGTTTTCTGAAACAAATTTCTATTTGTTCTTGTTTCCTAGTATTTACAATGGTTATAGAAAATGTACAATGCCTGTTAAAACAGCATTTTTTTTTTTGTGATCCATTACATTTTTGCGCCTTTAATGTAATTTCAGCAATCTATGCAATGTCACTGAACTTACAATGCAAAGCCAATTAAAATCAAAGTGACATTTCAGCAAAAAATGATAAACCCTTAAAGCCTTTGTATAATCTAACTGTGTATGTGTGCGTATCCCTGAACCAACTGAATGAAAATTAATTGAAGCACCCTATACTTCAAGTACAGCACTCACCCTTGTTGGGTAAGAGTCTGTCAGCTTGAGTCATCTTGACTTAGGAATATTTGCCCAAACTTCTTTGCAAAAAGATTCTAGACCTGTCAAATTGTGAGTCCATGTCCTCGGCCATGGGTATGGTGTCCTTTTGCCAGTGTGTTGTTTTTAGCTCTAAACATACTTTTACAATTACGGGCAAAACGTTTAGCGTTAGTCACATCGGATCATAACAATTTTTTTGGGAGACTGAATATATTTTAGTTAATTTTAGCCGAGCTTGGATGTTTTCTTCTTTTAGTCAGAGAAAGCTTGCTTGTTACCGCACTGCTCCATAAAGCCAGACGAATGAAGAACAAAGGGACAGTTGTTGGGAACAACCAGTACTTAGTACTTGGCAGAAAGAGATGCAGCCCCTTTCATGCTGCTCTAGGCCTCCCTGTCCTATTTTAATGGAATGTCCCATTTCTGATATTGTCACTGTTGTGCCATATTTTCTCCACTTGTTAAAGCCAGTCTTCACTTTGTTCCATGTTAAAGTCTTGGACATTTATAGTACCCCTCTGCAGAGTGATATCTTGATGCTTTGTCTGTGTGGCCCATTGTTCTTATATTTGGCATATCTTTTATTAGGAGTCGCGTCACCCAACTACAAAAGGATGTCCACATATACAGTTAGGTTAGTCTTTTTCTGAACTGTGTCACTTTGGTTTTAGGAGGAACTGCATAGGTTGTATTTTTTTCCAGAGGTGTGCCAGAGTTCACAAATCAATAGTTTATTTATTTTTTTTTTACATCACTAAACATGCTGTTTAACAGGAGTGTGTAGACTTGTTATACCCACTCTGTTTTATATATGTAAATATCATTCTGTTTATATTCTAGACTAATTAATACATAAGTGTTCAAGTTCATCTCTCCACTTGACAGAAACCATTTTAGAAGTCTTTGCGACCTTGGAATGTTGGGGCATTTATACTCGTTACTGTTCAGTTATTTTAATGTCATTTTGTAAATTATGTCCGAAACTGTAAAAGTATTTTTGTTTTTTATTAAAAAAAATAACTTTTTGACATGCCGAGTAAGTATCTTAAGTGCGTGATGAGAGTAAAAAGCATTTTTCTGTGTCTCTCCCTACATTAACTTTGTAAATTTGCAGATTCTCAGAATGAAACTGCCAATAAAACAAGTTTCAGAGTTGTATCATTTTAAGTGAACATATTTAGCGCAGTCTTTAGCAGCAGCAGCAGCTTTGGTTTTGAAATGAAGTCAAATCTTATTTTAAAAAGCAGATTTTGTTTTAATATGCGACATCTGCATCACATGGCTAGTGTAAACAATATGAATAATTTCAGGGCACAGGAAAATAAATTAATAAATTATTGAATATTTGGATGCAGATCCTAGGAGGTCAAATTGGTGATAAAAGTAATTCTGCACAGCGCCTCTACTGAACTATTCACTACTGTAGTGCATTCCGTTTTATCCCTAATGCAGGGGAGATTTTGATCCTAATAAAGTAATGTCTCACCTATATGACAGTTGTATGTCCACATCCGTTGTCCATCGTACCGGGATCGGCACTTCATAATGTTGTTGGTGTAATCTGATTCGGCAACCTCATAGTTTGGATTTATCACAACCTGAAACAGGACAAAGCAGTGTTGGTTATATGTGGGTAAGTATTTCCCTTTGAAACATTTTTAAATTAAGTACTAATAAAGACTACAGGTTGTATTAGATTAAAAGGATGGCAGCTTAATTTAAGTTTTAACTGTTCATTAAGAAAGATGGGGTCAGAGTTTAAGAGTTAATTCAGTGCCCATCAGAAGGCTCCATGTCCTTCAACAACCCCTGCTCACTTGTTTTAAATCTGAGTATACTTGGGGTGAACGCCAAACACGAGCAGATACAGACACGTGGAAACAGTTGATATCTGTTTGGTCTATAAGACTACGCTGGCTGGAGAGGAGACGGATCTTTCCAGCGGAAGATGTGCCATATCAACTATGGCTAGACAAACGGAACACGTGTTTTACCTGGAAGATGTAGTCGCCAGGCTTCACGTCTGTGATGTCAATCCACTGGCAGTCGATGTCATGTCTGTAGGTGTCCGAGCAACCAACTGTAATTCCCTGGGCCCCGAAGTTCGCACATTCGTACCTCTTCTGGATACCTGAATTCAGATGAGATAAATCAGATAAATTTAGATGTCAGACATTTTTGGTATCCAATAGATGGCAGATGTTTTATGTTAGAAGGCTATGTTAACTCAAACTAGGCTCCAAAGCCAAAGTATGTCATGTAATGAAAACAGAAGGCAGGAAGTGTCTGTATTTACCCTCATCACAATAGGTGTCCTCCAGACAGAAGCTGGCTTTGTGTCCCTCTGCCACTTTAGTGCCGTTCAGACTCAGCAGATCATAGTGGGTAAAAACTTCCATGCTGTGGTAATGCCTGGGTTATACAAAGAAAAATGAAGTGTTGACACACCATGTGCACACCTATATTTAGGAACTGTACAGTGTCCATCATCCACTTGTCTAGTGGCTGTACTCTGAGTCAGATATGTTTACCTTTCTCTGGTAGTCAGCTTGATACCAGATTTGATATCTAGCATCAACAGTAACAACATTTACCTCTACAGTAAGCAATGAATTGAGAGTAACAGATCACACACTAGCTGTCATTAGACCAGTAACGAAATCTAAGCTGCGATGAAGTCTCACCTGTGACACTCATGCCAGATCCAGGAGTGGTGTGCCGCCCGAGGCCTGAAATCTGACTGGCCGTTGTTATGGATCTGGGAGGAGAAGCGGAGAAGGCGGCGATAGGAGGTTGAGTCTGCTTTGTCAGCACTGGTGGCCAGACAGCGCTCCTCATGGGCACACTGCAGAGCATACATTGGCCTGTCCTCCAGGTAGGTGGTCTGCTCCACAACCTGAGCATTCAGCACCAGGTCTGGGGCCGCTGGGAGGGGGAGAGTAACAAGGGACGTGGTGGTTAAGAACAGCAAGTTGAATTCAGCCGTAATTCATTTTATTATTTACACTTGTGCTTTTCCATCAGTTACATGTCAAAATACTGTATCTTATATGTAAAAGGCATGTTGCCACATTTATATTATAGAAAATGTGTTTGTAGCGCAACTCTTCCACTATGCAAGATTTATTGATGCAGTCAATATGCAGTCAATCGTTGTCTGCAGTTTCTTACTCTGAGTGCAAGAGACGCCAGCAGCAAAGCGTCCACCTCCTTTGGGACAGAGAACGTGTTTGCCGTGATGCAGACACTGATCCAGAGTCAGCTCAGTCCCTGAGCATCTCACCCCACTCATTACCACAGCATCAGCTGATGAATCTCCCTGCCAGTACCACGTTTCCTGATTTAAAAAAAAAAAAAACAAGAATAGAAAATAGGTATGAAACAGCTGAACGATCAAGAGTAAGATGCAAACGTTGATATCACTCTCATTTCTGTATTGTAGAAAGTTAAAAAACTGGGAGAACAGCTTATCCCAGCAGTCAGGGGGAAAGAGGCGAGGTACACCCTGGACAAGTTGCCAGTCTATCGCAATACTAACTATTTCATATATACAGAATAAATATCATTATGTTTATATTTTAGTCTCATTAATAAAGAACAACCTTAGGCAAAGTTTGAGATGTCCATTACCATGGGACAGAGTCAGGCTAGCTGTTTCTGACTTCCTCTTTGTGCTAAGCTAGGCCAACAAGCTGCTGGTTGTGGGTTTAGATTTATATTGGAAAAATGAGAGCTGTATGAACTGTCTTATCCAATTCTAGACAAAAAGGCTAATGAGCGTACATTCCAAAACAAACTAATCATTCTCCCTTAATCCCCAGTCTACAGCTTTGTTACACATGCTCATCCACTTATACCCCACTTAGCTACAGACTAACATCATGTCCCTCAAACTTTTTTGTTAAGTAAGATCTGTGTGGGATCTGGGTCTGTCTTAATTTTCCTACTGCTTCTAATTTGCAGACATGTTATGCCAGTTGTCCCGCAAGGCAGATCTAATCAAAGGGTCTATCACACACACAACAAGGAGTGCTCTGTTGTCCTCATGGCCATGACTCAGCCTTATAACAGGCATTTTGCAGACTACAGGGAAACCGAGGTAACTCATACTTTCCATCATTTGTTTAGGAGGTGGGGGATTCATGAGAAAGAAAATGAGCTAAGGGATATGGATGTGGGAGTATTTGCTGGTGGGGTGAGGAGAAGGACAGACATACAGCAGTATCGTTTTAAACTTGGTGTCATTTGTTCCGTCTGGTGGTGGGCTTTGCATGGAGAAGTATTTAGTCAGAGAAGAAAGCGTCTCTAGAGGGCCAGAGGTCCTGCTCCACGATAAACATTTATTACTCCTAACACAAGAACTCTTATATAATGACAACTCACTGTATGCAGCGACAAATAGACATTATATTGTCGTGATACCTTAACCTTATTATTTGACTTGGCACAAAAGGCACACCCTAATTTCAGTCCAATTTCCAATCATAAAACTCCCTGGTGTTATCAACACACCTCCCCATGATTCACACACATACTTTCCAGACCTATATCATCACACACCGCAAACACCAAATGCCTTAATATAGAAAACATCTGAAAAACACAAAGGGGGGTCTTTAAGTTGACACGCCCCTCACCTCACGATGTAAAGGGAGCTCTGGGGTCTTCTTTAAAAAGCAAGAGGAAAACGTAAGCAGGTCTGGACTGTGACGCTGCTCGTCATGCCATGGGGTTTACTAGTGGAGGGTCCAGTAAACTTCAAATACTTTCTCATCACTCCTGCTGAGCAGCTCAAAATTCATGTGTGTCACAGGTTAACTGTACCACTGACCTGCCTTCTGTGCTGACTTTGTGTTTTTGATGTTTCCAAGGAAGTGACTTCTTAATTTTGCCTTCAGGGGTCAATAAACCTCAGGCTTGTTAAAGTGAGAGTTAACGACATCCACTGACAAACATGTATACACACACTGACGCACAAAGACGCATGGAAGTTGGTAGTACCGCGAAGCTGATGTAACCTACATATCATCTTCTCCACCTTCAATCTGAATCTAATACTTTCTAAACTACTAATAAAAGTAGGTCTGGTATAATGTGAAGAAAACGAAAGCTGACAAAGCAGATAGACCCAATACTGCTCTGTGGAAACTAGCTACTGTATGTGTGTGTAATTTCTGGTGGTTAAGGGAAAATCTTTAGTGTTAAAGGACGTAAAATACACCATCAGTCTCCAACGACATTGGAAGTGGAAAAAATATAAACAGGCATCAGGAGGAACACAGTTCTATTCCATCAATTTACTGGACAAATGACTATAATAAATGAAATAAATGAAACTTTAAATATATCAAACTGGGGACGCAAAACTTCTACGAGACAAGCAAAAATATCTAAAGTTTCCACCCATACAAATACAAATCCATACAAATAAAGGAGTTTTACTGACATTCTTCTTTTGACCACTTGACTGACTTTTAAAAGCTCAACACAATCAATCATTTCAAATGTGTGGCATTGTTTTTGGATCCAGTGGCCAGCTCATAAAGAAATCCCTCAAATAACCCTGTTCACGCTCCAACAAAGAATTCCTATTTGAAACCCATAAAGGCTGTTTTTGCTACACTTAAAATATACATGTACAATTGTTCTGACAATCTCCAGCAACAACAAAGCAATGTACAAAAAAGCCTGCAAGAGCAGTAGTGAAAACACTGGCTGACACTCATGATGTTATAGAAATACAAGCGGTGTGTCTGCAGAGTTCAGTGTGTATTCCACACATACAAGAGGGGTGTGTTAATCTAAATGAAAGAGAGATTGTCATAAATACAATTATTCATTTTCAATTAAAAAATGCATGTGGCTGTGATGATAGAATAAATAAGACCCATTTGCATTGGCCGTCTTATGTCAGAGCACCACTAAACAATTTCCCTTTAGTCTGTGCACCAAAGATAAGCTCACATTAAAATGATTTGATGTGAAGTGAGCCTGGAGGGAGGTGTTTATTTCAGAGGTCTTACCTGAAAAGAATGGCTGGCAAAGCCCAAGCCCAGCTGTCTGCACACCACCATGGCCTCCATGGTCCCCCAGCTGTCACTGCAAACCGAGCCCCACACCAGAGAGCCGTTCCTCTCTGCCAGGACCTCCACACGGCCCTCATAGGGGTTACGGCCTCCACTTAAGCGAAGCTGAAGACAGAGATTCATAGATGTTTCCTCCAGTGCTACACAAATACATATAGTTTTATATGGTAGAAGTTGTTACTCACTCTGTTGTTGAAGCCCATGGCAGGAACGTTACACTTGACTGCTGCGTCTTCCTCATGGCTGCAGCCCACAGCGTCACGGTTAAAGTAGCACTCGGTCAGAGACTTTTCAAACCCAGAGCACTCAACCTCGTTCATGTGCACCGGCCCAATCCCTGCAGGGACAGATTAGACATGTGAAAAATATATTCTGCTAATTCATGACTAAACTCATGACTAAACTCGCAGCTGGAATATTACACTGCGGAAAACAATCACAGAAGAATTATCCTTGCTTTTCTATGGAAAAATGAAATGTGATACTCAGGTTACACAATGATTTTCAGAAACACAAACTTATACTGCCCACTACTACAGACTGAAACAGCAGCAGTCTTCCCTGCCTGGGTGTTTTGTTAGAACAACAAGTCCGCCCAAAGACATATTTAAGTTCTCTAGTATTATACTGCAGAGGAAACCAGCAGTTGGCTGTTTCAAATGAAAACGAGACACATGGGGCATGTTAAAAAAAAAAGTCTCTTAGAGCGGAGGAGTTTCCACAAAAACGTGCATGAGCACTAACTCCATTCTAGGTTTCTTCCCATGTGACTGAGCAGGAATGTTTCAAGTGATGTGAACTAGTGACAGACAGGGAGCCAGAGGGAAAGCATCAGTTCACAACTGTAGGAACACAGTGGTGAGGTAAGTGAACTGACAGATGACTATTACAGTTGACAAAAATAAAACGTATCAAATGTCTATCGGCCGAGCAAAACTCTCTATATTAGTTGGTATTCCTTAACATTTAAGGAAGTGAGAACAACATAGAAATGAATTTATAAATCACTGTCATCACTGCAAACAAACACAGTCAGCTATTTCAAGTCTGTGTGGGGCAACATTTTTGGATCCAGTGGTCAACTCGTAAAGAAATCCCTCAAATAACCCTGTTCACTCGCCAAAAAAGAATTCCTCTTTTGTAACCCTTAAAGTCTGTTTTCTTCTGCTGGAACATTTTGTACCATGTTCTTTTTGCTGTGAGGATAAGGTCGATTAAAAGACAACAGTTCCAGTGAGCATATGATTCTTATAAGGCTGTGGAATATTACATTTCACCGAATCTGGATTTGGGTCAATGTTTAAACATTAGTGTGCAACTCCATACATTCCCTAATGCCTTCATGTGCTGAGTTAAGGTCTAGACTGACTGAAGTGAGACAAAAACAGGTGGTGGTTCAGAAGCCAAAGATAAGGTGGAGGTGGAGGTCTCTGGTTTCAGTATGCACCTTTCATTTTCACAGCTGGACATGAGTTTATTTTGACTTTTGTTGAGTGTCAGTACTTGGTGTGAAATATCATCAAAAAGTTCTTGGCATTTCCGTAGTCTTTAAATACGAAATACTTTTTGAATTAAACCAAGTAATAAGTTGCTCTTTAATTATATTTTACTATATAAAACTGGTACACAAGAGAATAAAATTCCTTCTATATATTTTTTCTTTTACTTTGCTTTTTTATATTTTTATATTTCTATTATATTCTATATTATTTCATAGTGACACACTTCATGCTCCATGTAGCTGTACCACCCCATACATTAGTACTGTAAGCGATACCTTGTCCCAGTCGAGCTCCAGTCAGGGCCTCTTTGGCGCTGCCGAACCCCAGCTCCCGACACACCACGGTGGCAGCTCGGATGTTCCAGTTGTCGTCACAAACTGTTCCCCACTCTCCGTTCTTCAGCACCTCCACTCGCCCCTCCCCTATCATAGCTCCACCTCTTAGACGCACCAAAGGTTGCTGCGGAAACAACAGGCCAAAAAAATGAAAATCAGTGGAAATGATCGAAAGAATGAAAAAGTTGTTACATTGTAAAGGATTAGAAGAAGATCAAAGCTAAAAAACATTTTGATGGATGGAATCACATTATACAACTTTCTTAAGTTGAACAATATGCGTGGATAACAAAAGACGGGTTGTTTTCTTCAACAAGGCAATTATACAATATTCTTTGTCTGCATTTAACAAGAAACAAGAGCTAAAACAATGCAGCCAATCAAATTTGCACATAACTGCACCACACCTGTGAACAAAACATCAGCAATAAGTTCTAAATGAATGGCATTATCATTGTTTTTGTGGTGCAAGAAAAAGTAAACCTGGGCCAGAACTAAGCAAACCATGTTTGGTGTCCATCTGTTCAAATGTTTCCAGATGCTTGATTACACAAGAGTAGTAAGCAGGAAATGTTGTAATGCTCTGCTGGCTTCATGTCAAGAATTGAATATAGGATAGTGTATTATGTTCATACTAAACAATACACTCACGTAGAAATGTTTGTTCTAATGTAATGTGAAGTAATAATGTAGCAGCATATCGTATTTAAGAAGCAGTGTTTGGATTGTGCAGCCATATGTTTATTCTAAGAATAATCCTAAAATGTGTCTTAGTAAGAAGAAAAAAAACCTTTGCATTGTGTCCAAAAGGGATCACTTTTAGCACATGTGACTCTTTTCTCCTGTGTGCGAATCACTGTTCCAGCTGCATAAACAGTTGAAGATTCCTTCTGTTCACGTGTTACTTAGTGTTTTAAAAAACCTGCTAGGAAGTGACAGATTCACCGTGCAGCTGAGTGTTTACAATCTGACCAACCTCCATCCTGTAGGCCTTCCTGAACCCGATGCTGACGCTAGGAGCAAAGGCACGTCCAGGCACACAGCTGACCACGACAGGCATGCCCTTCCCACAGGTGCTGTTGCCCTTCAGCTCTATCTCTCGGCCAAGTTTACAATCGGAAAGGTCGGCCTCGTTGCCTGTGCAGTTGACAGCGAAACCCCAGTAGTTCTTCTTGCGACGCTTGGCCAGCAGTCTGAGAATAAAAATACAATAATAAACAAATTCTGTTGTATTATTTTTCTGTTTATTTGCATATATAACTCAAAACATTATAAAGTTTTTTTTTTTTTTTTCCTCCTTTCAGGTAGCCACCAGTATCAGTTGAAGCCAACAGCTGCATACTTGGGACTTGCTTCAGAAAAAGCTATCCATTATAGTCAATATTTATTCAGTCTCTTATGTCATCACTGCACAGTTATGCTGCTGCGTGGATTGTTATGAAAAGTGTTATATACATGGTGTGTTCAAGAGCTGGTAAGAGGCTTCGTCATGAACACTAAATCATCACTCACTGACAGAGTTGTGAAAACAGTCTGATACCAGCTAAGTAACTTAACAATGATAGCACGTGGACCTGAAGGACTTTCCATATCTAGTTTCATACCATAGTTAAACTGAAAGAATAAAAGCTAGATTAAAAAATTAAATGAACAAAACCATTTGGAACTTGGCGAACAGAGCACGTTGTACCTTTACCAGTCTTTCTCACGCTTTCATAAAATATTGAGGAGCTGTTTTGTGAGGAATTTTAACAATGGGAGTATTGTGGTGAAAATACCTAAACATTCCCATGACCCCACACTTGAATAGAAGTCATCTGCTAAGGGTCACTGAGAAACCCAACAACAGTGGACCTTGAAGCAGGTCCGAGCCTTGGAAGCAACGGAGCGTGTAATGAAACCAGCAGGAGCTTCATTTATGGCCTTTTAGTTCTCATACCTTGTTCAGAAGCTGTAAACTTGAAGCGCCAAATTGGTTTGTGTTCAGGAAAAATTTGTATTTGGTGAAATTAAAATTGATGTCACTTTTAAACTGAGAGATTCTAATTTACTTAGACCCATACTGGCACGTTTTGTGAATAGACCTGTGCTTTGTTGTTTCAGACTGAATGGGATTTTCACCTCTTTAAAACAGTGAAGAAGTCAGACCACAGCACCGCTGCATGTTTTAAAACCACACCAGCTTTGTGATCTTAAGTGACAAAGTTAACTGCTGGTTTGATGTTCCCTATATAGCATCCATATGTAAGACTGGATCTGCCAAACCTTTAATCAAAGCAAGGAACATTAAAGATCCAGGCGTAGAGATGGCCACGTTAAGGGTATATTTGCACAGTAAATCTGTTTTGATGTCTGACAGGTTTGGACTTCACTGTTGTGTACTGTTGTTCTCTAAGGCTTTAGGTGATTGTAGAGGCCAACACTGGCTGTGAGGGAGTTTTGCTCATGTGATTGTTGTCTCATGCATCTGGTTTTGAGCTTCAGTTCCCATGTAAGCAGATAAACATTTAAGACACAAAGTGTTCTACAAAACAGCTAAACATCTGTCTTCTGTTGTGTTGAACTGCATATTGCCTACGACACTGTAACAGCCTGTTTAAACAATTAGATAAAGCTCGAAGAGCCACTGTTTCACAGTGTAGTGCAGTGCACTCAGTCCCCGTCTTTCATCTGCTAAAATTTCCTCAGACAGTGTTTGGCTTCTTGTCAAGAATCCGCAGGCCCGAGTATGTTTAATCTCAATGTGGAAAACGGATGAAGGGGTGAGGGATGACTACAGTAAACAAACTTGGTTAGGTAATGCTTCCTAACACCAGTTGGTCTGAACACTCCTAAATGGACTAAGACCAAAATAAACTGTTTAAAAAAAACGTTATGTCCCAGGAGATGCAACATTTTTAAAATCAATTTGTATCTTAAAAGAACACGTGATGTACCTCAAATGATGTTTTCATGTTTTTAAAAGGATTCATTATATACATAGCTCTGCTATATTCCCATAACCTAGGGTGTATTTAACTTGACTCAATTTTAGATGCGTCTCTCTTAACCCTTGTGAAGACTTACATTTTACACAGTATAAGTGGCCTTGTTTAAACCCTGCTGCTGTCCTTTGGCACCATTACTCACTTGTAGGGTCTGGTATTGAAGCGTTTCTCCCCAGGGAAACCGTACATGCCACAGATGACCCTGCTGTTCATCTCCGTCCACTCCTCACTACAAATCTGTCTCCACTTGCCCCCGTCTTTCACCTCCAGAAAGCCCTCGGTGATGGGAATCCTTTTCCTGTGAGAGTATGTGGCCCTGACCCTCACATCCTCCACTTGCACCGTCACACCCTGACAAACACAACAGAGGAAATTTTCATCTCTGTTAAATTAAAAACATAAATAAATGAATTGCAGCTACTAAATACTGAGTTGCATTCAACAGCATCAGGCAAAACCTTTGACAAACATTTGACAGCAGCTACAAAACAATGATATCTTAGCACATGTGGCTCTGTAGGTGTAATATCCACCGCTGTGATCCAGAGTAAAATATCTCTGTAACTACTGGATGAATTGTCAGGAATTCTTGTTTATCCGTGTTCCCCAGAGGATAAATCGTATTTTTTGTTTGCTGACCCCTTGCTGACTTTTCTTCAAGCTTACATTTGTGGTTTTATGTTGAATGTGTAGACATTCAGATTGCCAGCCCCTGCTCAGAATAATCCTACAGCAATAATACGCATTGCACACATATGGAGTCACTTCCCTTCCTAAATCACATTTCTGTGAATTATAGTGTGAAACCTGCAGCACTACGTTACATTCAACTCAATCCACCTGAAGATTCTATAAACTTTACTGACACACTGCTTTATAAACAGTGTTATGCAATTAGCTAACTTAATCTTGCATGAATAATCAGCTGTCAGAAAGACCCACAATGTTATTTACAAGATGTAGTGAACTTTATTTGTATATACTGAGTTCACGTGTACTATTCCACTTGATGAATTGTAAATACAATGCGGCCTATGAGTCATGAAGGAAGATTGTCTTTCGTGTGGATGCAGAACTGTTGCATGGCACTGTGGCCTTTTAGGGACTGCACAGCTTGCACATGGGCTTAAAAATACAAGGAGTTAAAAAATCAGAAGTTCAGATTTTGTCGAACTTGTTAGGTACTGCAGAGACGCCTTTGCAGGTCAGTCAGAATTTTTTATCCGTCTTCATTCTGTTCAGAGTTCCTAGTTGGGTTTTAAGGGCCTGTAGGGAGCAACATTTATCACTGCAGAGTTCTGTCAAAACATAATGTGTTTTGTTTCCCCAGAAAAAGTGATTCAGACATGATAAATATATCTATGTCACTACTGCATTGTTGCAAAAAATAACAAAGGGGCTGAAATAAACCGCAAATTCAAGTATTTTTCTCTGGTTGAAGGCATCTAGGAAAAATGTTTCTTCAAAAGAGTTCACAACTACCAGCTTGGGTTTCAGGATAAAGGAGTGAACTCATAGATTAAACAGGGGCTAAAGAGAGCAGAGGTAGCGAGCTAAGATGGTGCGATTGTTTCAGGTTGGAGAGTGTCTATGGGTGGTCCACAGTCTGCCATAAAGGGCTGTAAAGCCAGCTGGTCAGAGCGTGGGTCAACAATACGTACAATTAGCATCATGTGTGCTGATGACCCCTTAATCAGGAAGGAATGGTGGCCTTTGACCTCAGGGCTTTATGAGAAAACAGCTACCTAATAACATTGTTAATTTCCCTACATGAGTCGAATATTACTGGCTTGTTCCTCCCTTGATGTGAGATTGCAATGTGGGTGCCAAAAAGAGTCCAAAGCTGCTCTGGTATGCAAATGCTGATCTCAGTAATTTCATCACAGCCAGTTTCTTCCACACAAAAAATCCACACTCAGGCACGTCTCCCAGAATATTAAATGTTTGCCCACAGGGTGGTTTCCTGAGATGGCGTCAGCCTGAGGGAATGTTCTAAGCTTCAAGACGGCAGTGCAGGAGGGGACTGTTAACTAAGACTGTTTCATCAGTGACCCCGGTCTTCCCACTGACCGCAGCGGTTAGAGCGGGTAAAAACCACTCTTTCATGAAGAGATTCCTGCTGGCCATAGCATGACAGAGTGTTTTCCGTTGGTGCCTGGCAGGATGGGAATATGATCAGAGAGCTAGTTCGTAATTTGAAGCCTTGGTGTTTTGATTGACTTTGCTTCAAAGTAAAACCTAAACAAAAATTATATATGCTTATATGATGATATATGATATAATAGATATATATATTATCCCCTTGTATCATATATGATTAAATAAACATATATCATCATATATCAGATATATTTTATCCATTATGACTTAAAAACACATACTAAAAAAGCATAACAAGATGAATGTAAAGTACACCTGATACAACATGAAAAAAGACTAAAATATCCAGCTGGCTCAAGGTGAGAATCAAAAGGGGCACTGAGCTGGGTCTAACCAATGTTTCATTTGGCTCAGAGGGAGGAAACTGGCCATCTGAATGTGAGACTGAAGAGAAGCAGACAGATATGCACAGCTGGGATCGGTCCGGGTGTCCACCCTCCACCTCCTCAAACCCTGACCACCAGACGTAAATTCAGCAAAATCCTGTTTGGCCGATGCCCAACCCCATAAACTGGTCAGATTTTAGTACTTCTTGAAAAGAAATGCATGAAAAAAATCAGCTGCAGTGCAAAGAACAAGCAGGCATGGTAAATTGTTTTACATTACACGACTAAAAACTGCAAAAAATAAAGAGAGATCATTAATATCCTTTTACAATATCAGTAATATTGACACCACTTCATATGTTCACACTGCTAGCAGGAAGTCCCCTGTCAGGAAGATTAACCAGTTCCCTTGGCAATGCTGGCTCTGTCCAAAAGCATGGGATATAAATAAGTTAAAATGTTCCTTTATGAGATTTAGAGATGCTGGTTTTTGTTAACTTTGTGCCGAGCTGCAGCAGTTTCTGCCTGTTTCCAATCATTATACGACAGACCACTGACAGTAGCTTCATGTATACCATGCCAACAGTAGTGTGAATATTATAGTGTACATTTTGTCATCTAATGTTTGACAAGAAAATATTAGTATATTTCCAAAAATATCAAAAGTAGGGTATTTAAATTTCATCTGGATCAGTGTGAATTTTCACTGGCAAACTAAATATGCTAAACATGAAGCCAGTCATAACGAGAGCAGGCTTTCCATCCTAAAAGTCATACTGAGGTTAGTCTCAGTTGAACATTTTCTAAAGGTTACCTCATCTTACTGTAACTCCCTGACTGCATACTGTAGTGACCTATTCATTGTGCTGCTTTTTTACAAAAATAATGAATTCACTCTAGTTTGTGTGGACACTGAGTGGGAAGAACACATTCCTCATTCATATCTATTAAGTGCTAGCCTCTGAAGTGAGCTCTGACCATTACTGAACTATTTCCAACTGGAGAGCAGACTTCTTTTCCTGAAGAGGTCCTCCTTAGAATGTCGATGTGTGAACATGAGACTGTGGTCTAGCCAGTGTCTGACTAATGCTTCAACTACTGTGCATTTCTTCCACTTTATTCAGCCTTCCAGCCCTGCACGTTCCTATACACGTGCTGCAGACGCCCACCCACCCTCCCCACCGTCTGCCCCACCGTCTGCCCCACCGTCTGCCCTACCCTCCCCATCGCCTGCCCCACCTTACGATACGAGGCTAGTATGAATGCTAATCGTCACATGGTTGAAAAGCAAGAGAACAGCAAGGCTCTTTGAAATGACTTTCACATCTGCCCCACCCCACTTTCTGCCTCACCGGCCCCCAGTCTGACTTGACTGAGGACGTGTGTGTGTGTGTCTAAGTATGGGAGAGAGTGGCAATGTGCTTTGCATCTGGAATTTCTATGAGAGTGTACAGCTCCCATCTTGGCAGTAAAAAGAAAAAGACACACATAAAACCCCTCTCAGACTGGACTTACCTGATTGCAGAGCTACTGGCTGTGTCTGGTATAATAGATTATAAAACTGTATACAGAACCATTTAATTTCTACAAATTAGTCCTAATGGTCTTCATCTGTTCGGTAAACGTGACATTTACATAAGATCTGCACCACGCTCGTGTTTGTGTTATATATGAAGCAGCTAGTTTGTTTGTTTAGCGTCAAATAAAGAAGCTCACTATTTCTCAAATTAGGTAAGTTTCAACCACAGAAAACGAGATAAGAAAACAGCCCAGCCATCACAAAATCCCCATTTAAAATTACACTTTTTTAACTTGTTGTACAGATTAAGATTAAACCTTAAAATATTACATAATGTTACAGAGACTTGATGCTAGCAGAAATTTCTGCGACTATTGTTAATCTTTTTCAGCCTTTAAATGAAAGTGTATTTCCTGATGTTAAACTGTTTAAGTACACATGTTGAGTACTGAAATATAACTAGACCAAATCGTAGTTTGTGGATTTAATTCATGCTACTCCAGTAAAATGCTTAAGTGTTTAAATGTTTTAAAGTGACTTATAGACACTTATATTTTGAAAAGCTTGAGCTGGCAATATTTATACTTCAGGCTTAATGCACTTGCGCAGTTTCATAAAGATTTTAAGTCAGAAAAGTATAGGTATGAATAGTAAAAGTTAGAAGTTGGGCACTGTGCAACTCAGAGGAGAGGAGGCCACAGGGGGATCCAGCTGTTGAACATGTGGTGAATCTTTCTGCTACTCTGTGTGCATGAGAGAAACTGGCTTCAGCATCAACCTTTTCTCCTTTCAACCACTCTCCTCCTCACAAGCCCCATGCATACATCCCGCCCCAAGACAAAATCCAACTCAGGCTCGGGTTTCCTTTTGTTGTATTGCAAAGAATGTGAGGAACAGAAATTCTTGCGTGCAGACACCGTCACGCGTGATGGAGTGCAACCTTTGCCCTGTTTAGATGTGTAAAGAATCAAAAGGCTTTTAACAGCTGCATTCTGTTACTAGAGCAGGCTTCTTATGTCTGCCTGTTGATTCTTGATGTAAGTGTTTGGTTGAAGAAAACGTGATAAATGTTATGATGGTCAGCTGCAGCTGCTGTCATAGCCCCATGTTTCCTCATCCCTTCAGCCAGAAAAGATCTTCAGAAGAGTTTATAGTCACTTGTTTTTATCTGAGAATTGCTTTTTTGTCTTTTGTTTATTCACAGCGACTCTTTTGCCATTAGATTTTTCTCTTCTGGAGGTAACGGAAACAGCAATATTATGCAACGATTACACAAGCAACAAACAGCAATGCCAACTTTGGAAAACACACAGAGGACAAAACATCCTGGAATGACTCCTACCAAACTTTACCATGAACCTGTAATTATCCTTAAATGACATATCATGGTCTGCAACTTGCTTTTCCCACACGAACAACTGAACATGGCAGAGCGGGCTGAATCATCTCTACTAGCAGGATAAACAAAGGTTGGCTCTGCTCAAAAACGTGCCCTCCCGTACTGACAGAAAAACTCCTTCTGTCACAATCTGCTGCGTCTATGAGAAACATATGACAGTAATAAAGAGGCTGCGCTGGATTATAGTCCTAGGGACTTTATGTTGGTGGGGGGCATCAGATGCTGCACATTAAAATAATTTACATTATTCTAGACAAAGATTCAGTCACTCAAGAATGTATGTTCCCTTGTTGTTTTAGCAGAGATGCATAACCAGCTGAGAAAGCCTGTGAACGTCAAGACACGTGGCTTTTGTCTCCTGAGGTCAGATCAGTAGCAGACTGCATCAAAGACAATATGAGGTTCTGAGGTCTGAGACTAAATGCCAGTTTAAGAAGAGCTGAGGCTGTTTGAGAAAAACACTTTGAGACTGGATATCAGCAGGATGGCATGTTATTTTATAAATGCTAATGTCCTAATATTATTTGCGGGTACAGATTGACATGCATTTGTCTGATCTTGCAAAAATTATAGTCACCCATGCCAGCGGAGGATGCTGTTATCATTAATAATAGACTCATATTTCCAGTGAACTGTCATTTGCGGTCAAAGCTGAACTGGGCAGAGCTGTTACTGGTCTGTTTTTCAAGTGTATACTGCAAAGCAATCTCAGGATCACGTACCCTTCAGAAAACTAGAATAATTGGTATTTAAGGCAACTTTGTGGCGTGTAAATTTCCCATGACATGCACTACTTAAAAGAACAAACTGCTGGTAAAAACTTAAATTCTGGTTTGTTATTTATAAATACTTTTAACTTTCTAATTTTCAAACAAATATTTACATTCAAGGCTTAATGGCAGTTAAATATTGCTGATTACTTCAACTTTTAGTATTGACCTGCACTTGACCACAGTACACATAGTCGGGTGAAGTTTCCAGATTGAGCACAGAATGTCAATTCATGCTGTGAATAAACAGATTGCAGAAACAGCGCTGCCCATTGCTGATGGCAGTTCAAGCGTAGTTAAAGGCTGCAGCTACACCTCTTTCCTATTCCACTTCCCTGGGACTTGAAAGGCCAGACCAAGGAAATATTTACAGGGTGGGGGACTGAACTGCAGTAACACCCAAAAGACCCTGAATACACAGCACAAATGGGGAACAAGACAGTGCTGCTTCCATTTACAACATATAAAAATATGAACGTCATGAGCAGGGTTCAGTCAGTCTTTATGCAAACATTTCAACTTCTTTTTAACTGTCCCTCTACTCCTCCACTCCCATGACGGGCCTAGGCATTTCAAAGATAAACAAGGATTTAACATGCTCTCCTCAGGCTGATTAGTTTAACTAATTCCAGTAAGAAACATAGTCACTGTTCTGGCTGCTGGAGGGAGTCCGGTGACGCAGCCAAATCTAACAGCCCACATCTAAAATGAACAGACTCTGGTATGGATGCTGCAACAAATAGCTGAAGCGCAGACTTTCTTCTAAATGGTTGCTTCAAGCCTTTCACTGCGGTCTCAAATAGGGAAACCCTCCGGTCTCTAGTGTATGGCTGTGTGTTGTGTAACTATAACTTGTTTTCCGACAAGCTGAAGGAATGCCCTCTGTTCTCCCTCCCTTTCTCCTGTCACGTCCACAGCCCCACACTGAATTTCCATCCGGCACAGAGGCGTTCTGTGTAGCCAGACAGGACGGTCTTCCCGCTCTATGAGTCATCCCCACAATCTCCCAGGCTGCAGAGTGGGGGTCTGGTGTAGGCAGTATTGCACTAATAGGAGCCTGGCAAAGTCATTACTGCAAACAGTGGAGAAGACAGCTCAACAGTATGCACCACCCTAGCTGACTTGTGGATCCTTTCCCTTACTTCATGCCATGTTATACGTGACTACCTACATGTAGGAACAGATATCTCATTTTGTCCAGACATGCTGGGTCATTACTTCCATTACTAGTTGTATCTCCAACGACATGAGCTGGTGAAATAAGCTCTTTGCAATTTGCTCTTTGCAAAGACTCAGAAAACTATTATTTTTCGAAGTTATATTACAGCTTATGATGTTTCAGCAGTTTCCTGCTCAATCTATGTAGTTTTAAGTGGGAGACTCAACATTTGTTTCCTAGCAGCAACTTTATACATTTTTTGCATGATAGAAAAAAATGATTTATTAACTGGAGTAACTCAATTCTAGTTTGGAAAGCTGGAGGGATTTGAAAAAAGAACTTCACTTTGAGCTATTTGGAGCAATGATAAGGTTTTTCTTTCATCCTAAGCCGATTCTCTGTTCCTTTTTTATTGCACAGAACATCTGTTCAGGTACGTGCGTGTACATGAACCATGTGTGGATGCTACTTGAGAGTCGGTAATTCTGTGATCAACAAATCCCACCCTGTAGTTAACACTGTGTGAGATGATATTCACGTTCCATGTATCAATTATGCTGTAAGTGGACTGTGTGTGTTTGGGTGAAGCTTTGATTGTGAGCGTGTTGCCCCATGTAAACCTACCTCATCGGTGCTGGCCTGGTTCCGGATGAACTTGAATCCTGGAATGCGCTTCTGGGAGCACACCACTCCGACGTCCTCTGAATGTTTGCAGTCCGACACTCCAAAGCCATTGGACCGACACTGGGCCAGGCTCTTTTCCCCACCAGTGCAGTGCACATTGTCTAGCCAGATACGACCTGGAAGAGAGAAAGGGAAAGATTCAAGTAAATGGACTTGTGTTCTGATGTAGATGAAGTATATCTTGTGTCACATATAGTATATCCAAAAAACAAAGCAACCAAGGCAACAGGACGTGTTTGGTTTCTTAAAGAAGCTACTTGAAGCAACGGTTTCGATTACTGATTGCAGCTTTGCAAACATGACCATGATTTTTGTTCTTTCATTCATTCATTCATCTTCCGTAACCGCTTGTCCTGTGAAGCGTCACAGGGGGGCTGGAGCCTATCCCAGCTGTCATCGGGCGAGAGGCAGGGTACACCCTGGACAGGTCGCCAGTCTATCGCAGGCCGATTTTTGTTCTTTTTTTGTCTTATGTTAGTAAAGTGAATATTTTAGGTCTTTTCAAGCAAAATTTCTTAAGGTTAAAAACACTTTTACCAAAATGTAAAGGGCATTGTCATTATTTTAACATTTAATTGATCCAATCACTGATTATCCAAGAAAATAATCAACAAATACATAGAAAATGAAAATAATCATTGTATGTACTGTATGTATTTTGACTGTTACGGTGACGCTGTGCCTTTTTTAGGCTGCAGGTCTCACTTTTCCCAGTGCATAGGGCTACAAATTCACAGTGATTTCCTACAGCTAGTGATTACTTCATTTAAAATATATATAGAAGAAGTGTTTAACCAGTGCATCTTGACTTCCTAAGCTGTGGCTCACACGCTACCTGATATCTATTTCAGCATTTCCACTAGTCTAGTCACAGAGACAGTAAACCTACTCACGTGGAGATGTGTTTGGTCTCTAACATAACCTGATGTTTTTTTTTCTCATCCGGAAAGTGACCAATAAATGTTGTCAAGGCTGATGCGGATCATCTGCTGTCCAGCTGGCTGTGCTGAATCAGCCGAGGGGGAAAACCACATAACTCTGGCCCTGGAAACCACCAATGGGCAGCTCATCATTCTGGCAGTCTCAACATGTCGCTGAGGAACATCGTGATCATACCAAGAGAGCGAGTGTATGTTATTCAGTCACGTGGCCTCCTCCTGGCTGGCAATGAGAGCATTATCTCTGGAACATTTTCATACTAAGAGCCAAGCGCTCTGGTGCTGAAATATAACAGAGTGAGAATCAGCCTGGCTCCGGTACACCTTTGTCTAAACAAATACTCAGCATTGCCAGTTGTCATAAATCTAGATTGCTTATTTGGAGACTTACAGGGATTTAACAAGCCACTGAAAACAAGAAGGGAGCATAGTCTGCAAGGAGCCACTAATTAATGCTAAAAGACTGAGTTTTTTGGCACTTTAACTTAACCACATAGCCCAAACAGATCTGAATAAAATGGATTTTGTAGTTAAGAAAAAAGTAACCTAAAATCAGCTATCCTTTGCATTGTTTGTTTATTAAGACTCCAAGTAATAGTTGTGTAATGATAGTTGGGTCTGATTAACATCATTGCAGGAAAATCTCTCCATCCAAAAAGGATGTACGTGTTATGTGGCTCTGTTGTCAATTAAAAAACATTTGTTGGTTATTTTCACCGTTGCATAAGTCATCCTGATGGGAAATGGAAAATCCTCTTGATCTCTTTTATAGCCATGTGTCTACACCAACAACAAGAAAACACAGATAAAACTTGTTTCTATGCACACATGCATTTTTGTTTTCGCAATGATTTTCCTACAGACCCATCACCCGACTATCAGGAAACATATTTTTATACTGTGTTCACAACTTTCAAACTGAAAAGAGCATTCCCTAACCTAATCCAAAGGTGACATCAAAAGCCACTGCTTCAGTGACGTGAACAATTGCTCCACGCATATATGTAAAATTGCTAGACAGTTGTTTCTCATAAAACAGTATGTTGTATGCAACAACATTATATTAGTTTAGAGCAGAATTTGTAATTCTTGAAAGAAGAACTGTAATTCTTGAAAAAATGACTAAAAATAAATAGTGCTTTGGGAAGTCAGTTACTCCACTTTTGAAGTGGCTAGCTGCATGTGGCCGACCCAGTAGTAAAACACGTGCCTT
Source organism: Chelon labrosus (assembly GCF_963514085.1). Taxonomy (NCBI): domain Eukaryota; kingdom Metazoa; phylum Chordata; class Actinopteri; order Mugiliformes; family Mugilidae; genus Chelon; species Chelon labrosus. The sequence goes on from NC_140340.1 coordinate 28,030,663, forward strand.
TAACAAGGGACACATTCACCAGCACCAGCCAGCAGCTATCACATTCACAGTTGGGAAATTCATCAGTGTTTTTACAGTGATGGAGGAAATCTGACATGACAGAAAGAAAATGACACAAAAGAAAAAGGTGGTGAGATTATGTCTGTGTGTGTCTAGTTTATACACCCAGTGTTTCCAGTCTTATCCCACACTCATGAACTGATTGGCGTGTCTCAGTTCTCCTCTAATGGGGAAACCAGTGCTTGAGGGGATTAGCAGTCAGACACGGGGGCAAATCTGTCTTTGAATGTATGCAGCTGTTTGCTCAAATTAGCACCCTCACCTATAAACCCTCACATCCATTTTTAAACAGCTAATTTAACATAATTCTGAGTTTAATTTTGGGAGGTTTTGGTTAGATGAAAACTTGAAGTGTCTGCCGGTGACCAACAGACACTTCTCTCATAAACTTGTGGTTCTTTTTCTTACCTTCTCCTTTTCCAAACTTGGCTGAGGGCGACCAGGACACGGCATCCAGGAAGCCCAGCTCTCTGCACGCCACTTGGGCAGCACTGATGGAGAAGTCATCATCGCACACTGTTCCCCACTCTCCATTGTAGAAAACTTCCAACCGGCCCTCGTAGTGTTTCCTCTTCTCCCCCGCTAGACGTAGCTGGATTACAGGTTTGCCAGAATCTGACTGAGCACTGCACAGCACCCACATGGACAGCAAGGTGGACAAGAGACAGAGGACAGAAACTGGGCGCAACATGATGCAGAGATATGTGATCTAAAGGGAGATTAAAAAAAAGGACAAAAGACTGTCAGCATCAGCTTCATACCACTGCAGAGTAATGTTTTTTTTGTTTTTTTTTAATCTTTTTTAATAAAATGGCATTTAAACGTGTCTTTTTCCAGTGCCGCAGGGTCAAACTGAGGGCTGAATGTCATCTGAAGACAAGCAGAGGCAGACAGTCATTTTGTGGTGTGTGGTAGTTATGTCCATAATTTGAGAGAGTGAGCCGTGTCAGTATAAAATCTTGTGCAACAGTTTGGTTTGGCCATCATATCGGGCTCACTAGCACCCATGCAACCACAAGTATAAGTTTGAAAATCACTAACAGAATTCACCCCAGTTTTACAGTATACTCAACAACCATAAAAACACATTTGACTGCCAATGAGAGAAAGAAGAAGGAGAATTTGGGAGGCTTTGGAAGAGAATGAAGTTGATGTTGCTGAGACACGGAGTCTTCTCTCTGTCAGCCTCTGACAGACTAATGGGGAGCAAATGTGGGCTCCTGCAGGGAGGGTGCTGCCCCTCTCATTTATCTGCTGATCTGTGCCTGGAGGGCGCGCAATTGAGCTTCAGACGGAAAGTTGACTTCACCTCGATATTTCATTGCAAACCATGAAAGTGTCAACGGTGGGACCAAAAGCCCCGAGGGAGGAATGTTTCTGGAGAAAAGGGAGGCAGTGAAAGTAAGGAGACCTCCACATCATGCAGTATGTGGACAGAGGTGGGGTGAGGGGCTCTTTCCAAGTCGACGTCATAGAAACAGCCAAACAAACTGCAGAGATGTGAAACAACACTGTAGGAGCACATGGTCAATAAATTGTCATTTGGGGACATCCGTAAAACATTCGGCTAATCTCTCCATGACAGGAACAAGCTCGGCATTAAACTGGGGACACCGTAGTCTGGAATTTTAACAGTATGTCAGTGTGTCTCTTGTCACAGTAATGCATTTAAAAGTACAAACGTACAAACAATATATTTAATCATTTCCATAGTAATTAAAGAGTACAAACTATTCCAACAAAGAGATGTACACAATTACAAAAATAACTCATCTTCATTTACCCTGATAAAGACACCTGGTCTTGACAATGACACTTTGAAATGACTGACTGATCCACAATAACACTGTGACTGTTTTATTTTTGTCAAGCAGATCAGAGTGCACATGTGCACATCTATAACTAAGGGAACAAACATCAATCTAGCACGTGAGCACGTGAGCATGTGGATTATAGTAAATAAATAACAGCTTATATTGTGTCTGTTGTATAAACCGCTGCAAACAAAACCAGTGGAGTCACACCCACTTCCTACAGAAGGATGATCACAGTCAAAACCAGCTGCTGCAAAGATGTGAATGAAGCGTTCAAGATTGTAGATGGTTATGGAGAAAACTGAAAACATGTAGTCAGATGGGAACAATAATGTCAAAAGAAAAAAAAAAAGCAGCTTGTCAATGAAGGGTAGCCAAGGATATCAGGTCGACTGGAAAATCCCACATGATTACACTTTATTGCTTTCTCAGTCAAAGCCAGGGCTCTTGTATTGTCTGCTGTTCATTTGTGTAAGGCATAAATCAACCATTAGCGACTGTTAAGCCCTGATCAAAGCAGATGTAAATATTCACCATGATAAAAAAAAAAATTAAAAAAACAAACTTTATGGAGTTGGAAAAGCCAGCAGCAGAGTTAGAGATGCTAATAACACCGTATCTCCTACTAGCATCTGAAACTTTGGGGTTTTGTGCTCCTCTACACTTAAATGAAAATAAATATTTGATAGTAAATAAACTTAAACGAATGTTAACAAGCTAAAAATTCAAAAATACACCTGGTTATATATTTTGTAAGTCGTGCAGAGAGGACACGTGATAAAAAAAAGTTTACAGTCTGGCATCTCAAAGTTTCACACACTCATGCACGTGCGGATCAGAACTCAATATGTCGGACACTGAGGGGTGTCTTTAAAGTAAAAGGACTTACTTTGGTAGTAGATAGACAGTTGACCCCTTCCAAGACGCTGTCTTTCCGAGCTTCTGAGGAGGATGAGATATGAAGCAGTGATTCTTGGTCCTTTTAATATTCTCCAGGCTGTTTCCTCTGCTCCCCTCACAGCTGGCAGGGCTCTCCCGTCCCACTCCTCACCACACAGCGCAGCCAATGAGAGGCCGCCTCAGCATCCTGGACCCGCCCCCTCCGACCCGATCACCAGGGTTACGAAAACACACCAAAGTCGCTAGAAAGACCCTCCCTGGGTGGAAAAGTGGTATGGTTCATTTATCCCACGTGTCATACCCCTGAAGTGACTTCTACATTAAGTTAAATTCAGGTTACTTATTTTTAGGAATTAATAAATTACTGTTATGGTTTATCCATCCAGTAATAGTGGATGTTAGTTCGTACATTTTTTTTTTTTTTTTTTTTGGCTGTTTGTTTTGTCATTTAAGCACCATTTGATGAGGCTTCACATTCCAAGGTTTCCTCTTAAAGTTTGTGTGCTATCCCTCTACTCCTAAGTACAACAATCTGTCATAAGGTAGATGGAAGGAGCATTGTCTATGCACGTAAGACCTTTCTAGCCTGTTGTAACAGGTCCTTTAGATTTCGTTATGGGGGGTCTCATGTGATTGGAAAACCTTACAACCAATTAGACTGGCTCAGGGGATCTTTGCCAAAGGGTAATTAGTTTCCAGCAGAATGACTCCAGACCAACTTTCCACGCACAAAAAATCTTGTGGGTAGAGGAAGTTGATCTGGCTTCCAGGCTAAAGCCTTCATAAGTTTAAGGAGGTTTATGGTGGTCATAATATTGCCAAAAGGTAGCCATTTGGGGGCTCGCTTCTTAATTTTTCATGGGACCCCAAACAGTTTCTCGGTGTTCCTGTCCTGGCTGTGCGCCTCTGCTAGTAGTTCACTGTTAACCGTCTAAACAGTGGAATTTGGGGGTTTTCAAAGAGTGCATTAGAAAAAGAATCTATTCTTTTCTTAACCCTGGTAAAGACACCTTGACTTGTTCTGCCCATGTGAAAATGATGTTGACTATGACACTTGAATCTGATCCATCTGAGATCAGATTAATGATAATAATAATAATAATAATAAATTTTATTTATAATGCACTTTACATCAAAGATCTCAAAGTGCTACAGGTTAAAAAGAAGAAGAAAAGGTTTAAAAAAAAAAACATCTAAAGGGGAACAAAAGCTTTGCTAAAAAGAAATGTCTTAAGACCTTTTTTAAAACAGTCAGTGGATTGTGGTGCCCTCAAGGTGTCAGGGAGGGCATTCCACAGACGTGGGGCAGCAGCACAGAAGGCCCTATCTCCCATGGTCCTCCGTCTGGTTCTGGGTATGTGGAGGAAGTTTGAGTGAGTGGGGCGGAGGGAGCGTGTTGTGTTTTGTGGATTGATAATTTCTTTGAGATAGGGGGGTGCGTGTCCATGGATGCATTGGTGAGATTCTTATTTTAAAATTAGATAGGACAGAGAGGCAGTAAAGGTAACTAGGGAAGAAAGAGGAGACTGACATGTGACACTGGGTTCCAGGCTGCAACATGTGGTTATGTGATGTGTGCCTTCATCGTTTGGTAATCAAGGCATCCCAGTACTGTGGCGTTTAAGGACACCACCATGTGGAAGGAAGGTGCAGCGAAGACTGAGCCTCAGACATGTCAGATTAAATGCCTCAACAGAATGATTTCAGACAGATTTTAGGACAAGTATGTCCAGGCTTCTTTAAATAAATTCTGAGGATTTCTTCTTTTCTCTGTTTGCTGTCTCTGTTGTGGAAGAAAAAGAACTGACTACTTACAAAATTAACAAATGTTCATACATTGTAACGTATACAGTACATTAAAAACATACCTGTGGTACATCTAGTGGTACAGTGTAACCACATTTGTTAAACAAGCCTGCCTTTGGGAGGACATTGGAGAGCTACTTTTCTGGGTTGTAGAGTTTTCCTGCTATACCCCAGAGGAGGTTTTCTTTTTGTTTGAGTTTCAACGGAACAGGTGAATGTTGAAGGAGACTAAATGCAAAACCAGTGCAGAGTGACTAGCTGTGCATCATTGAAATCTACAAAATACAATATGAAATATTTCATTAAGATTTCAAATCCTCGATGAATATTGAAGTAGCTGAAGGACCACACTTGACTGTTTTGTTGATACATTACGACATGAGAACTGCAGCCTTCTTCACTCAGAAACAAAATTCCAATATTTACAAGCTTGTTAAAAGCAACAATACTTTTGTGCCGTAAATCATGTATGAAATTTGGCTTGTCGCCCCTCTTTTGTAACAAAGAATGACCTAAGCTACATCTGTTTGAATGCAATGATAGTAGACTCCACCACAGACATGTTAAGGTTTGCTATGTGCTCAGTCAAAATGACTGTGGCCAAGGAGGACAGTCCACTAATATTAAATCTCAACCATTTATTTATGAATGCACAAAATATAGCAGTTAACATATAATCTGAGTATACTCCATTTTTCAATTTTACAAATATTAGCAACACAATTCTGAATGTTCTTTTGACAAAGTATAAAATATACATATATTGTACTATAACAATGGAGTTGCATGAAAAGCACCTTTCCACTAATGGTAACTACACTACAAACAGGACATGGAGTCACACTGAAATCCTTTTAATTTAGCTGTGACATTTGGCAATTGATTGTGCTAAAGTCAAAGACGCCTTCCATTCAAACATCTGTGTGCTATTTCAAGTTCAATCAGACCAGAACATGTTGCAGCAAAGGAGATATAATTACATGATAACACGGGCCTTATTGATCTGTCACTGCAGGTGAAGCATTAAATCTGCAAACCCATTATAACTCACTGTTGTTCAGAATACTGTGATCACACCAGAAATATGCTGTATTCAGTACACTTTTGCAACACAGTACAGAAACGACTGCATTAAGAAAAAAAAAACATTTTCTTTTACAAAAAAGACAAAATAAAGGCACAAGAAACATTTGTGCTTAGAGCTAAAATATGAATACAATCCAAAAAATATTTACATGGCAAATGACACATGGCACACGGTTTAATATTACAGTATGATAAAAGTTTTTACTGAAAACTTTCAACTTCACTCATCACTCTCAAAGTATGATCAAATAAAGAGACATTAAATTAATGAGTGGTCTTAAGTGCTCTTCATATTTAAGAGTCCACAAGATCCTAATGGGTCATAATGTCCACTATGTCAAAACTCAAAAGCCATTTAACTTCAAACTCTAACTGAGGACACTTTATATACTCTTATATACTGTCAACCTGTGAAATAAGAAAAAATAATGTGAACTAAACTGCCTGTATCACAAAAGAATATGCAGCAAGAATCATGGAAAGTCCAGAATACCAATCCACTGTGATCAGTTAAGTAACTCAGCAGAGAAATGTGTCTTTTCTGCAGACTGTATCATTAACACTGTTAATTACAGTTTAGATGTGCTGCAGTAAGAAAAAAAAAAAATGTCTGTGCTGTTTGCCCACACTGTCATTCCCTTAACAGTGCACATGTGCACTGTGTGTGATGGATTTTTTTGTAACAAAGCAAACACTTTCAAAAAACATTATTCAACCTTTGATCCTTAAGAATTTCCTCTAGGGCTTTAATCAAAGGCTGATGAGCTGTGGCCTTTCTTCTATTCAGAATAATAAAAATACATCTTAATCATCAAACTGTGCTTTTGCAATCGCCATGGCGTGATTAACATAACACGCAGCTATTGTTCTCGGTTCATATTTCAGCCTGAAAGGAGCAAATGAGCACGTGCAACCAGTCTGTATTTCAGTAATATATAGATACTGTATAATTAAAACCCTCATGTTCAGAAAGTTGCAATGTGCCAAAGTGTGATGATGTACAGGATTTACATGTTGCTGTGCGAAACGTCTTAAGGGTCGAGCTGGAGGGAGTGCAGGTATTAAAGTTTAATCAAGTTCCACGGAGGTTGATCGAAGGCCACTTAATCTGTTCCCAGTTTGGCGATCAGCTCATCACAGATCTTGGTGAGCTCCTCGATCTCTTGATTCTGTGAGAGACAGAGAGTAATTGAGAGGTGGAGCTGGCATGCCTGGACAAGAACAAAAGTATGTAAAGATATAATCTATTGATCCTCTCCATAATTTATGTGCTTGATAATGGCTGGTAATTTTTTTCTTGAGTTCAACCAGGTCCTGGTTTCCGTTAATGAAACACTGCCCCCTAGTGTTCAGCTACATGCTAGTGAATTTGGCAGAGGCGAATTTTTACAGCCGTGCCTGCACACACGGAAGGTCTCACATTAACAAAGGCTGTCAGTGTTACACCAAGATTACTGTAAACAAAGCCCTTTTGAAATCCCCAAATCTCTGTAATCAAACAACACCATTAATCTGTTATTCAAACAGGAAAGATTTTATAGCTTTTTCTAAGAAGTCGACAGGAAAACACATGCATCCCTTTCACTGTCGTAAAGACAAAACCAAACATAGAAGAGACACTGGGAAGCAACAGGAAATAACTGGTTTTGCGTGTAATGGTGGGAAACAACAATGGCTGTAGTCTTCCCACTGGTGTAAAATAAAACCCACTAATTGTCTAATTGTGGTCTTATTAGTTTCCAGTAATAATTCCAACACACCACAAGTCATTTGACAGTAATATATTGAGGTCTGTTCAACGTCTTTTTCCAGACTGAAAGGAAAGTAGAGAAGATGCCTGTACCCAGTGAAAGTGTTTCATCCTTAATTATCCAGCCCTGTTTACTCATAGACTTAAAAAACACAGGAATCAACTTTAATCATATTTGCTCTGGTCCTACCTTCTGAAGGACTGCTCTTTCAAGTGACTCCACCTTCATCTGCTCCTTTCTCAGGCTCGCATTTAGCGCGACACCCTCTGCATTGGCCTTGGCACGTACCTGGGCTATCTCCTCATTAGCTCTGTTAGACAGGAAGTGAGGGACAAAGAGGGATCGCAAAAATGTGAGGTTAAGCCTTAAAATGCAAATGGATTTTTCAGGATTAAAAATCTGTCTAGAAAGAATGATGCTTACCTGTCCAGTTTCTCCTCAGCGTGGACTTTGAGAGTTTGGTATCGCTGCTCCTCCTGTTTGATCCGCATCAGGTAGTCTTGCGCGCACTTCTTCAACACCTCCTCGTTCTGTAGAGACACAATTAAAACACATCTAGAAACCTGGCTATAATATGAAGGTGGTTGAGACAGAATCTCATGAGAGTTGTACTGACCTTCTTGAAGCCCTCCAAGACGCCTTTCATGTTCTCATATCTCCTGAAGAGATCAGCAAAGGAGCGCTCAACTGAGTTGAGATCAGCCAGGGCCTGATCCCTCTCCAAGGTCAACTGCCTGACAGATTTACTACAGGACAGTGTCTTCTGCTGCTGCTCATCCTCTGTAAACAAATGAGACAGAATGTAAGATAAGTGTATAGTTAGGGAGCCATGAGAGGTAGAATAAAACGTGATGAAGTCCACATAAGGAGGAGGCTGAGGTAGATGAATGGGTCAAACACAGAACCTTCACCCGGGAAACAGATCTGTGTCTTGTGTGAAACCAAAAGAGATATTATTTTTAGAAATGTTTTCACATTTGTTACTTGTGGCTGCTCAGGTTTAGGACGAAGCAGCAGGACGGTGAAGCCAAAGCATACAAAGAACAAATTTACGGCTACACTGTCACAGTGAAATGTGCTTAAAAGTCAATAGGCCAACATCAGTCCAAATTACAAATTATGCGTTTTTAGCTCCTGAAGATCAAACTATAGACAAAATGCCACAAAAACAAGGGTGAAGTCCAGGCAGATACAAAGAGTCTGCTGTTGGATTGGAGCCAAAAAAATTAAACCAAACAGATAAGATGACTATATTTAAGTTTTTGGAAAGACCCGCTTTGACTACTGTTATTGCTTTGATAAAATTTGGGGTTGATAATAAAAAAAATCACACACAGTAGCTCAAACAAGAACTTTCAGAATAATACTGAGAGCTGACTCTGTAACCTTTGTAATTCCAAAACCAACCTGCAGAAGAGCACAACACAAGTTTCTGACTGCACAACACACTTTACATGAGCAACATGGCTTTACATAATGCATCCTTAATTAATGTACCCCTGAAGGAGTCACAGAGTTGTGTGACCAGTCATTAAAAACATGCGCAACGCTCCAGCATTCTGGAGCCATGAGGCGCGTGTAGAACAAACCACCACCAGGTGGCAGCAACTTACCTATCATCTGCGCAACTGTCTTCTCATATTCTGCAACTATTTTCCTGTCAGGGTAAGAATAAAAGTCAGTACTGTGTCAGTTTTGTTTAGTTAAATTGGTTATATTTTGCTGCACTTGCACTTTAATATTCTTTAAACAGGAAGTTAAATCACAGAGCAGCACATCTCTCATACCTCATTTCCATCACCTCTGCGCGGCATTCTTCATATTTTCTCTTCCACTCATTGACCTCAATTTCTTTAGTGATAATCTGTAGATGAAAAGGCATGAAATGAAAAGTTACATACTGCTATTATTGTTCTGTCGGAGTATATAGTGGTGACATACCTCTTCTCTGATCAGCGTAAGCACGGCTGCCTTGTCCATCTCACTCAGAGGCATGCTGTCCTTGCACAGAGCTGCTGCATCAGGAGCTTCACAGCTGGTCATTTTTGTTGTCTGACTCGTTGGTAACTCACTCTATGGAAGAAAGCACCGTGTTGAGGCATAAACAGCCAAAACAGTAATACTGTTTTCACTGCTATTTTCAGAAATGTGCATACATCACATGATGTCTCACAAGGAGCCTACTGGGGAGATGCAGGTGTGTTGATTTTATTAATCAAACATTTGTTCAGCTCAGAAGTGGAAGTGATTATCTTAGACAAACATTGTGTGAATGAAGACTATTCTACACCAAAATAACATGTGGGGCAACAGACTGCAACGCAGGCTAAATGTAGCTGCAGGAAGACAAAAATAAAGCTGCGTTATGGCTAGCTTATCTTCTTCCAAAATGAGATAAAGAACAGCTGGTGCAAAACAGATTGTTTTAAAATATTCATGTTTCCTACCAGTGGTTACTATAACGCACTTACAATATCATCTTTCAAACTGAAGGTGTCCTTCTCCTCCAGTTCATCTGACATCTTGGTTTCAGGACCTTTGAGAAGATAAACACATGATCAAATGACAAATAGCACTGGTATTCAAATATTTAATGAAGCAAATCCAAAACGTCACTAAAAACTTGTCGAGTGATGACTCCACTGGCACAGACTAGTCCTAATGTACAACTGCATTAGGAGTATATACTGCATATAGCTTTCTTATCTCCAGGTGAGCTTGTTGCTGAGCATGCATGATCCATTTTTCTTCATCATCAACATTTGACACATTCTTGGGGCTTTGCAGTATCTTGTATTCCCAACAGTCGCATTTGAGAAAGTTACGAAACCGCATCACCCTCCATATTTTACATGGTTTAGTTCATCTTACTGACAGATCTGGAATCTTTTTGGCCCATTACTTAGTAGTGACCTTAACTTAACTGCACAAAGTCTTCTTTCAATATATACTATGCAGAGAAAACACACAGATATAAGTCTAAAGATCGTGTATGCACAAACGCCACCGCTGAACTTACCATCCACAGCAGATACATCACTGATTGTCTGCTTCTGTGCTGGTGCTTTGATGCATTCAGGTTCTCCTTTCTCCTCCTGACTGTCTGTTGTCTGGCCCATCATGCAAGTGGAGGCCAGCTTCTCCTCATCGGTGGCATGATGAACTCGCTGCGTGATCTCTGGAGTCTCAACCACCACTTCATCCTCACCCTGGACACAGGGGAGTCAGATATAGACTTATATTACAATGGAATTTAGTTCCTGCCTCTATGTTTACTGGATTATAAAATATATATTCAAAGCAGCATAATGTTAACATGAAAAATAAAAATCGTAGAAATAAATATAGTAAGCTGGCATGTTCTGTTTTTCATGATCAAATAGGGGAACAGTTTATTGCTTCTTAATATATTCCTAGTGCAGTATGCCAGTGAAGTCACAGTTAAATATCACTGGCAAATTGTGTTAAGGTATAAGCACTCCATAGCTTGAAAGATACAGAGGTGGTAATGTCCAAGACACGCAGGAGCAGCAGAGTAATATGTGACTGCAGAGTGATAAGTCACAGATCTGTCAGCACGCCAAGATAGTACTGCAGAGCTGGAGAGTCTGCTGATGTTACAGTCAGCTCCTGTGGCTCTTTTTTTTTTTGTGTGAGTGGCCTTGCTTTATTAAGCTGCAATTTTGTTGTTGTGGGGTTCTTTTGCAGGGCCCCAAAGACTTGGATTCAGGATAGAGGTTACAATTAGATTATAGATAGCGTTAGGGGCTAGGTAAGGCCCTCCTCTGAGTGTGTGTGTGTGTGTGTGTGTGTGTGTGTGTGTCTGTGTGTGGGTGTGTGGGTGTGGGTGTGTGTGTGTGTGTGTGTGTGTGTGTGTGTGCGTGTGTGTTAGGAGGTGAGACCAAAAGGTTGGACAGCTGCTGAATAATGGACATTGCAGTGTCACTGCAGTAAGGTGAAACATTTCAGCACTCACACGCTCAGACACTCTAACAAATACTCAAATTACCTGGTTACACACGTCAAGAACCAAGGACTGGCTTTCATCGTATTTCTGAACTTTACAGGAATTCCTACAAAGCAAGCACATGACAATGACACAAAAGTTAGAAGCTATAAACCGGAGGATGTGTAATCCTTAACATTTGTGTCTACAGCCGCAAAGCTGTGAGCATTTCTGTGCCTCGTTGCACAGAAATCAGGTGAGATAAATACATGTGCTGCACAACTTCAGGAGGGAGTACAAGATGGGACAAAATAAATTGGTAATGTACGAGGGGATGGCCTGATTAACTAAGGTGGGAGTGAGGAAGACATTTATTTCCCTCACATGCTCCCTCAAAAGTCGGTTCTGACACAGCACATGCCACATGATGAGAGCGAAATAGGAAGCGGTCATGCACGAAAGAAAGAGTGCGTCGATAGTGAGAGTACTTACAACAGAAAACAGAGAAACTTGACTTGTTCAGATGTCCTGAGGCCGATAGAAAGCAGAGGTTTGGGGATTGCGTAGCAAGACAAGAGGAGGGAAGATGGAGGATGAAGCGGGTAAAGCAAGAAACGGAGAGATTTTGATAAGGGAACAAAGAACAGGGGGGCAAGAGACAAAGGAGAGCGAGTGAGTGACTAAATGTGTTTAGCTCTGAATGCTAAATAGTCAGCAGACAGTTTAACGTTTGAGCCCGAGTTCCACGTCGCTAAAACTAGCTGCTGCAGCCATAAGCGCTAACAGCCTATATATAACCTGTGTGAGAATTGCATTAATGCTCAGTATGCCGTGTTAAGTGTTTGGTGTGTGTTCAAAGTATTGTTTGGTATGTATCGAACCACTAGCAGGTGTAAATTATTATACTTTCAGCCCAGGAAAGAGCAAGAGAATTCAAAAAGAGATCAATTATAAATTAATAAATGTAGTAAACTGGAATCATGTTAGATCATTTTACAACCACAAAATTGCAAACTCCTGGGGCAACAAATAAAAGTTTCAATTTCACTGAAGACTTACGTGATTGTCTTCTCCTTGTTTTTCTTGGGAATCTGCCTCGGTTTCTTCTCCCCAGGTGCCTGCCTTGCTTTCTGTTTGCTTCCCTCTTTGACTTTTTTCTCTGCCTGAGGGGCACTACTGGACGAGTCCTCAGTGCTTATGGATGTAGAAGGCTTGAAAGGGTCTACAGAGTCATCAAAATTATCTGGGTCAAAGCTGTAGGAACCTTTAGGGAGCACCGGAGAGCTGCTCACCTTGCTATTGCTACCAAATGGATTGAAGTTTGGGTCGTCCCACTGACTAGGATCAAAGTTACATACTCCTGTTTTAGGAATAGGGACATCGTCCAGGTTCACAGGTGCGGAAGAGTCTGAAACTGGTAAACTGGTTTCTGCAATAGCATTTGAAACTGGTTCTGGTAAAGACTGGGAAACTGGTTCTGGTACTGGTTGAGAATCTGTTTCTGACACTGGGGGTTCTGGTGCAGGTTTGGAGGATGCCTCTGATACTTTGGGCCTCTGTTTCTTTGCAGCAAGTTTGCTGATTGTCTTTTTCCCCCCTAATCTCTTTGGAGGAGGCTTGCTGACAGTTCCTTCATCCAAACCAAACTCCAGCATCACAGGCTTTGCCTCTGATGACGACGCCATTGTTTCTGCTTGTGTTTCTGAACTGGCCTCACAAGCGGGCGATGAGCTACCTATTGGCTCGAGTCTGTGGAGAGAGCTCGGGCCGCATGGTGGGGGAGAGTTCTGGATTTTGGGTCCACCGCTGGTAAATGGGTTAAAGCTGTCATCCATCTGGACAGGGTCAAAGTTATATGCAGCTTCAGGAACAGGAATTTCTTCTTCCTCGTTGGTTTGAACAAGCTCATTCGACGCAGCTTTAATGTTCAGAGAAGGAGGCTTGGACTTGGTGCTTTTAGTTGTTGGACTTGGCTCTACCTGGTTGGGGAAGCCGTTACATGGTGGCTCTGATTCTGCAGGAGCTTTCTCCTCAGGGACCTCAGGAGCTGAGAAGGCTGCAGGTTCACTGCTCTGTACCTCTGGTTCTGGAAGAGGAGTAGAATCTGGAGCTGCAGCCAGATGTGGGATAGGATCTGCAACCAGGAGGGAGGTTGTGTCCTGCGTTGATTCATGGGTCGGAGTTGCACATTTAGTTGCTTCCTTCAGTAAGGATGAATCAGGAGCAGGCACAGAGCCCAAGTCTTCTGGAAGATGCTCCGTTTGTTCTTCTTCTAGGGTTTGGATGTTTATTTCAAGTGGGCCACCCATGGGGACTGCAGGCTCATCTTGACCCATGTTGCGGCCGAGCAAAATATCCTCAACAGGAGCAGTGACTATCAGGTTTTCCTCCTGCTCCAAATCTGTAGAGAAAAAAAACCCCACCACAATTAACCACACAACCATGCAACATATAAAAGTAAATACACTCTTGTGCTGATAGTAGCAATCTCTCCAATCACATCTGTACTCAGATGTTGGGGATATCTGATTGGCTGGTTAGAAGCAAGCCAACTGTTCCAGTAGCTGCTGTTGCCATGGTGATGTCTTACTACTAGGCCAATGACATATAAACAAAGCAGTGCATTTGAAAATCCAAATAAAGACAGTGGTGATTTATTTTGTGTTGTTTGTTGAGGACAACAGTGGCAGCGGCTGCTATGCTGTAGTTATTAGCTCCAGGGAACATTTTGAGAGTACGGCATATTTCAGTAGGCCTGTCACACTCACCGTCTTCATGTAATATTATGTTGCTAGGAGACCAGAACAGCCTGCTGTGTTTCTACCTACTTCCATTCACTACCTATTTCATGTCGCCAGAGCATTTCTTCAATTCAGCTTGCCCGTATAAACACATCCCCATTCAAATGTATGTATGTTCAGCACTAATGTGTTCGCATGGAGGCTGACCATGTCACAGGGAGGGTAGAGCTCAGTCAGCTGCAGAGCCTGCTGACAATAATACACAAATCCTGTGGTCTACTATGAATAACAAAATTAACAGTTTTGCATTGATTTACATGCTTTAGTGATTGATGTTAAAAGGTACCTATGTGATAAATTAAAGGATTATCTTATCTTATACTCAGTCAAATTACTCATTATTATTCATTATATATGAATATCTCAGGTTTTAGAATTGAACGGCACAGAAATGATCTACAGCTTCTTATATATCCTATTAGTCAGATTTCAATTTGAGTGGGACAAAATCTTCAACTATCTAGATCAGAAAGTATTTAGAAACGGTCATCTCATGTAAACAGAGGCTAATGTAATAAAGGAGGCCAGAACAGACAAACACAGTCATTGACATGTTTACATTCAAAGACGTTTCTAGAGGTACTTCAGCTCCTGCCTACCAGGGATGTTTTGAAACTAAAGTTAACTCCCCTCCCACACCCTGCACACCAACTAGCCTTTGCAACTTGCACCTTTGGAAAATGTTGCTGGAGCTGTTTTACAGGAAGGACTTATTCCAACCAAAACTGAAATGACGTCACATCAGTACAACGACTCCTAAAAACCTCCTTAAAAAGTGTGCAGCGCGATGCTTTGGGCCTGCCGACATGCTTTGTTCAGTCCCTTCCCTCACCGTGACCTCTATCAGTGACCAGTGCAAAGCAGGGCAAACCAGAGCTTTTGTTGAACCTGTTGAATTCCAGGGCAAAGGCCATTCCCACACTCTGCGGTAGGCTCCTCCTCTTAGTGATTCAAGGGACAATGTAAACGCTTCCGCTATCATCACACCCAAAACCCACCCAAAATCTCTGAGTCTGTGTGCATACCAGCTCTCATACCAAGCAGAACACGTTTCTCTGCCTGCTTAGGTAACCTGCATTATGCATTTGATAGTACGTCTGTATAATACATTAAAAAAATCCTGAACACTTAAATAACTTGTCATATTTTAAAGGGGCAGATCAGTTCTTACTGAAGGGTTTGGTACATTTGCGAAACTGTCAGACAGCATATGTATCCAATTACTGTGGCATGGAGAACTTGATACACCACGCACACAGACCAGACGCTGTAATGTGCTGTTTAAGATTTTAACATTACTTAGCTGACATATTTTAGACACATTTTCTTCCCTTGTTGATATGAGGATAAACACATGTAGCACCGACCACTTAGAGCGCCATCAAAAGACTCTGTTTCCATGGTAACTTCCAGAAAGGCATGCTGACTGTTTTGCAGGGTGCACTTGAGAGAACAGTGTTTACATCTTGTACAGCACATCATCTGCTTCTTTTTTTATCTCGGGGCTGTTTTTGCGCTCAGCAGTGGCCTCACCTGCTTTGTCTGCATCGGAGTTGTTGTTCTCCAGCTCTCCTGGGATGGTAGGAGGGGCGCGGACAGGGGTAGCTGCTTCGGGTGTGTCAAAATGACCCTCTGAGTCAGAGCTGAGAGGGAGAGAGAAAAAGAGAGAGAGAGAGTGAACTTTCCAAACATTCAAAACACGAGAAAGGAGGACAGAGGAGACCTTACATAACTGAGGAGTACTGGCTATATTGCAAACAAAAACTTTTGATACCAAAAGGTTCAAGGGTGAATCAGCACTGTGAACAGCCACGGACTATAGAGGACTTGCATAGACAGAACTACCGTACTGCAAAAAAGTTGATTCATGATAATCATATAATCTAAGCCAGTGTTTCCCAACTGTTTCAGCGTGTTTTAACATAAATTTCAGCGCAGGTTCAACCCAAATAAAGACTTTCTTAGAGACTTGAAGAGGTCACACTATCCTGTACATTAGATCTAGATAACTAAAATCATTATATTTTACCATCTATATATATACTGTAAATCACTTTCTCTCTGTTGTTGTAAAATGTATTGGTGGCATTCACTAATATCTGAAACACTGAAGGAGAGAAAGCAAAATGTCGGTATATAGTAAAAGATATATAGAGGAAGTGGAAGTGCATGAGGTGCAGTGTGCTATTTCCTGTTACAATGTAAGAAGCATGTAGCATAAAGCATGAGCCAAGCTGTAAATGATGGATTCATTTCAAGTCAACATGTGACTGATTACAGTTTACAATTATCAAGCTTCTTTCCAACAAACACGTTAACTTTGGAGCACAGCAGCGTTCGGTTTGATTAGATCGCGTCAGGAAGCGACGGCACAGTGCAGTCAGATGGCAGTGTGACTCCTGCTCAGTAACTACTGATCTGCTAAAGTAGTAAACACAGATTTTGACATTTAAATCCGTATCAGTACTGTACTGATAGAGTATCTGGTGAGATGAGGGTGACAGAAAGTCAGCACAAAAAAAAAGCAGTTGTGACTCTTTGTGTCAAACAATGGCCAAGATAACACTCAAAGCATACAGGAGGAGCAGAGACAACGAGGTCCTGATGACCTGAGCATGTGTCATGATTGTGCGTTCGCAGTGTTTGCTTCATTTAACTGAAATGCACATAGCTGCAGTGTGTGTTGAGAGTGTGTCGTTTCTGAGCAGAAAAGAGGATGTGCCAGGGGAAAAACATTCAGTTTGAACAGGGTGACAATCTAAACCACAGCCACACCAGAAATGTGTCAGTGCCACACAAACACACAGCATATAAGAAAAATATGTCGAGGAGGATGAGGCAACAGATCCTGTGTCCATTTCATGTAACCTTTGTAAAATTACAGATTCCTGAACCTGACAGGTAGGCATGGTAAAAGGCCTCTTCCTCCAGTCCAGACACTGTGAATCACACTGTCAGTATTTACAGCGCTCCAGCACAACACTTGCCTGCAGCCTTGAGATCTCTCCTCCTCCTCCTCCTCCTCCTCGTCTTCTCTTCTTCTTCTACATCGCTCGTTCTCCTCGCTGGCCTCCTGCCCCTCTTCCTCCTCTTCTCCCTCTCCCCCTCTCACCGCCGTCCACGTCCATTTGGCCCATGACACGGGTGACAGCCAAGACATCACTCCTTATTCCAAAAGGCGTTCTTCGACCCTCCGTCGACTCAAGCTTTGGTTTGCAGCGCTTGACTGAGCCTTTCTTTTTTTTCTTGTGACTCTTCCTCAGATTTCCACCCTGCCAACAGCTCTCACATCTTTCCACAGAGCTTCTCCGTTCACATCAGTCACCCATGAAATTAAGGAGACATTTCTTTTCACTCCTCTATCCGCGTGTCATCAATCTCAAAATGAGAGCTGCTTTCTCAATCTTCTCTTTTCTTTTTTTCCCCAGTCACTCTGTCTCTGTGGCAGAATACCTCAGCTCTGATCAGCTGGTTTTTCAAATGCTGTGCTCACTCTCTCTCCTCCTCTGATCCCCCTCCAACCTCTCTCTCCCCTCCACCTCGGAACAGTTCACCGTCGGAAAATGCAGCGGGGGGTTGCAGGAAGCTCGAGCCTCTAAGAATGAATGCCGCTTCTCTTTATGCCTCTAAATGATTTCCCCTGTGGCTGAAAAATGGTACGTTCCTGTCAGGCTCTGAAGCAGAAGGAGGGAGTCACAAAACAAACACAGAGGGAGGTGGAGGAGGGTGAGGTGGAGGAGGAGCTGTTGGGGCTCCACATTTTATAGTCCAGAGAGAGAAGTTAGGAATGTGGGGCTGGATCTTAAAGCCTTATTTGCCCCCCCACCCTTGGGGTGTTAACAGTTAACTGTTTGTCCCCATCCAGTAGCAGAAAGGCATGCGTGACCAGGGGAACCAGTTCTACGGCCTCAGGAGATCTACCTGGATGAATTCAATTTGTCTAAGGCAACAGTTCAGACCACTCAAGTGACAGAAAACCACAGTCTTCAGTGCAAGCAGTTATTAAAAACCACTGGATGTTGTCAGGTAAAAAGTAGGGAGATCACATTACTTAAGAGGTATGTCTGAAATACCTCTGCATCACGAGAAAGTATGGCTAATACTCAAGAGAAATTTGACAGAATAATATGAATGTTTAAGGAAATAGAACCCAAAAGTACTACAATCACTGCTACAAATACGGCCAAATAGGACAAATATTATATTTATTCAGTCTATGGTGAGAACTGGACTTCTTTTTTGTATTTCTCTATACTTATTAATACAAAAGAGGGAAGCCACAAAGATTTTTTAAAGCTTTAATAGAGGTTTTTGACATTAGAGATTCAAATTCATTTCCTCAATGAACTGATTTGTAGTTTGAAAGGATTTTTCTTTCCAGAGTTACAATTGTTTAAACACGAAAGATTTCCTGTTTACTTTTAGATAAGTAAAGGTAATCTAGTTCTGATATCTGATAAGATATGATAAAAAAAAAAAAAGCTTAAGTTAAAGGATTAAATAAATCAAAATAGTTGACTGTCTGTTCTCACCGCGTATTTTTAAAAAGGTATAACAGAAATCTAGAGATTTCCATTTTGGTGTGTGAGTTTTGAAAGTAAAAATAAATCTCAGTGGCCGTATCACAATTGCTTAATTTGCAGGTGAGTTAATCAAAAGAAACCTGTAAATGAATTACTATATCCAAACATAAACTGTACCAAAAGAAAAGTGCTCCAACACTTGTAAAGACAGCATTAATATTGGCTGTTAATAGACCATAGACTGTAGGAATCTGTGTTTAAACCTGTTACTTCTTTTTCTTTTTTTTTTCATTCTTTTTCTACCACACCAAGCATTGTAATCTTTTGTTGTGAGCCTCAAAGGATACAATGATAATGACTCCTGGGTGCATTGTGTTGCTGTTCTCCAGTACCAGAAGCTCAAGGCTTTGTCTTGACTGTGCAGCAGCAGCTGAACTCCTCCCGGATTCCCATCGAGGAGCAAACACACACACATATGCACCTCTGTCAGAGTTTCCACATTTGACCAGAAAAGGTGGAGTTTGTCCTCTGCCTACTTATTTACCGTCTGGGCCTGATGGAGTTTGTGGCTGAAGTGAAGACTATCCCTGCACGCATTAATTGTGTGCACATGGCAGTTAAGGGCTGGTACAGAGCGAGTAATCCCTTAACCGCCATGTGTACACAATTAATACAGAGAGAATTTCACCGGAGCGTAAATATCAAATTCATTTTGGAATTGAAGTGTTTTTAAGTTCTTGAAGTAAAACAATTTTGTTTCCAAACTTTTTATGAATTGGCAGTTCTTGTCAATTATCTTTGAGCAGCACTGACAGCACTTTGAATAATTTCAGCTTTGTTTGAAGTGGAAAAAGTATATTACTGTTATTACAAATAGCCCCTTCCACCAGCAGTGATGAGTCCCTGAATATGCATGATGGCCAGGGATAAGTATGTTATATAAGAAAAGGATCTGAATCTGAACGTTTTCAAGACCAAGCTAAAACACTACCTCTGTCTTTTGTTTTCTTTCTCCGAGTCGCGCACACAGAGGCGATCTTGAGGACTGGAGTTTTTCTTGTCTAAAAATGGCATCAATAAACATCAGTAGGCAGCGAGAGGCAGCTGTGAGTGTGTGCGTCTCCAGATAAAAGCCCACCCCATTCTTAAAAGCTGCTCTGCCACTACCACCACAGACCCCAGAGCTCCTGCCAAGGAGACTGAGGCTCCACAAAAATCCAAACACAACTCAAAAGAGATCATATTTCAAACACAGTGAGAAGAACCCAAGAGGCTTTTCTATTTTTTTATTTTTTTTAAAGAAAACAGATAGTCACTAAACTAGACCGAAAGACAATCCAGCCCGTCTCTGTTGTGACGTTTTTCTCAGCTGACACAGCATCTCAAATTTTGACCGTCTCAGTGCAAATGTGACTAATGACACATTTATGCTTGGGCTCTGTGTTAACATGGCTTCATGTACAGTTAAAAGTGTCTGAAAGAATGCAGAGATAAAATGCGCAAATGGTGTTTACACTGTGTCAACGGTATAATACTTTCAATACTCCATCACCATAAATAGAGTAGGAGACAATAGTGGAGCCATGTAATTATATAACAGCCCTTCCTGTGGAGACTAAAATAAGTCCAGACACACACACATGGCTTGGTCCCAGCAAACTAACTGAATGCATCAGAGGTTCCCGGAAAGTAATGAACATTAAAAAAAAAAAAAAAAAAAAAAAAGATGTGGCAGAAAGGGCAAAAGGAGGAGAGCTGACAGGACGAGGAGGAAGGAAGTGAAACAAAATGTGACCGAAAATGTGAATATGAGACACAGAGCAGGGAGAGGAAGGAGAAGTGGAGTAAGATCCATTGAGATTGATGAAGCATGCAACAGTGAGCCATGTTAGTATGCTGAAATTCTCACTTCTGCCTTATGAGGGAAACTTAAGTGTCAGCACTCAAACAGCAAATGTAGAGATGGTAAGCAAACTGAAACTATATTTATAAAGTCGCCAACGGATACACGTTAATACCACATGTAGATGGAAATGAGTACAAGTACTTTTGCCAGTCTCTGAGCTACTGTAAATATTACCTTTCATCTGAGTGGTCTGCTACTCTGAGCAATCCGATAGCACCATCTAGTGGTCAAATGACATTATGACATCGAGACAATGAACGCTATGATAACTTGCTGAAAACATATTCTCACACAACCATGCACATTATCATCTAAAAGACTTACCTAACAAATAATAAAAAATAAAATTATCATATAACCTATACTCATGCTGTATTTTTATTACCAAGGGGTTACTGCCGAATTGAACGCAGTTGGAAATGCTTTGCAGCCTGGTAATGGTCTACAGACATGGCCGCTTTAATGCACGGGCTTACCTGGGCTGAAACCCAGGGGCCTCCCAGCCCAGGGGCCTCCCAAGTTCAGGTTCATGATGAGCTGAAAAGGTCATATTGTTTTGTAACTTGTCAGGTTTTCTGTCAATCAATCTAATCGCACGTTACTTGGCTACTGATTGATCCAAATTAGGAGTGACACACGTGGCGCCATAACCTATGGCCCGTGGGCTTACCTATCAGAATGTCTATAGTTAGTTTTGGGGTGTGTCCCTCTGTGATTGAGTGACATTAAGTGGAAAATGTCGGGGAGGACGTTTGAGAGTGGTGCCCAGAAAAGAAAAAAACATATTATTGCGCGAAAAGGAGCTCCTAAAGAGCATCCCAAAGCTCACCGGATTTTTTAAACCAGCTGCTGCTGAAGATGGACCCAGCACTGGAGGAACTCATTGTATGTCTCGAAAGAAACTAATGCATTTTGTGATGAAGATTGCCTAGATATTACACTTTTTTAAAATGAGACTCTATAAATCGAGGGGATGGGGGGCCTACAAAACCTTCTCAGCCCCGGGGTCTATTAGGTTAAGGCGGCCCTGTCTACAGACCAATATTTGCATACTTAATACTCACACTCATGTTGCATAAGTTCATTCACAGTCCCCAATATTGCATCAACTGTACATGAATTGTATCATGTGTTAAAGTATTATGAATTCTTTCCACTGTATTCAGGGAAATGCCAAGCTATTTACATACAGCACATGTTCGATTCACATTTTACCATATACACGTTAAGATAATTGAGAGTCTTTTGTAGAATTCATAAAAGCAGTCAGCAGCCAATTTCCCTAACTTTCTGGGAAACAGGGCAACGTTTAGCTGGCTGGTCTCTACTAAAACTGACCTATGTTATTCATTTACAAAAATATATTTTTACACCAAACTGTATTCAAGTTTTTGCTTGAAGTTTTTATTACCACACATTCCTGCAAATGTTAAAACACTATAGAGCAACCTCAAGAATGCTTATAGTTTACAATAAAATGTTGAGAAGTGTCCGTGACCTCACTTCATAGTGAAATACGAATGAAGAATATAAAGTAACATCCATGAAAGCTCAGGCAGAAGGTATGAGGGCAATGGTTTCTAAATAAGTGGTTATAATATCATATGCCGTTAGGTGGCGGTAGAGTTCTTCTACAGACAAATGAGAGGTCCGCCAAACCCGAAGAAGAAGTACTTCCGCCGTGACGTATTTTAGCGAGTAGTAAATGGCGGTCGCGAACAGGGTGGACTGTAAACATTTCCACGGTCATAACTGTAACTGTCTAATTATCATCAAAACATGTACTGGGCTGTGTCGAACATGCAGCGTAGTGACAAGGTCTTTATTTTCAACTTTCAGGTTGCTTCATGTGCCGTGCAGACAAATAAATCACTGCCACGCAGACGCAAAACCAAGCACACGGTAAGAAGCGATAGAGTCTGATAATATTCACGTTACTTGACATCGTGGGAATAGAGCTTTGTCGAATAATTCATATTTTAGTATATTTGCTTAATCGCCGGTGTTGAATGAATAGTGTAGTCGGTAACAAATAACGAGCAGGTTGATGCTCTATCGTCCGTTAACGCTGCTTCTGTCAGTTCCGAGTTATACGATTGATAAATACTGTCGCTTTTAGTTTGACAAATGGAGAACGAAGACTGCCCAGGAGAAAAGGACCCGGAGCCCGAAGAGGCCCAGCTCCGTCTGAAGGTTGAGTCGCTGAAGCTAGAGCTGAAAGAGTGCAGGGCCGAGCTGGCCAAGTTACAGAAGCAACTGAGCCAGTCTGAGAGGCTGCAGCGGAGCACCGAGAGCTACAACGAAGACCTGAGGAAACAGGTACATCCATGCGAACACTAACAAAATGTACTGTTATTGTTTTCATCTAATTGGCTACATATACTACACGACGTTGTTTCAGCGTTACTGAACATTTTGTTAACTTAAAAATTGAAAATCTAAATGTTTATTACACACAACATGCTTGGATATGCATATTCCCTCTGAATATAAAAGGTTTTAAATCATGACAATGCCATACATACACGTGCCAGTTCATTAGGTACAGCAATGAAAATTGTAGCATTTTAACAGTCTTGTTCTAAATCGTAGCTTCATGAAGGTTATGCTTTTCAGCATTTGTCTCAAATAACTGAGAGAACTATTGATTCAGTTGTGTTTCCATTTTTGAGGCTGTGGTTTGTAGTGCTATTGAAATTGTGTTGTACCGCAACATGTTTTTGTTATTTTGACAACCCCAGTTCTAGTCAGTGGGCTAGACTAAATACCAGAAATACTTCAGTGTTTAACTTAATCCAGTTTAACAGCACCTCAAACTACATCCTACAAAACAATCCTGCAGTTGAATAACCACATTTCTGATGCTGACCATTAGAACAGTCATGAGAGGGATTTAGTGCAGGTTATATTAGAATGCATTAGTTTCCACAAGTGTACCTAATGTTTTGGCAAGTGAGTGTATATTGTAGTGTTTAGCAAAGGAAAATCGATTGTTTAGCAGTGGTAATAAACTACCCTGATCCTAACAAATCATGTCTCATAACATACTTGGAGAAAATCAGCTCTGGTCTTGCACCCAAAAGATGTCTGCCGATTAAGTGCATTGTATTTTTTGTCTTAAGAGGTGTGGGAGTTTCTAGAGCTTGAATTAATCTAAAAATGCATCGCTTCAGGTTGACCAGCTGAGTGCAGAGATTCACGAACGGAAGAAGAAGGATAAAGAAAGAGTCAGCAGTGAAACTCAGACAGAGGAATATGTGTGGACAGAAAGTGGTGAGTTACTGTGTTCATTCGTTAAATGGGCAGAACAAGTAGCCAAAAAGTGACCAAAGTATCAATTTTCCTTTCCAGATTATTACAATTACTACTACGCAGGCTACTCTCAGAACCCTGAGGAGGCTGAGACTCAGGAACATGTGAACGTTGCGGTGGATGCTGCTGACTGCAGCGAGGCAGCAGAAGTTTCAACACCAAATGAAGCAGCAGCTGCAGATGTGTCAGCTCAACCAGACAGCAGTGTTGCAGTCACAACAGAGGTGTACTTTATGAAGCGTTATTAGTTAGTTACAGTATTTATTTATTAGTTGTTGTTGATGTTTTCGTTTTAAATTTATGTAGCTATGAACGTGAAAATTGAATTCTTGAATTTTATGTACATAATTAAACGGCTATATAATCACATCTGCTTCAGGAAGGTGATCCAGGATCCATAGCTGATATGCTGAGGGCCACTGCTGAAGAGGCTATGACACAGACTGGCTTTGTCTTTGATGAGAATACTGGGATGTATTATGACCACAGCACAGGCTTCTACTATGACTCGGTTTGTCAACATTTTTTCTTTTATATACAGTTAGGCCGTTTGTCAGTTTTTACACACATTTGTAATAGTCTTTCATATCTTCCTCAGGTCAGTCAGTTGTACTATGATGCCAACACTGGCATTTATTACTACTACGATGCAGAGAGCGGACGATACCAGTTTCATTCTAAGATCGAGGTTCCGGCTGCACAGGCGAGTGCAGAGACTTGCCAAGAAAACAATGCTGCTGACAAGAAAGGCAGAAAGGTCAAGAAATGGAAGAAAACACACCAGGATGACAGGGTATGTAACTGCCAGATATTTTGTTGCCATGCCTGGGCCTGAAAATGTTTGTATTTGGTAGTGGTGGTGGATAGCTGACTTTTGACCATGTAGTTTCCATTAAAGTTTGGTATCTTTTTGGTCTCAGTCTTCAGATACTTAATTCTTGTTTTGTAATTGATGCAAGGCTAGTTGACTAAAGGATTATTTATCTGACCTACTGTAGGTGCAAGAGGTGACTAACTCTTTGGCTAAAATGAAGATTTCCTCTTACTGGAAAACTGCTTCTTACCGAGGTACATCTTTAAATATTATTATGTAAAGCACTGAACGGTATTTCTAGGCCATTTCAACCTTATTTTAAGCAGTGCCTTATCTGTGTTTAAATTTGACATGATAACTCACACACAGATTCCAAACTTCTTGTTGCCACCATTCAGTCCTGTTAGTCAGTTTATAGGGTAGTAAAACAACTCTCATAAACCTTGAAATAATAACTGGATCACCGATGTTAAGCTTGAAGTAATCTGGTGAACATACAGTGTATTGTATTTGAAGACTGAGACCATGCATTCAAATTCTTAAAAGATTTGGGATCTACACTACAAAGTCAGTTGGCCCGCTGTCACTTGGATGGTAGTCTCACTGCTGACTGTCTGATGGCAGGAACCCCAAATCCATGACGTAAAGTTGGAAGAACAAACTGAGTGGGTAGAACGGCAAACAACTAAGAAGAACACAGAATCACGAAAGTCGAATCGAAGATCTCGCAGTCCAGATGTGGATCGGCGTAAAAGAGACTCCTCTAAATGTCGGGAAGACAGAGACAAATCCTCAGCAAAGAAGAAAAGGCAGAAGAATGGCTCTCACCATGATGATAAGGGAAGGTCGAGAAAGAAAAGGAAGAAATCTAAGTCAGAAAAGCCTAAAAAGAAAAAGAATGCGTCTCGGAGCGATGAGTCAGAGGGGAACAGTGAACCAGAGGAGGGTGAGATCACAGAGTCAGAGAAAGAAGAGTCTACACCTTCATTCTCATCGTCTTCGAGCTCTCCCTCTGAAGATGGTCTAGAGTTAGAAATGGAAACACAGAATGAAGAAGGTGAGAGCAAAAACGAGCTGAATTTGATGTGTGCAGGGCATACATCTTAAAAAATTATTTTTAGGGCTAATGAATTTAATCTGGTGGTAACATGACACTAATTAGACCATCACTTGTTCCCAACTCTAGCACTGACACGGTTTATTTTTCTTGCAGCCAAAGATATTTGGCCTCCCTGTGTAAGAGTGACTGTAGTCAGGTCTCCAGTGCTGCAGGTGGGCACTCTGTTCATCATCACAGCCGACTCTCCAGCCACCATCGGCAGGTTTGTGCTCTTTTTTTCTGAGTCCCATCTCAATACAGGATTTGGTACATACAAAAGTAAGGGTGTGTTGTTTTAGAAGGGATTGCCACCAGTATCTCTCTCTGTATGTCATGGATCAACAAACTCCTTGAAAACAACACGCTGTCTCTGTGTTTGCAGAGAGAAAGATATGGACCACGCAATCCGAATACCAGAAATGGGAGTCAGCAAGGTGCCTCTCCGCTTCATGCAGAGATTAAAATTATTCTGTTGCGTCATGCTGGGTTATGTGACTCCTCTAAATGTTAAATGTGTTGCAGTTCCACGCAGAGGTGTACTTTGAGCAGGAGCTGCAAAGCTACGTGCTGGTGGACCAAGGCAGCCAGAACGGAACAGTCATAAACGGCAACCGAATCTTGCAGGTCGGCATTGTGTCTCAGTCGGTTAAACTAAACCGTAAAAACCTCCAACTTAACAGTGAGTCTTTCTTCTGCAGCCCAAAACCAAGTGCGATCCACACGCACTGATGCATGGCGATGAGGTGAAGATGGGAGAGACTGTGCTGTCGTTCCATATCCATTCAGGGACCGATACCTGTGATGGCTGTGAGCCCGGTCAGGTGATGGCTCACCTCAGCAAGCACAAGAGAGAGGACTGGACTGGTGAGGAAAAAGATCATTTTAGATATATTCAGGAAACTGTCGTTAAAAAGTGTTTCAGTAATCCTGACATACTTGTTATATCCATTCCTCCTCCATCCTCGCATGAGGTGATATGAGATCGAAAGTACCACAGAGCTGATGCTTTCACTGTTGTTTCTCAAAGGTCCCACCCTCACCAAAGAGGATAAAGAGTCACTGAGACAGAAAGAGCTGAAGCAGATGAAGGCCAAATACGGCCTGCAAGTGAGTGTTCAAGAAGCAGCAGCTTGGCCTGATAAGTTTGAACACTCGTTTTTGTGACACATTCAGTCATCTCTGTGCATTTCTGTATACAGAGCAATGAGTATGAGGAGACCAAAGCCGTGAAGAACTCTAAATACAAGGACAGAGCGGAGTCTCGCCGTCAGACTGTGGGCAGTGAGGGTGTTTTTAAACGAGATGATGCCCCAGCTTCTGTTCATGAGTAAGTAGAGAGCTGACTTTGACTCCTAATGGCTACTGAAGGGAAACAGTAGATTCAAGTGGTGGTCACGCGTCTCGTTTTCTTAAAGGGAGATCAGTGAAGTTAATAAAGGACGGAAGATGCTGGAAAAGATGGGCTGGAAGAAAGGAGAGGGTCTGGGTAAAGAGGGAACAGGAATGAAAAATCCGGTAAGACAATCTGACAGTCTGGTGGTTCTGTTTTGATGTTATTTGAAGCAACTAAAAGTGTTCTTTATTTTTCCGCTCCCCTGTACACAGATTCAACTGAAAATCAGAAAGGCTCAGTCTGGTTTGGGGGCCGGTGCCGCCATGTCTCTAGACGAAGTGTCGGTGACCAAATCGAGGTCCCAGAAGAACTGGGAGAAAGCGCGTGAGAGGTTTGCCGACTCGTGCCAGCCTGACATGCTGCCAACACAGAAGAGCCAGTTACCTCAAGCCTGGGTCAGATCAGAAGAGACAGACACCGCACAAACAAGCTCTGAAACAGGCGGCCAAAGTTAGGAGCAAGTGAGAGCTTGCTCCTAACTTTGTATATATTGTTGATTTAAAACATGAGCACAGGGAGTCTCATTACCTCCTCAGAAAATGTGATTATTTAGTTAGTCAGCCTTCACTTCTAGGAAACATCGCTGAAGTCTGCAGCAGCCAGTTCAGTCTGAACTGATTTTCTCTTGTACCTCTTACTTCTTAAGAGAACAGAATATGACCTATTGTGTGATCATGATTTTTCGGTCAGCGTAAAACACTATCGGCCTGTCGCTGAGTGCTGTGAAATGCAAACAGCATTTGTCGCTTGCAGTGGTCGTGTAACAAATCCTCTCGTCTGCGAAACGTTAACGCTGAAAAACTCAAAAGAAGAGCAGCCGAGAAATTGAACTGCGGAGCTGCCACTGTTCCTCCGTGTACAAAGAGGACAAGATTTGCCTCTAGCAAATATTGACGCAGTGGAGCTATATTTCTCACAATGAGATCATACTGTAATGATACAACCGTGGATCTGTTCAGACAACACCATAACTGATCGTGTTAAACCAGTTGCAAATCCTTGATGTACCAAACATGTTTTTTTTTTTTTTTTTTACGTGGCACATTAAACCTTGAATATGTTCAACTTATTGCCTCTGAGTTTTTTTAATTATTATTATTATTATCTAACGTCAGATCACATCCTTTACTTTGGTGTATTTGCCAAAAGGCACGGGGACAAACACGTACCTGTGTGAGCCTAGTGAGCAGACGCTGTTAACAGTCCATTTTATCTCTGGGTTCATGTTGTGGGTGTGTGAATATTTGCATGTGTATGTGAATGTACGTTTCAATAGCGGCCAGTCTCATGTACAACACAGTAACGTGGCATAGTGCAATGATGCTTGAATATTCTTGCTCATGATTCATTGTTATCACATAACTTCACATATATATATAAAAAGTAACCAAGGAGAGGCCTGTTTGAAGTCGTTACATTTTTGTAACGTATTTTGTAATCAAACAGGTGAGTGATTAAACTCACGTGATGCTGTTGGCATAACTCCTTGAGCTGGCTCGCCTGCTGCCCTTCTTCTGACTTATAGTGCCACCCATTCTGATATTCCCTCTCCAGTCGATGGACAGACTCCTCTGCGACCGTTCAGCTGGTAACAGTATTGCCCCGCAGTCGGATTTCTTCTGTCTTGACAGGTGGATCCTCCCTCTTCTGCTTTACAACTCTAAAGTCTCCTCCCTCAACTTAACCGCACTTTACTGAACGTGGACAAAAGATCTGTAATCCTGTAGTGTAATCTAACTGGGAGGGATCGGCTTGTGGCTTGTGTTGCCTGCTTGTTTTGGGTAGAAAGTCTCAGCCATAAAAAGATATTGTGAGTCATGAGATAAAGTGGGATGTGGTTCAGGGCTTTTGAGAGATCTGGCTTGACCAGTTCCTGACGCTGCAAGAGCGTTCAGAAGAACACAGGGCCACTGTTCTTTCAAGCGCAGGCTGTTCATAGTGTAATTTGTCCAGAAGTTATTATGCAAAACATGTGAATCCATTGGGAAATAAGTCAGCTGATTTAAGTTGTATTCATGGCATGTTGACTAGAATAATAATTAAACAGTAAAGTAATTTATTTTTTTTTGTCAGCCATGCTGAAGGGCTGTTTAGCTAAACACACAGAGGTTGTGTAATTTGTACAACATAAGCGACACCAGTGCATATCAATCTTGCGGTAAGAATATACTTTCACTCCTGAGGCAACAGTTTTTCCTTGGATTGAACTGTGGCAAGCAAGTGGAAATAAGTCACAAGTTGGACCTGAAGCAATATCTGGGTTATGTGACAAACCCATAACCCGATAATCCTTGTTGAAGATGCACTGTAACTTGAATAATAAACTACTCAAACATGCACTTGGCTTTGAGGAAGATGGAAAGAGATGATTTTGTATTGTCAACACGTCTGTTACGAGATACATTTATAGGACAATTTTGGTGAGAAACAAGAAAGATGAAAGTTTTGAAAGTGGTAAAACACCACCATTGTAATGCCTAACTTGTACAGACGCCTTGTTTGCAGTACATTCTAGCTCTGAGCTGTTCATAGGCCGAGGGTCAAGGAGCCAAAAAGGTCAGCCCCTCTTTCATTCCAGTCATTGCACTGCATGCATACAATCAGACACGGACTTCAAAAAGATGGTATTTGCAGACTAAGAAGAGGTAGAATTGTGACACAGTGATGTGGTGGTTAGCACTGATGCTTCACAGCAAGAATTTTCTCCGTTCGAATCCATCGGTCGACTGGTGCCAAAGACGTGCTCATTAGGTTCATTGGTGATTCTAAAGTGGCCGTAGGTGTGCATGTAAGTGTGAATGGTTGTCTGTCTCTCTGTGTTTGCCCTGTGATAGACTGAAGACCTGTCCTGGGTGTACCCCGCCTCTCACCAGGACAAGCAGTTACAGAAAATGAATGAATGAATGAATGAATGAGCTGATTATGGCAACAATCATTTACAGGACATATAATTAATTTGTGTGGACTTCCTTTATAGTTTAAGGATGTGCTGCAAGCATCTAACACTACAGTATGTAATTTGTGAAAATACACCGCATAAATACACCGATCAGCCACAACATTAAAATCAATGACAGAAGTAAAGTACATAACATTGACCATCTTGTAACAATTCAATGTTCTGCTCGGAAACTTTTGGACCTGGCATTCATGTGGATGTTACTTAGACATGTAGCACCCACCTAGACCAGACCAGGCACCCCCACCCCATAGCAATGACACTCCTTGATGGCAGCAACCATCCCCAGCAGGATGCAGCCTGACACAGACACACACAGGAAAACAGTCTACTAACATCTCAAAAAACATGAAGGGCAGCACAAGGTGTTGACCTGGCCTCCAAATTCACGAGATCCCAAACTGATCAAGTATCTGTGGGATGATCCACAGAGGCCCCTCCGGTCAACCCATACATTCTGTTGCCAGACACCACAGGACACCCTCAGAAGGCCCATGTCCATTCTCTGATGAGTCACAACTGTTTTGGGGGCACACAACATTTGGAAGGTGGTCATAATGTTATGCCTGATTGGTGTATAATTCAGTGAGGAACACTGCACAGTGCTGTCCAGTCTATCGGGATTCGAACCCGGGACCTTCTCGCTGTGAGGCATCAGTGCTAACCACCTCGCCACTGCGCTGCCCGCTGTTGTTGTTTAGCAGATTTAAAATTGATGTTGCATGTCTATAGAGCTTGTCTGGTATGTCGTATCATATCCTATTGCATTGTATTGTATTACATTGTATCATATTACACTGTATATACTGTATATGTATATATATATATATTAGTGAATTTATATTTTTAACAGAATAAATTGTGCAATTTACAAAGTATGCACATAAACAGCAGTGGACAAGGTGAGTGAAAATAGTCACAAAATGCAGACAATAGGTGTACAAACGGAAGGGAGGCCTTTCTCTGTATGTCATGTTTCTACAGCCTGGTGATTCAAAAATATTGTTCATAGATAGAGTAAAAGGATATATAGCTTAGTATGAAAACCAACAAGCACACATTGAATGTAAGGATCTTTGTTAGTGAAGTCACATGCAGTTTCACAGGTTTCCTCTCTTTTTAATTCAGAGGCAGCAAATCACTCTCCCAACCAGACTCAACCTACTTTCATTTCATTTTGGCCACACCACAACCATTTGTACTCATTTGCAACTTTGTGTTATCGCAACCTCGGCGTGTGCCCGTGAGCCCATTGAAAGGCATGAGACCAGAAGTGACAAGAGAAGCAGTCCTGTGTTGACTCAACATCCCCACTACCCCTCCCCTACTTCCGCCCTGGTCAGCTTTCTCAGCCACGTCTGTGTACACGGCTAAATCTGAGCCTCTTCAAAACAGAACAGAGTGCACTGGCGGACAAAAACACAAGATTATACTATTTCAAAACTTAACTGTAACTTAAAAGAAGTTCCACCTGTTTAATGGATGTTCGCATGAAGAGAGGAAAAGTCAGGAAGTGGGGGTATAACTGCTTCCACAAAGTTCACAGGCCATCCAGCTTGATTTTTTATTTTTTTGGTCCAAGAGGAAATAAGCCTCATTCCAGCAACATTCCATCATCTAAGTTGTTCACTTAAGGAAACAAGCTCTTACAATATTGTAAACTAAATGACTGCTTTTGTAAAACATTACGTAACCTTATTGAGGCTTGCATGCGACTTCTGTTTGTGTCGTTGGCTTAAGTTCTCCAAACTGAATGGACATTCCAACCAAACTATGACTTCCTCCCAGCAAGTGACTCACTAAAAGCCACTGTTGAATGTCTTCCACTGCTGGCCTTTCCTGCTCCCAGCCTGAGCCTCTGGGTGTGTCTCCCTCTGACCTCATCTTCCCAGAAAATCCTTCAAAAACCTCAGCAGCCCAGTTTCTCACATGATACTGCCTCTGTGCAAGTCGTCTAGAAAAACAGACCAGGCTGTTTATGGGAAAACATCTTGCTTGGCTTCTTACGTCAGCATCGCTGATGCTGGTGAGTGTTCATTCAACCTGAGCATCAGTCTCTGTGTGTGTGCAGACTGGTTACTGCTGCCCACTGTGGGAACTTGAACAGGTCAAACTTCAAGTCTAATTCAAGACAACATACTTTTAGTTGAAATCTGTGTCACTGATTCTTCCTCAAGAGGAATAAATATTTCAGCAACCTGCTACCTGTAACAGTAGATTTACACAAGAGAAGCATTAACGAGTGGAGCTAAAATACAGCTCAGTACATCACACACACAACCTGCTGGGTCGACTAGTGAAGGGAATTGTAGATTTGTGAAAAGAGGCTTTGTGTTTCACGCAGAAGACAATAGCTCCCGCATGGCAGCAGGACCTTTAACCCAGACACAGCACATTCAATGAGTCATCTGACCCAGTGTCCAGAAGTTAGCACAGCGGAACCACAAAACAGAAATCAAACATGTACCGTACACAAACCGCTAAGTGACACGAATAACGGAGCAGTGAGTGTAAATCATACCTCACTTCTCCGAGGGCTGACAGGCTGTGACAGGTCTGCCGGGAGGTTGAAGTCCTTCACGGAGCGGTGGATGTCAAACTCCCCGGTCAAAGATAGACGTCCCGTGTTGAGGCTGCCGCTGGAGTTGCCGCTTTCTGAGTGAGAAGTCTTGTTCTCTCTGCGTGGCGGAGCTCAGTCCATGTGGCTGGATGGGAAAATGGGAAATAAACTTTCTGGGCAGGCAGCCAAGAAAAAAAAAACGGAATGGGGTTTTAAAGACACAGCAGTTACAGCGCTATATATGGTTCAGCCACACTCCACCACAGTCCAGAGGCACTACATCTATTTGACTAGTTTTGGCTCCACTGTTTTGAAGGCAGACAGACAGACAGACAGACAGATAGACAGACAGATAGATAGATAGATAGATAGATAGATAAAGTCTAAATAGACAATAAAGTCGTATCGTACTGTATTCCACATCACACAGGACATGATTCAGATAACCACTATAGGCTAGGTAAAAACAACAACAATAACAACAAAAAAACTTTTAGTTCAGCCTGTTTAAAGAAACATAGTTTAGTATAATTCAGCAGTTTTGTTGATTATAGGGATAATGAGGATCACACAAGACAGAATTAACAATTTCCAGCTGTACAACAACTCACTTTTCTGCAACAGATACGGTAACTCCATATTTACTTCCGTCTCTATTTCTTGATACATTTGTTCATGTGCTAATTTTGTAAATTTTTGGCTTATACTATTTTATTGTATTGTTGTATTATTTCTTTTTACTTGTGGTTCTCAATGGTGTTTTTATGTGTAACTAAGCTACTGTGACCAGCAATTTCCCTTGTGGATGATTAAAGTCTAACATATACACAGTGTAGTTCTAAGATCAGTGAGCTGGTGTCTCCCTCTAGTGTTCTGACATGAGAAGGCAACTGCAGCAGAAAACCTCAGCACTCTCTCTGCCGGTGGTGATCCCCAAAACATCTGATGTCGTGAATAAATACATAAATAACAACAGCTTGACTGATCACATATGATTATCACATTCTTTGTCATTGTCATGTTATAACATGCCTTGTATGTTTGTGACAGTCAAAGCTTTAAATAAGAACCAGCACACGCAGTAGCCTGCTGAGGTTACACCGTGCAGGTATTGAGGCCAAGGCAGTTTTTTAATCTCTGTGACATCAGCCTCTTCCTGCAGAGGCTGATGCTGCTCCTCTGCTGAGGCATTAGGAACACATACGCTACAGCTGCTCTGCAACACCCACTGACAAGCCTATAAAACCAATAAAAGAATAATGATGCATATGAAAAATAATGGGCTCCAAAAGAAACCACAGTGAAACTCTTTTGTTCAGTTGCGATAATGTAGATTAAATGCACTTAAAGCGGATGGCTGGCATAATGTAGACAGAACGATTATTACCTTAAAAGCTTTATCAACCATGAGTCTACTCCCTCCAGCTCAGTCACCGCTTCGCATCTAAAGGACTAAGGGATGCAATTCAATTCTGTGTCACTGTACAGTCATTCCTCACCACACTATCTGCTTCCAGGAAGCACATGACTTCACCTCTTATGTTTCACAGGGGAAATGTGATAGCTTGCGACCATGATTCATAAAGTCATCAAAAACTCTTTAAGCAAGTAGTGGCACACGGAGCCTCTGCAGCTTTTGCAGCCTCCATAGTAGAGTCAAGAGTGGACTAAAAGGCTGTGGTTTCTACCTCAATCTGAGATGAGATCACCGTCATTTTCTCTTCCACAGATTCCTTTTCACAACAAATTAACAGAGGTCGGACTTGATGCGTCCTTCACTAACACCCTTTTATTCACACTGTAACCTGGCAACAAGCCACTTGATGATATGCAGCAACATGCCAGCTTACCTTCACCAAGCACATGGTTATTTGAGTATAGCTACACAGTGTCTAATGAATACATATTTTTCCATACTTCGATGGTGAGAGCCACATAAAATGCAAATCTGATATAAGAGAAGTCAGTACGTCTGGATAGAATATAGCCAACAGATGAATAAACTACACATACAGTCGTGATGTAGCACATCAGAAGGGTTTTAGGGTTACTAAATAATGGGACTGTTGCCCATTCAGTTGCAAATATTTCAAATGATAGATGTAAATACTGCAAAAGCTGTGCTCCTGGCCTCCTAATGGCAGCAACAGAAGATGTGAACGTTCATATGTGATCACCTTTAATGCTGATGTAAAGAACAGCCGCCTGCAATCCCACAGACAGTGAAGCTGTGAGCTGAGAGCATAAACAATGAGCTGAAACAGACTGTACTGTAGCTCTGTGAAGCCGGGGGACACTGTCACGTTGTCTTCACATTGATTTTGTTGTCATTAAAATATCAGTTTTAATATGAAACCGAGCAGCCAGTAACCAAAACACACTGAATAAATAGGCTACTTCTCAGAATATATATAATGTTGCAATTACAAATAAATAATATCCATGTTTTCTTGAATCTGTTCTAGCAAAGTTAATAAATGCAAATATGACACAGGTTTACTTTGCAGGAGACACACTGACTGTATTCTAATGTTAAGAAGTCAATAGCTTACAACTAGCGGTGCTTTTGCACAGTTGCTCCCTAAAATGTCCCTGTTCTTTAAACCAGAATCCTTTATCAGCAGACACAAATAAATGGCATTGTGATTGCTACTCCAAATCTTGCAGTGGTGAGCTCCTGGGTTTGCTGCCACTATCCAGAGTGTGTGTGTGTGTATGGATGGATGTGATGAGGACGTTACATCACTTGCAGTGCAGCCAGACGCCAGCAGCAGCATCCAGCTCGGAGGCAACGCGGCGCACAACCCCGGCTGGCCATATTGTGCACCAGCTCCTCGCAAATCGCCTGCGTCACACCTGACACGAAAAAAAAAAAAAAAACACGCACACAGCAGCGCAGGAACAATAGAGTCAACCCATCAAGAGAAGTGCACCGATTCAAAACGCGACTCGACTGAGCTGGTAAGTGTTTGGATGCGGTAAATCGCTGTTCTTCTTTTTTTTGTCACCCCCACGGTGATGCATTATTGCCATTATGTCGAAGCATTGCGCGTCCTCTCCTGCGCTTTTGTGGTTAAGAGGCCCACATATGTGTCGCACACCATGCACATCATTTAGTTTAGATCTGAGCTGCTGTTTTCACATGTGGAAAAAAAATAAATCATGCATTTAGGATTTCTCGAACGGGTTGTGTAATCATTCAGCGGCAGAATAATCGATAATCGATAGGTTTTTGTACATTAGTAATAAGCGCGCGTTTATCCCTCCAGGTTGGTGTCTCTTCGTGCGGGGAAAATGGTTAAACTGGGGAATAATTTCAGCGAGAAAAATAACGGGAAGGTGGTTTCTGAAGACGGATTTGACACCATCCCTCTCATAACACCATTAGATGCCAGTCAGCTGCAATTCCCCCCACCAGATAAGGTAAGGTGTTAGATATTTTTCCACTGATTGCATGAGTGAGGGGCCCAGTGTCTTTTTTAAAAAATGTATTTCATTTCCATTGGTGCAATTAAAGAAACGTTTTTTTTTTTTTTTTTTGAGGGTCACCAATATTCATCTTTACACATTTATTATTTCTATCTTTAAATACAAATAATTTCACCAATCCATGTCTCATTTCCTCATGAAGCTACAACTGCAATATGATTGGATCACATCCCATGCGTACATATGTGTGTGCTGTGTCTTTCTACCAGGTGGTGGTGAAGACAAAGGCAGATTATGATGGTGAGAGCAAGAAGGGAAAGCTACGATCTCCCAAAATCGCGGAGTTCTCCATAAGCATCATTGAAGGCGTATCTGAGCGACTCAAAGTAAGAGTAATGTCCCTGCCACCGTCTGTCTTTCATGTATCATCCCATGTACAACACACACTCCCACACACGCATATGCCCGAGGAGCAGGCAGCTGTCTCCCTGCAGCTCCGGACATTTGTCAATGCCTTCACAATATTCCCTCTTGAGTCCGAGTTGTGGTCTGGGGCTTCTTTGCTCAGGTCTTATTCATGTCATCCTGTCAGGCTACACAGGGAGACATAATGCACAATGATTCACTTAACCCCGCCCTGAAACTCTCATTAATTCAGCTGCTGCCATGGCGATGGCCTCCAAATGACAGCATCTCTCCCACCTCCTTTAACACCCCGCTGGTCTGCAGATGTGTTTCTCCCTACACACCTATGGAATGACTAACACAGGTGGTTTTGTAAACTAAAAAGTGAAAACACAACTATAGTTAGGTGACTGAGCTGCATATGCAAACAACTTCCCCTTTTCACTTTAAAATTCATGAACCTCCATAGTGTTGTGCGTGAAGGCTGCAACGCTCTCCCTTCACATTTAAAACCAACAGGTGAAACGGTCTCTTTTGTGCCATGTCAAGCTTCATTTACACACCGTTAATTCTTAAACATCTGAAAGGCAGAGAGGTGCATCGCTGTCTCAGAGTACACGGCTCGTCTCCTCACATCAGTGCTTTGAAACGCTGCAGGCAGGGCTTTCATCACGGACAGCCTCTCTCATAAACTCCTGTTGCTTCGCTTTGTACATGTTGTAAAGTGTGCTTTGCTGTGTCACTGCAGGAATCAACCTGGTAGATAAAAAGTATATTGTTTCATTCATGTTGATACTCACTGTGTCAATCCTAACGGGCAACGATACTTCGATGCTCCCTATCCACAAAATCCTCTGCATCATTAACAATAATGATGTAACAGCACACTGTGTCTCTGTTGCAACTGTGTAGTCAAACAAACAGTGAGGGAGCTGTTTGAAAAAATCCAATTTCTCATACAGCATTCTGCAAAAATGCTGCAAATGATCATGTAATTAATGCATGATGTCTCACAAAAATAACCCGAGAACATCTTTAACATATTTGGCAAAACTGAGGCGTTTTCTCTCACACTTCATCGTCTCTTCCCTCTCCTGCTGCCCACAAACACCAGTAGCTGTTACATAACTCCCCTGAGAGGTGAGAGCTGGGCTGTGCAGATGGTCACACAAGCCATTTGCTCCGTTGAGTTACTATATGCAGAACATCACATACCACTTTTGCAGCCGGATGTATCTACATCCATGCATTTGTTTTCTCTCTAATGAGTATTTTAACTTAAATACTACAATGTTGTACTGCTATCTAACCTTTATTATTAAGAGATAATAAAGTGTTCCAATCTGCCCACTCGTTTCCTTTTAACAAGACAGACACAGTGAATTTGTGGTTTAACGGAGCTGTCACGTACTGTGAGTCCTGTGCCGATTATGCCATTGTTGCACATCTCCTTTAGGTGACCTTGCTGGTGATCTGTGCCCTGGCTTTCCTGGTGTGTGTGGTTTTCCTGGTCGTCTACAAGGTCTACCAGTACGAGCAGCCCTGTCCTGACAGCTTTGTATACACGGTAAACACTTTTGAGCATTCATTGTTGGCGACAGTGCCCAGATGTTAACACCTGAACATGGTGAACCTTTGTACTTTATGTTGCAATAGCTTTGTTTTAATAACTTAAACGTGAGCAATCATACAAAAGGTATGCTCATATTACAACCAGACATTCATAATGGATTTTAAATTGCAGCGTGTTGCAATGAAGCTTGCAACACACAAAGGATGGTAATATTCCTTTACCAAGACTCTTTATCACAATCAAAGGAATTTAATTGAAATTGACAACCCTTTTCGATATCTGACTTGCATGGGACTGGTTTGTAGACGTAATCTTTATGCGACGCTGTCATTTTAATGATATTGCTACTGCCACACATGAGTGAGGCTTTGCAACTTTTTACAGAGAAAAAACACAACAATCTTCCTTTTCCAGATGAAAAGTTGAATAAATAGGAAACACACTACAGTGGTTTTAGTGTTAGAGCCCCACTGGTCTGGAATGATCACTAGCACTAATGATGACTAATGTCGGTTAGCTAGTTCAGTATTATAGTGTAATACATTATTGAATCTGCTGTCTTTGACTATATATATATATATATATATATATATATATATATATATATATATATATATATATATATATTAGAATAGAACAGAGTAGAATAAAAGTTTATTGTCCAGCCAAAGGTGGAAAATTGTCTTACAGTAGCATTTTGCACAATTGCACACTTGTCACATGTGGCGACAGTCGGCTGCTGCTCATCAACTGTTACACATTTTCTCTTAAAACTGTGGTATTGTCTTGTTTTGTGTATAATCCTAATACATTGGCACAGATGCTTGTATAAATAAGGTAATGTGGTGTAGCTTGTGCTGAGCCTTATTTTTCTTGTCAGATTTTTAGGCAAATTGTGTTCTTTTGCTCTGAAGCTAAACCTTTTTTCTCCGCTTATTTTGTAGAATTTATTTATATTTTCCTGAATCATAATGTTTTCACCTTTTGTGTTCACGTACTTACCCACAATGCAGATTGAATGATTTATCATCTCTTCGTATGTTAACTCTCTCCTTCCGGAGCAGCAAGGTCGCTGCATGCCGGCTGGGCTGTACGGCAACTATCCCCCTCAGGGCCCTGGGGGCCGTGGGCACCTCTTTACCCTCATCAACCGCTACAACATGGCCAAGCAGACCATCACTCGGTCAGTATCACCATGGATGACCATTATGTCTGAGGAGAAGGTTACCCAGCAGGAGACGGAGACTGCCCAGAAACTGGCTTAACCAACCTGGGATCAGGAGGTGGCTGCCCCTGCTGCAGAAAGATAAATAATATGGTTGTGCCATTCAAGCAAACCTCAGAGTCCAGTGACTTTCTGTGGGTGAAAAATCAACTTCTCTTGCCCGAGGTGCTAATGCTGCCTTGTTGATATCATTTGGTCAGCTGATATGTACTGTAGCAGGACATCTGCGGAAATTTTGAACATGTTTCAAGCAAAGTGAGGCTTACAGTCGGGTGGATTCGTGGTTTGTTTGAATAGCATATGTTGTTATTTATTTACACTTTAAAACAGAGTGGCAATCGTGTAGAAAAAGCCACAGACACACACACACTGACACACACTCACTGTCTTTGTACATACACATATGTAACAGAACTCACAATAGTACTCAGATTGTGAAATGACTGTGAACCATCTCGTGTCTGCGTCGCTTGTTTTAACGCACATGCACGCACGACTCTAATATCGATCAGTTGGCTTTGATTATCTTTTCCGATACATGAAGTCCTGATGGAGCATGTCAGACCTCTCGAGGTCAGGCAAGTTGTACATTTCTCACTAAGTTTGCAGCACATTTGCCATTGAGGTCATCTATGTGGAAAATATTTTACTTTCATGATATTGTGAAAAATTGAGGCTTGACTTGATAAAACGTACCAGCGGAAAAAAAATATTTTAAATTGTGTTGTTTTGAGTCAGCCCACATTGCTCTCTGCATATAGTGCTGTTAATTTTTTTTTTGTATTTAAATCATCAAATCTTTTTAACAGGCGTTAATGATTGTTTCCATTCATTTGAACTCTTGGTGAACACCATGTGCTTTTCTTTGCTGGCTACATGAGACTGATTTAATATTTACTTTTCATAGCATACATTTTATGCTATTGTACTGAATGTTTTTGCATTGCTAGTGAAGACACTGTATTGTGCAATGCTTCGCATTGATTAACGTCACTATCGATGGTTGTTTTCAGCCATCACAGATGCTAGAGTTAGGTTGATGTAGTGAAACAATCTGACAGTAGTTGCTTGTCCTGTTGCTTTTTTCTGTGTTTGTCATTTAACTTACCCTGTCACAAATTATGTACCTTTTCAAACAATGTAACGATTACCATTGAAGTGCATTTGCTACATAAAAATGTAAAATGAAAATTTAAATAAAGTGCCCACATTTCACACAGACGTCCACGTGGAATCCATTTATATGGAACGCTTTCATGCATTATTTCAACAGTAAATCTAGTCAGTGCTGCTGCAGCTCCCCTAGAGCTGAAAATAATTACTGCTAATAGTTCAAGTTCCCTTGAGTTCAGATCAAAGAAAAACGCTCAAAGCACTTTAAAACTGGGAGTAGAATCAAGGTTAAACTCATATCCCAAAGTAAGGAAAGAAGATACATAATTCAAACACAAATATTGCTTAGCTTTACTAGAACGTAAGATGTATGTCAGTACAGTCATGCTGTCATAAATGTCAAATAGATCTTTGTGATGCCTAGAAAGGAAACCATTGTTAAGCATTTGAGAGTGAAGTATAATTTACAATATCTCATGAGAGAAATAGAGATACAAGTTTCCTAGTGCATTAATTTGTTCTAAAATGAATCAGCAGATACCAGTGTTGCTTTTCAGTCAGCTTCACAAAGATAGATGCTGCCAGTCAAACCTTTATAAAGTCCTTCAGTGGTATAGAAAGGTTCACTGGATGGATTGTTAAAGTGAACACGGAGCTCGCCCCCACAGAAGTGCATTTATTCATCAGAGCCACCCTGAAAGCACTGGACAAAGATTAATAGATAGCATCACAGATGAACAAACTGCCGTCCTCACTTGCACACACAATCTTCATGAAGAACAAGTTGTCCATTATAATAAACTGCATTCAGTCTGAGTGTTGCTTCTTTATAAGATTTCCAATGTGTACCAGCTCCAGAGTGCTTCCTGATGCATTGTGTCCACGGGGGCAGTTATGTTAACTGTCATACCAGTCCAGGAAGAGGAGAGAGAAAGAGCACATAACCAGGAAGAAGAGGATCCATACACGGAAGCCAGCGTTGTTTTTGATTGCCTGAAGAAGTAAACAGAATGACTGATTGGGCTCACTCATATCAACCAAAAGAAAATTGCACGTGTCTGTTTTATCTAGTAAATGGTACCTCTCGTATATCCTCATTGCCTTCTTTGACGTTCTCTGTTGCACCCACAACCAGCTGATGGATATTGTCTATTTCAGTTTCCTGTCACAGAAATTGAGACGTATGATCAGCTGATGTAAAAGCTCTCCTGAACACACCGCATTTAAGTGACTGAGGGAATGACATGGAAGGAACTCTGCTCACTTGCTGCAAGACTTTTTCAGCGAAGATCTCCTGAAGTCTCGAGATCTCCACCACTTTCCCCTCAATTTGCCTGGTGGGCACAAAAAGTAAGCATGACACATCCCATTAAAATATCGTGC
Organism: Chelon labrosus; assembly: GCF_963514085.1. Taxonomy (NCBI): domain Eukaryota; kingdom Metazoa; phylum Chordata; class Actinopteri; order Mugiliformes; family Mugilidae; genus Chelon; species Chelon labrosus. Next base: position 28,072,521 of record NC_140340.1, read on the forward strand.
CTAGCATATCTAAGCCTTTCCAGATGGCATTAGTATCACCAGGGTAGGTCTGGTGTTTGGTGATTTTCACCTCAGGAGTTCTGTTCCATCTGGAACAAACATGTCCATGATTTTCTGTGGCTACCACCACAACAGTGTCATCTGCAAATGTCCTCGGGTCATTTTAATACTGTCTCACTCACCTGGCTTTTCAGTCGTGAGGACCATGTCATTTTTTGAGAAGGGACACTGCGTAACACATTCACACAAGGGTGTCTCTGCATTACTACAGTTCCCTAATTACATTTTTACAATTCCCTCACACTACTCACATGAACAGAATGAAATTACTGACCTACCCCGGTGATAGTAAAGTTGTTCAGAGGAGTCTTATTAAAAGATTGTGCTGGTGCACTCACCTCACTTCATCCACCAGGCTGTTCATCTCACTGATCAACCTTTGGTTCTCCTGCTCAAACTAAACAGAAAAACAGAACTTTTAAAGAGGACATTCTAACTCAATATTTTTATTTTTAAGTTTTGTATGATTTACAACTAAAAAAAAAAAACTAATTCATCCTTTACTGCCTCTTATAATACCCCTCAGGAAAGTCAACTGCCTTCTGACTGAACAACTTCCATAATCCTGCAGAGAGGTGACAACAGAAGCTTGTGAACACCACCTCTTCCTCTTGAAGTTATTGATCAGAAAAGGCAATCAAACCTGTCTGTACAAGGATGAGGCTGAATATGATCCAGAATAAGAGAGGGGACAGCTATGACAGCAAACAGCAGGACATCTCTGCTGGTTAAATATTATGCTCATTACCCAGTTACTGTGAGACAAAACGGCAGATTTACTCTTTTTAATCACAAGCCATATATAATGTCAGGAGACGGCTACAAAAAGATTTACAACTTACTGGACATCCCATGGAGTCCAGTTAAATCCATCATCAAGAAATAGAAGGAATATGGCACTTGTTTAATTCTGCCTAGAGACAAAAACTGACTGAGAAGCGAGCAAGAAGAAGACTGGTGAGGGAGGCCACAGAGACTCTTACGACCACTCTGAAGGATTTAAAAGCTTCAGTGGCTCAGATGGGAGAGACAGTACATATAATAACTGCAGCCCAGGTTCTTCACCAGTCAAAGCTGTATGGGAGAGTCTCAAAGAGAAAGCCACCGTTGAAAAAAGCTCAAATGAAATCTTGCCTAGAATTTATTTGGTCTGATGAGACAGAAACTGAGCTTTTTAGTCATCAGACTAGACACTGTTTGACAAAGACCAAACACTGCACATCACCACAAACACACCATGTCCACTGTGAAGCATGGTGGTGGTGGCAGCATCATACTCTGCGGATGCCTCTCAGCAGCAGAGGGGAATATGAGTGCAGAAAAATATCGCTAAATCCTGGTGGGTAATCTGACTCAGTCTGCAAGAGAACTACGACTTGGGAGATTTATTTTCCAGCAAGACAATGACCCCAAGCATACAGCAAAAGCTACACAGAAATGGTTCAGAGACAGCAAGGTGAATGTTCCTGAGTGACCAAGTCTAACCCAGATCTCAATCCAATCAAGAATTTGAGACTGGAAATGAAAAGAGTTCTTCACACCTGATCCCAATGCAAGCTGACAGAGCTTGAACTGTTTTGCAAGGAAGAATGGAGAAAAATTGCAGTGTCTAATTGTAGCCAAAGGTGCAATTTTTTATCAAAAGTGCCTAATTATATTGACCATGATTACATCTGACACTGTGAATTCATAAATATTCACATGTATATGACAGAGAATAAGAAAAAGGATAATACACCTACAAAGTACTCATAAATGCTGAACAGTGAACAGGTCTGATGATAATTCAGTTTATCTAGATTGTGGATACGATGCATTATCTGACCTGTAAACCTTCATATTGGTTTGTCTACCTCAGTGCAGTTTTTGTAATGCCGAACAGCCCAAAATTGGTCCCTTTACAAACCGAATTTCTACAAAGCAATGGCTGGAATTAATCAAAGGGTGGCTGTACATTTGGGACACACATATGTCTTACACAGATCTATACATTTGGTACACCCTATAACATGAATAAAGATTTTTAAGGTGGCACACCATTTGGATCTCCTCTGGAGATAGCTCATCCTCCACTCTGCCCTCCTCCCATAGGTTGACGGGGTTATCCGGCACCTCTGGAACATTCTTCTCTACAGGAAAGGAAACAGATAAATGAATTGCATTATAATATAATAGCAGGCGTTAAAATGGGTTACTGTGCATTCAGTTTCAGTTTTTGGCATAAATATTATAAAATCAAAAATGCTATGTTACTTTAAAGGTGGGACGATGGTGAAGATACCTGCAGCCATTGCCTCATGTGAGCCATTTGTTTGCTTTAGATGTAGATATGAATGAAGATGGGCTTAAGATTGTTAACTGAGACTGCTCTGAACAACTATTTATCTTGCAATTTATATTTTACGTGAACTGCGTGAACACCCTGGATGTGCAGGATTGGCCATTGATCACATACATAGTGCTACGCTGTAAAACACTGCCACCTTGAATGAAGTGCACATTATGAGGCAAAAATAAACAACAATAAACACAAATTCCATAACCAACAAAACATGACTCACAGTCAGTGAAGTGAGTATATAGCAGCAGGGTTTCTTTTTCTGGTATTTGTGCCTTCACAGAAATAGAGCTTTGCGTCTCAGGGGACTCAATAACTTACCAGAACTTTCCTCTTTGACTATTTTTTCCTCTGCAGGCTCCACTTCCACCGTTTTCTCCACCCGACTGAGGCGCTCTGGGGCCAGTCTTGATCTGAAACCATAGAGCACAGAGGTATGTGAGGCACAGTTTCAACAGTTTCAACAGCATGATGAGCGATATTATATGAATGAGGGATGAAAATACTCACAGCCTCTTCTTGTCCACCATTCTCTTGACTCTTATTGCTCTCTGCTCAGAATAAAGCTTGCACACTCCTTAAAACCAATCACAAAGATATACGTGATAGGACCATGTAGCCCTGTTTTGTTAAAATATTGGTTCAGATGCAACATGAGGCAGTGGGGCAAAGAGCCAATGACATATGGAAACATTCAAAATACTCTCTGTTCAGCGCAGACTCAGATTGTAATTAGTTGCACAAACTCACCTTTCAGATACATTTCAGTGAGGTCCAGCACTGCTCCCCGGTGCTCTTTCACCTGAGCTGATGTCACCTGCTTCTCTGCTGTGGTGACAAGCAGGACACGTTCACTTAGAAAATATAGACTACCTGACTTTGCTTTAAACAAAAATCAGTGTTGAGAGTTTTGAAAAACTATAACATACCTTCGTTTCGCAGCTGCTTGATGGCTTCAGAGCAGGTCCTCATGAAGATCTGAGCATCCTGATCGATCTGGTCTCGTTCAGTGTCCGTCATGCGGGTCAGATCTTTTGAAATGAGGCTGTAAAATGCACAAGAACCATCTGAGCATGTTTAAATACCTTTACCTCTACTACACTTAACTAAGCCTGATGAATACACTGTAACTTAAATGTTATTTTATCAAATCATTTTTATCTGTGGTTTGATGTATGTTCAATACAATCATATTTTATGCCTTTCTGTGTTGGGGACATGGTAAAACATTTACAATAAAACAATATTTTAAAAAGCTTGCAAAGCCATTGTTAATAGAGAAATTATCCAGTCTGCTCCTACACAATTTTTATAGATTCTGTCAGTCGGCTGGTCAGCTGGTCTGTTTGTAGTCTAATATGTTTCTAATTACTAATGGTCACAGAGTTCCTTGTCTTTATCTTTATGAAAAATTAAATTAAACTGGCATGTGTAATTCATGGCACATTTCAGACGCGATCAAAGAAGTATTTGTCTTTTACGACTGACACTGACTTTTACCACTGATATCAGCGAAAATGAAAAACTGTATTCAAAATAGTGTTTTCATTAGTATCATCACCTTAAACTACAAATCTTTGTGTGTTTGTAAGCTTAGAATGAGTGTATTATATCTACAGATATTCGTTTCAGTACCACGTTTCTACAGTAGTTCAGGTCACACAAATCAAACACAGGACCTTTCATTTTCCTTTTTTTAATGGTGAAATGGCTGCCACTTTCAAAAAACAGAGATAATGGATGAATATCTTCTGCATTGCAATTCTTCCACTAGATGCCACTAATTGCCTTTGAACTTAGTTTCCATCATATGTTAAAAATATGTATTGTATTGCTTTATATTGTATTCTGTTTTAAAGCACTTTAACCAAAGCCATTCTTGGGCTGCACAGATGACAAGCTAAACAAATTCAGTAATAATCTATAATTACTCTGTCAGCAAAATTCAAGTTAATAAGAAAATTGGAACATAGGTACGAGAGTTGCGCATATCACCCTGGATTTTCCCACCACCAAATACCACTGCACTCGACCCACTGGCATCCCTTATGTTTCGTCAATGTGTTCTTTTGAGGCTTTATCAACAAATCACACACCCACACCTACAAAACACAGAGGGGCCTTGAAGAGAGGAAGGCCTGGATTAGTCCCTGGGCGTGATTTGTTCTCCACTTGGTTGCAGCTCAATTATTCCAGACAATTAGACTGGAGCCTGCTGCTACAGACCACCCTACTCGATGCTGACCTTGTGCCAGCAGCCAGGCCCTGCAGCAGCACACACACATACACATACACACACTGACATGTTTAAAAGTCCCATCAAATAACCCTGACTCCTGACCTGCTCTAAATTTTTTCAAGATCAAAGCGTTGGTCCCCTCATCAGCCTTCCTTGCAGCCTTGGAGGGTTTTGCTGCGGCTGCTGTTGATTGTGGTGGATTTCTGTGACTATTTGGAGAGGCTTACCTTCCGGCGCTCACATAATCTTTTCTGTGTTGTAGCAGAAAGTCTTTGAGTTTGGTGATGTTCGTGATCTGCCAAGATAAAGTGAGAAGACACATCACTCGACTTCATTACATTCATGTCAATGAGACTCTTTAAAAGCTACCACACAAACATGTAGACACAGTCGACCCAGTATTCAGAAAGAGACTTTAGACATGTTTAGGAAACTATTTTCTCCCGACTATATTCGGACAGAGCCAGAGTAAATATATAATTTGATATTTATTGGAGACGACAGGCGACCAATGTCTATCTCTGTGAATTTTCAATATTTACTTATGACAGTTCATCAGCTCCTCGAAGTACAAAAATGAAACCTACAATTTCCTCGTCAAACAACTCTCATAAATAAAACCATGAGCTGCAGACAGAGCACTGACAGAGTGATCTCTAATAAGCTTTAAATTCATAATCTGTTACTATTTCTTGCAGAGAAAATGTTCAAGTGTGTGTGTGTGTGTTTACAGGGAAACCGGAGGAAACTTGGTTTAATCCAATATTTGCTCCAGTAATTCGGTCAAATATTAAAAAAGACCAAATTGCTTCCCTGTCCACAGAGCTTTGCTGGCAGGGTACAAGTGGCTGTGAATGCACACACAGCATGCTGTGTTGCATCCACAAGAAGACAGAACTCAGACAAGCCCAGGATTGAAAAATGACACACTGACTTTGACTGTGACAGCGACCACAGAGCGTGGGGGATTATTTTGATAGCATAACAACGCTGTCTTCAGACTTCAACCTTTTCACTCTAACAACCTCAATTATCAAATTGCCTTGGCTGTAAAGAGTAACCTGGCACCAGCCGTCTAATAATGTCTCTAAACATTCATTTCTAGCGTCACAGTGACCTGAAGCAGTGTTGGGTTTGAGCTGGCGTTTAAGAACCGACAAGTTTTTCAATGCAGAAAGGAGCTGTCACGATAAACAGAGCAGAGATGCATCTGAGAAACCTAAAACTCTCCTCTGTTGTAGAAGGTAACTCAGTGTATGTTAGAGTATCAGTATGACGCTGACGTGGGTGACATGCTAATGCAGGCAAGGGCTTTTAAGGCGAGCTGACCCTTGTAATAATATAATTATTTGAGGTCAAGAGTTAATTGTTGTTCAGTCCAGTTGAGCTTAGACAGCATTTCAGGGAGGAGTGGACTTTCTGTTTAAAGTCATTCAAAATATTGTCAGTTTAGCGCTTCAGTGTATGAGACAGACAAACAAACTCGTGTTGTGAAAGAGATTTCTTCAGAAATTAATGCATGGAGACACCATTTTCATAAACCACAAAGCATGTATATTCTTGGGTCTTTTATCGAAACATGTAAAAGTTTTAGTTTGTGCTTTCTGATTAAGTCTTGAGGTGTTATTTTGACAGGAACAAGTCAAGGCTATGTCTCCAATGTGGAACATACATTTGTAATGTAATGTAAAGCGACAATAATTAGTTTACTCATATTACTTTGAAAATTGAATTACTGACTAGTTTAAGAATTGTGCATATTTTGTTACTTTCTTAATATTCAGTGATAAAAAAACTGGATGTGTTTGGTGCGCAGACTGTGAGGCACTTTATAGCTTAAAGTGGTAAAGTGATGATATATCATCATGGCGTTTGGGATTCTGTAAATATATTTGAAAAGATCTCAACTTTTCAAATTTTCTCTATGTTTTCTGCTTGTAACTGACTCTTGGCCTCAGCTTTGAATTTATGTAAAAACTACTGTATATTTGACGACAAAACTTATGTTCATGGTACTACCCTGTCTTGGCCAGCAGGCAGTGCTAAATCCAAACCATTGGGACATGCTGAATCAGAAAAAATGCTGTGTAGTCGGGGTGCAGGGGAGTGTCAAGACTGCTGCTCTGGGGGTTGAGCTGTCTCCTGTGTGTATACATTGGAGCTCAGATTCCCAGCACAACCTCAAGGGTTTGCAGGGGGTCAGAGGGATCAATTGCTCTTGTAACTTAAGACCTTAAAGAGCAAGTAATTCCTCAACAATGAGGGAGGGGGTGGCCTTGTGCATGCAGCTCACTATATACATGTGTACGTAGGTATGTGTGAGCGTGCGTGTGTGTGTGTGCATGTGTGACCGGCGTAGGGGTGTGTGTGTGTGAGGTGGAGCTCACAGTGAAGGCAGAAGGAGACAGTCTGCCGGGCTATATCTAATCTCGTCATCATCAAAGACCCCCACTTTACCTCCTCACTTTCTCCTTCCCCCTGCGTCCCTCCAGCCCTGACTGAGCCCAAACAAACCATCAGGGGGGATTATTATGAGGAAGAAAAGAGAAAAGGCTTAGCTAAAAGATTTCTAAAGAGCCTGGACGGCTCTTTGTTTTGTTAAATCCAGGTAACTGACAAAATTTAATGATGACTGCCCTGCTTTGGTTTAAGTCTCTGTGTGTCCTGACCGTGGGCTATCCATGCTGACGCCATGCTACGCTGTGCACAGGCCTGAAACAGGGACGATGCTTTAGTGGAGAAGACTGTTCCACATGTTGACTTTATTATCATGTTTATGTCTGACTCTCAGATGGGCTGAGTTTTGTCTTCTCGTGTCTGTTCACAGAATGCTTCAGTCAGCTCTATAAACAAACAAAAAGCAATCAAACAAAGCTTTTAAGAATATTGATGAATTTTGTCTTTCACCTTAGTTCGACATGCTAAAGTTGTATTAATGCTTTCCACTGGATAATTCTCTTAGATTCAAAGATGTGGCACTTGCATACAGTCTTGGAGTTTGTTTATTTTTGATCTTACATGTCCAATCAAGCATGGGTATAAAATCTCAAATACTGTGGGGAGTCTGAATCATATATTTCAGATTTTGCAACTCTTTTGATGCAAAGAGCATAAAACTGAAACAGCCAGAGCAGTGCCACCGTGTTGTACAACTGTCACATTTCTAAACTTTCACAATTCACAACAGAATAAAAGAACCAAGACAGATTGTCAGAGTTGGTCAGAGTCTGCAGCTCTCCTGCTGCTGAAGCTCGGTGAAATACACTCAGTTAGTGACATCACCATTAACAGAGGTCTCGTAGTCTGCTTTGAACCAATTTCTATGATGTTTCCATTGCTACATTTTGAAGCAATCACATTTCAACAATCAATTTCATATGAAACAGATGCAAAGGCTGAGGCTGTTGCAAAAAATCTGGATGCCACAGGACACAAGACAAATGAACAGTGTTGCTTCTGTGAAGGGCAGGTGACATGGAGTCAAAATCAGATAAACAGACACGACAGACACAAAACAAACACTTGTGTCAGAGTTGCTCTGGGAAACAGCACGTTAATCACATATTCAATAAATGTAAGTTACAATATGTACTGCTATGTGATTCCAACGTTTTGAGAAATAAGGGAAAACCATCAACTCCTCTCTTGCTCAGTGTTTACATCTAGATAACACTGAGTAAGAATCACCAGCGTGCTGGTTGTATTACTGCAATATGACTTGTCCCAACACTGCCACTCTTATCAAGACTTAGTCTTCCTCTACGGTGTAAAATGCTAAATGGCACATATCCTGGATTCACGCTGGGAGGCAGTTTTTAAATCTCACACCCAGTTTTTGATTTCTGCCTGGTCTTTTGAATTTGTCAAGCCGTTTCAGCCAAGCCGTGGCAGCTTCATTTCACCCACTTCAAACATAGTAAAGAAAGGCTGACATGCTTTAAATACAATTATACATTACTATGAATACTGTAGTCATGATGGTAATAAAATCACTGGATCTATAAGTTGTGCAGTTATGCATATACCCCACCATTATGCAGCAAATACACCAACTAATGATAATGGGCACAACAACTGATGCTTGAGATGCTTCATAAGGTAGCTTTTCTATATTTTATTTTATTTTAATGCGTAACAACACCAAAGCAAATTCCTTGTATGTACAAACATGCTTGGCATAAAGTATTTTCTGATTCTGATTCTGATTTAAGAAGCACCAGAAAATTCTCCCCAAAAATATCTGCTAGGTCTTGTGATTTGTGAAAATCCTAGTAATTTTTTATTAAGCTTTAGAATATGAAATGCACAAAATGTAAAAACCTTCCTTCTGTATATTATAGATTATAAATCACTGAATATGGAAAGGCACTTAGAATAGAAAATCTTTTTTTCTTGAATCGAGATTTGGTCTCAGAACGTTAAAATGTGCATGCCAAAAAATGAAAACGAAATAGCCTGACAGATCTGAATAGAGCCATATAATTTGTAGAAATCCTGGAAATTGTCCACTGGGAAGAAACAGGCTTTTAAGCAGAGTGCATAACAGATTCTAATACTGACAATAATTGTGAAGCTCAAACCTCATTAAAAGCAGAGAAATATAACTTGAAGGCAGCAAACAACACTTCTTTTCACCTTTGCCTCAAATTTCCTTTCCTATATTGCAGATGAATGGTAACCACAGTTGGAAAGCAAAAACAATATGTTTGCTGTTATTCTAACAGCATTGTTGGCTTCAGTTTCACTCAGTGCATTCAGTATTAACGTGAAACGACAATTCCTGCAGAATACCCCATGACTTATTTCAACATCTTAATATACAATAAAAGGGCTCTTTTAGAGCTGTCATCTGTTTAAGCAGATGTTAAGTTTCATGGTTCAGACTGTATTTCGGAGTGTCAGGGTCAAGTATGCAGCCTGCTGTCATCTCTACTGGTAGTATTTCAGCGACTGCAAATCACAAGAACTAAAATTTGTCTAATGACAAAGCCTTACAACTTGTCTGTTGTGCTTGACTCTACTTTTGTTCGGAGGAAAGCATTTAGCCTGGTGTATCCAGTGTCCGTCTCATGATTTAGAGTTTGACATACATCTGTAAATCTGCGTTTGGCTGCCTTTTCCACGTTTATTTTCCGTTTTGTGAGTCATCCAAAAACATTTTGTTGCATGCAGTGGAACAAAATAAAGATTGCGCTCAGGCCTGACAGCAGATGCCTCAAAATTCAATTTGCCCCAGCTTGCGTGGAAAAACAGTGAAGGGATTAGGCCAGCTGGTAAAGAGACCATTTAGCAGCGCCGGTCGTCTCAGGATGATCCCCGCAAATTGCCTGGTACAGACTTGGCTTACTTGAATGTGAGCGTAACGTAAAACAGTAGATTACATACTTCCATACAGCTCACAATAAAATGAGGAAAGTGAAACTCTACTTCTCCTGAGACAAAATCATATATGACATTATGGTTTTGTTTCTTAGTTCCAATGATCGTTGTTCTTTCCTGCAACAATTACGAGACCTGCTATTCCAAAATACATTACATGCACTAGATAAAATTGATGCATGCTAAATGTAACAAAAAAAAGTCATAAAAAAGTTCAGTGCAGGACTGTTTTTTTTCCACTAGTGTATCTAACTAACTGGAAAGTGAGGGTATATTCAATAAGGAATATAAACTAAAATACTCAACCTGTGCCTGTATCTCTTTCATAAATGTTTCATATTTTACAGACAATACCTTTTACTGTACGAAAAGGCTACAAAAAAGTGCACTGTATTCTCTCTTAAGTGTCACTGCTGTATCATCTGCTCTCAAGGTTGTACGCCATCTGTTAAACACAAAAGTAAAATCAGAAAGCCATCCAGTTTCATCTGAATGAAAACATTTGTAGGATCGTAAAAATATCCCCACCTACTTTTTCAAAGTTTGATCTCCAACTCTCTTTAACATCCCAGTGTAATTCAATGAGAAAATATCTTAGTGTTTACAAACTGCTTTTGTTTGGGCTGATTTCGTTCATAGCAACCACAATTTCAATGAAATGTTAAATGTTTAAAAAACACTCCAGACTCGGAAACTTTATCGTCATTGAAAAAATATAAAGTAAACCCGATTCTCAAAATTCAAACTAAATGTTTTTAAAATACACAAGCATGGTATTTCAGTTGGAAGTTTTCACAAGGAAGAGCCCCTTTAACAACACAACATACTTTTAAGAGCTGGCTGATAGCCGCACCTTTCAGTGTTTCAAAGAAAACACTGTGAGGAGGAGCCATTACTAAAGGCACAGCGGGGAGCCAAGCACTATTTTCTACACCCAATTTAACAATTTTAGAGTGACCTCCTCCATTTAAACTCGAGAAGGGCAGCATGCTGTGGAGAGTGACGAGGTGAGCGGTGAAATGGAGATCACAGTGCACAAAACCAACCCCTATGAGGTAAAAGATTCCCCTGACCAAACCCCATCCTGCAAACACTGGCCCTCTTATTAGTCAATCAAACCTTTTCTGCATTGCCTTGAAAAAAGCTACATTTCCTTTCTCACTGGGCTGATTTTTGAGTGGAAAGAAGTCTCACAGGACCACTGTGTATTTGTCAACTTTGATGTTTTCTTTCTATTTTAGTGAACCTTCAGTGGGAACTTGGGAGGGAGGAGAGTTAGCGGGAGAGTTCTGCATGTCTTGAAGGGCACCCACATCTGTTGTGCATTAGGTGCCGGCCGTCAACATTGTTACTGGGGACCTAATTTAATATTTTCTCTGTTTTGATCTTCCACCTTTAATCACTGGCTCTTGGGAGGATCGGCTTTCCCCAGAAATTGTTTGAGAGCCGAAAGAAAATGTTATTGCAGCGTGTTTATGGAATCATACATGGGAAGAGGCGACTTGCGCAAAAAAACGCCGCCTGCGTCAGGCCGTATAGACACAAGAATGGATCGCTGAGATGGGGGAGATGTGGGTGAAAACCGCGACATAACTGTAAGCAGTCAGGACATTCCAAACTCGCAATTTCAATTTCTGCAAAAACTGCTTCTCCAAGATGGTCTGAGATGATATCTGCAGCGTGAACGGAGACAGCGGTGGAGTGGGGGAGAGTAGAGGGCAGGCACCACAGGATAGGTTCGGGTTTCTTTTGAATCAGCAGCGGTGCTTTTATTAAACCACCATTTCTAATATCAATGTAACATAACATAACAAAAACCTGGCTGTGCAGTGCTGCTGCAAATGTTTGACTCAGACTGATGGTTGGAGACATCAGGTACAACTTAAAGCCCTGACTCCCCTAGGGAAACGTAAAGTGGTTCTTCAAGGTGCCTTTGAAGAGGTTTGTGCTCATGATATTCATGTCAGACCAAGGACTTCTGGCTGCATAAGCAATACTCATGAAATGGAGAAAAGCCTTTTACTTGCCAATGATCCGTCTGTTACTGCCAACTGTACATGATAGCTCTGCATTTCAATGGAAGAATACAATTTAAGATGTTTTTTGTTAAGTGTCCTGAACTAGTTAAATGCTAGTTTTACTTTTTCTTCCAAGTTTTCAGAGTCCCATATATTTAGACTTATGTGAAATTACACTTAAATTCTACAATTAAAACAAAATTACTGCACAAAAAGCTTAGCTTTTTCTTTTATAAGAGGTAATGAAACTAAGTTTCCTTGCTGATGCTGTCGGCTCTCATGAGCTTTAACTAGTTTAGGATATCACAAGAAAACTTGGCTTCTCTATATTGGACTGAGTGACCTTTACGGTTTTTAAAGTAATTTTTCAGCTTACTGCAGCCTACAGTCAAGATCACATTTGGCAATTTTCAGGGTCAATTCAAAGCTCAGAGCCCAAGCCTGTCATTGTTGGGGGGGGGGGGGGGGGGGGGGCAATGATACTCGACAGTTGGCATAAAAGTGTTCTGCTTAAAAATTGCTGAGGCTGGCCAGTTGGACCAAACAACTTAACTTCTGTCTGCCTAGATTTCAAGCAGAGCAGAGTTTTATTCTGAGCTGTGCACTGAGCAGGATCTGAACACTCCTGTAGTTTGACCTGGGTTCAAGGCACAACGGCGGCATTTTATGACAGCTTTACACAAAAGTTGTTCAGTGAACTTTATTTTTCTGTGTAAATGATATTTTGGAAGTGATACATTTCAAAGGTATATTAACTTAGGTTGTGCTAATGCTTTTTTACGGTCTATCTTTAGTCAGTTTTCATTGCAATAACAGCTAGAAGGATCGGTAGAGATATCAAAATAATTTTATTAATTTATATCGTTATTTCTGAATGATATGGAAAAAGTACTGCACAGCAACAAGCTTGAGCAAGGCCAGCTGCACCCGCTCTTTTGTTATGACAAAATAACACCAAACAATGGCCATCTGGAAAGACATGGCACCCATTTAAACAGCTAAAGAGCTTACATTAATTTGGTTGTTTAAAACAATTGTGACTAAGTATGAAACCACAAAGCTGCAAATATTTTGCAGAGGTACGAGACAACATTGTATAGTAGCTGGAAAACACATCGTTTTAATCTGCAACGACAAGTCTATGGAACAGCAAAACGATGCCTCCTTACATGAGCTTGAATGTGTCTTTTATTGACGAAGACTGGACACTGAACTGGATTGGTCTTCAGATATTCCCCATTGTCCCATATAGTCATTGTCTACCAGTGGTGCTTTCTTTTCTTTTTACAGATCATTGATGCCTTTGGCTGAAATATAATAGCTAGTAGTTCATCTAAGAAAGAAAACCTTAAACTAACCTATATTTATTCATCAATTTGGTTTTCAGAAAATACACTGGTGTACTTTTCATATATACCAACGTTAATGTCACAAGACAAGCAGCGCTGTACATAGACAATGTAAGACAATTGAATCCCTGGTTTGTAGATGACATGGTAGCAAAGTATGTGCCAGAGATGTAAACTAAAACTAAAAGATATGAACTGCAATTTACACTGATGCCAGAAGAGAAACCTGCAACATGGGTGTGACCGCAATGAAATACAGACATAGTAAGACAACTGACTACCAATCTCCCTTCGGAGATTAATAAAGAATTTCTGATTGTGAATGTATAGAAATAAAAACTGTTTCCAATACAGGGAATGTAAATAAAGCTCTGAGTAACTCAATCATAAGCTGTACAAGGCTTATTGTTTGTAAGAGTGCTCTGAAAATTATTACAGTATAAGGATGCAATACTATATTGTTAGAAAGACATTGAGTTTTTTCTTGAACATGAATGAGATATTCACAAGAGAATCAATATATATTTATCTTGTTATTTACTGTACTGGCCAACAAGGTCGTCAACTGATTTGCAAGATTTTGCAACACATACCTTGTTACAAAATCAGGCTTTGTATTTCGCAAACTACTAAAACCCATTTAATATTATGCTACATTCAGAAAAATACTGTACACACTGTAGGTGGTTGCCTTGCTAACTGTGAACATCTGGCAAACACTTCATTAAGAACTTTCCTTTGGCATCACGTATTGTCAGTCCTACTGTACGTCTTTCATATGCTGTCGCTGCTTTTACAATGCAGGAGAAAAATCCGTTTAACTGAAATAGTGCAGATGTTAACGGCTCCCTAAATGTGTCGGTGCTAGCTAAGTTAGCTAAAGCTAGCTTGGGTAAAAACTTACCACGTCTCTTGCCTTCGCAGAGAAACCGCTCTTTAGTCTGCTTTTCTTGAAAATTTCATCTTTGGTGGAGTCAAAGCCTATTCCTATGGCCTTGTTCCTGGTTTTGACTGTCTTGACACTGGCTTTGAAAAGTAGAGTTATATCCGCAGCCATGTCTGTGCTCAGCTGCAGCGCACGGACCGCTGTAAACAAACTGACACGTCACCAAGTGAGGACGTCATTATCCTGCGACGCGTGGATTTTCTTTGAGACAGAGAGAAAAGCTTTACGTTTCACTTTAAGGGCTTGTCGTATTTATATTTTATGGCGTTTATTGCACTTCATATACATCGTGCAAACGTCCTGCTTTATGCCCAGTAACATTTTGCTTTGAATCAGTTGTTGCTGCGAAAATGTTCAAATAAACAAAAATCTCTTAAAAACAACTTAAGTTTAAAAACTCTTAATGAAAGCATGTGAGTTTGGTGATCACGCTAATTACTACTAATTAATTTATGCAAAATCTTCTGCTCTAGGCTAGCATTCTTCTATTTTTGTGTGTGTGTGTGTGTGTGTGTGTGTGTGGGGGGGGGGGGGGGTAGTTGGGAGAGTATATACATACAGATAATCGATCAAATAATCAACCTGTCTGTCTCTGCAGCTGTGATATAGATGATCATACAAGAGATGAAAGTTTCGCAATCAAAAATCTACTATTGAAGTTTGACCTCTCAACATATCCAGATCTAGTTGTATTTCCAGCACAGCATAAAATTGCTTTTTGTAATGTTGTTAAATCAAATCACCTACGAAGCAATTTGGCACTCCTTCTACTTCTCAGGTCTTTACTGACTCTGGAGATCACCTGCATCTTTCCTGCTCTACGTCTCCACCATCAGCACACTGCACAACTTTGCAGGGGCGAATGAATTTGGAAATGTAGCTGCTGCAAAGACAGGATGCAGTCCACTAGCTCCAACAGGAATATTACACACTTAAAATTAAACTGATGAAAAAGTCATTTCAGTAGTACAGAAACAATAAAGAACAATGTAATCTGGTTTCATATTCTGATTTAAAAAACAAACAAACATGAGGTTTGTCCTACTACAAAGGTTTCAATCCCGCTGGCCTCCTCATCATTCCATTCAAAGATATCTTGTGACCTGGTCAGCAGGTAACATTTATATGCCACTGCATCTGCAAAGGAGGACATTAAAGATGCTGTTGGTCATTAAACATGTAACATAAATATATTACATGCAATGCAGTGCAGAGAAAACTATGCTGAAACTTACTGCATTCATTTAAAACTGCCGCTTTGTGACAATATCTTGAGATGTAACAGTATTTGCATCATCAGATTCCACGTGTATGCTTTAGTCAGATGTATGTATCTGTGACAGGTATGTGTATCTTGTTTCTCCTGCTGTTCTCTTCTCTCTTTTCTGTCTCTACCCGGCTGGCCTTAGGCAGATGGGTCCCTCCATATGAGATGGGTCCTGCTCAAGGGTACTTCCTGTTAAAAGGGAGTTTTTCCTTGCCACTGTCGCCTTCAGGCTTGCGCTGAGGGTTCAGGCCGGGTTTTGTAAAGCGTCTTGAGACGATTTGTATTGTTATTGACGCTATATAAATAAAATTGAATTGAACACAATATGAGTTAAATATCCGCTGTTATCCTTCATTTTCCATTACTGTAAAGTACTGTGCAGTAAACAGAATAACTAAGATGTACCTTAAAATGTTTTTCCAGGTCATGAACACATAACTGTATAATTTCCGCTATTACGTTTTAAAGTTTTGAAACTGATTTATTATTTGTAGGAAGTAAGATGTTCCTACGTAGTAATTTAGTTTATTTGCTGATTCATCCCATTTCAGTCAAGCTGTTAGTGTTTGACATGTATCAATATTCATATTCAAGAAAATTAAACTTTATCATGCCAATGTAAGCAAAACTAAAATCATGTCATGTCTAGACAAATGTAGCAATTTGTGTGTAATATTTCTTATAAATCCGTTTATTTGTAAGTGACTACGATTGGCACTGAGGTATAAGCAGTGGGGCCCAGAGTGTTGAATTAAAGTCTGTTATTTGCTGTGTGGTTTGCTCATTTCCTTTGTTAGTGTTGTGCCAGACTGTGTTACAGCTGAGTGCTGTGACTGTCTCTGCTTTTCTGTCGTCTAAGCATTAACAGCTTTTTTTTCCCCAGCGCTCTTTTAGCTTTGACTGTGGAAAGAGAGCTGCTTGTCAAGGTCTGAGGTTATAGGCACTAAGGTTTCCTTTATGATAACAAATGTGTTGAATGCAATCTCATCAAGCATGAAAGTTGTCAACTTTTATCTCACTGCAGGATAAAACACATGGATTGAGCTTTCCGCAAGCGTGTACTGTACTGGACAAGAATAGACAGCTGGATTTAGGGATAATGCTTCTACAACTGATTTTATCTTAGTATGTTTCAAATAGCGAAAGTGTGCTGAAAAGCCACGTTTTCTGTAATGACTCATGTTCTGTAATACAATGGTTCAAAACCTTTACTATAGCCTTCAGAAGTAGCCCCTCACCTACACCTATATATTGCTAACCATTTATATGTATCCATTGGTTTTGTAACTGTTTATCCACTGATTTAGGCTTTAGTGATTACTTTTATTTCAGTCAACACTGTTCCCTGTTATTTTTAGCCAGATATGAACTAAAATCATTACTGTTATTTGGTGGTTACTTTTCTACCTTTACCAACAAGCTTGTCTTTTAATCAGATGGGCTATATGCACAGAGCGGTGGTGATGTACTTCTCGAAAAATCTCATCCAGGTCAACCACTTCCGGTGTCATTCTGTTTAGCGTTTGGATAGTGTTTTCTCAGGCCAAGTCCACACGTACCAAAACGATCTTTTCCCCCTCCGTTTTCCCTGGCATCGTTTCAAGAAAATTTGCGTACACACGGATCCATCTCAACACGACTCAACACGCTACTTTATATTCCAGGCCTATAGGTGGCGCTGTTCCAGTTTCAGAAATTCACCAAAAACGGATAGGAAGAGGCGGAGCATGTACATAAAGCTTGAGCGCTGTTTACAAATTGGCAGTAGAAGAAACCAAACTCAAGGAGAAGAAGACGAGTAACCCTAATAGGCTCAATATCTTCTCCAGCAGGAACACGAGCATGTAGCCCGCCATTGTTGTTGATGTTGTTATGAGACGTCTTGCGGGATATAAGAGGTGGAAGGCTAAGCTCGAGGGGTGTGGCGATGACATCATCGAAACGCAAGTATGCGTTTTCGCCATCCAAACGAACACTCAAGGGCTGCGTTTGCAAATTTTTTCACCCTGGGACCAGGTTTCAGAAAAGTTCGTTTTAAGGCAATGCGTTTACAGGATTCGTTTGGACGATCGGCCAAAACGATGCAAAACATCTGCGTTTAAACCAAAAAGCGTCTCTGTGTGGATGGCCCCTCAGTGTCATTAAATTCCAGTGAACCACTGGTACAGCAGCTGAACACTGTTGTGTGCCTTTGTCAGGCATCCAGTAAATACAACAGATTTCTGTGTTTTGGTGTTTGTAGCCGGATAGAGGGCGTCAACTGTTAGAGAAGGTTAAAGAATGGAGCAGTCCCAACGTTATTTGAGTGGAACAACTATTTTTGGCTGACTTAGTTCAGTCATGTTTACATTGCGACCCTTCACAGGACAAGCAGTTACAGAAGATGAATGAATGATTATTCTTGCTTTTTTCTACTTCACTCAGGGCATGAACATGCCTCCTCTTTGCAATGTACTCCTGCTTGCTTGAAATTTGGTACTTTGCTCTTAGTTTTATTCCTGTAAATATAATGTAAAACGTGAATATTCTGATAGAGCAGATCACTGATGATAATGTAAAAACTGAACTATGGTCCAGTGGACTATGGATTCTTCATGAGCATTCCTAGATACTATCTAACCCTGAGTGAAACGACAGCGATGGTATCCATTCCCCCCGTCCCTGACAGATGAGCCATGTTTTGGAGCATCCTCTGGGCAGTCCACTTAACTCCCTGAAAAGGAACCCCTTAATCTCCACTTTCTCTTTGTTTGGACCATTATCAGACCTGTCAGTCCTGGCAGCTTTATCTTCACAAGACTCATCTACTGGCTGTTTGACGTTGGTTTAATTATATCAAAGGCCCTTATCTCTGCTTTGCCTGGGGATGCATCCTTCCTCTGATGTGCTAGAATGGTCATAGCTCTGATAAAAAAGATCACTTATTAGGGTGAATAATATGTTTAACAGCATGTTTATGCACACTGATGGATCATGGGGCTTCTACCTTCCTGTAGTAATTAGCTCAGCTGAGTCCATCAGTCGGCCGTTTTTTAACTGTTTATTAGCAGGGTGTAGCCTGAAACCTGAGCTAATGACACAACGACATCTCATCAGCCACAACTGATCCAGTTTGGAGATAGTCCCCTTTGATGGCAGTTAACTCTGTCTTTTGGCAGTAGTCACTTGGAACAGTATGCAGGAATGTCATGCAGCTTGATCTGATGAACAGCAAATACATGGGAGGGAGCTGTAGTCTCTGAGGCAGTAGGTTACCTGCCACGCCCTGCACGCTAACAAATAAGCCTCTGGACACATCCCAAAATGTGTGACAATAGTCCCTTGTCATTGCGTCGTTCTTCTCATGACATATGGTCTGATGGGACCTGACAGAGAAGGAAGTATTGGCCAAGATTAATTAAGTCATCTAATCTGTGTTAATATGAATTATATTAACAAAATAAACTGAAGAAGCCATTTAAGGGCCCAGCTGATGAGTGATATGCATTATTTCCATCACTGTATCAAATGGTGATTTGGCAAATATAAATAGACACCAGTCTGTAGAGGCATTACTGCCAAACTCGGTGCTGTTTTTCTGTACTCTGTGTATGACTTTGCATGCCTGAGAATATTAAATTTTTAAGTTTTTCACCATCATAATAATCAGGATTCAGTTGTTGCATATAAACCAAAAGCGCTGCATGCAAGGTCATGAACAAGTTTCCTGGAAAATTAATCATGGAAAAGACAAGCTATGACCAACAAAGAGCTAGCCATAGGTTAAGCACAGATGTTGCAATCACAAATTGGATTTTACATAATGCAGTCGCTGTTACAAATGCTTAACTTTATTTAGAATAGAAAGGGCATTACCCATTACCAACAGGCTTCAGGCACAACTCTCTGCTCCAGGGATTAACCACAATTTATGCTTTTATTTTGCTGGCATGGTGAGAGCCAAGAAAAGAAAACTTAGTAATGGACATGGTTCTGAAACAAATTACAACTGGTAATTAAAGAAACTACTTTATTGACACTGAGTGGCTGGACTGTTGCCACTAGTATTATAATTCTGTCTTGTTTTGGTTACCCTTGGCACAAAAATGTAATCTGGTTGTAGGTTTCCTTCAGTTTGAAAGTAATTTTTATAAAAAATATGATATAATCATGACAAGACACACAAAGACAGTCCAGATTTAAGCATTCTGGATATGCTTGACTTGATAATTTTCCCCAACGGTCTTCAGAAATGGACAGCAATTGCCCCACCAATGAAAGGGGATCCTCTTTGTAATTAAAGCCAGTAGAAAATTGGATCATTTTTTGCCTGGACAGCTTTCACATTCCAGCCTAATATGGCACTGCAAGCTTTTGAAGTTGCTGTCTTGGCAGTCCCAAATTATACCTTTCATCAGCCAATCATAAGAAAATGGCAAGCTGACATTCCCAATCACAACTTACTTTTTAGTTGGAGTCCATGTAATCAAGGGGAAGTGCACGATACCCACAGACAAATCGACTATGAATACTAGAATTACAATTCTCTCATTACAACTAATGCATGTTTTATTTTTAAGATCAAAATAAAACTTTTACTTCATTTACCAAAAGTCAAATGTATGTAATTATCTCTTTACATTTTATTGGTTCAAATGATTACCTTTCCAGTGAACCCTTACTAATGCTACTTATTCTAAATGTCAGCTGTAAACTGTCTCTATCAGAGCATGAAGGACAAAAATTGATAAATTGATACTGTAAGTATGTTTTCAGTCTTTTGAACCATGTAACCACAACATCTTATATAATCATTTGGCTGGGTCCTCGCTCCCATATAATTAATACAAATAATGTCTATGTTCTTATATACTACTCAGTTTTTCATACAGCCAACATATTTTTTTGCATTTCTTATGACTCGTCTGGACTAAATTTAAAAAAAAAAAAAATCTCACCAAAAATATAAACTTATATAAAGTATAAAGTCAGCACGATGTTCTGCTCCGAATGAATTACATTACGTTGTCACCACTTCAATGTACAGTTATAACGCCTCACCCTGTGAGCTCAAGTTCACTGAATAGTTTCTTGCAACTTCTGCACGGTCGCTCAATTACGACTTGACGCAGCTGACACAGACGAGAACATGCACAATGACACAATGGTCCTTGAGGGCTAAAAAGCTCAATGGAAGCATTTACAGTGCAGGATACTCTTCGCCCCATTGCCTCACCCTCACTGGACAGCTGGAACGTTGAAAAATCTGTGCTTGAAGTGACACGTGGAATTGTGGGTGTTAGCACAGGTCAGTGGGTTTGCCTGACAAAATCTATTTTATAGAGAGAACGTTCTACTGCGCCGGAATAGGTAACATACAGTATGCTGCAATTTTCTCTTCCAGCTATATAACAGCATGAATTTTTGTAGAATCTTTGTTGACCCACAGTAATAGACAAAGTCCACCAGCACAATAGTTGGCCAGTTGAGGTCAATTAAACTTGTGCTCTTCTGTTGAGAGACTGTTGGCTGACCAGTGCAACCCTGAAACAATGGTAGCTATTATGCATCGTCAGGCATGTCTACTGTAGAGGCACGTACTTCTGCCCCAGAGCAAACCAACCTCCTCAGAGACACTGAAATGAAACATGAACTAATCTGCGTTTTGGTGGTTTCTCCCATTCTTAACCCCAGGCTCTGGCCAAGGCCTGGACATGGTGAAAGACTTCATGTATTTATAAATAGGCAAAGACAAAAAAGGATAGGGAGAAAGGAGACCAATAGATGACTGGAACCATATGGAACTGATGGGAGTAACTCATCTTGTGACAGTGTAGCACACAGCTCCCACCTCAACAGCCTCCCACGCCCCCCCCTCCAGTCCCACTCTGTCTCATGTCACAGCCGTTCACGAAAGACTGCAATTGGAGAAGGTCAATCGGTGGCTGGGGCCAAGAACAAAGTGATTGTGATTTTCAAAAAGTACATGCGGGATCTGAGGAGGAAATGGGTTTGCCGCCAAACACTCAATTACATGTAATTACAATAATTCAACCTTGGAGGATGGTTTATTCCATTTTATTATGAAGTTCGCTCTTTCATGTCTCATGGAGGGGAGGAGGAGGGGATCGTCCTGAGGAGCGTCAGGGACTATGTGAAACAGATACTGGGTCCCTCATCTGAATGCTTTCATTCTTTCCCTTTGTGTCATGCAGGAGTTGAGCCATGGGCAATTATTTTTTCTAAAGATTATATTTAGATATAAGGTCACTCTTCACATGCACAAAATGCCACTGACATAACCTGTTGCCAAGGTAAATGCACACAGAGTATCCCAATTTATTTCGCATAAATGGCTGGAATAACAAGTCTGAATAATTCTCTGTCTCTTCAAAGTCTCGCAAGAAACATTTGAAAATAAGATTTGAAGAAGCTACGTCCAAATAGACATGACTGCACCAAAAACGCTGGCTCCTACATTTCCCACAAGGCCATTCAGGATTGCCTTCCATCAGAACAAACATCTTCTGTTTGTTACACAGGATTTCTGTCAAAGGTTTTAAATCAAGGCTGAGATATCCCTGATCATCATAGTATTTTATTCTTTTGTAAATTGAGCAGGACCCCTGCTTCAGAATGAAGCTTCATGTTTAAGTATAATAAAATACATCCAACATGATTTTTTTGTGTATGCTAACAAAGGCAAGGACTACTAAATACGAGATGTATAAGACCTCCTAGAAGCCTGAAAACAAATAAAATAAAATAAAACCACTACACATAAACATTTTTTTCTATTGAAATCCAAAAAAATCTTGTTATCTCATTTTACTCAAAAAAGCATTATCTAATGCAAGACTCTGACTTTCTGACAATCAATAGTGGATGACTGTGCATTTCAACTGAAGCATCTTTGCGGAGAACAAAGATGTATTGACTGTTGAAGCAAGTGAGTCTAGGAGCTCGCTGCTACAAGAGTTTCGAAAATGTTCCTGTTCCACTGTACATTTTTCTAAAAACACACTCAAATATCAGTGTTGCAGAGTTAGACCAGTGAACAGCCAGGTCTGCACTACCACACCCTAAATGGAAGACTGAGAACTCTGTGTGACTGACAGTCACTTTCAATTTTGCGTAAGGTTTTTGGTGTGTATCTCTGCTGTAATATAGGCCCCTCGACAAAACTGAATCACAGACGTGGGCAGAGAGAAGGCTTTGAAATGTGGCAACCTCTGAACCAGAAAATAATCAAGGGGACTTAGGCATGGCACTGTGGCCGGAAATTCGCTGTGAATACTGGTTTCAACCATGACCATTTGAGAACCCAGCTTTCTGGCTTTCGCACTGATTTTAAGTCCACCACCCCCTCCCATCCAGTTTCCTTCTCGGCCGTATATGTCACACACTCAATTTGGGCTCCCTCTGACCTAAAAGTTGATGAGTACCGTCTCTGTTTTCGGGGCAACTCTTGTCAGCAAAAAAAAAGCAAAAAAAAAGCACCAGTACACTTCTGACACAAATGTGCATATGCGCACACGTCCAAATACACAGTACGTCCCTTTCAGACCAGCGGCTTGCCCCCGTCTTCAGAACACATCACAGCGACGGCCACTTTTTTGCTCATCCAGCGAAAACCCTCTCTCACCATTTCCACCTCTGTTATTCCTCCTCGTCTTCTTCCACGGAGGAGGAAGAAATTGTGGTCAAGGGTTTGGGCCAAGTCTCCCCACAGCTTGTCCTGATTACTAAGTAGACAAGTACCCATGGTTAGACAGAATCGTGTCTCTCCGGTCTTCGGTTCCCCTTGTTCATATTTTAGTGACGGCCTCTAAGGGCGGTCGTCAGAGTGTGGATGATCCTAAAATAAGACTGCTTTTAATCATTTGCCACTGTGGTGGTCAATGTGTTATGTAAACATTATAATTGCACACAAAGTCACTGATAAAGTGGGTCATGTCCTCAGTCAGCATTTACATACAGTATGATTTAGCTTTGAATAAACAAGGTTCAACCGCATGTCAGTGTCTGGCATGTCATTATAATCCTAATGCTCTCATCATCCTCCGAATGCAAACCAACCGTGAATTTTTTTAATCTGCAGTTTCCACTCCTCCGTTTATTTTTTTTTCCCCCTGCTCCTCCTCTGATCACTGTTTTCCTTCTGAATTGTATCAGCAGCTTACTGCTTTGCCAGCCAATTAGTAAAGACAAACACAACAACAAGCAGTCTCTTGACTTAATGCACTCCACCTCCTCAACAGTAAATACCAACTGATTCTTTAAAGTATTGTCATTCAGGAGGGGCCTGCCAGCTCTGGTCTTTGTCAAGAAGAGAGGGCTCCCTTTGAAATGGTGGACCATACCAAAAACACAACATGTCTGAGAGGGAGGCAAAGGCTAAAAGGGAGTAACACAATGGCTGATGGGGCCTGATAAAGGTAGATTATAGTTAACTGGCTGTTTCATCAGTTGAGCGATTTGTGTTTTATTGTGCAGCAAGGACGGGTCACATCACAGGAAGTTGGAACCGTCTAGTGTCTCTGACCTTTTAATTGGAAATGCTCACTTAAATAATGTGAATGTTTGTGGTTGGTTTTCTTCTTTTAGTAGTAATAGGATCTAAATAAGATGAACGAAATGATGTAAACAACAGAGGTAATGAGGATGCAAGTTGGTAGCAATAGACTTTTGGCAGTTTTTTTTAAGTTGCATGTTGATTTCTTAATCCAGGTCGCTGTCATTTCTAGCGATCATGTCTGTATAGAAAAGGAAAAACTGAAACAAATAACAAAAATGTTTGTCCTGTTTCCTTGAATAACTAATCGTTGAAAAAATATATATTCTCATGCCCATTGTTTCAGTAGTGGTGAATACATGCAGAATTTGAAAACAACTGATTTTGTTGTGATTTTCAAGTAAATGTTCTTTCTGTCTTTTCACTTTTACCTTTCACTTCTAGGTTAGATACTTGTCCTTTCTTACAGGAAACTATTACACGTAGCTTTATGTATGTAGGTACTGCAGGCCTGGAGAGTGAACCAACTTTATAGCTTGCTGACAAAGCCAGAGGTAAAGGAGAGAACTTTAGCACAACAACAAAGAAAGGTTATCAAGAGACAGCACCAAACAGCATGACAAAAGGAGTATTCAATAAAAAGAGAAGAGCTTTGTATGTAAATCATTTGAGTTTCCTTGGCGTCATGTGAAAGTATGCAAGACAGCTCAAAGAATCCCAAGCATGTTGCCGGCATGGGAAGACCCTGACGCCAGACCGAATGGCGGTGCCATTGTCGGTTTGTCCATCAGAAACACAGAGAAAGAGGGAGGGATGGGAACAAAAGTAGGGACGGGTGGACACAGGAAGAAACAAAAAGGATGAAAGGAGAGTATGAAATAAGGAGAGGAAAGACGAAGAGGGGAGCTGAGATGCACACCATCGGGGGAGACAGGTGCTTTGGAGGTTGTGCTGGAGACAGAGGGGTATGGATGAAGCAGACCCCTGCTGAGTGTCCGTCTCAGACTCCCGTCTCCGAGTCCTCTGCGCTCCTGTGAGCACAGTAGGAAAGAAACAAGAGGACAGAAACATCCCATTACACATCCTTCCTTATTCTTCAACTTCTCTAGCATTTTCTCCACCACATTAACAGGTTGACGTCAGGTCCTTGCACATACGCACATACGCACAGACGTCAGGTCCTTGCTTTCACCCATCCTCCTCTACCTCTCTCCCTGCTTTCTCTCTCCCTCTCTCTCGCTCATTACGGGCCATTTTCACTTCAAAGACTCTCCATTATCTGCCATCTCTGAGGGCAATTAGGAATGGGGTGACTTTGAGCGGCAGGCACGGCCACTGCATTATACCTACTCATCCCCTGTCATGGGGGCCTTTGTGGGGGCTGCAGACATTGATGGAGAGGATACTGGGGCCCCGGCACCCACAGCCAACCCCCACCCCCCACCCCCACCCCACCTTTCCACATACCCCTAGATGGCCCCTCCTTTTGACTGGTAAACTGTGGAGTAAAATGGTGTGTAATTAAGTGGCAGTCAAAGCAGGTCCTGTTTGGGTGTGTGACCGTCTTGGCAGGGGAGAGTTGGGGTTGAGGCGGCAGTTTGGTGGGGGTGGGAGGATAGCTCAGTTGGTGCTAAGAGTCACAAGGCTGGTGGGGCAGTAGGGGGCAAGTCTGAGATGAATGAGAATAGGAGGAACACAATAGCAGGGCTATGAAGCGCAGAAGGGAAAAACCCACTTTGGATGAAATAAAGTCAATGTTTACTCACCTACAGTTAATCTGGGTTTCTGAATGCAGGATAAAAGGGTGGGAAAGTTGTAAAAATGAGCAATTGCTTGTATGTAGGTATAATCGCAGGCTTATGCAAACTAAACACAAATAACATATTGAGCAGAGTTCTCAAGGACCCTAACTTCAACCATATCCACCACACAGAGGGCCCATTTCCGAGAGTTATTGCGTCCAAAATGAAACTTGCACTGTCCGTGTTCACGACTTCCATTTTGTCATTTATGGCATCTTTTTATATGAGTGCGAAACAGAGGCACAGTGAGTGAAGCTGTCACCAAATAAATGTCTCATTATATTCCTTTTACTCTCTGCAACAATTTTTACCGTTCCACGCTGGTGGAAGCACACACGCACAGGGCCCCTCAGTGTGTGTGTTGAGTGGTATATGAGTTTTTTTAGAGGACGGTGGTTACTGTGTTACTGCTGCCAAAGTAATGAAAAGAGCCAACAGTAAAGTACAAAGTGAAGACAGCTGTAGCTGCATGTACACAGAGCACCACGAATAAAGACAAATGTATGTTTTACAAAAGGACTCGTAACTGTGAGCTTTAAGGAGAAACTCGGGAATAAAAACACTGACTTTTCTTCTACTGTCTCAAATTGTATCGTCTTTTTTTGCCATCAAATCTACAGAGCACATATTCCCTTTCATATATCCACCTTGGAGGAATGCAGTGACTGTGGCGGTGGAAAGGAGCTGATTTAGCCGTTCTTTGATGCTCCCCCTAGTTAGCCGTCTCCCACTGAGCAGTGACATCCTGTCAGCATGAAACCTCTTCTCATCCCTGGGGTTAGTCACTACATGACCGCAAGATGTTTGTGTGTGTGTGTGTGTTTGTGTGCATGAGTGTCTGTGAGAGAGACAGAGAGTTCATACATGGGTAAAATGGAATAGTGAAAACTGTGAAGACTACAGAAAAGGTTACACATTTCCTGATTTCAGATGCTTTTAGTTCTGGAAGAACCAAAGTCAAACCTAACTTCTGTGTTCAATCCAAAGAAAGCAAAACCATATAGTAATGCAAATTATTAACACTCCAGCCCTTGGACACGAACACACACAACAGTAGTTCATTTTGTATAGATTAGATATGCACTGTGATTTAGAAAACAACAAAATGACCTAGTTTATTTAATATCATTGTACTGGCAGAATATTTCCAACAGCAGTTAAACTGTACCAGCTTGACATTTAAGGTGGGTCCAGAAGCTGTGGTTAGTTAGGCATTTCCATAATAACAGCAGCACATTACCCAACTCATTTCTTAACACAATATGAGTCTAGTAACGACATTTGGATTCCATTATTGGACGTATTTCAACCAACACAGAGAAAAAATAAATACCTGCATGCGACTGGATAGTCCTATGACCAATGAAAGCCATTCTTTTGTAAATTAATTCAACTCCACGGCGCTCAGATGATGTGTAAGACTATGTCGCTGTTATTTTTCTGTCCATCACCACAAAAGCCTACACAAACGATCTGACTGGCCTGGCAGATCTTTGCTGGACCATAATCTGTTCCCAACAGAATGACTCAAGACCATCTTTATGTAGGCAGGCTAGTTGCTCTGGCTTTCAGGTTAAGCATAGGCATATTTGGATGGCGTATTTTTAGAAGTTGTTTGTAATACCATTGGGAGAGGTAGGGTTTGCACAGTTTTGCACAGCCATTATATTGCGCAATGCCTACATCTTATATGTGATGTCTTTTTTACAGTACACTGGGCATTGACGGTGTGTTGCACAAATCTCATTGTACTGGTTTTGTACAATGACAATAAAGCAATTCAGTTCAATTTAACAATATGTTTGAGGGTTTGAGAAATGTGCAATGACGAAATATGTGCTTTCATGTGAGCTAGTTAATTTGTCAGCTCACTTCTTTGGACAGCTAGCAAAATTGTTACAATTGGACTTTGTTAAAACAAGGAATAGTGTTTTGCCTTTGTTAAAAATAATATATTTATTGTAGAATATGCATCATATATGTCCAGGAAAACTGATGAAAAAAATCCTGCCAAGCTACAGTAGCTAGTGGAGCAGCAGCTATCCAGGTGACATTAGGACTCTATTAAATCTGTGTAAAGTCAGTTGAAATAGAACAGACGGAGCAAGATAGATCCATTTGTGAGTTTTAATGATCTTACAGGTTGTAAACATTGATGCTATATAAGGATGGGCAGTGCCTCCGCAACGCAAAGAGTGTTGTTCATTCATTCATTCATTCATCTTCTGTACTCGCTTATTCCTGTTAAGGGTCGTGGGCAAAGAGTGTTGTCTAATTTAAAAATACTTGAAAATGAGTAGAGTTGAGGCAGACAGGTGACACCTAGGCAGACAGCTAGTGACCTATGAGGCCTCTCACCTGTCACTGAAAGCACCAGCGCCCTTATTTATGCATAATTTTAAGGCCTTATGTAATTAAATAAATATGAAAAATCAATCCAGATACAGTTAACATGAATGAGGGAATTAGCAAATTTAATCCAAACTTGTTTTCTTTTAGTACCAACATTTCTGCTGTAAAGTTGGAAATAAATTTTACTCACTTTTAGAGGCACCCTCAAGTGGTCCTTGGAGGAACTGCAGTTTTTTCCACTTTCATGTTCATTCATTCATTCATCTTCTGTAACCGCTTGTCCTGTGAAGGGCCAGCTGTCATCGGGCAAGAGGCGGGGTACACCTTGGACAGGTCGCAGAGCTAACACATATACACTTTCATGTTGGTTTCAGTTTTTTTAATGCCAGAGGGCACTGTTCAGATGCAAACAAAGGCACATCTGAAAAACAACCTTTGGTTAATTTACATATCTGTGTTAAATGTAATCATTCTGTTTTTGTTTTTGTGAGTTCAAGTCTCCTCATGGAAGAGGGATTATTGCTGGTATTTAGTGAATTAATGAGAAGAAAGAAAGAAGAAAAATGCTCAAGATAACACGGAAAGACAACTGTTCCTTCTCCTCACCAGAGGTCATGTCCACATCTCTCACTTTTTGCCATGTTCAACACAAATTTAAAGACACTTCATTCCAAATTTCTGGTATTTACAGCATTTTATATGCAATTAGAGACCTCAGCTCTCATCTGAATGCTGTGTAATATCCCGAGGGCTGGGTGGAATTAGTTGCAATTACTTTTTCAGGTAATTATAAATCATTATGTGTCTAATAAAGCCATTCACACAGCCCTCAGGGGCCCCTCACCACTGTCATTTAAATGTGGTATGGAATTAGAATGAAGCAAACCCAGGTCTCACGCCACCTTAATTGTATGGTGGATGGAGCCTGTGGGTGGATGAGGTTTCAAATAGCTTTAATTGATGCTGAGGTAACAAACAGGTAACAGAATCGTTGGGAGAGTACTGCCAGCGGGTCAACGTTGTAAAATAGTAAAAGAGTGTCAGTATCAGGAGACTAAAACAGGCCCTCGTCACAGTGAAGGAAATTTTGAAACTGAACCAGCTATGGGATTTAACTATTTTAAGTTTAGGCAAAGTCGTGCTTTCATTTTTTATTAGAACACTATGAAAATTCAACACTTATTGTCGTTTTTTTATATTAAATCTTTAACCCTCCTCCCTCCTCTCCTCTCTATTTAGACTCCCCTCTCTGCTCGCACACACTCTCCCTTCACTCCCTCGTCTCCAAACACCAAACACCAAACTGTGAAGTCCTAATGAGTAATAATCCCTATTCCCGCCCCGGCTGAAAAGGGAGAGTCAAGCGGAGTCATTGACCCTGGTTTTTGACAGCACGTTCCAAAGATTAAGCAAACACTGGTAATTGCCCCTGAGATCAGGTTCTGTTTTGACTGTTTGTCGCCCCCACGCCGCCTGATGTATATTTGATCTGCAGTCGGACGGCAGCAGTGCTCCTCATTCACTCTTCACATCTGAGCTCCATGCGGAGAGACAGCCAACCGCCGGGTAAGAGGGGAGCCTGGGCTTTCTCGCACAATGGTAAAATGTGAATTAGCAACCACTTACAGCATGATGTGTGCATGCTGTTTGCTGTGGTCGTCCTCTGACCAAGTCATAACTATGTCAAGATTTTCCTTCGAAAGTGGCTGGAAATCTCCTCACCAGTAAACAAAGCAGCAGATCCTGCATGTGCTTGCATGAACACAGTTGATCAAAGTCAAATATTTACTCATAGACCGAAACAACAATATATATTTCTAATAAAGTGTAATTCAGTTTCATCGTCTTGTCCTGTGGTGATTTTGGAGGTTTCAGTGGAAAAAAGGCATTAAATTTCATGCTTCCATGGTGGATAACATGGCCATTAAAAACAAGCAATTCCTGTGCACTTTTATGGGCGCAAACAAATCATGTCCAGACGACCACAATAAGCACCACTAACTAGTCACATGGGGCTGGTTAAAAAGCAACCCATAGAATATACGAAATAGAAATGCAAAAGATCAGACGGAACATTTGTAAAACTGCAACCATGTGATACTTTACCTTCAGTTAAAGTATTTTAAAGCAAATCATGTCTAAAAAAATTTCATTGGAAACTAAGAAGTAGATAATAAAAATACTATAAAAATACTCTGTTTGCTAATGAAAGACGTTTAAATAGTACTGTCAGATTGAACTCATAATGATTTTGGCCCCTTTTCAGCCTAAACCTCACATTCGTATAACATGACATGCTGACAAATGATTGCACAGATGAGTCAGGAGCACTTTGCAGTCAGTCATGACAACCTCTCAGTGAGTTACAGCTGACCTTGTCAACGGGCTCAGATCAAACCAGTCAGAGGGCGACTGTGTCAGTAGCCGCGTCTGAGCCGAGAAGATCAAACCAGAGGTGGGGTTAATGCCGCCTGGAACTATCAATCTGTTTTCCATTTTCAACCTGCTGAATTGTCTCAGTCTGTTTGAAGGTCTCTGTCAAGGAAAAAAGTCAGTTTTGGCAAATAATTTTGACGTGTCAATTATTGTGGATTTACTGTTATTACGGTGTTTGCTCAAATGGATCCACTCGGTGAGCTGCCTGGATTAAAGGAGCGCTTGACATTTCTTTTGGGATGTTTGATGAGGGGAAACCTGCAAATATTTTTGTCGGTCCATCTTTTGTGAAAGGGCATATTAGGACCAAGCAGTTTGGTTCTAAATCCTCATTTTCTGTACCTTGAGAATGTGAAATGATTTGAAATGATTTATTTGGGATTAGAAACATATATTTTTAAAAGCTGCTGTCACTATAATATATTCAGCGGTTTGTTTCAAGTACAGCTGATTGGATCAATTAGTTCATAATGTGAAACTTGCTTTGCCGATTCAATGATTAAGTTGTTAGTGGTTAACAATATTCTCAAACAGTTATGACCTGACGGCCATGGGAAGGGTTCGGGCTCTAAATGAGGCATAATGACAGCCTCCGGGTAAAGCTAATGCTAATAAAACTGCCTGACAACGCTACAGGAATGTTGCCTCAATTAATGAAACCTACCAGCCTCTCTTCTGTCTGGTGCCAAGGCACATGTGGAACCTCTAAAAGTCTCTGTTTCTGGTGGAGTGAATTACCCCCTCAAACCAGTCACACCAGGATATCAGGATGCAGCCCTGACTGAAGTTAAAAGGCCCAACACAGGACCCCATCTCCTCGGAGCATTACTGTATACACGCAAGCTCACGGGAATGGCTAGTGTACAATTAAACACAAATACACAGACAGGAACTTGGTTTGCTAGAGGATCAATGATAGAATAAACACAGAGGTAGGACAGATGGTTCTAAAGGTTGATAATGGGTCAAGAGCTCTCATTCAAATCTCCCATAGAGCTGCAAAGATGCAGAGTTTGGAGGTGAAGTAAATAGGGATTTTGCGCTGAATAGTCACACTTTGTGTTCAGTATCAGTTATGCTTGCACAGCTTTAGTAGACAAAACAAAGTGGCAGACAGGAGTAAGATGACAAGGACGACTGGCAGAGAGGAAGAAGGATAAGAGTGATCGTCCTGTAATTGCTGGAGCGACATGGGGGACGACCCAAGGCCTTGGGCTGATATTAAAGTGACCTGAGAGGCTCCAGACACAACAGGCCTCTAAACAGTCCTGGCTCCACTGTGGAATGAGCCTCCCACACCAGCCTACCTGCCTCCCAAATACTACCATTCCACAGGATGAGTTACTAACATTTATGTTCATATGCAATTTACTAATAAAACACTATCACGACTTTCTTAATGTTATTATCTTTAAATATTTCAAAAGCTCTTTAAAGAGTCATTCTGCATCAGGAGGTCTGACTGTGGCACCAGAGAAACAGCAGCTTTCTGATTTAACTAAAATAAACGAAATGATAAATGACCCAACAGGCTAGCACAGTGATTGTGATGAGCAACCAATAATTACAATACACCACAATGAATTACAATATCCTCTAATGACAGTCATTACGCTGAATTCTAATTAAGCATAATTTCCAGTTTTTACATAAGCAGGCAAGGCCAGGCCTGATTTAGAAATAATGTGAAGCTGAAGCAGTTTGGCTACTGACAATGACATGGAATCAAAATGAGTGGTTGTCAGTGTTTTTAATTTTTGAATCCAAAAATGTCCTAATATATGTGAACAAAAAGTGTATATTTAATATTTTTGTATCTGAACAAACTCTGTAGGAGAAACTCTGTGGGAACAGAGGTGAACTTTTACAGCTCGGACATACTGTAAACACGCCAAACCTGATACATTCAGATACCACATATAAACACCTTGATACTCTGTAGTCTTTATTTTGACTTGTTTTACACACGCATGTACACACCGATCACACAAAATGACTGCCGTGCCAAACACTTGGAAGAAGCTATTTGACTCACCCTTAAGACAAGATCAGGCAATGCTGCAGAATTGTATCAATCCAATTTCACACTGTGTTTATCACAGAGGTGGGATACCTTTCCCAAAGTCACAAAATAACTAATCACCTTTACAAAACATTACAAAATGAGGCAAAGAGTGGGGATCTAAGCCGATCTTGAGATGAAATACTTTCAATCTGACATGCTGACAATTTTCTGAGGGTTGAAGTAGTATACAAGTAGTTTACTGAATATAGCAGTGTGAATACAACCTATTATGAGTAAATGCTCTGCACTAAATATGTCACTTAAGATGAAGTAATATTAGAAAAATGTAAGCATCAAAACTGAAAGGAGTCAGAGAGTAATAAGGTCCTGATGAGTGTTTAGATTGTATTTTTATATCTGGTGCAACAGTAATTTAGTAGAAAATTTTTTACTGTTGATGTTGCTTGAGATAACAGTAATAATAATATTGTAAGTATTTTATACTTGCAAGTGTAAAACACTTACAATAATATTATTACTGTCTGTATTATTTAATGTATAAGAAGGAAATCATATCAGATCATATCACCCAGTGGGTGAAGTAAAGAGCACATTTCTCTCTGACCTGCAGTGAAGTATTAGTGAAGTAGTGAATTGGAAATACTCAAGTACAAATACTTTAACTTGAACAAAATGAATAAAAGTGTGAGTTTATATTTTATGAGCCTGTGTGTGTTTGGTTGTGTCTGACTGTGTGTGTCTACTGGTGTGAGGTCCAGCGGTGGCGGACTGATACCTACCTTGGTCTAACACCATAGTTAACACAGTCACTGTGGCTCCATAGAGGGTGGAGTCGCCAGACAACATAACTGGGCCCTGCAGCCCACTGTAATTAGCCTTATTGAAGCTGTCACTCAATGAGCCGCCCCAATCCGGTCCCACAGTGGCCTGGTGCTAACATCAAGGAGAAGGTGCTAGGGGCAAGCCCTCGGAGCTGCTGGCCACGCAACGCTAAGAGCAGCTATCTGTTACTGTTTAAATAATAGTCCCGATAGTCCCTTCTGTTTTCAGCCATTCCTCCCCTCACTAGCTTCTCTCATCCCTTCTCTCTGAGCCCGGAGATCAGTTTTGACAAACTGATTGTTTGTTGGCATGACGTGATGTAACAAGGGACATATGTTGCTGGGGAAGGCGAACAATGTGAACGTAACATCAAAGAGAGGAAAATTAGATCTCAGACAGGACCCAAATGTAAAGTGAAATAGGACTTTTAAATCTGTTTATGTATCTCAGTTAAGATGTTTTCAATTGGGGGAAATGCAGAGTTCAGATATAAGGGCATGCCTGAGTGTGGGTTTGATAGAATAACAAAATCCACATGAAATAAAACATGCTGTGTCTAAGTATTGTAGCTTTAGAGATTTCTCCTGTTGCTCTTAAACTCACAAGTGGTTTTCATTGCTCATTACTGCAGCTCTGACATCTGCTTATTAATACTCCATGTCACAAACAAGTACACACCCATACGAAACAAAAGGTCACACACACCCAAAACTCAGGCTAAGATTTTCATTCATAGGTTCAAAAATTCAATGGCGTTGTTGTTTTCACATGAATGCTGAGGCTTAAACTAAGAAGTGTCTAAATATCCTGGAGGTGATACGGATGCTACACCTCCTTCAACACGTTATTTTCTTTGTAACCTCGTGGTATGCCTTTGTACAAAACAAACTCTGTGTGTAACATCAGACTTACTGCTTAGACTGACATAAAAAAGTTAGGTTAGTAAGTATTTCACAGTTGCCCTCTGCTAGATCTGATTTCTGAAGTAATTCCTTGATTAAATTAAAAAGTGTTTGTGTAGTTTATTTTGTTCAGTGGATAGTGGATATTTAATTTAGTCGTAGAGTTTTTCTTTCTGATATCCCTCCTGTTGCTCGAGCTAGCCTCAGAGTGTGCTACAGCAGTGGTGCTCTCACAATTTACAGCGCATGTTACCATTTAAACACCTTGTGTTCACCATGTTGCAATCAGCAGGTGCATTGTGAACGCAGCAGAAATGAAGAGATATGTGAAAGACTACAAAAGGAAAACATCTGGGGATATGTGGTGTGAAAAGTACTTACCAGGCCTCTAGACTGCTCCTCATCTGTGCTTGAGGTCAATGGCTGGACTCTGCCTAAGCTGCTACCAGCCTAACACACCTGAATCTCCTACCAATTGTTTTTGCAGTTGTGTTGCATTGTAGGTAATGTAGGCAACAGGTTTAGAAAAGGAAGAAGAGTGGATGGAATAAAGGATGATAGCTCAAGTTTTTGACTATGTATAATATGTTTGGATCTAGACCTAGTTAATATTTTAGAATAAAATAACATGAATGATGTTAACCTATTCCTGCTTTCAAGATGTAGAATTTACTTAATATTAGTGATGACTTCCTGTTCCAGAGAACTTTATTTTATGGTAAGGATTTTTTCAATATTCTCTTCAACGGGGAGGAAAGTTTGACAAAATGGAAATGTTTTTAAAAGCATAATTCTTTTGTTCTGGACATTATCACTATACTACCTGAATCAGCAAAATCTGTAAAACAAATATACAACAAGATACAATGACATGTTGCATTGTGCATGAATGACTCAACGGCCATACCAAGCCAAAGCTCTTGTACTGAGTACTCAGTATTAAGCAGAGTACTCACATGCTGCTAAAGGCACTAAAACAGCTTTGTTGCAAAAGCCGGAGGTATTTGTGGGCTTAATTACATTCATTTTACTCTTGGCATTTTGATGGTAAAACACTTTGCTTAAGAATTTTCATTCCCTTTGTAGACCATTGTAATGAACACAAACCCATAATTGTTTCTCACCCATAGGCACTAGCCAGGCTTTTTAATTTTCCATCGCTGACTTAGTAGCTATGCCAAGTTTTCTTCAGGTAATGCTGAAGCTCTGACTCACAGGGGTGCAGACCATGAGAGCCAAGCCAGTTTTGAATGGACCTAAATATACACTATATTGACAAATGCTTCCTGGGATTTGTTATACAAGCTGACTCTACCCGAAGAAACCTTTAAGGAGGGTGCAGAGTCACATGGGAAGCTTTTGTGCTGTGTTTAATTGGAATTGCAATTTAATTATGTCTTCCGCAAATTTTATGCGAGGAAAGCCATCACTCAAATGTAATTAGAGGCTAAAGTTAAATCCTGAAACAGCCAAATCCTTCACAGCTGCACTTTAATGATGAAAATACTGTGTCAGCCTCTTAATTATTGGTTCACTTTTGTCACAAAAGCTCCGAGCAATATCTTTTGTGAAATCTAACTACAGGAAAATTGAGCCTGAATAGGAGCGGGAAGGACAAAGGGTTAGAAAAAATGCATTTCAAGGAGAGACAGTGTCCCGTTGGCACGAAAGGAGCAGTATTACCTGCTGAGTACCTGGTGCTTAGTCACTCCCTGACAACTAAGGAGAGTTCATGCTGCATGGTTTTTCTCAGCTGCTGTGATAGTAAATAGTAAATGTCTTCTTTTTTTTTTTTTTTTCAACAAATAATGATTTTGGACTAATGTAAATATAATCTATTTCTGAAAAATATGTTTCAACTTAAAGAAACCGGTTTGCTACAGAAAGAATAAAAGTTCTTTTCATAACTTTAGAAGGTATTTACTGAAAATGCTTCATACAAACCATTGCATGCTGGGGTGGCTCTCATTATGTTCTCTAGAAACAGCTATCAGTTAAAAAGTTTGTCTTGCATGCAAAGTTTGTGCTGTGATTAAACTCAGATTTAACAGTGATGAATGTGTGGCAGCATGCAGATGTGTATTTTGGCGTGTGGCAGAGATCGAGGTTAAACTGAGTGCTATTGTAAGAAGTGTGCAGAAGCAGCTGCATTCTCCACAGTGAACACTGGGGAGAGCCCGTCCGCTCGGGGCGAGCCATGCTCCCTGCGCTCTCCCCTCTAGGTGCAACAGCAATCAATCTGCTCCACGTTGCGGTTTCATTTGTTTGTTTTGACAAGAGTATTAACTTGCAAAATCGCTTCTTATAAGTGTGGGATCATTTGGGAATAAACACCAGGCGGCACCATGAGAAATTAATGAAACAGTAGCAGGCAGGAGGTGATGTTGA
Organism: Chelon labrosus; assembly: GCF_963514085.1. Taxonomy (NCBI): domain Eukaryota; kingdom Metazoa; phylum Chordata; class Actinopteri; order Mugiliformes; family Mugilidae; genus Chelon; species Chelon labrosus. The sequence continues at coordinate 28,109,339 of NC_140340.1, forward strand.
CAGATGTTCAAATCTGCATTACCGCATTGTGAACTTTTGGAAGTGAAAAGGTGAACAACTAATGAGACAAATATCATGCCCGTAGTTGTTGCCAAAAGTTCTCCATCAATCTTTCACTATATTTACAGTATTTTTTTTTTCTGTGTGCATATATTTACACAAATAAAATGTGAACTGAGACCATGCGAAGACAGAGCGTCAAACTGTCTGCCACATAATGAGCATCCCTTTTCTTATTTTACATGTGTGATCACTCTGTTTGGGTGGTCCTGCCATCATAGTCTCTTATTTAGGTGTACAAACATGAGAAGCATTGGAAAATCTAATCAAGATGCAAAGATAATGACTTGCTATGTACATAAACACATGCTTTATATAGTAGACATCCTCCAAACAAATTTCAAGTCTACTTAAATCATGTATGGTTTCTGGGGCCCTGCGGAAAACATCGTCAAAGGGTTGGATTCACAGTGGACACCAAGATGGATTTGGAGTTTGTCTGTTTCTGACAAGTGGCGATGGATAACATGTCAAAAACATGTTAAAAAACATAGGTAAGACAGAAACACTTAATCACACATCAGCAGAACGATACATGTGAAGAACCTGCACAAAGGCAAGAGTGTGTGGCGATGCACACGCTGAAATCAGCGGCAACTGTTTAGTTTGTGAGTCACCGCCATGTGAACAGTGTGACAGATCGCTGGGAGACAGGGTGGTGCAAATAAAACACTAATGACAATATAATGGCTCATTAGCTTATGATGTGGGTAGCATTGTGTGCACGCATGTGAAAGTGTGAGTGTGTGTGAGAGAGAGAGAGAGAGAGAGAGAGAGAGAGAGAGAGAGAGAGAGAGAGAGAGAGAGAGAGAGAGAGAAAATTAAAGAGAGAAAGAGAGAAAGAGAAAGAGAGAGAGAGGGAAAGGGAGAGGGAGGAAGAAATGCCTGTAGTATGAGTATGTTCCCAGGCCAACCTGACTAGGTGAGACTCTCTGGCACCAGCCTCTGAATGCAGCCCCAGGGGGAGCCGTACAGTGCTGCAGCCTACAAACGGAGGTATGCACACACATGCACGGCCGCACGCACACACACAAACACACATTTCAGAAACGGCAAAGGCTGTTCAGGTTGTGCTTTCTTTCTTTCTTTTTTAATCTCGTCCCTCTCTTAGCAGGGGTCCTTTCAAAGCAGCACATGGCAATTACGCTGAATACTGTCTTCACGTGCTGTAAATACATGTTTTACATACTACACACACACATAATACTTTCTTCTTTTTTTTTTAAAAAAAAAACCGGTAGGAAGCTGAATCTTTATCTCCATTACCACAGTGTGATACATTTAACACTCGGGTTAAAAGGTAACTGCGTGCTGTAGTGATGGGTGAGTTTCGGGGTCAGGTCTCTTCATGTGTTTGACATTATTAGCAGAGCTACCATGTAATCCAGACTCAATCCTCAGGCCAATGAGACTTTATTGGGGGTAAAGGGTGATGGTTATGGAAGCTATTAGACAATAATGGAATAAACTCCCCCCGCCTGTAACTTATTTGGTCCCTGGAGGATTGGCCCTTTTCTACTAAAGTTCCTTATCGCTCAGAATTTAGACAGAATTGATGACATACCTTAAAGAGTTTGTGGAGTTCTCATTTTAAAGCTCATCTCCGAGTCTCATAATCCCTGTTTAGAGTTATGATTTAAAGTTCGGTAATCTCACAGAGTGCATTCCCAGGCTTAGGGCAGGGGGAAGGAATGAAGTGAGGAGATATGATCAGTAACTAAACAAAGAGGATGTTGGACTTTAACTTTTTAATTTTCTCTGTTGGTTAAAATGATTACTCTTCTCTGCTTTGTATAATTATATTTTTAGCGTGTCTGTGCATTAATTCATGTAGGGTGGAGGTGGGGTGTGTGATTCACTGGAAAGACAACACAGTTTCTCAGTCAACCATCACTGTTATAAATGACTTCTTGAGAGAACAAAAACACAACGCATTCCTGCTGAGTCTAAAGTCACATCAGAAATGTTTGAAAGACCAACAATTATGATGAGTCCTCTGTCTCGCTGTATAACAGTGTTATTATCCATCATTAGTGTCTATTACACACAAAGTTGTTACACTGATTATTGTCTTTGAAGAGACCATAATTACAAGGGAAGTTGCCAAAAAGGTTTTGAAATGTCTGAGACAATATGAACTGATGACGACAAATTCACTACAGGCTTCCTTCACTCTTTCCCTCCGCTTCAAAGAGGGACACATTGTAGAGGTTTTTTTATTATTATTATTTACAGAGGAATAAAAAGGAAATTTGAATTCCTACAGTTCTGACTTAAAAATGAAGTGGTCAACATTCCAGTAACACTTGTAGTACACGGAAAAACTTAAATTAGACCAGTACGCTTCCACTCATGGCTTTCAGCAGGGAGTTACAGAAATGCAAAGAGTTATCTATACTCACTACTAAATAAATTCCCAATTACCGGCCTCTGTGTGAATGTCTTTTTTTCCCACCGCTCATTCATCCACAAAGAGGAAGAACAGAGATGAAGCAGAAGCCTAACCTGTGTGGCTGCCTGGGAGCCTGCGGTGGGGCGTTTGACTCTGTGAGAATGTGGCATGGAGGCTAAGCCCCCTGGTCCAATGGAACGTGTTTTCCTTTCTCCGTGTTTGGACACACAGCAGACAAGTGGAGGTTAGGACAACACTCTGCTAGGAGCCAAAAGACTTATCCGACAAGTAATTAGGAGCGGGGTCAAGTTGAGAGAACTAAGCCCTGTAATTCCCCCTCCAATGCCACGGGTGAGGTAAGGCCCGAGTGGAGATCCTTTACCTAGAACTTCCTTAAACAGCACGGCACTGCAGCAGGATGACAGATATGGATGAGTAAAAAAAAGAATAGATTTATAAAAATAAAATAAAATTATGTCACTCATTTGAAAGCGATCCTGAATGTAAATTTGACGTACATTCAGAAAAGCTTTTACATACAATATATACAGTATACTAGACCAATACATTTGTTTTTTTGTTTTGTTTTTTAAATTATTTTTAACTTAAAAATTAGTATGTTGCCATTGTTGGCAAATTTCCCCACTGTGGGATAAACTGAAGGATTATCTCATCTTATCATGTAACATTGTTGTCATTATAATACACTGAAAAGACCTTTAGATAGAAAATAAAACATATTAATAACGTCTGCTGTACTTACAATAAGCAATGTAATGATACTGTAGTTAATTATATATATATATATTTTTAATTTGAGATCAATAAATCATATTTTTCATTTCAATTTTTTCAAGTCTATATATTGATAATTTTGTCAGTGAGCTACAAAATGTTTGCAGATTACTGAAAGATAATCATCGGTTTTTCACACATGTGCAATCTTACAATTGCATGTAGATGTACTGTTCTTTTTTGCACTTTACTTGCGCACTAGTGTTACCACATGTTGCAGGGTAATGGAGAGAAATAATCTTCTTACTCCAGTACAATCCAGTGGATTTATCTGGCAGCTTAGAACTGCTTTAAACATTAAGATGTTACACTCAAAACATGACAAAGCTAGTGAACACGTTTCAGAAATAAAAGGCAATTGTAATCTTTAAAATGATCACCTCTGTTAACCTTTAATTAATCAATAATTCAATTGTACAATATATAAAATAGTCAAGCTTATAAGGAATCTGCATAACGCATTTTTTTTTTTACTCGTAGTGTTCATACAACTTTAATTTAGATCCGTTTTAAATAGAGGACTTTGCATTGTCATCTTGAAACTGTCTGTAGTTAAAAAGATGCAGTGATGAAGCCGCTAAACTGATTTGAAAATCTGCCCATTCAGCTGCGTGCAGTGTGCGACACACACACACACAGTCGTCTCATGGATTGTATTTCTGTTTTAAGTTGCACGTGAAATTGCCTGGTGATGAAAAATTGTATTTGCATTTTTGGTCAAACTCTCTTTTTGATGGTGGCACTGCAGAAAGCGCAGTCTGTCCTCGAGGCCCGGCGTGTTCGTGTGAGCCCTGGCGAGAAAACACGCGTGATGTTTTTACAGCCACAGCGGGCCTGCGCTATTGACCTTCACCTCAGCTTTCATGTGGTGCAATCCTAAGGCACACCTCAAAAGCCACAACATGTTCCTAAATCAGTCGCTCCGTACATGTAGAAATAATCTGCTTTGAAGTGACTTAAGGAACAAAGTATAAGAAAAATAGAGCATCCTAAGGGAAAGCTGTTATTTTGTTGGCAGTATTTTTTTTCTTTTAAATATTGTTTTGTTGAGAGCTGCATTCAAAGTAGCATGCCTCCTTCTTTTGGCTGTATTTCAGAAGTCCTCTTATCCATTTAGACAAATGAAAAGGTCTACAAGACAGCTGCATGTCAGCAGATGTGATTTAAATTATGTGATAAATGAGTAATATGAAGGTAATTTAAGTTCAAGTATCAAATAAAGAGATGAATACAACCTGAAAGTAATGGAAAATAGGGAATGAGTTCCTTGATTTTCTTGCATTCAAAAAGTTTATATTGCCTTAGAAGGAATTTTAAAAGCAGTCTTATGCATTAGAAGAAAGAACAGCTGCATGTTAGCGGGCGCCGCTCTCTGTATTTGGACAGGCCTACATGTTGCTTGTTGTCTTCACTTTGCTGTGGTGGCAGAGGATGTTATGGAAGGAAGGATCAGCCATCCCAGCAATGGATTAGACTGGACTCTGCGGCTCTGCCGGGAAATAAGGCCTTCATTAGAAAAATGGGAAATAGTCCTTTTTCTCATAAAGTGCCATTAGTGTTTATTGATGAGACTAATGTGTGTGTTTAAAGTAAATTAGAAGGGAAGAGACCGTGCTTTAGGGGACCTGGTGATGAAAGGCTCGCATTAATGTTCATAGTGGATGGACTGCTGTTTTCCATTTGAACAAACCGCTTCCCCTCAGCTCAATGCACAAAACCGCAAACACACACAAACGCACGTATAGTACCTGCTCAGATATATACTGTACATACTGACACTCTCCCTCTCACATACACACACACACACGAGCACCACTCCTCCTTCACAGCAGCCTACACATGTAAGTCATATACTAACCAGAGTAGGCCTGGCGCCCGGGGAGTGCAGCCTGGAATTGCCCCTAAGAAACCAAATCCACTTTATCAAACTGCCAGATGTCACTACCAATCCTCTTCCACTGGACGCTGCTTTCACCAGGCAGCAGCACGGAGAGACACGGAGCCTGCCGGAGTCTGCTGGAGCCAACGTGGTGACATAGCAAGAATGGGAGCCGTGAGGGATGCAGATGGATCCAGGTTCATTACCTTATACACTGATGTACCACTTCACAATAAAAAACACACTGTAAACTTTTCTGTACACCTGGATAAAATGATACTTGATTCATTGACACGGAGTAACATAGCTCAGCGCACACATGCAGTTTCATTCATTTGCTTAGCTCAACATGGGAGGAGGAGACAGAGAAAGCTAAAAAGCTTCAACTACAGCTGCGGCATTTCCTTTTCCAATATTTATTTACGCTGTTTATATTTTTCTAATTCACTGCATGATTCAGATAACTGTCAGGCACAAAGCATTTCATGTAAAAACAGAGACATTCAGTATTTCTTTTCTGTAAAGGAAATCATTTTCCTGACCACATCACATAAGTACCATTTCAGTTCACCCGTTCACATAACTGGATGTGTTCCATCATTGCACCGTTGGGATGTTGCTGCTGTAAATAAGGCACGTACTGAAATTAACTTTGCAAAAATGGCAAATTATTCTTCATAACAACGGGATCATGGTTACCGGAAATGCCAAACTAAGCAAACACTTTTCAGAGTCCAACAGCTCCCTTAACGGCTCAAGTGCCTGCTCAGATTGAACAGGAAGTGAGGGGTAATTTGCCGTGAGCCCTGTCCAGCCTCAGAGCTCCCAGACGTTTGTGTCGTCCAATTAGTGAGGAGTCGCGTGCTTACTGAGGCACAAGGTCACAAAGCTGAAACAGAGTCCTACCTTCCCCAGCCAGTTGCTGATTGAGTTCTTGGTAATCTGTACGCTGAAATCACTCTGTCCCGTTGTCATTTTTTACTTGTATGCATGTGTTTGACATAAATGAGCCAGAATCCTGAATCTGAACAATCAACTGTGAGTGGGACGGCCAGAGAGTACGGTACATATCTTCTGAAAACAAAATACTGTATTACTGGTGCTTTGAGGAATGGGAATGGGAAATGGGGACATGCAATGTGAACAATATGGTTTGAATCAAGTCAACCTTATTTTACCATTATGTAACTAATTACATTTCAGGCTTTTCCATTCTGAAAATGGATGTTGTCTTCAGTGGGAGAGAGACATTTTAACGCATTTCCATGCCATAATTAATTAGTTCCACTTAATAGCTTGGAAAAGGCCCCTGATTGTACCAACAACATGCTATCTTTGCCCCCATCATATCCAGACACAAGCCATTACTGATAGGTCTTCAGATGAATCAGTGCCCTGCAGTGTTAGCGGGAAAATCCACTTGAAGGTTGAATTTTGATTTTAAAACCCTGAATCTGCTTTTTAATTTTGAACTGATATCGAAATGTTTAATGTGAGGCTATTTTCTGTTTGGAAACTTTTTTTTTTTTTTTTTTTGTAAATAGGATGCTTACAGGAATTTAGTTGAGCAAAGAAAGTCTTCTCTTCTGGGTTTTACAAGTAAACAAGAAGTTTCAAAATAGATCAATCAATCAATCAATCAATCAATAGTTTATTGCCATATCAACACAGTTGATTGGAATTTGTCTTGGTACCATTTCAGTTAAAAAGGCAGTACATATATACATAGAACATACAGTACATAAAAACAATCAGTTGGCAGTGCAAAAATATCTTTACAGAAAGCTGACTTAAGCTGAGTAAGTAGTTATTTATGTCTGAAACAGGCTTCTTATCAAGAGTTAAATGAGAAAGCTGTTATCTCTCTGAGTTGTGTACTGTAAATATGGAGCTAACTGACAGGTATTAATGAGTTCTGTTTAGTGTAAAGGCTACGCGCCCTTCTGCAACAAACATCAGAATGTAATGGAGGAAGCTAGGATGGGTCCACTATTCACAAAAGTTTCATAATTTAACCCTCTACCCATTTTGTATGGATTAAACAAAGAAGACATGGTGTTAATTAATGAATGTTAGTTCTGCAGGTAGATGGATCCTGCCACTATTGCACAAAACCATGATGTTTCCTGTTGTTTCCAGTCTTTTTGCTAAGCTAAGCTAACTGACTGCTTGATGTACTCACATGAGAAGCCCATGCACTCTCTCACGCACACAGTCAATCCAGACAACAACGATGAACTTGTGTAATTTTCCCATCATGCACAGGAAGTGGTTTCTCAACCATCGCCATTCCCAAGTTGCCATGGGTAACATGGTGTTTTCTTACCACCTCTCCACCGTCTTCATCTTTATACCCCCTTTTCTCCCTTGTTTGTTTGTTTCCCTGATGTTTTTATTTAAGGCATCAAAAGACACCCCCCACCCGCTCCCTCCCTTGCGACGTCCCCCCCACCCCTCCACCGCCCCGAGCCCCAGAGCAGTCAGGATGATTTGTAAACTTCAAACGACTAAGAGCCCCAGCCTGGTCTCCTCTGCTCATTTAGGTAATTCAATAAGCCAGGGGGGACAAGCGCAGCGGCACACTGCTTCCCCCTCCTGCCCTCTGCGCCCTCGCTCTTCCGAATGAAGCCTCTGTGGACTATCTGCAACACATGTCAGTCTGTGGCAGAGGTAGCTTCTGCTAAGGAGGGACCCACTATTAAGAACTGCATCAAGTTGATATTTTTTTTCTTTCTCTTCGACCATCTTGTATTTGTTTCAAGAAGTATGTTTGTATTAGTGGTCGGGGTATTCTAAATTAATCCTCATCTGTGCGATAAAACTCTAAATTTGTCTAATCTTTTTGGAAACTGCGTTTTGCTGAATCTTCCTTTCTCATCTACAGAAGAAGAGATGCGTGGTTGCATTTTCAATCTTAACACTCCTCTTATATCATGAGCTATGCATGTGAATTAGACCTCTATGATTAGCCCAGATATTAATGTGGGTTTGATAACCTTATAAAATGACAGTGGTCCAACAGAGATACCCTGGGGAAATCCTCTGTGCAGTGGTCACATCTCTGCCCCGTCATGGTAAATGCTTTATCAGTCAAGTCACTGTATGCACGTGACAATAGGAGTTTATCAGTGTTTGTTCCCCCGCTGGCATGACAGGGGGGTTGATAGAGCGGAAGAGGTGGGGTAAGAGGGAGCGGTTAACGATATCCGCCCCCCCCCCCCCCCCCCCCCAGCTTGTCGAGACAGAGGTGGCGGCAGGTCTAAGTAGGCAACACCACAATGGTCCAGACCCATAAATGGTGGAAAAGCATAAATCTCTATCTTTATCAAAACCACACAGAGACATTGGTGGCCACTCCCCACCGTGGCTGCCTATAGCACCAAATCTGCATCTGATAAACTCCCCGCTCCCTACAGCACTGCTCCACATCACACGCAGTTAATAATGCCACACAAAACCTGGTAGGATGGTAGAATGCTGCTTACATTGGACCAGTCCACAGAAAGGGATCCGACATCGCATGACTTGCTGCAACTCATGTTGAAACATAAATCACAGTCTTTATACTCCCATGAATCATTTTTACTGTAAATAGCAATTAAAGAACACCAAAGAAAGGTGGAGACTGCTCTAACTGGGACAGTTTGTGTGTCTATCTACTTGGCTTGGCTCAGGTCTACAAAATTATTCCAGGGGAGTTGGAGAAGTGTAGAGAAAAATGGAATCAGTAGAAGGTTACTTACTGACCCAAGGAAGCACTGAAAAGGAGAAGCAGAGCGTTCTGTTCCTCAGCCTGCAGTGTCTCCATCTCCCTGCCTGAGCCCACCCCCTAAAGAGGCAGTAAATGGTCCATTTTATCTCTTTTCTGTCAACCATGACTGCAAGAGTACCAGATAGTGATCTTAGAAAAAAAGAGTAAAAACTATTTAATCTCCCCCATGATTTTTTTATTTATTTTTTTTTTTTTACAATCGTTTAAAAACCTTTCAAAGCGAACTATGATTGGGATGAAATTGCAGAGCCTCTTCCGCAGGAAGGAAAAGCTGACTAATCACCTCGTCATCAATGCTTGAGCTCATCAGGACCATGCCGCCTGCTGGCACTGCCCACATGGCCACGCTGACTGCTGCTGCTGTCAGAGCACGGTTGGCGGATGATTTGCTCTGAAACAAAAACAGCTCACAGAGAATATTTGGATTGTGCTGTTCAAATATTTGTCGCGCACTGATGCAGCTGCCGCCATCCAGAGCTGGCAAGGCAGAGACTGCCTGTAATTGATTTAATTATCAGTAATTACCCAACTGTTTTTGTGTACGCTCTGTAGTCCTGAACTAGGGAGGGGAGGGGGGAGGGTCTGAGTTAATGATGTGTTTCCATCTTAATTAATGCTGTGGTCCAGTCTGGTTAAATTGCAGGCATACAAACACATGTAGATGTAATTTTGTGGAGACTGGCACAGATCAACGCTGAGGGTGGCGGTCTGACATGAGGTGGAATGAATGAGAGGAACCATGCCAATTTCTCTTGCAGGTCTAAACATCAAACAAGAAAACTGTGATTGCTCAAGAATGACAGCAAATCTAATGTGTGTGTGTGTGTGTGTGTGTGTGTGTCATTTGCACTGCTACTGCCTAATGTTGTGTCAGCGAGCAGGGATGGGGGTAGGGTGGGTGGGGGACTATTAACAGTCTTGAGTTCTAGCCTGTAAATGTCATGTTTGGTCGAAGATTTCCGTTTTTGCCTTCTAATTGGTGTCGGGGGATTTTGGTTTTTAAAAGAGGAGAAAAAAAAAGGAGTGAGGAAAACTGGAGGTGGGGGTGAGCGCTGGGTGGGGGCTTACGCCCACAAGAACTGCAGAGCTGCACTGAACCCAAACTGGGTTTTAATGGTTCCTTCTCTGGGAGAGCGTAGCTCGGGTCATTAAGACAGGAAAATGGGGTCGTACTACAAAAATAATCCCCCGCTTTTATTTGACAGCACAAGAAAAATATTGTGTCAACACATAAAAGAGGTTACTGGTGATCATAAACTACACTCACTGTTCAGGACCGTTGAGTGGGAGGTGTTGCTGAACTGACAACTTCAATGGAGGGATAAAAAGTTTAGTGGAAGGTGTGAGCAAGCAGGTAAGAATAAAGAACAAAAGAACTTTTGAAAAGAGGCGCTCATTCCGGTGGAGCTTCAAACGAGACAGTGAGCTGTTGTCATCACTCTGGTTATAAATCTGAAAGCGTTTCTCTTTCACACACTCTATGTTTCATCCGCTGCCCTCCAACACCCTCACGTCTCCTCTACCTCCCCCCCTCTCAAGTCCCGACAGTGAGTGGGTTACTCTACTGTTTACAATATTTCAAATTCCCTCTCAAGTGTTTGGCTTGGCAGGTTGTTCGGCCTTTTCCCTTGCAATTACAGGCTTGCGGGGTTTCTCAAATGGGGCTTTTGAAGAAATAACACTTTTCTCCCAGAGCTCAGGGGGAAAAATGGAGACGCTTGGCCAGCAGCTCATACAGTCAATCACACAGACCGAGCTCAGGCTCTGTCTGACGCACTTGGCTACTAAAATATCCTCATACCTGGAGTGAGTGGAGGCATACAGACACCCCAACACACCCCCCCCACACACACACATTGATGCTTAGTTTAAAGTCAGTCAGGAACTTAGTGTGGCTAATGTACTGTAATAGAATATGAGGATTTGATGCAAGAACGGTGAATTTTCTTTAGTGACAGAAAATCCAAAATTCCAGGTTTTGGATTGCATCCACGAAGCAGTTTTGTTGTAGGCTATGGTTTACAAAACTGTGACTGCCACGTTCAGATAAAATAACCTTTCGTGAAAGGTGCTTTATTTTATAATCATTATTTTAGAATTATTATTGATAGTTTTTACAGTCCATTAGTATGCACCAACTGTAAATGGAACAGAAATGCACTTCCAAATTACAGCAAAGGGATATTAGTAGTGAAAGATATATCCCAAATAACAATAACATTAATGTCAGATGACGAATATATATTTTTAAGTTACATTAACAGTTTTTTTTTCTGGAGCTTTGTCAAGTTTCCATGGAAGAAGATAAATAAAAGATGACAACCAGTATTTCTTGCTGACTCAAGCTGACGGCTGAGATTCAGCATCTCCTCTCATGCTTCAAAACAGCACAGAGAACAAATTGAGAGATAGATGTTGATTGTTTATTCATTCACAATTGGCTCCGATCGTATTGACGTATCGTACATGAGAATGAGAGTGAAACAAAGAGTGCGGAAAAAAAGACAGATATAGAGAGAGACAGAGAGAATTTGTTCGTGCGTGAGCTACAAGTGCAGATGAGAGCACAGCAGAGAACATTTTAAGGACTTAAGTCATTGCCACGTCACGTTCGGGTAATTACAATAAATGTAATTGCTCAATTGCTCCGCTAAACTTTCTCTGTGAAGATTATGATGCCGAGTTCAGATGAAAGGCCCAATAACATCAACATAGTTGGCCTTGCATTGTCAGAGGGAGGAGGGTGGTGGTGGTGGGCTGAGTTCCTTACCCCGAGGCTAAGAATCTCCCCTCCCTCTGCTCCTCTGCCTCCCCCCGCCCTTCCACCCACACAAGGGAGTTAAAAATCCCATTTACTCTGACTGGAGCCAGGAGTTGGCTTGAAAAGGCCGGGGACAAAAAGCGATTTTCCACGGAACAAAACCATTACAATGGTCCCGCTTTGATCTGCCCCCCCCCCTTCCCCAGTCCTACCAGTGCCAATTGAACTTTGTCACCATGCAACTGTCATCTGCGAAGGGAAAGCCCTTCTACTCTGAATGAAGCGGTCCACAGCAATTTACTCCAGACAGCGCTTTGAAGTGTCAGAGGGAAGTCCAGCTCCTAGTCTGCACTTTTTGGACGGCTCTCCTCTCCTTCCCTTGTGTTTTTTTTCTTTCTTTCTCTTGCCAAATTCAAACGGCCAGCAGGACAGCGTGGACAGTCCAGCAGGGCAGTGAGAGAGGAGCGAGAACATTTAATGTCCAGCATCATTGCTTTTTCTCTCTTTCCCTCCCTCCCTCCTGTCTAAGTAACAGAGGCATGCAGCGCTGGCATGTGGATAATCAGCCATGGGGCCCCGCGACATCAAAAGCTTGGAGAGCCCCTAAGAATACAAATGTGAGGCCTAATGGTACACTTCATTAATGTCCTCCCCATCAAAGGCCACTTTACTGACTTGGGAGATTGACTAATTTACACATTGTGGGAAATTGCTCCCAGCCATGCGTAAAACTGCCAAGCATTTATATAGAGAGACTCAGAGAGGGAGGTGGGGGGAGGTAAGTGGAAGGGACAGCCTCTGTTCTCTTCTCGAGTGCTTTCTTTAACTGTTGGAAGTGGCTGAAGGCCAAGCCACATTATCACACATACGAACACTGGGGAGTGCACGCCTTAGTGTCTCATAAGGATTATTACTTTGGGCAATTTCAACGTGCAATATCGCTTTCCTCCTCTTCTTTCTGTCTCATCCTCTGCTCTGCCATCTGTGCTGGAAGCCCTGTTTTTATCTAATCCATCTTCTTTAAAGTGATTTGACATTTTGCAAAATGTGATTCTTTGCTTTCCTAATTTAGATCGATATCAATGCCACGTGTGTTTTAAGGAGGTAGCTGAGGCCAAGACACGGTTAGCTTAGCTTAGCATAAAGATTGGAAGCAGGTCAAAGAACCCGGCTGTGCTCTGTCCAAGTAAAAGTTCTCCATAGACATTTTTAAACAGAACAGAAATGTAAATGTGCCGGAGCGACTTCTTGACAAACAACTGGTTATTTTATGCAGCACCTTTAGCTACGGTGCGGGCGACACAGTTGGTGAACACAAGTTCAAGGTTTGAGATTTTTGTGTCGCGTAAATGTTTGTTGACATTGCAGGCTGCAGTGTATATCCTATGGTGGAGATTGGGACATTTTTATGTTGTGAGCTCAAAAGTAAAAAAGAGAATCAAGCGTAATTTGTCTGCTAAAAGTACAAGCTTTCCATAACCAAACAAAGACACACACACTATGTGAACATACAGTATGTTCATGCAAAAACAAGTACATAAATAAAAATAGATGACAGTTAATCAGTTTCAAAAGTTCCATTTAAACTTTCAAGTTTCCCGATCAGACGAGTTTAACTTGCACACTGGACCACAAATGGCTTCCAGCGAAGCAAGACTGCACATAGATTTTAAAAGAAATGTTCCAGCTCCTGTCTCCTGCTCCTGGACTTTCGTTAACTACTGAACACACATTAGACTGATCTTCTTATCTCACTTTTGAAACAAAGACAGAAAGCACAAATGCATTTCTCAAAATATTGAACTGTTCCTTCTGCTAATCTCAGGCAATTTTTCTCTTAGCGCCAACACGTTTATATACATTTTTGTACAATCACACACATCATCTACACACACGCTCATATTACTGTCATCACCAGTTATTACAGGCTAGAGGCGCACGCAGGCCGGCATGTTTTACAACCACATTAACCATGCTACGGGGACTTAAGTGACAGCTTGAGATATTTTTTTGTAGCTCTCGTACATACATGCTAGTTTGAGCATGTCCTTTATGTGTGTGTGTATTTGGGGGTCTGGAGGGAGTTAACGCCTGCTTTGGGCCCTGACACCTGCGATACAGAGCAAGTCTTTCAGCGGACAAATTAGATGGCTTTAATTTGTCTTCTTCTAACACTGCAGACTGCCGCAGACACTGATGCCAAATGCCGGTCGACTGTAGCATTGAGGAGAATGTTAAAAGTGTGTTGAGTGTCTGTATATGTAAGCATAGCTTTGACATAAGTAAATACACTGGCATGGGTGGAACACCTGTTTATGTTGGAGACTGGAGGAGCTGACAGATATTATAAAGGAGTTTTCAATGTTTTCCATGTAGCCAGAAAGTAGCAATGAAACTTTTTCAAGGAGCCGCGCTGGCAAAAGTGCTGTGCCACTGGACTGGGTTTTGCTGGCAGGAAAGGAAAGCCTAATGTGTCTCATTTGCAATCTGGACAGAGTTTTGTGGTTGGCCCAGCCTGCAGTAGTACACACTTCAGTCACTGGCTGGTCAACAGAGACGATTTGAATATCGTGACTAATTCGACCAATTAAACTGTCACAGGGCTTTTTTTTTTTTTTCAATGGGCCTTTTTCACAAGCTGCTCATCCATAATGCTGTCCTCTGTTACCCTGGGCATTGACTTTAACTCTCTCCATTCACAGTGAAGTGGTGCAATGAGCTAGATCACAGAGTATGTAAAAGCATAGCCAGAGGCACTACTGGGCCAAGCCACAAGCGAGGAGGGATCTTTACAAATTGAACAATGAGGTCAGTATAAACAGTTTGAGACACTTGGTCATTTTCAAATCAGAAGTGGGCAAAAATTTACTGGAAGGATATGGAAGTCGTGAAAAACAATTTACAATGTAGATACAACATGATAGCTATACTTGTACTAGTACCAAGTGTGTTTATATGGGACTTCTTGCTTCTTGATTTTAACAAGATACACACAAAGCACGAATAAACAGTGAGAAAGTGTGTTGCACTGTGGCTGAAGCTGCAAAAAAGCTAAACCTCGCTGAACATTTGCCTCAACATAACAACCCGACATAGCAATCCAGTGCAATGACTAATCAAATGTGCAAGGGCACATTCCGGGCAGATGACTGAGCAATATGAATAAAATAATTTTACTGTTTACCAGCAGATCACTGCAATAGAGGTTATAATGACTGAAGCTGTGGTGTCTTCACAAGAATGCGGTTGTGACCCTGATACCTTCAAGCTCATGGACCCCTTTCTTAATCTAGCTCTAGTTTTTCCTCATTGGGATCTGAAACACTCAGAGCTGCATTTGGCTCCAACGTCCAGTTATAGAAAATTTTGTGTCATTATAGTGTCTCAAGTTTGGTTTTGGCAGCTGATCTTTCAGATGGAAATATCCTTATGAATTCAAAATTAGAGCAACAATTTCCTTCAAAAATTCCTAGACACGATGTTCCAAATTGATAAGATTTTAAATTAAAGAGAACCTGCAGACGACCAGCTGAATCTTTTGTAGTTACGTCTCACTGCAGGCTCGAAAACAAATGACATACAGTATCTTAAACCTTTTAATGGAAATCTGAACATCAGTCCAGTTGCATTTGTTTTAGCTTCGTGTTAGATATACCATGACCTTGATGACTGAGAATCTTCACAGGCAAATAAAAATCCTTGTCTACAACATAATCTCATAATGGCAATAAAATGCTTGGCATTACAATCTTCATGCAGATAGTGTTGCTTAAAACTGCACTGCTTTAAACTGCCAAGACATAATGATTGCTAAACAGATCTCTTGACAAAAATTGTGCAAATACAATTCGCTTGGTTTGTTTCCTCCAAGACCTCATAGATAGTTTCAGCAGCAGCTAAACAGATGAACGGCCGTTCTTTATTGGTCGACTGTGCTGTGATTTCCACAAGTTGCCATTTTAAAAAACAACCAGGGCAGAGTGGGGCATTGTTACGGGGAGCTTGGCCGTTTAAAAATAGTTATGACGTCCCGTGTCACAGCACACGCAACGACTCCCTTTGACCAATCTGTGGTTGGCGGGATTTTCACGTCACCATTTACTTGAGGCTCAACTCGCTTGGAGGTGAAACCAAAAAAAGTTTTCCACAATGGAAAACCTGAAGAGCGAGTGGTTCATGAGGGAAACCATGCAGTGGAAATGAGGCAACAGCACGATGCTCCACCGTATAACCTTGAAAAACTTGTTGTACTGTTGGTTCGAAACCACCCTGCAATTAAAATGCTCTGTCATCCAAAACAAACAAACCGGTGGTTATGACCAAGTTCAAAGTGATAAAGATACAGCAGAATATGGTGGGAAAGCTAGTACATGTTCAGTCGGTTAAAACATTTAATCTGTGTCATTCTATGAATATGATTTGTTCTTATAATTGGGCTACAAGCAGACTGTTCCAAAGGTTGTCTAAGACACAGCAATGGCTGACCAATGGAGACATTTTGGGAGACTGAGGGGAGACTTGACATCAATAGACTAGAGTCAGGTCTCGTGAACCTCAAAGGGAGCGCTTGAATTCACCTTTTGTTCGTCCCTAAACGAGACGCTGGGGAGACCTCACCAATCTAGTCCGCAGATCTCAAAGAGAGGGAGAGCCACACTTGGATTTAAGTAATGCGGTGTTCCTTGTTGAACAAATTCACCATTGTGACTCGTTAGCCTGATACTATCCACATACCTGCTTTTGGGGAATGCATGTGAAAAGGAGGCCTGGAGTCTCTGCCAAGAGGAGGGATGGAGTGGTGAAGAAAGAGGAGGGGCTCTACTTAATGGGTCACAAATTCACATTGAGAGGAGCCACATCTGCATTTTATCAACAGGGCCCAGATAGTGTTACAGGGGACGATTGTCTGCAGATTGGCCATTGGGCCTTTTAAAGTGGTAAATTGTTGAGCAAAAGCAGAACTGCACACAGGGTGACGTAGCATAGCGTCGCCTGCCACTCACGGAAACTATCGGGCTAATGTGCATTGAAAAAGGCCTGATGAGTTCACAGGATGTATTAAATTATTCTGAACATTTATAATTACTCCTTAAGATGTCATTGGAAATGTGTTGGTCCTGTCAGTGACATGCACGTAGGCATTTGAGCAACGCATTAGGCTGTAGCCTATCAACAGTTTCTACTCCTTTTTTTCCCCCCTCTTTTTATTTACTCTCCCCGACATCAAACACATCAGTGGTAATTTGGCAGAAAGCCGTTATCTGCTCAGACATGGTCTCTTCCCATGGCTGACCCAGAACATCCTCTGACACATCTTCTCCACAGGGAGCTGTGGACGTGGGGGCCAGCGTGGTCTGACAGCAAAACAAGTCCCGCGAGGCGTCGGAGTCCCCGCAGGGACCTCTTGTCTCTCTCCTCTGCTTCATTACCATCTTCCCCCTTCTTTCTACCCTTTCATCTGCAGTCTATCGCTGGCTCCAAGCCGCTCGCATCCGGGAATATGGTGAATAGGGGTGGGAGGCTACAGACGGAGCGGGAGCGGATATGGGAAAAGGCAGAATAAACATTACAAAGAAAGGGGATTTTCATTTCAGTTTTAAGGCTCATTTTCTAACGATAAAACGGACACAAAAATAGAAAAAAGGGCAAATGCTGGCTGTGGGATGAAAGACTTCTCCTCTCCGTTACAACTTATGTTTTATGATAAAGTCATTTATTTTCTGCCCATATTTGGTATTCTCTGAGAGTGACAGGGTCAACTGGAAACTGGACTTCAATATACAAAAGAATAGAATTAAACATGACAGGCCAAAAGTTTTTTTTTTAGATAAATAAATGACGTGCACTAATAAAAAAAAAGGATAAAATCATGAAGACGGAATCTATCTCATCAGCCACATGCAATTTAGTGTGAATGCTGCTGGAGTTGATTTTCCATCTGATTATTATTTATTGCTCATTATTACATGTAAACTCACACAAAATGTTATCTCTGCCCCGAAGGAGAATTTGTTAGTTCCCTGTAAGTAAACTAACCCCAGAGACAAAATAAATCATCGAGCCACATTGCACAACTCCACAGAATCAGCCGCACAATGACGACGAGGGAACGTTATTCCATTCGTCTTCAAGGGAGAGGCCAATAAAGACGTTCAGCTGAATCTCCACACTTTATCTTAATTGTCAGAGTAAATGGGAGGGAGAGCCACGCAACGCTATGATCACCTATTTGCCCTCTGATGGTGTTTATGAAAAGGATGGGGATAAACAAATTAGGGCAGATGGACGGGATGAGGCACACAAACACACGCACATGACTTTTCTGCACAGTTCAGCAGTATTGCAGCACTCAACGTCACTGACATTTGAATTTGCTTTTTATGTTATGAAATAAAAACTCTGTGGGGATATATTTGTGGATTATTTACTCTTAGTCTCAACAAACACACTGTACATTATTAGTCATATTGATAGAGGTTTAACGGATCTGGCCACAAACATTCAGAATGTTTGTATTTCACTTGGAAAGTTTTTGGTTTAGTCAGCGCTATCTGTCTCTTTTTTGTTTCTTAAAGTTTTAGAAGGTACAACTTTTTAATTCTATTAGTATATTATATATATTATCATAACACTGTGATAACACAGACTTTTCCATTGATTTTTTTTTTCAAATGCATTTTGCTGACGATTAATAAAGTGGAAATATCCCCTGTTCAATGGCCAGATATATGAAACCAATTCAGCAGTTTCATTCGACAAGCATTAAGCAACCGAAGCTAATTTATAGTGTTCTCATTTATTGGGGGAAGCTTTGAAATACACTTTCCCATGCCTCTCCTCTTTGATTTCTTTGACCTCTGACAGACTGACACCTTCCCTAAACGCATGCATGAATCTACGCCTATCTGCACACACACACGCACACAACAAGGAAACATACACACACATGCTTACCTTTGTTTATGTGCATTTGATCTGCAACTCTCTCTACACACACTCTCCCTGGAAGCGGCCTTATCGCCAGACTCTCATGCGCCCCCAGACTCCACTAATCAAGACAAACTCCAGCCATGCCCCCCACCCCCCAAAACCCACCCTATCATATCCTCCTCTCATTCCTGCCGCCACCCCCCTCTCTTCCTCCATCCTGCCTCACCCCCCCCCCCCCCCCCTCGCACTTAGCCCTCTGTGGCTGTTGGGCCGCACAGGGTCCCGCTGTAATTGGTTTAGACATAATTTACTGCCCACTTGGTAATGTAGCATTTCAGCATCTGATAAAAATCATATCAAGTCACAGCGATGGCCGCTACGGCTTGAAAGGGACTCATTGTAATCATTTAGATACCAGAAAAGGTCCCTGCTCTCTCTCTCTCTCTCTCTCACTCAGCTTCACTCCCCCGGTCTCTGTGGTCCTGTTTCTCTGTAGAACGACTCATATATAAACTGATGTGTTCACATACATGTATGTTTTACACACATGCGGAACTCCCCGCTGGCATTCTCCTCCTTCCTCTTCCACTTTCCGTGTAACTGCAGACCATTTTCAAGGGTCAAGACAAGGCAGTGCAACCATTATTGCTCAAAAAACGTGGCTGCTGTTACTCGCTTGACTACTTGTGATAATATTCTTGCTTCCCCTTATTCTTTTGAAACAGAGTGAGGGGAAGAAGTTGGGAGCCAAAGAGGGAGAAAATTATTACTGTGGAGAAAATATCTCAGATACAAATAAACAGTAGGCAAATCCAAATGCAGTTTTTTTTGTGAAATGTAAAAGTCATAATTATGATCACTTACTTTAGTTTTAGTCTTCATATGGACTTGAAGGAAGGGCAGCTGTCTTTTCTCTCCTTACTTTCAGCGAGCCATGAATTGAGCCCTGAGGCCGATTCTGTTACCACATTTGTTTCCACGCCATCACTGCTGAGCATGATAGTGTCTGACTGCACTGCAACAGATGCCAAAAAGAAATGTGAGGTCGTTGGGGGAAAGAAAACACACATAAAAAAAAAATTATGTGTTATTATATGTGTTCAAAGCTGAACGAGAAAAGAAAATGTCAATAAAAGCGGCAAAACTATTGTATATTTCAAGGAGACGGCAGTATTAGGAGAACAAGCACTTCAGCATCAAATGTCTCAGTCTCCTTTAAAATGAACATTGTGGTGATCAAATAGTCAGTCGAGATTCATTTTATTCATCTTATACATTGTTGTACTTCCTTGTTAATGTGTTTGGATTCAGAGTGACTCATACTCCTCAAGTTTAAAAGCTCTATATAACCGGATATTGAGATCATTTCTGTGATGCATACGGATATGAACTTTGGGTTCAATTACGTGTGAAAGGACTTTTCTTCCAGACCTATGCAAGCGGAAAGGAGGCTTATGAAGCAGCTAATCCAATGATAACACTTATTACCCCTTAGCTTGCAGATTTTGGTCTTAAAGTATGTACGTCTATTAAAGCTTATGTAACATTATTTAAAACACTGATAAGGTGAAGCTACTGTAAATATGTTGTTTACACTTTTAGGAGGATTAATAAAAGTTGAAACAGAGATGAAAGGGTAAAGGAAAAAAAACCATCCACCTCAGTTGACAGAGGTATTTGAGATGGAAATTTAGTGGGCCCCATTCCTATTACCAGGTCTTGAAGTAGATAGCTATGAGCGGACAATTTGCCTCGTGCTTTATGAGCGGCACTAAATCTGGATTTTATCAGTGTTAGGGAAAATCCCGATGTGCTCTTCGGGTTTCATTGACGTTCGGAGAAGTCACCACAGAAGTCCAGCAGCTCATCTGCTCCGTGCTTGACCACACAAAGGAAGAAGCCGCATAGCTAACTAAAGATGCTATCTGGACGCTAAACAGAGGCCCAATGTGTAGAAGAGTCCAGATAAGTGGCTCTGATCAAAGACTTCACTTCCAAGGAGATTCTTTCCTTTAAAACAACATAACTGATAGTGCTAATTATTGACTGCTATCCCCCATTCCACATGATAAGCGCTTGTTACTCTGTGTGTCATGTCTGTGAGGGGAGTTGGACATTCATCAGATGTTCTGCCATTCTGGGTAGATAGTTTAAGACTCTACAAATTGCACTTGCTCCTGTTTCTGTACAAATGTAAATTTAATAACATTAGGGCATTATATATGTTGTATAGCAACATGCAAACTAAGAATAAGGATAAAATATGTGTCTGGCTACATAATACGAGGGGGCCATAGTGTGGAATGATAATTTGGATTTAGTTGTGGCTGTCAGTGGTGCACTTTTGATGGATCAAACTCATGCAGCAGAAAATGAATGGCCTCTAAATCATAGGGAATTTTTCATTAATTTAAAAAGAGATGTACATCATTTCCATCATTTACCATACCAGCCCCACCATTCCACGAGATGCACTTAGAACAGTATTAAATGCTGCCAAAGCAAAGTATGCTATAGTAAATCCAGACCCAGATTTATCATTGAGAAAATCACTGAATATAAATATTTCAGCACCTGAATTGATAAATTCACTCAGATTCCACATTGATAAGCGTGTATTAGTTATAAAAAATGCATCTTGTTGAGGCAGTTTTCATGTCAGTGTTGGACTACAGTGATGAGATTCATTGGCCTGTATCAACTTTAAAACATCTAGCCTCTGTCACTCTGCCATGAGATTTACTACAGGTGATGTCCCTTTTGTTTTATATGACAGTTCTGGGTAATCCTCTCTTGGAAGGAGACATAATACTCACTGGTACCTTTTCATTAACAGTATAAAACCCTTACAGGAAAATGTCATCATGTTACCTGTCAGAATCGCTTCAACACTCATACCTATTTTATTGAATGGCTCTTCCTTCATGTTCCACGAGTTAAGCCTGAATTTGAAAAGAACCTGACTCAAAATGCAGGACCTCTAAAATTAAACTTTTCGGACATTTCAGAGATTTTATTTATAATTCTCTTGTAGCCTATTGGCCCACTTATTAAAGCATTGCAGCTGTAATACTGTGTATTTTCATCATAATGAACTAGGCGTCTGTGGTGACATTTCTGAACAAAATGCTGTATTAAGTTACTGTTAATGTTATCTAATGTTAAAAACAATACTGCTAGTTGTGTGCAACGCTGACAGGTATCGGGACACGACTGCAGAATGTGACTTGGTTAAAAGACTGCTGCTAACACAAACCAAACATTTCCTGGTGCTGCAGTGGCAAATTTAACTGGCAAAACGGGAGCTGGAGTTTATTATGAAGCAGTCACAGGAAACGCAACGCGGTTTGTCAGCAAGCTTCGCAGTTACTAGTACAGTTCATCAAAAAATCATCTACAAAACAAAACAATTTTGAGTAATTGGTGTGATGTAACAAGAAGCATGACTTTTTTGTTGATCATTTCACTTTCTTTTCTCTTTCCTTTTGTACTTGATTTCCTTGGAAAAGATGGTCATGATAGTGTATGAAGACTTAATATATGACACGGCCATCCACGTGACATGAATTGTCTTTGTGCTAACTAGAACAGTCAAAGCATGTCTTCCATTACAGAAACTTCTGCGTTTTCTTAAGGCTCTAATTGGATAGTTTCATGTCTTTACACAACAGGCTTAAGCCAAGATCCATGTTGGAAGTGACCACAAACCACCACGTCTTGGCGACCTACCGTTGGGAAGTTACCGTTAGGCCTGGTTGGGCATTTCAGCGGCCACAGTGGGTATAACCATCAACGGCCGACGTGCACTGAGCCAAATCCAGTGTCATCTGAGGTTAGCTGACTTGTCTGTTTGGTGTTTCCATGCAGGAAAGGAGGCCGTCACAATGCTGGGAATCTCACATGCCACAGGGCTGCCATCCAAGGGAGAACCATTAGTACTCATTGTGAAAAGTGAGTTGTTGAAGTGCTTACTAAATTAAAGGCAGACTTATATCTTCTAAAGTAGGAGGGCTTGGAAGTAAATAGGTGGTTTTCCTGTTCGTTCCAAAGTAAATAAGTTAGAAAACTGTTTCCATCCACTTTGGAGCTCAATCGTCTGGGTCCTATTTACACCACGAGCTATTTAGCCATCTAGAACTGGCACATTCATGACCATGTGTGCAGATGAAAGGTATTGTACACACAGAGAAAAACCTTGAGAGAGGCCAAATCTTGTCTAGTTGAAATAACAGAAAAGGGATTAACAATGCGTGTGGCGATCCGGTTAAATGCACAACCTCTGACTGGATAGTTTTAACAACTTAATAATATGTACAAAAGGGCAAAAGTGAGGGTCCAATTATGGTGGGACTGGAGAAAAATATCTGTTCACAGGGCTGCTACACGACTGGAAACCATTTCGGAAACCAAACAGAAAGTTAAGTGTTTTATATCGCTTTGGTTCATTTAACATAGCTCTTAGAAATCAGATCAGGTGTCGTTGGCAGACAGAGTAATTGCATATTAATCCCATCTAATATGTCTCAAAACTGTGCAATGAAACAATTACTTCACAGCACTGCCTCTCACCTCCCATGCCTGAAGTCCATGGAAACTTGCCAAGCTTTCATAATTCCCTCACAGCAAATGAAAACGCACAAGAAACTGAAACCTTATATGACTCAGCACTGTGGTCCTGACATCATCATTTCGCTTGTGCGCGGACTCTCACAGGGGGCTCTCCTCATACAAGAGTGTGCACTTGATAAGACTTACGGCCACTTAAAAAGCTTTTTAGTGGTTTTCAGACCCTGTCAGGAGTCAAGTGCAGCCCTTCGGATTTGTTACCGCCAGAACCTTGAGCTGCAGCAAAAACGTAGAGCACCCCTCACACACCCGCCAAAGCTCACTCTAGTGTCAAGCCAAGGGGGATTAACTTCAGACCAATAACACGCAATTAGATTTATTTTCCCCCCTTAAGCCTATTAGGCTACAGCTGAACAGTCAGCGGTCTTGCTTTAGCTGAATTTAATTGTGTTTCTCATGCCCAATGAGCTGTGTGCTGCACACGTAGGAGGAGTGGAAGAGGCCCTCGTGTCACAAAAAGCCACGCCTTAAGGGTTCACAAGCGGCTGAGGCGATCTCTCAGCTGAGCTTCCTCGCCCAGAAGGGAGAAATGGGAACTCCTCAAACTGTAAAGTGAAACTGACACTGCCCCTAATCGTGTCACTTTGTGTGCCTTTCATGGGATCACTAATCCTGTTACACAAAAATAAAGACATGACCCCGTCCCCCACTCCAAGCCCTTCCGCTGTTCATTTACAGGCCCTTTCTGCCTTTGTGTGCGTGTAGGTTTATCCGCCATTGTTGGTTGAGTGGCTCCCCTGCTGCATGACGCAAGAGAATAAAGGTGAAGGTATACGCTCACTTCCACAGTGAATGTGATACAGCTTCTTGCAGAAAAAGAGTATCTTTCGTATTGGTAGACTGTTTAATGGTTACACAGTTCAGACCATACGTATCTGGATGGGCTGCAGCACACTGGAAGAAATGTTGCACTGAAATAACCGGGAAGGAGATATACAGTATACCCTTTAACACAGTGTCCAGATCAAGTCAAACACAGTTGTCTTATTTAAGATTTTTTCTGGAAACTTGGTCTTCTTAATATATTTAATGTACTCTTGTGATTTTTTTAAGAATTATGATTTTGTCCAATGAGTTTTGACATATTTGGCAGAATCTGAGCACACACAATGCTCCGTTGTTTGCTTCCTGAGAAGTATTTGCTTTTTCTGAGGCTCATTATTATTTTTGTTCCTATGCACAGGCACTTCTTTACTCCTAATGTTTACTTAATTGCTGTAAACATTAATTACTAAGATTTAATTGACACCTTTGTGCATGAACTAACATTGAGACGATACACAGCTGTCCAGGCGTCTGCAGAAAAGTGATCTCTTACTTTTAAACCTTAAGTGGGCACTATGTATTAAAAGGGCTTTATCTCCATCACGTAGGTTTTAAAATACTTACAGTCTGGACACTGTATTATAATATAACTAATGAATAAAATACAACTGATGAATAAAATACTAAATTAAACCAATGTTGTATGTAGGTGCAGATGCCGTATAAATGAAGGGCTAATGATTTCAGGCAGAGTCGAACCCTAGGTGACAAAGAGACAGATCTAATTCTAGCAACAACCACTGGTACCTATTCTTCTGATCATATTCACATTCAAACCAGGAGCTAAATCACCTTTTAAGAATCCTCCCTGTAGTCAATTTCTCTTTTATTCCCCTGCCGCTTGCTCTCTGTTCAGATGTGTTGTCTAACTCCCACACAATTACAGACTCTGACAAATGAATTATCCATTCTTCCTTGTCAAGGGGATGAACTACCTCTACCAGCAAAACTGACTGAATCCATGAGAAGAGTAGTTAATCACATGCTCATACATGTGAATAGAGCAGCGGAGGCACCTCAGTGGAGACAATCAGAAGAGAGGAGAAGAGAAGAGAGGAAGAAGTTGTCGTCTGCGGCTGCGAACAAAGACACGCTTCAGAAGTTTAGACAAAGGACGTGACATACAGTAGATCACCAAGCCGCCAAGTCAGAGAACCCTTTTACTGCAGTGCATTACTTTGTTCTGAGCTGAGCACGTCTTTGTGGTCCTGTGTACAGTCCACGACACCAGTCATGCTAGACCCAACAAATTGCTGCTATTAAAAGTAGATTGCTACAACCATAATGAGAGTAGTGAGCACTCAGAGACACATCAAGCCTCACGCAATCCAATCAGAACAAAAACAAACATCTGAAGCTGCAAAGTCTCATTACACCATCATCCCTCCAGACCCCCACTTCAGTTTGAAACACTTCTTGATGACTGAACAAACAAATCCCAACATTTTTAGTGTTTGGCATTTGGGGAGCGGGGGGTGTGCAGATTAGTAATCATATCTCTGTCCTGTTATTCTATGTCTAGGCAGGGTGGAGGTGGTGTGGGGTGGGGTTGGGGGGGTTTACAGATGAAGGAGGGTGAAGGGTTGCTGGGCTTTTGCTGAAAACATAATTGGCATGGCCTCCGTGACACTGTCCATCAGATTGTGCTGTGCCTCTCTGCGTGCATTCACAGGGCCCCTGCAATGTTTCATTAAACAAGGAACAGGGGCCTCTGAGGAGATGTTTGTGCAGCCTCTGTGGCTCCACCACACAGCAAGGAGCTCCTCGCCATCATGGCCCGGCACAACTATAATTAGCTACGCAGCCCCAATTCATAGTGAGTGTTTTTGTGTAACCCTGAGTTGTAGTCCTCGAGATATTTAAGAAATAAAAACAAATTTATTGATTACATTTATTGGTATTTTTTCTAAAATAATCATTTAATGCAATTACAGTCAGTAGTGGACACTATATATTCATAGTTAGCCAGTCTGTGTGGTTCACTTAATCACAATCTCACCAGAGCATCACATGTACACCCAATTTTTACATAGCAAAATGGTCTGTCCACGCCCTATGACACAACAATCTGACACCTGGTTACATATAGTGAATCTGACGATGTTATCGTTATAATTAGATTGATTTAGGCACAAAAACAACTGGTTTCTATGTGGAGGTAGGATAAGTTTAGGGAAACATTGAAGTTTGGTTTAAACCTGTACTTCAAATTTGGTTTATAGTCACATCTATGATGAGCCTGCGTGGTAGGTGGTTCTGTCATGCACTGGTGTGTTGATGTTGCTCTGCAATCACCGCAAAACACACGAGTCAGAGTCGGCTGTGTTGAGCTTCTCTGTGTGCTTTAAACATTGATGACTGAAACTGGCAGACTGTAAGGTACAGAGCTACGAAAAAAGAAGGTAATTTTCTTCCATTTTTGACAGGGATTCAATTTAAAAATTTGCTGCCACATTGAACTGTTACATGACTCAGGCCCATTATTGACTGACTAGTTGCTATTTTGATGTTATTTCTGCCATAGCTGCTCAATACTAGAGTATGGAGACTCTGGCATCACCAAATCACCTAAAGGTGCAAAGTGTAGACTGTCCTCTGTGACTCACTGGGAATAAATATTGTCGATAAATGATTTGATTCGCAGGTCAAGCAAAAATTAAAGCAACCCAGACATTTTCTGGGTGACCTCCCTTGTATTTGCTGAACTGATTTCACCTGCTCAGAAGGATTTCAGGCCGAGCAAGCTGAATTGCGTGTCTTTAGAGTAAACGAAGTGTGGTTATATAAAAGTTATTCAATGATGCCGACCACATTTGACTGTCACCGCCTGGGCGGTACAGTCATAGCTCTGAAACCATGCCTTCCTGTAAAACATTTGTACTCGTTGCAGAAAGTACAATAAATTGTAACTAAATATGCATGTCTCCAAACAATCACCCCAGAGTTTGTATTAGTTCACAGGAATAGTGGACAACCATCTGCTGGAAACAAAACCAATTACACTCTCTTACACTATGACACAGAAAACATGAGCCGGGATCCAGTTGTGCATAAAAGGGCAGAGGCTCCTGGTCATGGGCCTCAACTTCAACAAAGATAATCATCAGAGATATTGAATAAGGGGGATGTGAAGATAATATGAAGCATACAAGCCAGAGGAATCCGTGCTGCCTTATAAGGTCTAAAGTGGTGCAGAGAGGACAAAGGGGTTAGTGAGGGCACAAAATGGCGGCAGTACCAGCTCATCAACGGGAAAGGCTTTCATCTAAGAAAGTGGAACTAAGAGAAGTTCAATAAATAATCTCACATCCAGTAGAAATTCCAGTGTGAGTAGATCACTTATGTCACGTTTTCTGGATCTAATGAGTCCAGTTAGAGCCAACTTTTCATTTGAAAAAAGGGTCAATATCCTTTGCTAAATTACCCTTAATTCCATCATTCAAGTGGCTCTTAGTATTTTCCATTAAGCCATCCAGCCCTGTTCCCCTACACTGTGGTTAACAGCTAGATCCATCACAAAATGGCACACTTGTACCTCTCGCTATGCTCATCTGTCCGTCAAGGGAAATTTAATAATCATATTTGTGTAACTCGCCCTCATAATTCCCATCCACTCAACAGAAGCTAAGCGCATATACCACTTCGGCCCGCTCCACATGTCTACTCGTGTCTGCTAGCAATTAGTACATAGGTTTGTGCGAGTCCATTGTTTGGACTGCCGGCCCTCTCATAGAGATAATGAACCATAATCGTTGAGTGACACTATAATTGCCAAGGTGTATGGTGACACGACAGCCGACGCAATTACCCCACTTTTGACATCAGTGCACTCATTAAATGATGTCACTGAAACATGACGCTTTGCTTACACACACACACACACACACACACACCATGCTGGTGCTGCATTTTCATTTTCAAGTGTGCACACATACACAGGAAAATTGCATCTGTATAGGAATCCAGTCAGTTACGTTTCATTTATTTTTTGTGTTCAACAGTTTATTTCTAGGCACACCATCAGCAGTAATATTTAGATTTGTATGTACTGAGTAGGAAAAATGACTCAGTCCACAACCTGTAATTGTTTTCAGATATAATTATACATTTTTTCCCCTAAATTGTAGAAGAAGAAAACCCTGTAACAGGAAAAAGACATTGCTCAGAATTAGCCTATATTCTCTTTCTTTGTATTTACCAAATTTGCACTATTTTGGGACAGAGTGAACTGAACATTTTCTACTAAATCCTTCGGATTTAACAAAATAAATTGTTTCTCCACTCTCTCTACAACGACACACAGATCTGATGTCTCATTCAAAATTAAATCTGACAGTGTTGTTACCGTTTAGTTAGATTTAGGCACAAAAAGTTGTAGGTTACATTAAGGGGAAGGTCATGGTTGGGAAAACTTTAAGGTTTGAGATTAAATTACTAGGCTAGATAGTCTTAAATAATTAAAATAAAATATGTAAATATATTTTGTTCATTGCATTGTGTATATTAATGTGATGGTGGTTTAATAACACTGTACACTGAAAATGGGAAATGAAAGGCATCCATGTTTGAGAACAGTCTCCTTAAATCATATTTAAAGTGTTCAAACAGCTTTTACTGTGAAATGAGGTATCTGGCACACAGAAGAAAGGTTTACCTGTACTTCTTCATTCAGCTCTGTGAACCCTCACCCATACAAAGGGACTGAAATATTCATTTCTGTTTTCACTTAAATGTGGCTTAGAACTGCATTTACAAGGTGCCTGTGCAAAGCGTACAAAGTATTTCTTTATGAAGTGCTACCTGCTACTGCTGTTTTAGCCACCACTTAAACATATGCAGTAAAAATGTGTTAAGCAAATAGCTTGTTACAGTTTTATTGTCACACCTAACATTATTCATCCAAATCACTCTTTCTACTAATAATAATCCAAAGCTATCCAACGGCTGGTCTCAGGTTTACTGACATCAGACAGTTATTAAATATATTTTCTTGCATACACACTAACAGTTTTTTTTTCTTGCACCTCCTTGAAATGCTTTACTTCCTTCTCTCTTACTGACACACACACAAACTGAAGACCATGAAGCGCACTAGCAGAACACAAGCAAAAGGCCGAGGCCATAAATAAACACAAGAATTTGTATGGTTGACTTTTGCAATTAGGACTGCAAGGGAAAATATATCTTAGAGAAACATTTTAATGAGCTTCAGCTAAGTAGCTGCGCTTTCTAAAAAAAGAGCGCCCCAGTAATGGTTCATCACTCAAATACTGGTGTAGAGAGAATTCTTTAGGATGTGAGATATTTCACCCGTGTCCAGTGATGGCTCAGTAAAGAGCCCCGGGCCTCATAAAAACCAGAAGGCAATTAAAAGTGGTCATTTTTCACCCCGGTTTCTAAATTCTGTAGCAATTAATCTGCCCAATTTGATTACGAACGGCACAAATTAAACAATAAAGACCTGTCTAATGAGGGATTAATTATGGGTAGTGGGAGGGGAGGGGGGCCGAGGCAACAGCCATGTGTCAGTGTCTCCAGCAGACAGCGCAGGGCCATAAGGAAGACAAAGAGGCTCCTCGTCCATGTGGTCCCGCGCTGATAGGGCCCCCTCATCACAGATCAGTAGATCCACAGCCCATGGAGCCCATAAACGGCTGGGCCATAATTGAAAGTGCCAAAATCAATAGCGTTGACAGGCCTTAATTAAATTAAATATGTCTCCCATAGGAGAGGGGTGGGGCTGTGGAAGAAGGTGGGTACTAGTGATGCTGTCTGAGTGAGCTCACTGCTTATGAACTGCATCTTTGGTGTGTTTGCATTAGGTATGAGACAACTCCTTCAAGGTATGAGACAACTCCTTTAAATGGCAAA
Source organism: Chelon labrosus (assembly GCF_963514085.1). Classification (NCBI taxonomy): domain Eukaryota; kingdom Metazoa; phylum Chordata; class Actinopteri; order Mugiliformes; family Mugilidae; genus Chelon; species Chelon labrosus. Next base: position 28,139,250 of record NC_140340.1, read on the forward strand.
AGATCTTTGACATCATCTGTCCACCATCGCCCACCTTTCTTACTGTAACCCAGGATGCAAACAATTAATTAACTAAAATCTTATAATTTACACTTAAAAATATGTTCGACAAGTCATAGCAGAACATTTGCAACAATGTCTGAACTTGAGGAACGTGTGTGAATGCATTTAGAAGTTTGGCAATGTCATTTATGGAGTTCACTGTGTCTAAGTAATTTGGACATTTACTGGACAAGTTCATCCAACGTTCATGCTTGAAAACATTGAAAACATATCTCAGTAAATAAACGTAACTTGAACACATATAATCTGAAGGGGTATTTAGTGGTGGCTATATAAAACTGACTTGAAAAAGAGTCTCAGTATTGCTGGTCTGTAAGTCTCAGCATTACTTTCTGTGACTGTTTCCTTGCTGACTCATGTGTCTGGTCTTTTCCCCCCTTGATTTCCCTCAACACATAAAGGAGATGTACCCTACAGTAGAGTCCCACAGAGCTGAATTTGACACAAATCCTCCTGCATTCCTGCTGCTCAGCATGGAGTTTTCTGCCCGTTACAACCAGAGGATCTCTTGTGTCTTTAGGCTGCGGACCCTGCTGGCCACAGAGAGGCAAAGGACATCACCTGAATCAAAAAATAGTCCAGCTCCTCATCATTTCAAGCTTTGGCCACATTTAAAGGATTAGGGAGCCCGAGTCAGGAAAGGGTCATTGACAGTGTGTTCCTCTGGGTGGAGGCAGGCGGAAGACAGGGCTGGGATAGATGGGATGGCGATGTGTGTATGTGGGGTGGGGTGGCGGGGGCTCAACCCCCTCTGGATAAACTTGAGTTGCAGACTGTTGAGACTTGTGAGATTAGGATGGAGCCAAGTCTGCTACGCTGTGATCTGAGGGACAGGGTCCACAGCGGCTGGCCATCTACAGTACAACTTACGACTTCCCACGGGAGCAGTCTGATTCCACCCTCCTTTGTTTCTGTCTTTTTTTTTTTTTCTTTTCGGTTTACTTTTCTTGTTCCAAATCTGTAAAGCGGGAAGGAACAGCCCAAAATGATGGGCTTAGGGTTTTTGTGAAGGATGGTTTATGTACATGGTGTCACTGGAAGGGCAAGGCGGAGATTTTGCAGTCACGTTTTAAAATGGCTGAACCACACACCACTGTATAAATCTTCGTGATTGGATTTCAAATCCTATTTGTATCTGATGTCCGTTCAAACAGAATTAATTTCCAGAGCGACTATATTTATACCCACAGCTATTACTCTTGCTTATCTTGATGGAAATGGAAAATGATTACAGTTTTAGGCCAAAGAAGATTGGATTCACTGGAGATAGTTGGTCTGGTCAAAAAGGAAAGCTTATTTTTTTTATGTTGTTTGTTGATGTGTACTGAAATTACCTGTAAATTTGAGTAAGTGGTATAAGATGTTACATTAAACTGAGGCACTTTCTTTATTTAAAATGGTGCAAAAGAATTGTGTGTGGTGCAGTAAGAAAATAATAATAAAAAATAAATCAATACATAATTAATGAAATGAAATTGAACGACAAAATAATAATAATAATAATAATAATAATAATAATAATAATCGATGATATCATATCTTTGCTTGAAGCAGTATTTCTATCCTAAAACAAGACTGCACATGTTTCCATGTTTTTATTATTCCTGCAATTTGTTTTGGGAAATATGGCTGACAGCATTTAGTTGCTCCACATCATTTACTTCATCATCAAGCATCTTTTTTAAATTCCCGTTTAGAGGAAGGATTTGTTGCCGCAACCGCTGCTTGTTATGCGCTTATTAAGCATTTCATTTAGCCCCTAATCAACAAAAGCACTCGGCGATTGAAAAGCCCAAATGACAGACTTATCAGAAATAAATCCCTCGATTTGCCATTAGTTAATCAGTCCATTTAGATATCATATTACCCAGACCAGTGGCTTGCAAATGATTTTAGTATGCTCCCTGTTTAATGGCGTGAGAGAAATAGGGGGGTGGCGATAATTCAATTTCACACCAATACCTCGGGTAATTGAGATGTCTTTGACTGAACGATGAAATGTTGTAAATTGAAAAAGGCGCAGTTTTATCTAAGTTTCGCAGAGCAGTGAACGGCAGGCGCTCTGCCTGATACCGCCGCTCACATGGTGGAGTGATTTTGATTTTAAAGTCATGCAGAGGTCATGGTGTGAGGGATAGCGATGCTATCTGGAGGAAGAAGGCCCGTGCGTGTGTGCGTCTGTGCGCAGCTCAATCACAGAGGGGGGAAAGACAAATAATGGACGAAGAGGCAACTTTTCATAAAGGCCTAAATAAACACAACATAAACAAATAAAAAATAAATCTCTGCACCGACTGAGCATGTGTGTAGGTCTACCTGATTGAGTTCTAAATTAAGTTATTCTATTAATTAATTTAGATCTTTTTTAATATTATTTTAATTAAAAAAAATAAGATAGGATGGTGGCGTTACAATTACAGCAATAATAATAATAATAATAATAATAATAATGCATATATTTAAATTGAAATGCATATTTAAATGACATTTTCAAAGTTAGACTAAAATAATGATGGCAATAAATCACTGCATTGAAAAAAATATGGTCTGTTCCAAACTGTGGGACCCTTTATTTATTCTGTTAGGTCCATTGTTCCTAAACAACCTAACCTCAGTAGTAGTGCAGGTTTTTACTTAGCGCATGAATATTTAAACAGTGGGTGGTGCGGTCGCAGGTGTGTTTGTGGAGCAGGTTGCTGAGGTTTTAACGCGGTTGAGCCAATCAGAGCCGAGCACCGGGATCTCTGTATAATCCACTGATGTGCGAAAAAAAAGAAAGGGAAAACAAAAAAAGGTGAAACACTAACCCAAACATGTTTTATATTACATGTGAGCACGCTGTTGCCAGTGAAGAGATTGGATACACTGTCAATATTTTCTAGCAAGCGATTTTAAACCAACACACATGCCGATTTGGAGACGATGCCACGCAAATAATATGCCCTCCCTCTCTCAGCGACATCCGAGCAAAAAAAATTTATTTTTTTTCCTGAACCACACGAGGGTTTTATCATCGCCGTGGGGACGCATTCATCCTGCCTGTCAGCCGGGGAAAGGTGAAGGAGATGAATGGGGAATAAAGTTCAGTAAGCGGTGCATCTGATTGACTAAGAGAGTTAATAATTCGAAAAACTTCTCCTCCTCCTCCTCCTCCTCCTGTTTCTCCAGGCCGCATGAAGTCGTTTAACGGCCGGAGCTTCTTCTCCATTTATCATCGTCAGCCTGCATGCCTTCACATTTGGACTCTGTTCTCTCCGAGCTGCTGTGCTCCTGCTGTTCTTGGAGGTGACTCAGCTTTAGGCTGAACTCTCCCTGAAACTTCCAAATTCAAGGTTGCATTTATTCAGCCCAAACAGCTGTTTATATTTTCATCTCGACTTTCACTGTGTGTGTGATGAAGTCGTGACAGATTTAGCAAAATTTAAATAATTTAAAAAAATACTAAATTGTTAAAAGCTTATCATAAAATATTTTTTTCTTTCTCTTTTTAATGTTAAAACCAGTTTATTTTTATCATTTTGTCTGATTGATAATTTTTTTTAGATCCCATGTTTGTATTTTAAAACACCACATTTTCTTTGTCTATTTTACACATAGTAATTATTATACATTTTAAATACAGCAAGTTTCATTCTGTACTGGATGAAATTTAAATAGGTTTATCGCCGGATGGGGTGGGATTACAGGAACATATCAAGTGGCCTCAGAAACGAGGAGATGACTTGTGGCCCTTTGCGCACATACACCTGCCAAACGGACTGAGGCACTGCAGTGTGAATAGCATCTTGAAGCTTAAATGTCCGTGAGGCATTGTTACTTAGTGGCAGCAAAGTGCCCCTATCCGCCTGATTGCGCTAATTGCTTTGAAATAGGATATATTATGTATCATTATGGAGACCCTGGGCTGCTGCTTTCATCTCTGTTAAAGAGTCGCTATTAAATTTACTGAAAACCACTAAAATGATCATTTTTTCTTCAGATTCTTACGAATGTCACAAATCTGAATAATGATTTTTATCTCTGCTGACATAGCCTGTGTGTGTTTTAATGTCTCATGCATGCGTAAATTTTGCTATAAATAAAAAAAAATAGGAGTTATACTCACACGTGCGATGCCATTTTCCCCAGACGAAAGTCATTTACTTGCACCAAGTGCAAATATTTTGCCTGAAGGAAAAAAAAAAAGCCTTTTGACATCGACTCTGCCTTTTATGTCTTTACAGTCTAAATTGACAGACCTTGCATGAAAAGGGTTAGGACAACTTTCAGAGAGGAGGCAACAATGGGCCTTTGTCTGGAGTCCCTGCCTCCTGACTGCGAATCAAAGGTAGTTTATAAAGTCAAATAAAGGCCCGATGAGCCTTACAGTTTTTTTGGAGCTCGACTCTGCCCTCATTTGTTGCCTCGGGGTTTAAATAAAACGCTATGGTAATCGTCTTCTCCATGGCATAGCTATGAGCCTTTTTTTAAAGGCCAGTGTTTGGGATGCTAATTGCCACCAACATTGTTTTCCAGCAACGCTGCTGGTCTGTTCACAAGGCAAATAAAGTACAAACAATGACAGCGTGACAATCGGAGGCAATAATCACGTTAAATGTGGGTTTATTAAATCTAGGCTACTTGTGGTCTGGTGATCATCTTTAGAAAATAGTTTGTCATGTTTTAAAAATAGACAACTTACATACCATTATGGTTATGAAATCAAGTCAGTGTAAATGTGGAGGAATAATAATCGGATCACAGACTCATCAGTGAACATCAATATGAGCCTGGGATAGAGCGCGCATCTCCGGATAAATAAGCGGACCGTGCGCAATTGCCGCACCTCACCGCAGCTCACAGGGTAATGCGTCTCATGTGTGCCTATTTGTGTTTACGCAGACTCGTTTAACGAGTTGGTGTTGGAGGACCGGTTAAGTGTTTGAGCCCCAAGCAGAGGGAACTTCAGACGGACGCGGGAGCCCGGGAGACTCCGGTGACTTCAAAGCTCTCTGAGCTATGTCACTTGTTCCAGGTTGGAGGGTTTTAAGTGTTTCCAAACTGCACGGGAAGCATGCTACCTGCACACACACACACACACACACACACACACAGGATGTAGTGATGAGGAAACGATAAATGAAGCCCTGTGTGTTAAGTTTTTATTAACCGAATGTTATCTGCTCTAAAACGCAAGATAACAGGAACACGAGTGGCAGCGATTTAAATATGAAAGTGCCAGCCGGAAATAGCCACAGGCCTTTCTGTTGTTTCTGAAAATATTTTAATGACTCTTATTGATTTTATTCTAATTATTTTGACGTTGTTTGAAAAGCGTTCTGCCTTCAGGGAAGTGATCTCCAACGCACTGCGCGGCCTCTTGTGAAATCGCTGTTATGACAAGCCTCAGCAAATAGCAAATTATTTACCTTATCGGGATATCTTGATCGTTATGCAAACCAGCTCCCTGCAAATCACTGTGTCACCTTGAATCGCACTGTTCATGTGAAGGAAGCAATTTAGTTATTTTAACCACGACCGTCATTAAACGACTTGAAACTTTATGACTGCTTCCAAAAGTCGTAACCTCCTCTGATCTCGGAGAAGCACTTCTCTGCATTCAACGCAGCACAGTCATAACAACACACGTCCAGGTCTGTGGCTCTAATGTGTATCTTGGGGAAACACTTGGAATCCTTTTCAGTTGCTTGGAAGCAACCTGTGGGCGCTGACCCTATTTTTTTTTGTTTTCTTCCGAGGAGCCTACTATTACACGACCATAGCGCTCATTTGAATAGATGGAAATAGCGTGCGATCGGCTGAGAAAAAGCTAATTTTTCAGGCTGAATGGCTCAGTGTCCCAGGGCTAGGGCGGATAGAGGAGGAGGCGGCGCTGCGCTCTCGGTGCGGGTTCAACTTTTTCAATAGTCTCCCTAAAGTGGAGCGCTTTGATGCGGCCGCTGCTGGCGCCTAAAAACAACATAACTTGTCTGCCCATTAGAGAGACTGACAAATCGTGACAGATTGTTTATGCTTGGCAATTAGCGACGCGATCCTGAGAACTGGTCGGTTTAAAAAAAAAAAAAAAAAAGGTAGGGACCTGATAGATCTATTCTTTGCGCGAAGATTTGTGGAGCCAATTTTAAATCGGACGTTTATTGGAGCTGCGTTTTATTTTTTAAGTCAGTCTCGATAGCGTGCGTCCGATAAGGTGTGGGCCAACGTTTACATATATAGCAGATAAAGATTCAGTCTGAAAGAAAAATCTGTTTGCGTGGACTGTCGATAATGAGAAGGTATACACGAGCAGCAGGTAAATCAATGACAGTCCTGGGTTAAGTCTCTCCTTGGCTCCACGCTGCCTCCTCCCCTCTCGCTCCGACTCCACATAATTTTTGACTTTAATGGATGTAGTCAAAGGGGGGGAAAAATCCCAGTGATCCCTCCCCCAAGCCCGATAATTACCCCTGAATGACTGCGAAGGCCTGTGTGTTTCAATCTGATTAGAGCCCCGCAGCCATCAATAAACAGCGCGCTGCAAGAGGCGCATCACGTAAAGAGGGGCCGTAAAGTGTTGTGCAACGTTCAGCTTCACCATGAGCGCATGGCCAAAGTCATACGCGTTATGGGCCTGTCAAAAAGTTGGACACAGAAAAGATAGTTATCAAAAATATATAAACAAAGGTGATAATAGAAGGAGATGCGCACTTATAAAGTGCCAATAACTTCATCTAATTATAATTCTAAGATATATTTTGGACTAAACTATTATTTTGAGGGATTAGTATTGATAGAGCAATTAGGACTTTATGTTTATCCAAAGTTGCTGGTGATCAAAAGTAACTATTGTTCACTTTCCCACTCTGATCCCCCCCCTCCGACAGGTCCAGCCCATCTCGCCTCTGATTGGTCGCCTCTCTCTCCACGTTTGCCTTATTACAGCCCTGCGCTCCAATTTGGCCACATAAACATGAGGATACCGTCACCTTAAGGCGCGTCGCAACCCAACGGCAACTCTTTCAAACGGTACACGCCAGAGTCAGCTATAACTTCACCAGTGCCGGTCGGACCTGTATGGCCCCATCGACCGCCATGTCAGCTTTGACCGCTGCTTTGAAAACTGAAGAACTCTCTCCCCGATTCAGAGGAGAAATGCAGACCAGCCTGAGCCCCGCGGAGGAGACGGGGAAGCCCAAAGTCGCCATCCTGCCCTTCAGCGTCGAGGCGCTGATGGCTGATCGGAAACCCAGCAGAGAACTGCCGTCCCCGGATGCGCCGTCCGCAGCCGGGACGTCCCAGGCGCTGGGGAAAGGGGCACGGTTGGGATCTTTCGGCAGTCTGGATACTTCGGTTCCTGCTTTACCCATGAGCTCTTCGTTTTCAGTGGGCGACATCATGAACATGCCAGACGACGTGCTGATTAAACCCGAGAGCCCTGACAGCAAAGAGAGGACTTCATGGATACAGAGTCCTCGTTTTTCTCCCACGCCTCCAAGTAAGTTGAAGTTGTGGTGTCACAGATTAGAGGAATGAGTCATCTCTTAGTCAACGCTGTACCCTGATTCATTTTAAACGTGTTTCTGTTGAGATGAATCTATTTCAGTGTCAGTGTGTTTTACTCAAACTTTTTACTAAATATATATTCTTGTGTGGGTTTGGCATTGCTATGTGCAATAAGTCATTTGAATTAAAACGTTTTGTTTTCTTCCAGGAAGACTGAGTCCTCCTGCCTGTCCGCTGCGAAAACACAAGACGAACAGAAAGCCCCGGACGCCCTTCACGACGTCCCAGCTGCTCGCCCTGGAGAGAAAGTTCCGTCAGAAGCAGTACCTTTCTATCGCAGAGCGCGCAGAGTTCTCCAGTTCTCTCAACCTGACGGAGACGCAGGTTAAGATCTGGTTTCAGAACAGGAGAGCCAAAGCCAAGCGCCTGCAGGAGGCCGAACTTGAAAAACTGAAAATGGCAGCTAAGCCTATGCTGCCCCCAGCTTTCGGGATTTCCTTTCCTCTCAGCGCGCACGTCCCCGCGTCCTACGCGGGCTCTCACCCGTTCCAGAGGCACTCGCTGCCGGTTTCTCCCGTGGGACTGTACGCCGCTCACGTCGGATACAGTATGTACCACCTGGCTTGACGGGAACGCAGGAGGAGGGGCACGCTCAGTGGGACTCAAGGGGGTTAAGACTACTCTGTGAGGGCCCCAAGAGAGAGGAAGCCCTCTGGACCGGCGAGGTGACACTGTATTAAATAAAGAAGCATCCTGGTGGTGAGGTCAGTGTCGCATCTTGTCAGGGGGCCATGGTCTCTTCACAGACCCCCTTCTGAGGACCTTGAAGTTTGTCCACTCCTCTTGTCTTCGCCAGTAAGTTCACACACTGCAAAATAATCCAGCTTTAACAGTCATTTAATTTTCTTAAATCATTTTTTTGTCGGTGGACATTTAAATAATAAAGAACGCCAACTAAATCTAAAATGTTATTTCAAGATAAAAATTATTAAATGACTTTAAGATGGACATTTGCAGTGGAGAGCTGGAGAAGAGCTTAGTACGTGTAGCCCTGTGATGTAACATGAATGGACGGTCAAGTATGGACAGTAGGCTGTGCGCCACAGCGTGTCCAAGACAGCCCACTCCTTCACGGCTGCTTACGGCCAGGTGAACGGTAAAAGGGCTATTTATCAGAGACTGTTGAGCAGCTTGACCTTTTTTTTCCACCAACGACCTTAGGTTGGGCTTTTATCGCACCCGTGCGCTGCTGCCACACCACAGAATCCATACTTTTTCATTCTTTGCATTCATATCAGTGCGTAACTATAGCGGGTTACTGAATCCAGCGTGAATGAGTGCTCTTTGTGAATTTGGAGAACCACAGCATTTTTATTTTTTATTTTTATTCTTTTTCTTATAACAGCACTGTCTGTTGTCGGATTGATTCCCTTCGGAAGGGATGTGTGTACTGTAAAATACTGTATATTTGAAGAATATCCTCATTTATATTATGAATATATTTGTGACATAACTTAACAATAAATTGTTTATTCTTTTTCATTAAGAAGTTGTACGTTTTGACTGACGCCTGCACTGATCCTGTTGCACTGAAGCTTGGCTATATTTTTTGATCCTTTTTACAATACGAGAAACTTTTTTATTTGTATGGACAAATATGGAAACGGAGGCCCGTTTTGACCGTTGAAACTTATTTTTCTTGTGTGTTTTAGACAACTATTTTAAGGAAATGCAGAAGGGGATAATTAATATCAGGTCTGTAAAGCTAAGCCACACATGTAGAACATATCTGATGAGCTTCAGGATAGCACAGAGTTAGATATTGTGCTTTGTAAAAATCTAATTAAGAAGACTATCATATAAAATAATTCACAATATAAGACCAAACGAGTATTTGCAACAGAACTGGTCACTTCAGCTAACCCTCAGCCCTGCAGAGCTGCTGTGCACCGAGAATTTAAACTTGTCACATGTTATTTGGAATGTATTGGAACAGCTGTCGCCTATTGCTTTGAAACATCTAACCTAGATTTTGTTGGCGCCAGAAGAGTTTAAGGGGGTGGAGATGGTGAGGAAGAAGGGGGGGACAACCAGTTGTGCTGACTTCAAAACGCACCGATAAATATTGGAGATCGCTTCTCTGGGCTGAGATTGCTCGTAAACAATCCACTAGAGTGTCATTACGTGTGTTTAGGGTGTAAAATGAGCCAGGTGACACCCCCATTATGGAGACGACAGGGTGTGAGGAGCCATGTGCCGATTCACATGTAAACATATTACATTCCCAGCGCACATAAAGAAACGGTCTCAACGTAAACCTGAACGCCGGAGTCACTTTCTGCCACCGGGAAGGCTTAAATGACAAAACAGGGATCAGATAGAGGGAAATTACAGGACACTCCACAGCAGTTTTAAAGGCTTTCTCTTGACTTCCTTGCCATTCAGGCAGGGGTTAAACTCGAGTAAAATAATTGCTGTAATGAGCAAAGGCAATCTGCCGCAGACAGAGGCCGGCTCCAGCGAGGCTGTAGCTCCAGGCAAGGCGGAACTTTTATCATTCCTAAAATGTCAACGGGGGACTGGGACGGGCAGCACTTCTCCTCAGTGCGCTGTGATTTCCTCCTCCTCAGACTCGGCACTGAAAGGCTGCTGTCCTAAACAAGAAGCCCGATTTATTCCGAAACACGTGCAAGTTTTACGCACAAGTTTTACAATGCCGCTTTCACGTGTTTTTAATGCAAAGTATTTTTTCATTTATCCGAACATCTTCCTTTGTCCACGAGGCATGAATTTATACATAATCCCTGACAATAAGTCCAAATCACACGGATGAACGCTCTGCCTGAATAGAAGAGAAACGTGACACAAAAGAGCCAAAGGGGATCCGTCCATTCTTTGAAACTCTTTCATTCTTTTGTGCTCTGCTCTCTATCTTGCCAGGAGCCAATCAGAAAACAAAAGTCGCTTGTTTATATCATCCAGAAGATCACAGGAGGCTGTTTGACTCCGAAGTAAAACTCATTGATCCCCGAGACAGGAAAATGGATCATTAGAAACCGTCTATACAGCTTGGACAAACAACTAGTAAAGAAGAGGCCTTTTATACCTGACTGGACGCTTTGAGGTGAATTATTGAAGAAAGTTTCTCCAGCGAAACTGTCCTCAAACGTTTACCAGTTGTATTAATATTCAGAAAATAGTTTAAGAAAAAGTGTCACACATTTTCTGTCTCGCTCACACACACACACACACACACACACACACACACACATCAGCTCTGATGATAAATGTGAATGTGCGTTCAGAGTGGAGGCACCAAAATGAAAAACACTTTTATTAAACTATTTTAGCCATAAATTACAAATATGAGCCGTTAACTTGCTCCCTATACACAACGTATTATTTTATTTAATTGGCATGTTAAACAAAAAAAGATATGTATTTATTAATTTTATTTAACATGTCTGATATTTTTGAAAACGATAGGCCATCCACTGACTATAGACGCGTTTTATCAACCTTATTTGCAAATGAGGAAAATTCTACTTAAACTCTGCAGCAGACACGAAAAAATATCTGAACGTTTGATTTGATTCTATTATTTTATGTTTACAGCCCAGTTATAAATTACGTACGTTATTAAATATATATTTTTATTGGAATATATATAGAATTAAATAGCAGCTTTCTAAAGAAATCAGTGGGCACCTCCATTATTATTAAATGAAAGAGAGGAAAAAAAACAACCCCAACCGTAACCCTACAAAAATTTTATCCATGCACCGAGGCTAAATGAATCTGCAACAAAGTCAGTCATAGATAGATACACAGAAACAGATATGAAAGATATTTAAGTTATATAATAGAAACACATAATGCTGTGTAAATAATATACAATAGTGGCAGCAATGACCACATGGTCAGGCGTTGTGGAGTCTCCTCCTCAACCTGTCCTAATAGCAGCCAGTCTTGTTGTTTTTTTAGGCCGTTTTTAATTTGTAGTAAGTGAATCCATGAATCAACAAACCACGGCAATAAAATCAATGTTTTTAAAATATTTTATGGAGAGAGTTAACAGGCCTCCTGAAACATTTGTGCTTTTTTAAATCTTCATTACAGCTTCTAATGAGCTGATTTATCATTTAACGTTCACTTTGTTGTCATAGAAATGCCTTGTACAGTCACTTGCTACTTCATTAAGTACACTAGCGTAAATGAATGCATTCTTATATAAGGACTTTGCTCTAAATCTTATCTTCATGAAGATTATGGTATTCAGCATTTGTTTCAAATAACTTAAGAGAGCTGTTGATTCAACTGTGTTTTCACTGGTAGGAGGTAGTTTGTGGTACACATGTTTCTATTGCTTTGAGAACCCCATTTTAGTCAGTGGGCTATATAGGTTGAATACCAGAAACACTTTAGTGTTTAATACAGTCCAGTTCAACAGCACCACAAAGTACATCCTCCAAAATGATCATACAGTTGAATTACCACCTTTCTGACGCTGGTTCAATGTAAACTGAACAATGAAGGAGGATTTGGTGCAGAACTGTTATACTGGAATTAAGTTATTTTCACTGGAGTATCTAATGAACTGGCAAGTGAGTGTATGTCATGCACAAAAGGCATATTGAAAGAGAAGTCTGAGGTTAAATCATTTATTTAACATGTTAACTTCAAGTCCCAAATATATAAGGCATGCATGGGAGATATAGGCTTAAATTAAAACTCTTATTTTACTGAGGCAACGCAATTTGAACAGGCAGCCAGGTTTTTGGTCTGTACCTACAAGCCTGTACAAGACAGTGGGAGCCATGTGACATACTAATAGCAATGCAGCATAAACGTTATAAATGAGAACATAAAGATGGCCATCATCACCAATTACTTGTAGAAAAGGATCAAAAAGCGACTGCAGAAAACCAGATGTTGTTATGTAGTGTTATTTAAAGGAACATTACAGCACGTTTTTTCAAAAGATTCAACTCAATAAGTCAGTTTGGAGTCAATCATACAGTAAGAGTCAACATTTAGGAAGGATATAAAGACACTGTTGAGTCGAGTATTAAAAGTTTCATACAGGCACGGATACAGGTACAGGTGTACACTTGCTAAGAGTCAAGAATATGAATATCATTAAAAAAAAAAAAAAAAGAAAGCATCACCTTTATGAAGCAGATCCCCGTCCATGAAACGCGTCTGTCCACTAGAGGGCAGCAGTGTCTCAGCTTACTACTCCTGAAGGGCTGGGGTGACTTCATGACCTGAATCTCACCACTTCACATAGTTTTAAGTAAGAAATTACAATAAAGTCATCACAATGTGAGTTTTTGAATCATTACGGCTGTTAATAACTGCTTTTGTTGAACTGTATCAGAAGTCCTCTGTTGACCTGTCCTAACCATTTCAAGGTGTACATCCATGGAACAACTGCAACTTTATAAGGTACGTTTAATAGTTGACAAGGGGGGAAACATGGGTCCACTAGGCTATGTGTGAGTTTTAAATTGTTGAACACCATAACACAAGCCTCTGTCCACAGATTTACTGAGCACAACCAGTGCACAGAGTGTGCCAGTCAACTATTGGAAATCAAGAGGGGGGAAACATTTTCTTATGCGCACTAATGAGGCAACATTTCTTTTAAGGTGCAATAAAAGCACTAAATGTGATGGAAAATTGCCTGAAAACCCCATAAACAAAGCGGAATCGCAAGCTACATCACCGATGCTTTCATGTAAATAGGTTTGTGATGTGTCCTTTACGAGGAAATTTACTTCAACAAAGCAGAGAATGATTACTGTCACCCCTCGGCTAAGTTGTGTTTTTATTGCGCAGCGTTTAGCATTTTTGGTGCAGTGTCACAGAACATAAAGTTGTTAGATTGCGCGGCAGCCTGCTGTTTAAATGTTCTGTTCTCGTTTCGACTCAAATTCTGCTGGCCCTTGTAATGATGATTAATAAGCACGGCAATTAAGCTTTATAACCGCACTGTGGACTCATTTCTTAACAAGCCACATGCTGCTGACTAACATTTTGCTCCTTTTAGTTAATTAGCTGTGAGGGCTTCAGACCTGATGGTTCACAAGTGTAAGAACTGGAGTCTTGGCGCAGAAAAGGAAAGGCTACTTACTGCTGCCTGGACCAAACTGAAATGAACTTACAGGCTGTAAAATGATTAGAAAACGATTAGACTGTGTTGTAAGATCTAGCACAAAAAACTCTTCTGCTAAGGACGGATGGAGCGGATTTTTGAAAGCATATCAGAGTTTAAAGAATGCTTTAACCCGACTGTGATATTACAAAGACACAGCATTGAGCTGTTTCTTTAAAAATGTTTTACTTTAGTTGAAAAATCCGGAACATATTCCACGGGTCTGTGTGACTCTGTGTCCTTGCTTAGCTTAAATGCAATCAGTTGTATTTCCATCCACTAAACCCTCCGAGGGTGCAATCATTTTGTAGTCATGTAAGGTAATAGAGTCACAATCCTCCATTCTGAGCAAAAAAAAAGCAAAAAACAGACAGCACACTCACAGATGGAAGTGATTGCTACTAAATAATGTCAGTCAAATACAAACAGAGAGAGAGGAAGGCCTTTTAATAGCATCCTGTCTGTGGTATCCTTTTACACAGTCTCTTGTCAGTAGTTGAAAAGATGGAAAACTAATCAACTCCTAATTAGGTATTGTGGAAGAAGGGCCAGCAGCGCCACCTTGTGATCATTTCAAGGTGTAAATCCATGGAACAACAAGCATTTATTCTCCCCTTGCACGTTTGCATATTTGCACCGATAGGTGCCACTATGCAAACGTGCAAGGGGAGAATAAATGCTTGTTTGCATGGACGACCATATCATATCATATCATGTCCCCCACTGGGACAAACTAAAGGATTAAATGATTATCTTATATGTAATCAGGCAGTCAGAAGATGAGTTATTCACTATTAAAACAGAAACATTGAAAGTTTTTTTATTTTATAAAATAGGCTGCTGTTTGGCAGCTGAGTCGTTCTTTCACTGAACCATCAAGGGAAGTTGTTAAACGCGTTCCTGCTGCCAGCAGCGCACTGCTTCACCACATGACAAGCCTCATCAGTCCAAAGAGCTGACTGAATGCTCACTGGCACAGTTCACTCATCACAGCTAAGTGGAAGCGTTGAGAGGTCTTAGTGGCTCGTCTAATGAACCCAAAAACAGATTTATAAAATAGAGACACTATATCAGTGCTGAAGAAGATTGAGCTAACTTTTGCATTTGCCAAACACAAGACTTGTAATACATGTTAGGGGGAAATGGAAATAAAATACTGTTTCTGTGCAGTTCTGTCACAATAATCGTAAAAGATTTTCATGTGCAGTAACACACCTTGAGCAACAGAGGGCAGCAAAGACCACGAGGGGGCAAACTGGTTTCCAAATCATGAAAGTGTTGACAGCTGTTTCGCTGTTTGTCCATACAAATCTAAAAAGAGGTAGAGAAACCAATGAGATCACAATAAAACTTAATAAAAGTCCCACGTTTTCCCTACTTTTGTCTTCTCTGTGTAATGTGGACTGTGGTTTGTATAACAGTCACATTTCTTCTCATACAGTTAATCACAACACAGACATGGCCACCAGATTCATTTAGTTTGGAGAGACATAGAAGACTATGTACTTTAAGACTAAAACAACTCATTATATAAATGCTTTTCATTACAATTCGACCAAAAATATCTGAACTAAATTACATCAGTAATTGTTGATGATTGCTATGCAAAGAGTGTGTTACTTGCAGTGGAAAAAAGCTCACTCCTGTTAAAAATATGAATTTTCAGAGAGATACACCCTGCTGATTCACACCCTGGAAGAGTGCCAGCGTTTTATACTGTTTCCCAAAAGCAGCTGGCGGACATTTTGGGAAAGACTTTAGGGAATAAATCAACTAGGACATACAGCTTATACATAAAGATAAGGTTTATTACATGTAGTACATATAAAAAGGGAACAAAAAAAGTATATACTAGACATCTGGCAGAGACTGCTCTAATATTTTACACTCATTAAGGCCATGAAGGCTTTCATTCAGGACTGAAAACTGTCTACACAAGAACATCCAGAAGGAACAGACTGTACAGCTGTGAGAAAGCAATGATTAGGACATCTATTTGTAACATAACTTTTCAAACCACCATGTTCAACTCTTCAGCTGTTTACAAAATGCTGTATAGTGCTCTTTAAGACTTGCTAGTCAGACCAAAGGTTATGGCAACACGACATATTTCTCTTAATGACATGTGAAGCTTTGATCAGCCCTGGTAAGTAAGCAGCGGTTAAACCTGGCTCACAAGCATCTCTTATTGGTTTATTATTTCAGGGTTTTCGTCGGCATGGTTGGCATTCAGCAAATTTCCTGTGGAAAGTTCTGCTCTCCTTGCTGGAATGTAACCGCACATGTCCACTAACATGAGTGTGTAGCTAACCCACAGTCACTAGGTAGGACACGAAACAGTACTGTGTGTCCTGTTAGAGTCGTTTGATGTGCTTATGTGATACACTGCAGGCTGTGGTGTTTATTGTGCATACTTTACCATTCTACATACTGCTACTTTGGAGTTTTGTGAATGCTTTGTCTATTGCTCATCTCTCCTCCTGCAGTAGCTGAAGCCTGTCCTCCGCATAGTGTGGGCGACTGTGTCCAGTATCAATAGCCTCGCAGTCATCTGTGAAAAACACTAAGTCCTGCCAACGAAAAAAAAACAAAAAAACAAAAAACAACAAAAACATGTGGTTGAGTCGCTCCGACTTTAAAACACAAATCTTTAGATAAAAAACAAAGCTGAGAAGTTCTCACCCGGTAACAGATTCTGGTGATGATTTTGTACAGGTTCTGGACATTACGTTTCAGCAGCACCATCCTGGGTCGCTCTCTACAGTCCTGGCTGGGATGGTTCAACACAACGTAAAGAAAGTCACGGAGCTTGGCGGTGACGCAGCCGTTCTGGAAAGATGAAAACAAAGACCAGCAGTTTCTCAAACTGAATGAATTACTTTCTAGTTCTTGTCAGAGATTTTGGTTTTGCATGCAAGAGCCTAAAAGGTGCAACCATCTGCAGGTCAAGTGAAGGGTGAAGTCATTTGATTTGACTTTTTGTGCGTATCTCACGCAGTTTCACAAATCCCCACTGATGCCCATCAGATAACATATCAAGTTTTGGATCAGTTTGATTAAATCTGCACTTAAAAGGCTTCATGTTCACAGAGAGAGTTAACGTTCCAGCTCTCATCTATACTAGAATCAGTTGGGTTTGTGTTAAATAACTTCCTTTAGCTATTATTGCTTCATAAACTCTGTAATTACTGAAAATTATATAGCGAGACAAGAGTACATGTTTCTCAAGAGATGCTCAAAAATCAGCTTTAGATTCTTCCCCCACATCACAAGGATGTTCAGAGTGGGAGGAAGTACTCAGATCTTTATGAGTAAAAGATATAACACAACTTAAAAAAGCCTTTTAAAAAGCAAAGGAACTACATATATTCCAAACATTACTCAAGTAAAGGTGTGATCAGCAAATTAAAATCTAAAAGTATTCATTTTATACCAAAAAGGGCTTGGTCAGGGTTATTTTTTTTATTTGATGAATATTACTTATGCATTAACATTTAAACAGAGTGCCTGAATGAGACAGAGCTGCTTTTACCCATTTGATAAACTTCAATACCCATTATTTTCAAGTCTAAATACCTACAGAAGTCAGATAAATGTAATGGGGTAAAAAGTACATTTTCTTCTGAATTGGAGCCGAAACAGAAAGTAGCCTAAAAAATGAAATTCTACTTGAGTAAATATACTTAGTTACTTTACAGCATTGCGCATGACCCCATTGTTTCAAACTTACATGCACATCAAGGAAGATCGTAGGTAGAATCTCAGCACACTGTTTCTGCAAAAAAACAAACAAAAAAAACATTAGTGTACATTCAAGCAGCTGCCTGAAATCCAAAAACAGTGCGGTGAAAGCTTTCTTGCTCACCGTTCGAGGGGAGGTGTGTATTTTATCCAGCAGAGTCATGATTTCTTTGCTCAGGCCCAGCGCTCTGGAGTAGCAGGTCGGAGGCGTGCACTCCGACAGCCACACAAAGCTGAAAAAGCACACGACAGTTGCGAGTCTCGGCCGCATTGTCGGATATTTTCAGTCCGCCGGCGCTACTCAGGACTGTTGTATGCTCCAGATGCGTGCTCAGACTTCCAAGTAATCATCAGGGGGACTGGCTGCGTTTTAAAGGATGGAGTGGCTGAAGAAAAAACAAAAAACGGGATGACGTGGAAGCGCAGCGAGGCTCAGGAAAACATGTCGAGTCTTTCTGTTGTTGAGCGTATCAGCGCGATCCAAATACCAGCGATGATTGATCTCACCCTGCTGACCGCGGCCAAGGGCTCTGCAAAGTTTTCCCTCCTGATGTTAGAGCTTGTCAATATATTAAAAAGGGACATTAGTGTCAGATATTAATCATCGACCGGAGGAGACAAGACAAGGAGCATTCAGGACGAGGAGTTTGATATACGGCCATGAGGTCAAAGAGGGGATATCCAAGTGTGCGTGGTCATTTCAGATATTAGTTTTTACATTTTTTTCTTTTGACAGTTTTGCACATGAATTGCACATTTTAATTTGGAAACCTACTCTCTACTTTCAGCATAGGGATGTAGAGAAACCTCATTCCAGAACAAATCACTGACTGGACTACCATCTGTTAAAAAGTGTCATCTGTTTAATGGTTCATGAGTACATGGTTTGTTTTTCTTCAGAGATGCCAGATAAAGACACAGGTCTGACAGAATAATTATCTGTGAATGAACCATTTATCTACGGCCCGATTATTAAGAATATGAAGACAACAGAAGAAGAAGCCACAGGTTGAACAGTTGAAGTCAGCTGCCTTTACTTGTAATGGAAGCCAGATGCTACACATACTTTGAAATTACTGGAAATTTGGTGTTTTTGGATACATAGCAGAGCTATTGGTTTATTTCACAATCGACATATATCATTATAAAAACTTTCAAAAGAAATAGTTTATAAATGTCAAGGTAGGTTTGTTGGAGCCACTGAACCCTTCTTCAGGTTGAGGAAATTCCTTTTCCTTTTTCTTTTAGGGACGTCCACACTGTCACATGATTCAGGTGGATCCCGAAACACAAACAGCCTTTCTCCAGATGCAGGGTTGGCACACATGTACTCCTCTGCTGTGCTGTGTAATGCTTCCTTTACTGTGTCCACCGCTCGTTCTTTTGCACTGTCAATCTGCTGCTGTTTAACAGGTATGTTTGATTTATAAACAGGCAGCTGTGCTTTGGTTAAACAGTCACGTTCTCCTTTCTCTTCAACCAGCAGAAGCGCAGCATCTCTTGGAAGCAGAAGACGAGACCTGGGGAGCAGCTTTTCCATCAGACTTTCCCTCTTTTCCTGGAGTCTGTGAGATTTGGAAGACAAAGAAGCTGCTGTCAGAAGGATTAGTGTGTTCAAGTCGTTACTTCAAGTGTATGCTCAATGCAGCCAAGATGTGAAACTCCTCTGATGAAAGGCATGTTTCACTTTAATCAAGGGCTTGTCTGTGATCCTGGTGACCACTGAACGACAAATTAGCCTTGGTTGATGTGTAACATCAAGTCTTTATGTAGCAGCTTGCAGAAAAACACTCACCTCTCTCTTTCCACAGCCCAGATTGGCATATTTAGCATAGTTCTCTGCACCACCTCTTCCCTCAGTTTGACAGGAAGAACTCTATTCAGCTCTGCAGCACACCTGGTCAAAAAGTCAGCAGCATATTATGAAGCCATTAACTGCAAAACAATCTCTACAGACAAGGATCGGCTTTGATTAAAAATGCTCAGGCATGCCTCGTTATAGACATGCTGTAATAACTCATCAGTTGAGAGTGGGAGCTTTGTGATCTTGTTCGCTGGAGCAGAAGAGATTAAATATGTTATCTCTTTCATAGTAAGGTACATCATATTACACTGGTCACAAGGCTGTTTAGGAAGACTGGTGCTTCTGATTGGCTCCAAAATGGATTACTGTCGTTCTTTCAATACCAAGTAGCCAGACAATCTACCTTCAAATAAACAAAACACAGTTTTAAAAAAGACCAACTACAACACTAGTGGAATGATTACAATGTTCACAAAAGCAAAATGTAAACTGTAAAAACTGATTATCAACAGGGTTTGGAAACACATATACCCAAGAGTATCTGACACTACTGGTGTTTTTGATTAGCTACTTATTGGCCTTGTTAAGATTACAAGCCCACATCTGCTTTTTTGGAATTTCAGATAGATATCCAGAATAGTAAATGGTAAATGGCCTTGCTTTTATATAGCTTTTCTACCTATTGGTACTCAAAGCGCTTTACAGTCACAGACACATCTACCCATTCGGTCACACAAGCACACACACAAGCACACACACATTCACACACCAACTGGGGGTTCAGTGTCTTGCTCAAGGACACTTCAGCATGTGGCACATTCCGGGGATCGAACCGCTAACCCTCTGGTTTGTGGACAATCCGCTCTACCTAGTGAGCCACAGATTTTAGAAAGTCTGGATAGAAAGAAACTAATAATAAAAAAACAAAACTCATGAATTGCTGTTCATGTAAAACTGAGCTGATTTGGATTTTTGCAAATGCATCTCTGTACACACGACGGACAACAATAGTAAATCCAGAGTTACCAAAGCACTGAGAATAATCCATGCTGTTGGTAGTACTGGTAGCAGAGCAAAACTAGCTGATAGCAATACATGGAACGGGCCGCAATCTGGTTTGTCTGTAGTTACAGAGCAGATACTACAGACAGAACACATTTAGCAGGAGATTTTAGACAGTGTACAGTGAATGATCAAAATTGGGAGGTAACATAGAGGACAAACTGAGGTAGACAGTAAGGACAATAAGCAAACGTCAGTACTGGATACAAGGAAACCACAGGAGTAAGAATTTCAAGATATTCTGAGATAACCCAAACTTGAGGTTTGACTTTTATATTATATTTATAGTAAATTCAATTCAATTTTATTTATATAGCGTCAATAACAAATGGTCTCAAGACGCTTTACAAAACCTGGTCTGAAACCCCCCGAGCAAGCACAAAGTTGACGATGGCAAGAAAAAGCAAAACTCCCTTTTAACGTGACGAAACCTTGAGCAGAACATAGCTCATATGGAGGGACCTCTCTCTGGGTAGAGGCAGATAAAGAGAGAGAGAGAAGAGAAGAGACGAGACGAGCAGAGAGCAGCAGGAGGAATGAAATAAACATATATCTGTCATAGACACATATATCTGACTAAAGCGTACATGCAGAATCTGATCGTGATACAAATACAGCATGAGAAATACATAATGTATATAAATAAAGCCATTAGTGACAGCTGTAGTGCTATTACAGGTGAGTTAGCTGCTATAATGATTGAATATAAGAGGTATCATAGGCAGGTTGGAGAATGATTCATTCAGCAGCTCATATTGAAATTAGTAAAGGGGATTAACAAGACAAGGGGAGTTCAGTTGACCCTGTATAAAAAAGACAGCGTATTGAGGTTACTCCAGGAACTGTGGAGCAGTTTAATGTTTGGTTAAAATGTTAAAAAAAAACACCACTTATGCCTAGGTTTTTAACTGAATTCATCAAAAACCCTGCAAAGGTAAATCAGGACATTCACTTTTTTTCAAAAATCCAAGGACATTTTCCCCACCATGGTTGCCACAGAGATGCAGGTAAAAGGTTAAGTGCAGAATGACATTGTGTTTTGACTGACTGCATGATTTTAAATACAGTAAAATCAAGGGTCTCAAAATAATGGCAGCCCCCTCAAATATAACTGACTGGCAGGTTTTGTACAGTTAGTTTCTTTATTTAACTATCAAAACCTGCAATTCACTAACCCTAACCCGGGACAACTTAAAACGAAGAGCAGAAACAAAAGAGCTGAAAAAGAAAGAAAAACAAATGTCTTGCATTATGTTCCAAACTAAGCATTTTCATTCCCTTGTCTTTTAGCCAGGCTCCTCAGATCCAAAACGACCTGATGAATAATGTCTTATGCATGAGGTCGTTTTGGACCTCATGCAATTAAAGTGATTCAAACTCAGCAGGGGCCAGACATGAGAGTTCCAGTATATCAGGAGAAGAAAGGAAATTAAACGATGAGTAAAAACATTTATCTCTCCATCTTGGCCTTGGGAAAATGACCGCTGTGGAGAAGAGTTCAAACTGTTATTTGTTATTTAAATTTTAGACAATGCTTGGTTGTGTTTTCACCAATTGCCGTGGAAACAGTGATTTCATTTAATCAGTGAGCTCATTTAGAAAACTACTTTTTTAAACCACAGAACTTGACTTCTTGAGGCTTTGGCTGTGCACTTAGGGGGAAATAGTTTCCACTATATTCAAGTTGTTCTATTATTTTTATTTCCCATGTTTGAAACAAAATCCTGCTACTATGGTCACATTTAATGGAGTGCAGATTATGGGACTGCGGGCCAGGACTTGGACTGTTGATTAGAGCAAACCTCAAAAGACTCAAATACAAATTTATCATATCTAAGGTTTTTAGTAGTAGATATTCTCTTTCGTCTTTCCAGGAAAATAATCGGGTTATCGCTTTAATGTGCTTGTATCAAGCCAGAAATGTTACTAAGATATCTTATTGTTATACCACAGTCGGGTTATATATATGATTCTGATATTCATGATTCGGTTGCAGGGTGTCAATTAAGAGGAGACCTACCTGTATCTGAAGTAAGTAATCCCAGTAACAGGGGTGCAGTCAAAGCACTGGTTTACAGTTTATGGCAACATGTTACCAAGCTAACATCTAATCCTTTAGTGCCTGATCCTCTGAACATACCAGGATGGTGACTACAACACACAAGACGCAAGAGGTAGGCTACACCGCCCCTCTGAACTTATTGATAGTTTGCATCACATACACGATCATCTCACATCCAAGTGGCTACTCACTAAGAGTTTCTGAGCAGACTAGAAAAAATCTCTCGTAGCCAACTTGGATCTAAGATGTAAAAACTGTTCCAGGTATTAGTCAAACCCTCAGGCATTACCAGAAAAACTACAGATTTTGATCACAAAGTGCATGAATATATATATTTTTTTGTCTTTGGCAAGTGATGCTGGAATAATCAGAATAATGAGGTTGGGCATTATCAGGATTTAACTCAAGTAAAATAAACCCTGAACCTGGTACTCACCCAGAGTGCTCCTGCTCGGCAGACACTGAAACAGGGTGCTGTTTGGGGCAGAGGGCGTCAGTGACTGAAAGGAGCTCACTTTCAGGCAGGGTTGGAAGGAGGAGACGCAGGGCCTCCAGGAGAACCTCAGCAGACACCTCACTCTGCTTCACCAACCGAGATGCAAACTCCAGGTCCTGAGATGAAGAGCAGCACAGAGCAACAGTAAGAACATACTATCTTTCTCAGAAGTGAGAATTTTGTTGTTTTTATTACAAATAAGCACAAAATACTTCTGAATAAAGTCAGACCTGGTCACAGATTGCATAAAGTCTCTTGAGCTCCATTTGTTCTTTTAAATCTTCCATGGCTTGGTTGTTGGCAGTCATTGCTTGAACCCTTAAAACACCACAGAGTTTCAACACTTTAAAATTTAATGGCCCGTGTCAAAAATTCCTCATTAGTACTTAAATAACAATGATGTGAGAGCTCACCTCTGAGCCATCTGTGCGATGACCTGCTCACACTTGTAAAGGGCCTCCTGGAGGATGGAAGTCATCCTACAGTCCGGCTGCAGCTTAAACACATTTTCTTCCTCACCGTCCTCCTCTCCTTCATCAGAGTCCTCCTGGTGTGTTTTACTTGACTCTGCACTGGCCTGAGACACTTGCAAGCTGTCCAACTCCGTCCTCTCCTTCTGAAGCTGTTGCTCTGCCTCCTCGAGACCCTGCGGCAAGAGTTATATCAACCTTCCAATAAAACTCACCTCTAAAATAAATGACAGTGTGTCAAAGGAAATGTGAAAATGAACATTTAAAGTGAAAGTTTTCTCAGAGTGACACTTAAATTTAAAAGCTGTTTTATGCCTCAAAGCATATAACCAACACGCCTTCAACACAGTACCTACCAAGCAGTGGCTCTGTATACTCTGAGCCATGTCGTCTCTCTCCAGACTCTTTCTCTCTCTGAGTTGTTGAATGAGAAGGTTGTGCAGGATGAGCATAGCTCTGGAGGTCTCTAAAACTTTGCTCCGTCTCTCAGCCTTCTGATAATGGATGGTGGCCATCTGCATTGCCAGGCCGTCTGCCTGTGAACACAGGTCATCCTCTCTCTCCCTCTGCATCTCCTCCAACACCTGCCGTATTCAGAACAGACGAGTCTTGTATAAACTCAACATCACCTTGTTTTTAATTATTAAACTTGAAAACAGATTTCCATGGTTTCTAATACTCAACGAGTTTATTGGATGTGTTTGATACATTGTAAAAATATAAAAATCGACCTTGCTCATGATTACACTCTCCATTTCCTTCTCCTTCTCAAACAGTTGAATCCTGTCCTCAAGGCTTTTCTGGAAAAGCAGCAGGTCAGATGTGTCTATTTTCTGTCGGACTTCATGGGTTTTCCTCTTGGATTGGGTACTTGTCTGCAAAAAAACCCACAACATCCACAAGAGGGTTGGAAAAGGACTCCAAGTACACGGATATGATGTAATTAGAAGCAAAACCACTCTGGAGCTGCTTATTATTTCTAAATAATAATACATACTCTTCCAGCAGCCACACAATTGAGAGTTTTAATAAATGGTTTATACTGCAGTTCACCTTTCTGTATTTCTCATGTATTTAAAGGGGAACTACTGTTCTTTACAACCTGGACCTTATTTCTGGCATAAAATACGATCTCTTACTCACCCATATAACTTTTGCGTCATGTGTAATCCTTCGGGAGATATTTAGATCTGCGTATATCCATATAGTGGGAGTGACTGGGGCATCGAAACGCAGCCTCTAAATATCACATTATCTGCCACGAAACTTGTTTACTTCACCAATATTTTGTTATCGTACGTTGGTGCCGTTGAACCATAGCAGTAGAAAATTACAGGTAAATAAGCGTTTCGGTGCCCCAGTCACTCCCACTATATGGATATACGCAGATCTAAATATCTCCCAAACGACTACAGATAATGCAAAAGTTATATGGGTGAGTAAACGATGGTATTTTATGCCAGAAATAAGGTCCAGGTTGCAAAAAACAGTAGTTCCCCTTTAAGAAACTTTAAAAGCACAACTTTCTCCTTCTTTAATCTGCAGTAGGTAGATTCCTTTGTATTTCCTTCAGATCTGTTGCATGAGGATATTCAAAACACAAAACTAAAAAAACTACACTTTTATGAGAAAATCAAGTAAAATGACTAGTTTGTGGTTGTTTGCCTTCACCAATCAGTCATGTTGATATTTATTGTTATTTATTATCTATACTACCTCTACAATAACATGTAAATGTATAATCCCTGTAATTCCTGTTTACATTTACACTTTACTCTTACAGTCATGTTTACATCCTCCATGGACGGTTTGGAAAGTTATGGCATAGTTTTTTGTATATATATTGTGTATTGTTTTATTTTTTGTTCCTTCAAGTTCACAAGAAAGGGCTCGACAGACAACCCAGAAACACAATACTTAAATGCATAAAGGCTATCAACTGGTTCCAATAAACACTCTAAGTATTAATGATAAAACTAAAATGTAGGCATCTGGGGATTTCCACCACCCTTTAAAGTAACTCCATGAAATGACGTGTGGTTTGAACAATGCCTCCCCAAGACATTTAGCTCAGAACACTGAGTTCAACAAATGCTCTACAAAAATCTAGGCTTTTATTTCCTTGTAAAATTAGTACATAAGGCAAGACTATTAGAGTCTACTGTATGAGACAGTGTCTGTTTTTAGTTATTATACTGTGTAATTCTACACATTGACTTGTTAAGAGCATAAAAACTGAATATTGAAATGTATTATTATGTGTTCACCATCTGTTTCTCGCGCTCCTTTCTCCAAGCTGCCATGGCGGTGTGGAGTTTAGATCTGGAGACAGCGTGGGGCAGCACCAGACAGCGGTCAATCACAGACAGACTCTTCTGAAACTCCAGTTTCATCCTCAGCCTGTCATCTTCAGACAGTGTCAGCTGGGACAAACACAAACACCTGAGACAGAAAGAGGAAAAGAAGAATGATAGAAAAAAACTCATCTGGATTCCATCATGAGACTTTACCTGATAAGTGTTGATAAGGAAAGGCTATTGGGCATTCATTAACACAGACATTCTTGCATATGAATCCACTGAAACGAGATGACTGGTGTTGTTCTATTACTGACCTGAAGAACTCTCTGCAGTGCGCCCTGAGCTCCTTCTGCTCCAGAAGCTCTTTCTCCATGGCTTCCTGCAGCGCTTCCCTAGTACAGCTGAGGGTGCGTAAAGCTGCCTTGCCTTCCTGGTGCAGCCGTTCCTGGCCCTGAAGGACAGAGCTTACTCCCTGTCCGGAGGTCTGTCCTGCCTCTGGTTCCACCTGCAGCAGGGAGCGTTGCACCCCTGGGGGCAAGAGTGTCAGCACAGCCTGGGTTGCAGAAGGCTGGATGGCTTTGACGTCTGCTATGGCTCCCTGGATCACACGCATGGTCACCTAAAGAACAGGTAGAGCTGACTAATCAAAAACAGCCACATTTTATTTTGTATTCGTCTGTGTCTTTTCATGTGTTGTGTGAGTCGTTCATGAAGGTGACTGTTGGGAGTGGCACCTTGCGGATGTCTGCGGCAGCCTCCTCATCCAGGTTGTTGATAAGCTCTGCTAACTCCAAGCTGTGAGCTGTCAGTAGGTTCTGCCAACAGTGCAGATGCTGTGCTACTTCTATCCTTTCCTCCAGACCCTTAGACAGGCCCGATAGATCCTTCTGTCTTTGTTTGTGCACCCTCACCTGAAGAAATGGAAACCAGGATTTAATAAGGTAATTATATTAATAAATTGAACACTTTCCGTGTTATCAATCCACTGTGGATATATTCTACACTGTAGGGAGTATGGAGAAAAAAAAAAATATATATGATCTTCTCACCAAATCAGAGATGAGATCCCTCCTTTTCTTTATCAATCCACAGCGCATGGCTCTCCTCTCTTGGTTCAGTGCCTCATCCAGTCTCTGCCTCACCATCACCAACTCCTTCTGAGACTTCTCCTGCAGCTGGTCTATCTGTTCTGAAGGCAAAGAGCTCCCTCTGGTGGAGAAGACGACAGAATACCATTAAAACACAACTCTAGCATGGCATACTTTTTTTATTCATAGCTATAGTCAAGCTATTAATGGCTTGTAATTATTAACAACACTGAGACTTCTGTGCCAGAAATGATTTTCTCTTCTCTTAAAACGAAATACATTTAAAATAATGTGTAAACAAATACATTTTAGGTTTAACAATTATAACACAGTACATACTGTAATTATCTATTTTCTTCCATGTATCTGCCATCTTTTGTCAAAAATAAATCATGTATATTTCACACAAGGGATAGACCCATTTCCATTTTTTAAACATTATTAAGACGAAGAAATAATGCTTTGTTTGAGGAGCTGACACAACTACATTTTTATTAGAATATACAACAATAAGAACCAACCTCCTGATGTGACTAAACCAGTTGTCCAGGTTGTTAGAAGTACTGGAGAATGTGTCAGAAATCAGGCTGTTGAGGCTGTGGAGGCTGTGCACCAGGAATTTCCTCTGTGCACTGCGTTCACCTAGCACATAGCGCTGATTAGCAAGGACTACATCCAGCACCTCCTCTAGCTGATCCTGGATAAGACGATACATAAATGCATTATTAGTCAGTACTTTTATTTTAACATTTCCTTTGTTGATCCGCTTTTTAAGAAAACCAGTACCACAAATACTTAAGTAATTTAAAAGTAACTCTGTTCTTTTCCCTTTAACAAAGCACGATATTTGAATTGTATGTTTTAGTGGTTGATTCACTGCTTTGAAAATCAGCTTTGATTGATCACCTGACAAGCAAAGTAATCATGCTGAAGATTCTTGGCTGTGCTTTTCTCCAACTCGCCCATCCTGGTGGCCTCTTCCAGTTCCTCTGAGAAGATCTTGTGCAGCTCCACCCGCCGCCACTCGATGATCTGCCTCTGGACCTTTGCAGAGGCTTCTTCATGTCGGACCAACAGGATGTGCTGAAGCCAACTCTGGCTCATCTTGTGCAGCTTTTCCAGGAGGACACTACACTGAAGCAGCTCCTGTTAAAATTGTAAAATTAAACATCCTTAGTTGTTTTTATCAAATGAAAATAAAAAATTACAATTATTAAAACACATTAGTTATTATTACCTGTTGGTCTGCATGGTGACACAGCAGCTCAGCCTGGGCCTTCTCAGCAGCCTCTCTGCGGTGCTCTGCTTCCATTTCTTCCCGAGTCTCTAGGTTGCACCGACCTGCCAGGGCAGCCATGCGGGCCCCTCGTTCCTCCTTGAGACGGCCCTCCATGCCCAGCAGCTGTCCATGGAGCACACTGAGCAGCCTCTGCTGGGCCTGAGTGCTGGCCTGGCCCCGGGATCGCAAACTTCCAAGCAGGGAGGACATCACGTCCTTGTAAATTTGAATGCGGGTGGATTCCAAGTTGTTGGTGGCATGCAGCAGTGTAGACATTTCAAGGCTTGAAAGGAATAGAATATAGAGAACGTGAAGTCGGATAATGCAGACCTTGGTTCAGATATACTGTAGCGATCAGAAAAGTGACAACTCCTCTTTAATACAATTACATATTAATTTACTTGTGCATTTTTTTTATTTAGGAGCCAAATTTGAAAACTATTGTTCCTCTTAGGGAAATTTATTCTTACTTGACTAGCTTACTCACTTTTCCAAAGCTTGATACATGTTCTTTGGATCCTCCAGGACCATGATGTCCACCATCTTGTCTTCAAATGCTGCTTCATCTTTGACAGTCTCACTCAGGTTACAGTCTGCATACTCAGGGTCTGAATCATGTCTGTTTCTCTGAAGCAAAGAAATCATAAAAGAATTAATACAATACCCTAAAATGAATACGGAAAAGAATAAGTCTTCTTAAGATTAACAAACTTAAGTCCATTAGTAGAAATGGTGTTAAAACATTATTCATTAAACTGTCTACTATTTATCATTTGAGATACCCTTTGCTGAAGAAGGCTCAGCCTAGTTCTGGGACCTATCAGATTCATGGCCAGAAACCCCAGAGACAGCAGCACCAAAGTGACAAAGAAACCAGCCACAAATCCAGCCAGATGGACACCGTGGTTAGGATATATCTAGAACAGTGGACAGATACGTCAGATTTTTATTATAACTCACAAAATGAAAACACTACAAGAGTAAGGGTGTTTTTAGTCAAGGGACTGTCTGCAACCTACCCTGTCAGTGGAATTCACCCTCACGGTTAGATTAGCTGTTAATGGGCCAAACATACTGACATCATTCTGTGGAGTTAAATAAACAACACTCAACAATATGGAAATGTTCTTATTATACTGCAAATTTTGATATAGTGAAATTCATAGAGTGGTGATTTAGCAACAGCAAGAATACCTGTGAGGCATTAGAAAAGGTGAGAAAGGCTGGAAGGTCAAGTACTTCACTCTTGTGACTCCTTATGTGAGCAGTAAAATTGACAATAACTTGGGATCCAGCTGAAGAAGAAAAATGATATGTAATTATCTAATTTAAAAACAACAAAAAAACATTCTGACTCGCAAACCTACCCAAAAGTGAATCGATGGCAAAAGTCTGGTAGCCCCGTTCCACCACCCTGCCTTCAGTTTTTACAGGTACTATTCCAGAAATGGAGTCCCGGATAGCTACCTGAGACAGATTGGTGCCACCCACAGGTCCCATGTTGTGAATCAGCAGGAAAAATGTCAGTTGAGGAGGATCAGTGTCAAGCTTCACCTGAGGTCCAAATGATTGAGAGGGAAAGGCATGGTCTTCAGCATGGTCATTTACACATTGGGTGGTCTAGCAAAAGAAGCTGGAACTAAACGTGGATTGATAAAATGGGTTGAAATTCTATCAGCAATGCTTACCTGTGCACACTTATGAAATTTTACCCTAAATGCAGAAGGAGGTGCCACGCTCTGAACCTACAGTGATTCAAAACATTGCAAAATCAGTTTCTTCCAACATGATGGTCTTTAAAGTAATGGTTCTTAAAATGACAATTTGACAATGACAGTGAACAGTAAAATAGCAAAAATCCAGAAACACACCTGAGGAAGGGAGTGGCCTGGGACCAATCTGGTGAGTGTGCTTCTTTTGTTCCTGTTCCTGAGGTGCAAGATGTTGGACATGTAGGAAAATGAAGAGTAAAAAGAGTGTCCCCAGGGACCATCAGGAGCTGAAGAAGAGAGTAGGCTTCCTCTAAAGAACACCATGGGCCCACTGTTTTCCATCGCATCTGTCAGGTAAATATAGTGTGTTTGAACATCATATGAAAAACACCGTTTCATAGGCTGAAAGATTGTATTCATACATACACATACAAGTTTATAGAACAACTGTCCACATATTATTTTCAAATTACAGAGATTATAGAATTAATTATACAAGTGTAGATGAACTGCATAACAAGACTGACCTATCTACAAATTATATGCAGAAAATAGTTACTTGTACAGACTTAAGAGAAAAGCACAAACCATCCGTCCTGAGCAACGTCTGCTCTGCTGATTTCCCACCTGGTTCATGTTGCATTAAATGGACAGTGGAAAGGCTCTGACAATGGAAAAGTGACATTGTTTATTATATATGAAATATATAGTTTACTCTAAATGAAAAATGGGTGGACAGCTTACAGGCATGTACACCGATCAGCCACAACATTAAAACTATGTGCCTAATATTGGGTAGGTCTCCCTTGTGCCCCCCAAATAGTTGTGACTCATCAGAGAATGGACATGGTCCTTCTGAGGGTGTCCTGTGGAGTCTGGCAACAGAATGTGAGGCCAGGTCAACACCTTTTTGGAGTTGTTCCTAAAGCGGTTTTGTGTATGTGTGTATGTGTCAGGATGCATCCTGCTGGGGATGGCTGCTGACATCAAGGAGTGTCACTGCTATGGGGTGGGGGTGTCTGGTCTGGTCTAGGTGGGTGGTACTATTATTTACTATTATTTACTTCTCATGTCAGTGGTTTTCATGTTGTGACTGATCAGCAAATATCAAGAGTGTTTATCAAAGCAATTCACGTTTTGTTGATCACAAGTGACAAATAAATGAAAATATCAGCAGCTAATTAAGGTTGAGGGTTACAAATCATTAATCTCAGTGTAAATCTCAGACTGACTACAAGATCTGATGTGTAGCTATAGTAACATAACATTGCATGTAATCTACAGCGTTGACTGGTATCGTTAAAAGAGAAAAAGGAGTTAAAAGTTCAGGTATTAGATATTCATCATTAAGCTACTCACCTTATGTTTCTCTAACAGAGATGGTGTGTACCATGATGTGTCCAGAGAGGTACCGTTATAACAGGACAGATGTCCAGCCCTGTCCTCCAACACACCGGCACTCCGTGTCTCACATCGCGCGACATCGTGACAGCAACCGAAACACGTAGAAGGTGGAAACAAACACGAAACGTGGATATTCAAGAAAAATAACCATGTCGTGACCCTCTCCACGCTAAAGTGTACCCGAAGCATTCGTAGCTAGGTGTGCTACCGCCGAGGGGAGCCGCTAGCTGGCTGCATTGTTTCTGGATGGTACCACTGTGAAAATCGGCGGCGAAAACTTTTCCTTAGCTTCTCCTGAGTAACGTCAGTTTTTCCAGCGTCTCTGGCGAATAAGAGCATATCTTTGAATGATATAAAACACATAAAATGAGTAATTCTGTATTCCTACGTCGTTTTAAAAGACTTATACACGAACACAACATCCATAGTCGCGGTTGATATACAAGTTAGGAAAACATCTCCAAAACTTGGGAAGAACGGGCAACTCCTCAGAGTCAAAATAAACAAAGTGCATTGATTAGCTTCCGGTGGTGCCTTTCAAATTAAAAGAACATGATACGCGAACCCGATACTTAAAACATATATTACACCACAAATACAAATATTGTACTCACAGTCGAAGTTTTTTTTGAGACACTGTCATTTTACCCTGTAATAACCCCAATTAAAAAAATATTAAGTGTGCTTTAATATCGAAGACAAAAAAATGACTTCCGGCCTAGCTGGGTAGCTAGCTTTTTCCTCTTGACGCAGCTCGCCATTTCTCTTAAATCTCATACCACGCAGACAGCAAAATTTGGTTAGTGGGGGAAAAAGTTTTTCCTCCTTATTGCAACCCACATCGTGCCTATTTATCGAAACGTAAACGCCTTTAAAGAAAAAGAAAACAAGTATACTCGAGCCGAAAACTTGGCGAGTCTGGAGGAGATGGGTTTTAGCTAGCGTCAGATGTAACCGTTGGCTGGAGGGGCTATCCTACGAAATGCTAACATTCACAGTTTGTATACAGACTGAAATCGCTGCTGAGAAATGGGGGAAGAGATAGCGGAATGCAGCACCGATGTTTTGGTCAGCTTCGCGGAGTCCCTGCATGTTTACACGGGACTGCTGACAGTGGCCACAGTGTTTGGGGGGCTGTCGGGAATATTAGCCTCTGCTCTTCTATATGTCTTCTGCCTGAAGCCCCTGTTGTTGACGAGACAAGTAAGCCCACAACTGCAATCTGTGCATCCACTAAGTCACTTTCTTAATTCCTTGTCATGAACAGTTTGTTCCCATACGTTTTTCACGTGTCTCTTCAGGGCTACAATGCAAGGAGGCTTCTTGAACCTGACGATGGTGAAGTTGACAACAACCAAAGTGACTGTGTCAGCAACAGCAGGAAGGAAGCTCCAAGTGGCACCACTCATGAAAAGGTATCTACAACACCAAAACACTGTCTGGAAGTTACTGTAGCTTTGTGCAGGAGAGTAAAGAAGTTACATGTTTGCTCTATACTGATATAAAATTAAATAGAAGATCATTGTAAAATACTGGCAAACGTTATGCATTGTTTAGACAGGTTAAACTGAATCTTAACATAGACACACTGATCAAGCCACTTAAAACCACTGACAGGTGAAGTGAGTAACACTGATCATCCCCTTACTGGGAAACCTTTAGTCCTGGCATTAATGTGGATGTTTATTCCACAAATGCCCTCCACCTAAACATTGTTGCTGACCTTGCACCCCCACCTCATAGCAACGACACCTTGACAGTATCAGTCTTCCCTGGCAGGACAATGCGGCCTGCTACACTGCAAAAGCTGCTTTTGAGCACCAATCTGATGGAGTAGCTGCGGGAAGCCCCGGCACAAGCCCGATCCACAGAGGCCCCCCAATACTGACATCCTGGTGCCAGACAACACAGGACACGCTCAATGAGTCTGAACTCTTTTGGAAGCACAAGGGAGACCTACACAATATTAGGCAGATGGTTTTAATGTTGTGGCTAATCAGTGTGTGTGATTGTACTCAGGATAACAAAAAAGGTTGAGGTTTAGTAATTAACTTCCCACTAACCGTTTACTCTGTTTACTGATTGACCAGGAGAAGAAACAGCAACCCATGAACAGTGATGTGGCCGCATTCGCTTCCAGAGCAAAGGTGGTTTACCCCATCAACCAAAAATACAGGGTAAGTCCACCTTTTTTATAGCGCGTGGGTGAAACATGCACCTCACGTGTATGCAGCTTAATGGAGGCTAATTCCAAATATATATTAAGCAGCACAGAAGTTCAACACATGATATCTTGTCAGCCTTTAGCAGACGGCGCATCCAACCCTTCACTACACGAACACTCAAAGCTGCCAGCAATGCCTAATGAGGAGTCATCCTCCTCCACGGACGGAGAGTCTTTGAGCCAAGAGCAGGACAATGATGACAGCAGTCAGTTTATCTCCTCCTCGCTGGTCCCCAAGAGCCTACAGAACCAGAGTTTCAACAGGGTCTCTCACTACCCCCACACTCTGACACGAACAGGGTAGGAGCCTGTGCGCCTCTACAAGCTAAACTTTAACCACACACAAGAACCTTCCAGTAATTGTAGACAGACACATTTTCTGGAAGTGATAATACTGATTTGTTACCTCTGCAGCTTCGAAGGTAGGATCAGTCTTTACTGTTTGGCCCTGCAGGATATACAACATCACTGCTCTCAACTTCAGGAGGAAAAATATCTGGTGAGGTTTTGTCATTTTCATTCTTATCGTTTACAGTGTGTTGTATAGATATATAGTTCATCTCTTAAAGATTGTGAAAGTCCTAAGCGTTTTTGTTTTTTTACTTTTACATTTTTAACAGATATTTCTACAGATAGTGAAAATAATATTCAGCGGCAGATTTCCCAAAGACAAAAAGGATGCAGACTTTGCCAAGAACATTCTTCAGATGCAAGAAAAGGTAGAACCAGCTGTCTATTGCTCATTACTTGGTTTTGTTATATTAAATGCTGCACATACCTGCTGAATACATTTTATCACTTCACTGTAGTTCTTAATTTGCTGTACATAAAAATACTGACTTTAAGATTTTAAACCCTATCATTTAAGGAAGTCAATGAGAGGAGGAAGCAGCTGCCAACAGGCCAAACTATCAATGAGAAGAGTCAGGATGCTCCCTGTACACTGGAAGAGATTGAGCGAGCTCAGAAAGATCTCATTGAACGTGGCCTTCAAACGGTAAAAAGAAAGGCAAATTATATATAACACACACAAATCTGTTAGACCGCTTTCATTTATCTAACTAACGTATGTGTTGTTATAGTCCAGGTGTTTCAGCAAACAGGTAGAGGATTTGTGCCAGCGTCTGCTGCAGAAGACCAGCATTTTCTCTCCAGATGAAGCGCAGAATGTAATCCTCTCTCTCATTCAGACACTTCTGTCAGTAGAAAACCACCTGATGAAGGTACAAGAAGCTGATCTAAAGGTAATGTAGCCCTCATTTGTTGACATACCATTCATTTTGATTCTCATCATCATTTGTGGACTTGGATGGACTACTTATACTACATGTGGTTCTGAATATGTCTTTTCTTAGAGGATACAACAGAAGTTATTGTGGTGGGAAGAGCTGAC
Organism: Chelon labrosus; assembly: GCF_963514085.1. NCBI lineage: Eukaryota > Metazoa > Chordata > Actinopteri > Mugiliformes > Mugilidae > Chelon > Chelon labrosus. Next base: position 28,173,987 of record NC_140340.1, read on the forward strand.
AGGGCTTCTTCAATCCCAGCCTGCCTTGCTGAGGCGGGAAATGACTCTGAGACAGGGCCTGATTGCCACAACACTGGAGCAGCTGACAAGTGATGACCTCTTGAAATTTAGCCACATGGAAAAGATACTTTCAGAAATTCAGACTACCCTGACTGAAGGCCTTCAACAATGCACTGAGGGTAAGATCAAAATAATTTCAGTTTAATTAAAGGAAACTTAAATTGCTAAAAAGAAAAGGTAATAGTCCTACTATTAATCCAAAGACTGCCATATGTGTGAGGAAGTGTCTGGGCTTATACGTAACACATTCTTAATGGCAAATAGTAAGCCTCCAGCCTACTTTTCAAACTTAATTGACGTACTCTCTGAAAATAGACCATTCTCAGAGAATCCTCTTTAGCTCCTTAAATAAGGTCAGGTTCTTTCAGGACAGCACAGAATATCATATCATGCCTATTAGTGAATCCCAGACTCTCAAGCAACATCCTTCAGCGCTCTACTGGTGCATAATCAAAGTCATGATAACACTGTTAAATTTAAACAGTACAATGTTTCCTTTTTGAGTTTATTTTTCTTTTGCGCTCACATTCAACGAGCTTACAGGAAGAATCTCTGACAGGAGGTTATTTACTATGAGTAGTCATATTAGGGTGTTCTATTGACACTACTCACATTTCTAACATGTTCAGCCTGCTAACTTTCCAAACTGCATCTATTTTTGTAATCCTCAACTAGGCAGTCACCTCTGAACGTTCAGCCTTTTATGTTCCAGATTGCACGAGGAAGACAAATGAGCTGGTGAACGACAAGTGCAGAAAAAAGGAGTCCAAGAGGAAAAAGCTCCAGAGGAGCCAGACCAAAGAGAAGAGCCGCACACTGGAAATGAGAGAGAATCACGGTGACCTACAGGAGCTCACCAAGGTCAGAATATTTTGCCTCCTTTACTTCAGTATGTGGATCAGGGATTACTTTTACATAATAAATAGGCCAAGTCACTGGCTGTAGAGTCACACAGTTAATTTAAAAGTGTGTTGATGGGGCTATGAGACACTTGAGTCTTCATTCTCAGTTTTACTAATAGTGGTTACATATGTAGGAAAAACTGTAGTCAGATGTACATCGACTGGTACCTAAATCTAAGCCAACATTGTCCCCAGGCGTACCAGGAGTTGCTGATGAAACACAGAGAGCAAATTTCTGATTTGGAGCTGCAGCAGGACAACAGGGTGGCTGAAGCCCTGTTTGACCTTTGGAAGGTAAACAATTGGATACTAAATGCTGTATTTGTGTTCAGACGTGTAGTTATATATCTGGTATTCTTCTATAACATTCTATATCTTCAGAAACTTCGTACCTCCTGGTCAAAGAGGCTCGGGGAGCTATCCAGGAATGTTTTTCTCACCTCAGTTCAGGCCCAGACGAAGCTCTCTTCTGAGCGCTGTGAGAAACTGTGGTTGGATCTAGAGCAGGAGCTGGCTGCTCAGCTGCAGCAGGAGGAGTGTAGTACCAAGCAGCAGCTGGAAGACATTAAGACCGAGCTGGATAAAGATGGACAGGTAGACACCATGTGATGGATCAGATACATTAGATCAACTTCTGCATTTGTGCCTGGCAGGTGGACTCTTCCAGTATCTTACTAAATCTGTCTCTACGAGATATTTGAAAGTGTCTAAATATACTAAATGCTTTTTGTAGTCTAATGAACTGAGCCTCTATGTCTGAAGGTATGGAGTGAAGGGATTGCTCTCGTGCAGGCCTGTCTCAAACATCTGAGTGAACAACAGATGAAGATCCTCAGAGACATGGTGGCCAGACAGAGCTACGCACTCGACAGGTGAAAGTGGAAGGACTGTCAAAAAAATATTTATTGCTTTCTGAGGGGATAATTAAAACATTCAAAATAACAGATAACAGATTTCCAATATAGCTCTCATCTGTGTGGCCATATCCGCATATACAATATCTTCATCACTTTCTATGAGTTAATAGAAAATAATGGAACATGATCTCTCCCTCTCTCTCTCTCAGTCAGTTGGGGAGGCTGATAGAGAAGAAACATGAGCACCTGTTGGTGGCGGTGCAGAGGTTCTTTGTGGTCAGGCACTTCTGTCTGCACATGCTGAAGGAGATGAGGCTGTCCAAGCTGAAGGCACTCTCCCAGACAGACTTCAGAGCTCTGCTAATGGAAGATCCCTGTAACAGCCAGGCCTGTGTTACTTCAACAATCAAGGTGAGAGAAATATACACGTATATATAACCTGTGTTTTTAACTTAGCGCTTAGCACTAACTTTTGGACCATTCTGTGTTGTCGTAATGCTTTGGTTGAGTCTACTTTTAAGCATCTCTTTTAGGAATAGATTAGATAGATAAGATTAGCATGCCACATCACATCTCCTAACTACCACAGAGTAGCAGTGCCAGCCTAGCAGAGAGACATCTGGGCCCAGAGAGTCAGCTGTTGGGGAACAGCTTCCAGCAGGAGTTCCTGTCTGAACTAGAAACGGGAACGGAGCTTCTCCAAAGTCATGCACAGCTGCTGCTAGGCAACGCCCTCAGCAACGCCATCCAACAGACGATGGCGACCATGAACTCTGATTTGCAGATCTCTTCTAAACAGGACGATGGCTTGAAGGTAAGGTGGGATTTGGGGTTGTTCTTTGTTTGAGATTATTTTATTAACCCTTGTTTGCCAAGCATAGTGAATATCTTGTTTTTTCCATTAGCATCACCTAACAGAGGCTGCCGCTGAAAGTGTTTATGTGACCAAAGATTCTCTTACTGCACTGGTCCAAAGCTACTATTCCCACCTACAGGACATTACCAAAAAACTGGAGCGGGATCAGTCAGAAATAAACCAGGGTGAGAGGACAACCACCACACACATGCACCTGTCTGTAAAAAAAGTAGATTTTAGTTATATACATGCTTTATATGTATTAGGTGTTAAGCATTGCACAACCCTGAATGACTTTATAATGTATATTTTCAGTATACATTAGGGTCTGCCATGGGTCTGCATATAAAAGTTACTTTTAAGCTTGACCCAGGTTCATGGGTCTGTGTCCGATCTACGCCATCAATATGCTGTAGCTACATACTCTATGCCGTAGCCTGACATGTACCTCCTCAGAGATGTATCTATACGTGACAGTGACGCAGACTGCAACAGCTGTGATTGGTCTGATGTGCATTTCCTCGTCACTCAGTGGGCACACACAAAAAACTGGCCCTCTTATCTCTTTTTTGTGCTGCAGTGATTTCCGTAAACAGAAAGTTGTGTGACATTTGTTAACTTTAGCTCCAGCATGAGCTACTCGGTTCCATTTGCCTCTATTTGAAGTACACAAAAAAACTCAACACAGCTGACAAGCCATTAGCTAGCATTTTAGCAGTGTAATCACAGAATGATGCTGACACACCAGAGCACAAGTCTAAATGCTTTTCACCAGCGTGGCCAGCTACAGGGTAGAGTTAATACCTTTCGGGAGTATACACCAAGCTTTAGTCTGCAGCAATACATCAAAAACACTGACATTTAAAATTGTACATGCTTCCTGAAAAATAAACAAAAAATATGAAGTAGACAGAACACTCCAAGACGTCAGCCGTAAATTCTTCTTCCAGATGTGAATGATCAGCAGCTCAGCAGCAGTCAGCTGAACAGAGTCTTGCTGAGGGAGCTGGTGAACTGGGGCAAGAAACCTGCATCTGCAGAGTTTCAACAGAGGTACAACAACACTGGCAGCACTGTCCATTCAAGTGGTACTATCCATGTTAAAAGAGTATAATTTGTAGTTTGTTGTCTTGTGTATCAGGGTTGAACTCAACAAAAAGAAAGTGCTGGAACAGTATGATTTGGATCAGGAGATGATTTACGAGGAGGTGAGGCGCAAGAAAATTGCACAAGACCAAACCATGGAAAAAATCAGATGGCAGTTACTGGTTAGTATGCTTCATGTCTGTCACATTCAAGAGGGTCTATGAAGGTATTGACAATCCTGCAGTTATTTAGCACTGTGTCCATGTGTCCATTAGGAGGCAGAAGAAAGCTTCATAACTGAGCTGGCGGCTTTAGCCCGAATTTCTGTGCAGAGCCCAGATCCAGAACCCAGTGGAGATGAGGTTACCACTGGTAAAATAAAACTAAGTACAACAGAATAAATATATGTATAAGCCACTCCACTGCTGCCTGTTCTTGAAGATGTGTCATCTTTCAACAGGTGATCAGACTACTGCAATATTGGACCTGCTAGCCCGGAACCCAGCATTAGATCCAGCCCTGAATCCTTCACTGACTCCAACTATTGTAACACCAGCGGTGAAATCAAACCCGAAGAAGAAAAGAGAACGAGAGTCTCATCTCAGCTGACATCTTCACTCCACATTCTTTACATTGTAAAGCAGGTGTATATATAGTTTATATTCACAGCAAGTCCCACCTTTGCATACCTTTGCAATAACTTTTGCATTTCCTTTGACACATCGAGAAAAGTTAACGTAATACAGCATCATATATTGTATACACACCACTGACATTTAGACAAGGAGCTGGCTCATCAGCCCTGTAACTGCTACAGAGACAGTTTCTATGTATCTGTGACTGCAACTTTAGCAGACATGCTATCACTGTGGCTGTAGCCAAGACTGTATTTTGGTTGTTACGATTCCTACTATAACACATGTGTTTTTAATGGCTATAACAACTACACATGTACTGTTTTCCTGTGTGCAGCTATGATTTTGCTGGCTGAGCGGTGTTTTGAAGTAACTGTATTCCTGAACTCCTGCTGTGTGTTGGTAGCACATCTGTCAAAGAAACACTGCAGGTTCTAACAGTTAAGTCTGAACAATAAACATATCCAGCCACAGGTTCACCTATCACAGCCAGGCAGTGCGGCTGCAGCTGGGCTCACGACCAGCAGCTGTGTGCCGTTAGAGATCAGCCTTATATAATGAATAAATGCATCAGATTAAGTGTCACATCATCTCTTTTTCCAGTAGTAGCTGCAGAGTGTTTCCCTTAAATGCCAGTGTATAAAAAAGGACTGAACCAGCACAGCCACTATTCAATCAAAAAGGAATATAAAGCATGTTGTGAGGGAATGCAAATCTTATTGTGAGGTGACATTTTAAAATGTTATGCTTTGACCTTTTCCAAGGCCTCCATAACATATTCATACACTAATGCCCTGTAAAAGGTTTACTGTACTATTTCTTTGTTGATACAATTTCTGTTGTAGGTGAGGAAGGTACAACAGATTCTTATTTTATGTATAAATGTGTTAAATCTGTTTTTAAAATTTTACATTTCTGTTTTGTAGTATGTTACAAATACAAATATCCTAATTTCTTAAATATGTCAACTTGTATTTGTGCTTTTCACCTTGCTATTAGACCTGGCATTCAACAGAGCCTGACAGTACAGTAATGCATTATTGCTAGTACTACACCCAAACTGCTTTTCATAACACTGCTCATTCACTGTATTGATCCCTGAGTACATGGTATGATGGATGCTTTTCTCTGTGAGTTGTTAGATGAATTAGAGATGTCCACTCTGATTGTAGCAGAGTGCTGCTACTCAGCGGTGAAAGCCTGGCCCATCTATTGCCCTAATGGGGGTTTAAGTACAGCACTTTATGGATGATAATGCAGAGTAATGGTAAAAAGTCTGGGAGGGTTGAAGTCTGGCAGGCATTCCTGTGTATGTGTGTGCAGGTAATTTAGCCTAGCCCTGATGGTTTACTGTCAGTTGAGAGTCTTAGTAATGTCAATTAGCAAATGTCAATTGTAAACTACCCTTTATTAGAATGCTCAGCTTGCACACATAACCAATTAGAGCTATGGCGCCCTAAGAAAATAATGCTCCTGGTCCTGACACACTCACACACGTTGGAGTGTCCTGCCAAGAGACCGTCTCTCCTGCAATGTATCAATTAGAAATGCGGGTGTCCTGTTGACTTTGCAAGTGTCTTCGCTGATCTGTGGTGAGGGGAAACCGTTTGGATGTATTTTGAGGTCCCGTAGGGGACTGCAGGGACTTGTGGGAAGATGACCTGATTTCTAATTTTCTCCTCTCCTGCCTTGGCTGTGAGCTACTCGCTGCTACAAACAGAGAAGATCATGAAATGAGTGTGATAGCATGAGTAGAGCTGGACCCATTTGGAATATGGCCTCGCTGTAAATCTGGATTTTGTTGATGGATAAACGTGTGGCTGGAATTCACTTTAAGTAGATTCAGGTAAGTGGAAATACAAATAGGCTCACATTACAGTGAGCACAGTTATTGAGATGAATACAAACCAAACTGCATTTTGGATGAATTGTAATGTGACAGATAATGTCCCGTGTTTGGCACAGAACCCAGAAGAGTAGAGATTAGTACTCATTTTATAATCAGGAAATGGCCTGCCCTTTTCTAATCTTTACATCATTTCTATTGCAACAACTGCTTGGTACAAATATGCCAAATGAATGTCAGTATAGTTGTCTTATTTGCTCAGTTAAGTGGAGGGTTTGCCCTGAAGCTGTTAATAGAAATGAGTGGATTTTAAATCATCCAGTGAGGTAGAGCTGTGCGCAGTGTGACAGCGTCATCACATCAGATGACCGGTTATTTTAAGATCCCAGAATAAGGTCGCTTAACTGTATTGATCTAAACCGCTTCTTAATCGTAAGAAAAAGAATAAAATCTGAAACCCAGCTGGCATTGTAACTAAGAGAAACTTATGATTCAAGGCACTCAAAAATAAAACTAATGATTACAAAGTACTGTTACCTTTTAGTAGAGTGACATATACTTGATAATGTTTAAGATAACAATAAAAACCTCAGTGCATTATTGTAATATAATACGGTCTAACTGCAGCTCTGCTATTTTTATAGATTTTTTATATTTGCTATTTTTATAAATATAACGTTTTTCTCTGCTTTTTCATCAGTAAACACTTCAAGTTTCCAATCCAATCCTACTTTTTGGGGATCTTTGTTTTGCTGTTGAGAAGAAATAATAAAACATGAGTAAAAAGACAAGTTTGGTCAGACAGAACACTTAAATTCCATCTGTTTATTTTCATACCTTGTCCTAACTTTTTCTGTCAAACGTTAAGTATTATCTTTTTATTGATATGTTCTATACAAATATAATTGACTTGCTTTTCCGAGCTAACTGCCTTGTTCTCTCTGTCAGGTGAGCAGCTATGGCTAACCTGCAGCAGGAATACCCTGGGGTCCTTCTGGGGATCCTGGAGGAGCTGGCCAACATGCGGCAGTGGCTAACATTCCAGGACCTTTGCCGTATGGTCAGCACCCGTTTTGACCTAGAGCACCTCATTGAGCTCAGGAGTTTGCTGTTTGCTGCTGCCAGCAGGGACCCCTGTTTCCCTGCCACTCTATTCAGAGACCGCGTTTCCACCAGAGGCCAGGGACTATCACCCATAGGCGTCGCTGCAGACATAGTAACCATTTTCAATCTCATTCAGATGACGGGTGGGGTCTCTGAAGACAGCCAACCAATGAGAGCCCAGACAGTGCTCCCTGTCGACCAGTCCCCAGGCCCCAATCTGCCTGGAATCTATCAGCTGTACATTCCTGGTCGAGAAAGAGCACGGGCCCACTCTGACTCCAGTGGAAGGCCCATCGACCAGCACTTGCTGTTTCCGAGACCAAATTACTCGGCCCGCAAGCGAGCAAGTCTGCCCCCGGATCCCATCTCATTTGTGTCCTCCCCTCCAATCAGGACGAGGGCTGTGTCTTTTGACTTGCCTCACACCACACTTTTGTACCCTAGCAGTCAAATCTCTAACGAGGACATGAAGAATATCTACCTGCCTTTAGAGACGGACAGTGAGTCAAGTGGAGATTCTGCTCCAGTTGAAGTATTCGAAGCTGAACCGGGAGCATCAGTTGACCAGAAGAGAAACATCTTTAGGAAGGACTTTCATAACCAGCCGCCTCTAATACCCCAGGTGACAGTTAGCAGTGAGTCTCCCAGTCCCAGGCAGAAAGGCTTCGACAATCACAGCTTTGACATGATCCCAAATCCTTATCCGTCACCCATAACAGGTCACCATTTGCCAGAGCAGCGGACTAAACATGAAAGCCTTGATGACCTACAGGACTCAACGTATTTTGGACCTGGGTCCATCCAAGATTCATCACCCCTCCACCTTCAACCTCCCAGGGCACAAAGGCCCATTTGGAGCAATAAGAGTCACAGTCTAGAGGACCGGATAGGCCTGGGCAGCATTGGGATGGGGATGGAATCACAAGGGGGACAACTTCCAAGACGATCTACCCCTGCTATCAGTAATTTGTCCTCGGGTGGTGAGAGTGGAGATAGTGGATTCCCAAGTGGAGGTGACGGAATCAAGGCACAGGCAACACAGACAGACCCACCAGACCCACGGCGACTCCGTAGCCTGGTTCATGCTGATCGTCTCTCCTTCATGACTTCTTTAGATGACCCTGAGTTTGGTGAGGATGACATCAGTGCCATCTTTCGTTTCTTAGATGACATAAGTATGTGTGGTTCCACGGGAGTCCTGCACCCCAACGATGGCACCGTTAACCAGGACACTCCTGAGGCCAGACGTGGCCGTCTAGGTCAACTCCAAAGGCTCTTCCACTCTCTGGAAAGCAGTGACGATGGGCTCAAGGCCAGTGTCTGCAAGCTGCTGCTCCGTATGAGCCAGATAGAAAGACAACTGGAGTCACTGAATGATGTGAAGGCTGAGATTTCTCAGGTACTATCGGCTTTGCAACGACTAGATGAAAAGATCCAGCAGCCTATTAGCGGTGTTGGACAAGGCACTGGTGGGAGATGGCTTGAGCCTCTCAGTGGTGTATCTTCTTTTATGAGTCACCCCATAACTCCTTCTGAGTCCTCTGAGCCTCAACCTCTGTCTGCATCTGGGCATCTGTTTCCAGGTACCAGCACAAGTAGTCTGGACTGGAGCAGATGGAACACTCCCGGGGATCAAACTGAAAGCAGTAAAGCTCAAACGGATTCCAAGGGTGCAAAAGAAGGCAAGAAGGACGCAACATCTCGCCGTGCCTCCAAAACCCAGCCTGAAGAGAAAAGTGTCTCTGATTCCAAACAGTTGAATGTTTCTAACTCCGCAAGAGACTGGTCAGTGTCATTTTCAAAAAGTAAAGGTGGCAAAGCTTCACAGAGAAGAAGTGGACAGGTAAAGTAATTCCACGTACTATTAATTTAATCTATACTTTCTACGATACACAAAGAAGAAAAAAGAAGTAAGTTTCTCATCAGATATGCATCCATCCTTAAACAGCTTCAACAAGTACAATATTGTCATGATGTGTATGTCAATGCAATGCAGTATCAAATTGTAGCCTGCTATTAGCTGTATATTCTGCTAGGTAGACTGATGTGATTACGTGGTCCGTTGAAAAATTAATTAGGGCACTTTGTGAAGTATAGGTTCAAACCTTTACAGTGAATAATGTTTGCAAAGAAATATAGATCATCCATTCAAATTCATGTATGTGGTGGGATTTAATTTCTAATATTGTTGCATGAATTTCACATATTTTTAAATATCAGAATGGGTATTGTTGTAATTAAAATAAGTCTGGTCCATTTTTATTTCCAGGCAGATCAATCAGGCAGCACCACTAACCTACTCTCCCAAAAGTCCACCAACCTAGTGGAACAAGTGTTTAACTCTTCCCTGTTTCGCCACAAAGACACCAGTCTGACAGGGGGTCTAACCTCTGGGAAGGTCATAGAGCCCAGACTGGCTGAGGGGAGGGGAAGGCCCATATGGACTGTAGATGACAGAGAGGCACGAATCTCCCCTTTGGACTTACAGGTGAGAATTGTTGAATTTTAAAGGGTTGCAGTAGTTATAAACATTTAATTATGTTCAGTTCCCTGTAAGTCTGTGATTTTTCTCTATATAAAAACAATGCGATAAACTGGACTTTCTAATTTTAAACTAATTTTGTGTTTGGGGATAACTGACAAATAAATGTACAATAAATAAATGTAGATTAAAGTTGGGGCATTATTATACAAGTTTGTTCACAAATAAATGATGAGCAGGAGATGGTATATAATGTTTGTCTAGATTCGATTTTTACGTCTGTTCAATCTATGTGAACTTATATCTGTTTTAACACCAAATGACATTGTGTTCGTTAGACTCAGGAGTCTCTGAACCCCAATAACATGGAGTTTTGGATGGATGACATCTACACTCCAGGCTACGATGCTCTGCTCAGGCGTAAAGAGGCTGACCAACGCCGGGCCAAGGTGTGCAAGCTGCTTGCACTCATTGCCACTGTAGTGGCTATCATTCTCATCATTGTCATCCCGATTTGCACCGTGAGCAGATAAAGGCCACATTGTCATTTTTATTTATATTGTTCATTTCTTTTTACCAGCTATTTGCTTGTACCCAGAACTTGCACATCATTCCCATGGAGATGAGTAGATGAGAGACTGAGACACGAGGACTTGAGAATTAGTGAGTTAACTCTCAGTACCTCCGTACATTTCTCTGCATGCGGCAGCATTATTCATTACTTAAGAAAATACAGGAGGATTTGAACTGTAACTTAGTTTAAGTCAACCACACCAAGTTACAACAAAACTGCAACTAATCTCTCATGCCAGATTTTGTTATTCTCCAATTTGCTATGATTTTTTTTTTGATTTATGTTCTTAATATTAACTATGAAGTTTTAAGCAATTCTAAAATTACAGAATATGTTGAAACTTTTAATACTGAGCCGACGCAAAAGTGTCTTTTCACCTTCTCATTTTGTCTACACTTTCTGCAAAACAACAGTTATAAATACATTGTGAATCAGCTTCAGCACTGAGCACTGCCTGACTTGCTCTTCCTTTGAGGACAAAACAGGGCTTATTCCACTTCTATGTGAGATAATAGTTTCATCAGAACATGAGCATTTTACATCTCCAATTTATAATATATGTAACAGTACTGGATGGTGAAAGAACATTTTTAATTTTCTTTTAGTTTACCTGTTATTCTACTTCATTTAAGCAACAAGATTAGATAGATCAAACAAGCTTAAATCAATAAAAATAATATTTTTATAGAGTTATCTCCCATTTTTCCAACATGACTTGTTTAATCCACTTGTGAATGTGTTTGACTTGTGGGGTTGAGTGTTTACCTGGTGTCTTGTTTCAAGAAAGATTGTTGCTGTTGATGATGCTTTGGCCCTGGAGCCGTGAAGGAAACAAGGAGCCTTTTCCAGTAAACGCTCTCTGAGTGCGAGATTCCTTACTTTTAATTCAATTGATGGGATGGTTGGAGTGCACCTATGTACATTATCTTTTCACAGTACTCATTTGGCCAAAGCATTTCCGCATACCTGCAGACTCACTTAGCATCAGCCTGGCATCCTTTCACTTGTCTGTGGTACGACATTACATTTGTAAAAACATCCTGTTAGCTCGGGATGTTTACTTTTGGGGCCAGACTAAAAAAAACTCCCACACCATTACCCTCACTCGTTCAGTGTTTGCTGTCAGAGTGGTGTTGACTGTATTCAGTGTAAGACAGTAATGCACAAAGTTTCATATAGCGTGGTCAAAGAATGACACCTACTTACAGTACACTGTAATCTAATACTATACCATTAGTATCCAAAGCCTCAAAATTACCAGATAATTTAGTAAAACATTTGACACCATCCTAGGCGCCATAATACTAGTATCTGAAGGGCTATTTGGATCGTTTCTTCACTGTAGAGGGTTAAATCTCATAACATAACTGCAACACCCATTGTTTTACTCTCTCTTGCCCCACATTTCCCGTGTGAATCTCCACTGCCACTATCAGTAAAGGCATGAGGCCAAAAAAATAAACAATAGTTAAGCACTTTACTCCATTAAAGGCGTATATACACCTAAGTGCACATAAACAAAGCATATAAGTGGGGAAAGCATATCAGAAAGCTTGTTTGTTTTGCCATACTTCAAAACTTCACTTTGCTTTGTGTACACAAATATGCACAGGATGTATAGAGGGTGTGTTCTGCTTCAGTGTATACTCCTAATGTACTGTATATCTCCCAAGTGTCCCCCATGGGGCTGTTTGTGGATCCATTACCCCTACAGTGGTGCCACTGAGGAGGTCTAACTCTGCAGTCAGCACAATCTGCAGGTGCTTCCTCTGAAACTTCAGTGCATTAGCACATCCTGATACTTCTTTCACTCTGGAGACGCATGTAGAAATGTGATTTTAAACTTGGACGTTGTTGCTGTAGAGTCCGTGCACCTTTTAGACAACTTAAATCTGTGAACTCATTATTCAGGTAAACACTCTGTCTTAAATACTGATTGTAAATGAAATGAAATATGTGCATACTGTATATTACAGTGCAGTTCTCTGGTGTGCAACGCTTCATATGATTGCAGGGGTGTACGTTGACATATTGCCTGTCTTAATAAACTCTGAAAAGGGGATATGTGTCTTTTAAATGTAATTATTTCCCTTTTTTGTTCTGGTCCAGTGTATGGTTGTACTTACAGATATAATAATTAGTTCACTGTGTTAAAAAGGTCAGACAGTGGTTGGTGTAAAAAGAAAATCCAGGCAGTTAAATAATCCATGACTGGAGGAAATGTATGTATAGAGATGAATAATTGATAAAGACAGTGAAGCCGTATTGACTGACAGATCCTATTATCTCAAATCAAATATAATGGACTTGTAGCTTTCAGATGACATGCACGTACGCACAGACACGAAGAGTTCAGGGACAAGTGCAATGATTAATCAGACTGCCAATATGTAAAAAAAAAAAAAAAAAAAAAAAATCCTATAAGCACAGAGAGACCAACCAATTTACACATATATTGTTCAGCTGGGTTAGTGTATGTGTTATCTTTCCTAAATGTTGCACAGTAGAGCTGCTGCTGCACCCAGATATGCCAACCGTGGCTGATTAATGATGCTGCTTTGTGGGTCCCATGTGCCAGGACCAAGACAACAGGACACAATTACTGACTGTTCCAAAGGATTTTATGATTTTTCATATCATTTAACATCACTGCTGTATATTGCACACATTGCTGGACACGTGGAGAGTAGTCCATACCGCACTGATCACTTTAAATTGATAGTATGAACCAGATATTTGTTTTTAAAATAGCTGTGCTGTAATTCTGTTCTGTAGACAAGAAAATATACTAGATATATTGTCGAATAGACAGAGACAATAGATAATAAAGGCATAACTTGCAAATGCATGTGAACCTTATCAGTGGATAAAATAAAGCGTACAGCACAAAGTTTCTTTAACAGGGGGCTTTGGGTGCTTCCTGTCCTGGACATGGACCTGGATTAAACCAAGGTACTTAATCACAACTGCCCAAAAGGCATGATAGCAGAGGATGGTTTCGATCCATCGACCTCTGGGTTATGGGCCCAGCACGCTTCCGCTGCGCCACTCTGCTACACACCCCAGATGGGACTTGAACCCACAATCCCTGGCTTAGGAGGCCAGTGCCTTATCCATTAGGCCACTGGGGCTGCTCACGGGCCACACTGCGTGTTATCGGTCCAGTAGGGCCACTTGGTAGAGGTATTTCAAACGTATTCGTCTCTTCTGGTCTATAATAATAATATATTTGATAGCATATGATAACTGTTTATTACACAGATAACTCATATGGCTACATTTATGCGGAGGCGTACCTCGGTGGCTCAAATAGGTGCAGTTGCAGTGCAGTTCCACGTCCGACTGTGTGGGGGCGACAGAGCGCTCCCACTTCCGCAATCAGACGACGAGCAAGAAAACCGGCGCTGATTTTGAACTTTGAAGAAGAATGTGAAAACTTTATCGGACAGGTGTGGCTCTTCTGCTGCTGGTGCTGCTGGAATAAACTACCCGACCTCGGCTTTTAACATCGTACGGCGTTATATTAATGCTCATCGCACCACCACACGACCAACGTTGCACAGGTAAATGTTTTTTTTTTTACCAGCGTAACGACGGGTTTCAAAGTCAGGTCGGTACAAACAGGCTAACGTTAAGGTAGCAAAGACGATAGCTTCATCGTGGACGCAGTAACATCACATTTTGATTTAACAAATTACTTACTAAGCCGCTTTCAGTGCTGGTTTGGATACACGGGAGGCAAAGCCAATGCTTTCTCTTAAACATAAGTAACATTAATAACAAGTTGCGTTATTTTCCTGTAGTATAATCTAACGTTATTGTGGTTGCTTCACGTGGTTGAAGATTAACGTGCTGAAATTCAGTATAGTGTTAGTAACGTTACTGATCAATCTACGACTATTCAACGCTAACGTTACTGAAAAACATGTCACTATTCCATTTCGGTCTATTAATGTAATCTAAGTGGAAGTCTTGGTCTAACCCAGCTGCAGGAAGACGCTATGGAGTCGTCTGCGGTGAACCTGTACAACCAGTTTCAGACTCTCATGGGCCAGGTGGACGGTCTGAATGAGAGCATTGAACCACGTGAGTTATTTCCACACTTTGTCTTAGTATTTACCACTAAGGAGTTTACATACTTGTGTGTTGAGCTTGTTAGCCGTGGCACAGTTCTTTAGGTTGTGGTGGTGAGAAGTTGTGTACAATAAATTAAATTAGCCACAGATCCAAAAGCAATGTTAAGTATAGAGCATCTGCTTTAGTAGACTAAAGGCTAGCATTGATTAGTCTTATTATATATCGATTTGTTATCCAGAGTTCCTCCAGATGGCACTGAACTTTGAGGACTGCCGTAAGAAGTGGCTGCAGGTGGGCGAGGAGCTGGTTTCCTGCAAAGAGGTTCTGGCTAAAACGGAGACTGAGAAGGGATCCCTGGAGGTCAAACTGAAGCACGCTCGGAACCAGGTGGACGTGGAGATCCGCCGGCGGCAGAAGGCCGAGGCAGTCTACGAGAAACTAGTTAGTGCCACGCTAAACTGTCTGTAGAGTTGTTATACTACTACAAACAACAAGTCAATATTCAGAAAATTACTTTTTCTAACTGGCAAAGGTTTATTATCTCTAAATAATGCATGTTTTTTCCTCTGTCAACCTGCTTCTTTGTTGCTATAACAAGGAGCGACAGCTACAGCTGATCCGAGAGCTGCTGATTTCAGATACGGGTAGTGGCAGTGTCCTTCTAAGTGAGGAACAACGCTCGGCCCTGGCCTTCCTCAGTGCCCACTCCCAGGCAGCACAGGCTGCTAAAACCAACCTCAACTCCAGCAGAAGGTCAGACATCTCAGATAGTTCTGAAATATGGATGGCATATTCTTACATTTTTTTTTTCTTCTGAAAATGACTAGAATGAAAGCTAAACTTTGATCACAGGCTGTACAGAGTGATTGTAGAAGTTTAGCACACATACGGAACCATGCAGGAAACAGGATGGTATTATAGAAAAAAACTATAATCTACCAAAACATGGACACAGAAAACACTGTGACTAACTGACTTTGATTTGTGTTACAGATTAACTATTATTGATGAATCCACTTCTTTGCTGTCGGACATCAGCTATGACCAGACGGACGAGTCTCTGGTAAATTAGCCAATTTTTTTTAAAAAACTGCACTGTTTGTCTAAGGAGAACTGCTTATCAAATGTCTTTTAAGGGACACCAACAATAAACTGAACTGTTAAACTTGTTCCGTCTTTCCATCTTTTCTGTAGGACTGGGATTCATCTGTCATGAAGAATGTTAGACTGCGCAAACGTCAGAAACGAGTGAGTCACGGCTTTGAATAGATACCTCTTTGCTTGCGTTGACGACAAAATAATTGCTATATTTTATTTCAGGGGAAAGTTAAAGGCAGTTAATCATTTAGATACACCTGTTTGATAACGCAATTTTAATTTACAGCGTTCCTCCAGAAAACCTGAAGTTCCCCCACAGTTAATGAAGAAACCCCGCTCCACTGGATGCACATCAGATAGGGTAACACTGACCTCTGCAGCTGGCTGTGCTTCATAACATTTTAAATCATTGTGTATCTGTAAACTAGGTATAGGTGATGGTGACCATGGGAAATAAAAATCACATGAAATATCTCCTTCCATCTGATTCAGATTAATGAGTCTATCGTGGCCAAAACAACCATCACTGTGCCTGTAAATGGTGGTGCTGTAGAGGCTGTCTCCACCATTGAAACCGTGCCCTATTGGACGCGCAGCAGAAAGAAGAGCGGTGAGAAATAGTTCCTCTTTTATTTATGGGACTTTACAACAAAATGAATCTAATCAAAAAAAAAAAAAAAAAGTGGTTTGGTTGAAATTATTTTGCCTGGTGAGTTTCTTCATGGTTTTAGGATTTGATCAGCGTGTGATTTTGCCCGCAGTTGCTGCAGCGTGGGGTGATACAACCACTACTGATCAATCTGAGACCGTCAGTGAGGCTCCCAGCACGCCAGTCTCACGTTTTCCAGCCCCACTACAAACCCCCAAAGCCAACAGAGGAGGAAAGAAGCACCACTTCATTCCCAAAACAGTATGACTGAACTCTTATTTACTAAATGGATGAAATGTTTAAACCATCTTCCTAAGAACTACCACATGTTTAGCTTAATTGAACTGTATTCCCTCTGTCATTAAGGTGATTAGGTCTGAGTTCTGTGTGCCATGTGGAAAAAGAACAAAGTTTGGAAAGCTGTATCTTCGCTGCCAAGACTGCAGGGTTGTGACTCACCCAGAGTGTCGTGACCACTGTCCCCTGCCCTGTGATCCTGTAGCTGTTGGCACCCCCATCAAGAACACAGAGGTGCAGACATTCATTCAGTATCATTGCTCTACAAAATCTTCTATGTTTTTTAGCATCCTCTATTATTTTCATGTTATCTACATATAAACTGATGCCATTTATGTGTAGGCCACCCTGGCTGACTTTGCTCCGAGCACCTCGCCAATGATCCCAGCTTTGGTCATCTACTGCATTAAGGAGATTGAACACAGAGGCCTGCACGAGGTGAGACAGGCTTTATTAAAGCTCCTATTTATGTGAAACTTTCATGTTAACGCCCTGATCCTTTGCCTCGAGTGATGACAGTGGATCTGTTCTCTCTAATTAGTTATCTCGTTTAGTAGTAATACAGTATCACAGGCAGCTGGACAATGAGAGCTGAGTTCTTTTGTCTTTTCCTTGCTCCAGGTCGGCCTCTACAGAGTCTCGGGCCACGAGCGCATGGTAAAAGAGCTGAAGGAGAAGCTCATTAGAGGAAAGACCCTGCCTCCACTTCACAAAGTAGAAGACATCAATGTCATTACAGGTGTCCTTAAAGACTTCCTCAGAAACCTCCCGGAGCCACTGCTCACCTTCCGCTTCAACAAAGCCTTCATGGAAGCAGCTGGTGAGTTTCTGAGACCTCTGGCTAAATGTTACTTAATACTGTCCAGAACAAGAATTTACATTGAAAATTGATTGGATCACCTCCATGGGACAGAGGGAATAGCCTGGTTATTAATTAAATGTCTGCTTTTCATTTGTCTTTAGAAATCCAGGATGATGACAACAGTCTTGCCATGTTATATCAGACCATCAGTGAGCTGCCTCAACCCAACAGAGACACTCTTGCCTGTCTGATGATACATCTGCAGAAGTAAGCAGTCATTACTTCCCTTTTTAGCATGATGTTTTACTCCCTTCTGCAATAATCAGACATAAATAACTTTTACCAAACTGTGTGAGATTTAGGACTTGTTTGAAACCTACATCTCTGCAGTACAGGCCAGCTGAGTGTGCATATTTCTGCTGTCTTTACTCAGGGTGGCTCAATGTGTGGATACCAAGATGGATGAAAGAAATCTGGCCAGGGTGTTTGGCCCCACTCTCGTGGGTCATGCCAATTCCAACCCAGACCCCATGACCATCCTGCATGACACCAATAGACAACCAAGGGTAAACTGGATGAGAATGAGAAATACTAGCTTTCACTATACATTACATTGTGAACTTTTGTCCACAGTTTATAAATCAAAGTTCACAAGCTAGCACATAGTTCCGGTATACAGCTGTGAGTGCTTTTTACTGTAGGTTCAATGTCCTTCAACATATTTGTGACTTCATGTTCTGTCTTCCCAGGTTATAGAGCGTATGCTTAGTATTCCAGGAAGCTACTGGAGCAAGTTTGCCTATCCAGATTATCAAGGCATGGACAATGCTCACCACACTGACACTCCTAAACACAAAGGTAAATCACTGGATGGTACATTCACATCATAAACAGGCTCCTCTAAAATGAATAGCATAAGATGATGATTTTGAGAAATGTATGGATTGGTGAACATCACATGATGGTTAAGAAATAGAAACCAGCATTTAAATAACTGAATTGGCTTTGATTGGATTGACCTTTTTTTCACTTTTACCTTATCTTGTAGTGAGCATGTTGGGACCAGTGACAACCCCAGAGCACCAGATGATGGCCAAAACACCCTCCTCCAGCTCGCTGTCTCAACGCATGATGCAGACCCTGTCCAGTACCACCATGTAAGCTGACGCACACTTTCTTTAATTCTGTTCCCGCTAAATGGAACTAAAACAGGGCCACTCTGTTCACACATCACGCTGTTCTGTCGAATTAACTTGTCAATTCTTAGCCATCTGGTCTTGTCAAAGCAAATCAAGAACAGAATTTTCTAGTTCAAAGTATACTTCGATATACATAAAATATAAATATAATCATATTTCAAATGTATAAAATTGGCATAATGCCTGAAAGGTCTGTTTAAACTGTTCTGTGCACTGTGCTTCGTCTTGGACTTTAACCACAGCAGTAAATAAGCATGGAGGAATCTACAGCTTAGTTTAAGATGTGTGAAGGCTCATTTTTGTTTTATATAGAAATATAATTGGGTTAAACATTTTAATAGACTTAAACCTGATTTGTTGTTATTTTGCATTCAGTGATGGAAAGTTACCATTCTGTAACATATGACTAACTTAAAATATAGACCTAACATGCTTTTTTGTGGATGTCTTAAAAAAGTTGCAAAATATCCATATACTACTAAAAAAAAAAGTTATTTGTGTGAAGGAAAGACTGGGAATTGAGACAGTAAGATGTCACATTGTATAATGCATAATAAGATTAACGATGGCTGAATTTTATGTAGGTGTTTCAGGAAACTGCCATTGAGCATGCTAGGTCACTGGCAGGGCTTACTGGCACACTGGAATGAGTCATTGTTATTGTTGTCAGAATGAGAAGAGATCTAAATAATCATGGATGAAAACACTAGTGTGGCAGTACCAAGTTGTGTATAAGCTGGGTCATATACTGCAAGATGTAATGCAGGACTTGACACTAAAAGAAAGCTGTTAAGATTCATCATATTCCAAATGCACTAACACAGTTGTCCACATATTCAGATTGTTTCAGACCCTCCCTCCCCTTCCCTCTAAATACTGATTATCAGAGTTATTCTGCAGGCTTGTGTTTGCTAAAATTACTAAGCTTAAAGTTGTGTGTGTGTGTGTGTGTCCCTCCGACTCCCTTCCCCTTTAGATTTGGGAGCAAGAGCAAAGCAACATCCGCCTCTAACCGCAACTTCTTCGATTCTCCACAGCTGAAGTGATGTCATACTTCTGGGTAACTAACTGCAATAACAATCTATATATAAGTATGTAATCATGTTGGAAATTACTGTGCAATTTTACCATGTAACCATTATGTAACAGTGTTTTTTTTAATTCAAGTGTTTTTAGATTTTACCAGACAGATTATTTTCTTTGAAAAGATACGCGAATGTATGGTTTCTTTGACTACTACTTATACTAATATATCGATCAAAACTGCAGTGACATCTGCGTGATTGCAAGAGGTTTCAAGGTTTAAATGGCCAAGCAACCATTAATTCAATGATCAATATTGTGTGTGATGCTCAAGAGCAGAGTATTCTTTGTTGCTTGTCTTTGAACCTGTGGTTGTAACCACAGTGACGAGGATGCAGCAGCACATGTGAAATTAACAGAGTGGAGAAGCTGTTTTATTGGCTAGTGTCTCCTTGGTTACTTTGTTATTGTATTGAAACATCTGTTTTTATGGCATTTTGTTTTATATTTATGTTGATGTGCTGTGATATATACCAACCATGTCATTTTTTATTTTTATTTTTTTAAAAAAACTTCTGATCACTTTAACAATCTATGAAGACGCTCACACTGATTTGCAATAATGCTGCATTTTGCACTCCATAAAAAAACAGAAACTGATTTTCTGACACTAGAGGCTGCTGTTGCACCACTTTTGATATGCAAGCCTTTACCTATAAAAATAAACTACTGTATATTATATACCCCTCGGAATTACTAATACTAATTACATTGCTAAGATAAATACTGTTAAATAATGTTACTCTGCTAACAGAGGACAGTTCAGTCAAGAGATCTGAGACTGAAATCATCTTTAATTTATTAATGTGAAAACTGATTTGCATGCTCACTCACTTAAGTATTTCTAACCACTGTAGCTTTTTTGTATGTTACACTTATAATATGCAAAGAAGTAAATCTTGTCACCTTTGGTAGATTGTAGCGTGATGATGGCGCTTGATTGAGTATTACTTATTTAGGGTGAAAACAGATTCATGATATTTAATCATGATATAAACTTAAATCCAGCTACGTTTGCGGTTGTGAGAACATTCTAATGCGGCATTGTTTTATACATAACGATATATTCTTGTACATTTATCCTTTTATATGCCTCTCTATAATGAAACACTGTGTTACTAATTGTCTAACTCGTACCAAAGATCCATTGGACTGAACATTCATTCCTTTGTCTTAACTCAAATAAGGACATGAAAGCCCATGGCTGAGCTAAGAATAAAACATTTAAAGATGGTTTCTTTTGTCTTGCTGTGCGCTCATTCATGAGGTGGATATGTGGGGTGAGGAACCCTGCTGAAATGAGGGCATATGAAGCTGTGGGGGTTCTTACCTGCTATTCAACTTAAACAAAACCCTCTTACATCTGGACATGGATTAGCGTTACCCTATTAACTGAGTACGCTATTAATGCTATAAAACCTGCATTCATGTTTAAAACTCGTCATTTTTCCTGCTGTAAATTGAATGCGGGCTATTCAAGATCATCTTCAGTGAAAGCAAAAGCACGGTGGCAGTTATACCAAAGACAACGTGGCGCTGAATGATAATGCAATTTGGCTCATTGTTCCAATAGTCATTACAGCTATTTCCATAATCTATTGGGCTGAACGGGCAGGTGATGAGGTCCAACATTATTATGAATTAAAGCAGGGATCATTTATACATCTTATAGTTATTCCATTAACAGTTACAGTGGAGAGTGCTAAGCCAGGCTGAACCCACTGACACACATTTTATATGGCCTCATTTAATGCGGAGCTTCGGCAACACATCAGGCCCTCTGAGATCTAAACCCAGCTGTTTGGTGTGTGCGTGAAAAAAAAAAATGGTGTGCCGAGTTCATTCACATTGGTTTGTTCTCACTTCCTTTCTTTCTCACAGTCTGAAATACACACGAATGACTGCAGAGAAGACCCTCGGAAAATGTTTGAATTTCAAATCAACATTAATAGTTCATTAGCCTGAAATAAGGTCTCCTGTGCGTTGATCTGCCCTCTCATCGGGGGATTGTGTGTTTATTTATGCTGTACGGTGCGGCATGCGCTCTGCGGCTGCAGACATCAAACAGCTGGCTGTGTACAGTGCGTCTCTGCAGCTCCATATTCCAGCATGCCCCAGTGTGCAGTGATAGAGCTCCATTCTGCTGTGGGACCGTTGAGGGCCAAATGAGTAACTAGTCCAATTAAGAGCTCTTAAATAAATTACAATGTAAGCTGGTAAACGCATAACAACAACAACACTATTTAATTCCTCTATTTCTACAGTGAGCTGGAGGCAGTGACGCCAAAGGAAACAACAGTAGCATCATCTATGGAAGGTGAATATAATCAATACATTTCTCAGTTCATAAGGCTTAGTTATTGCTGTTATTGACTCATCGGACATACAGTCTATATGCGTTAAGTTATGTTGCAGGTGTCTGCTGCTTTACCTACTTGAGGTCAGGGCAAATAATGAAAGCACATCAGTGATGTCAGCTCGATAGCTGCCAGTCAAATCCATCCATCTGATCATAAGCCTAATCAATACGTTTGTTAAAGCTAAAAGTCCAGTTAACTACTAGACAATTGGTCTTTGCATGTCATGCGTTTGACTACTTGTGTAGGTGCATTTCTTACATAAAAACATATTTTGCAACTTGCTGGTGGGTAAAACTTGCTGTGTTTCATTGAAGTACTGCTCAATAGTGTGGAAGATTTACACCTTATTTTAAAATTACATTACAATGAGCTGGGGTGTTATGAGGAGCAAAGTGTATGAAGTTAATTTATGAACAGGACCAGTACAGTGGTTCCTTAGCAGGCGAAGCATGTGCTTGAAAAGTGGTCCTCCAGATTTGTTTCTGACACCGTTCACAATGAATTATGTGACAGATTGTGTGATCAATATGCATTCCATTTGGTGAATTAGACACACAACAGCTGAAATCTCAAACTAAGCTGCGTCTTTGAAACCCCCTGAAAACCCGGGGAGAAGACGTCCAATCTACGCCCACCTAAAGCCAGTGCGTCTTCTTAACTGCGAGTAATTGTATGGCTTGTTGGCTTTCAATGCTCTTGCTCTCTTCCTCGGCTTCATCCCTCGTTCCCTCCGTGTTTACCCCCCCCCGTCCCTCTCCGCCCCTCTTTTGAATCGAACGGCCGTCTTAGCTTGCTACCATGCGTGGTCGATACCTTGTTACCACAGAGAAATCAATTATCTCGGCCAAGCAGCAGGGGAAAGAGGCAATAATGAAAGAACGCTCCTCCCTTCCCAGATGATGGCCGCGGTCATTAAATGTGAATTTATCATTGGCCGAGGAGATTTATGAAGCGAGGTGTGAGTCCAGAGTTCAGGCTCTCTTTGCAGCATAAGCTCTGGTTACAAGTGTAAACTAAAAGGGTAACAGGTTGTCAGACCCGTGATGCTACGTGTCCTAAAACTCAACCAGGACTTTGATTATTTCACAACAGAAACTGCTCAGATGACAAGAATGTCTTCCTACATGTTTAGATGACACCTTTCTGCTAAATGACTGGAAGAAGTGCAGGACAATACTCGTTTAGCATGAGATAGGTGTAGGATATACTTAGTGGGAGATGCATGAAATGCCATCACATTTATGGACACAACAGGCTCTTTTCAATTTGATGTCTGAGCGCCACTCATTCAGGTGACAGTGGAGATGGCAGTGATGGCTGACTTGTAGGTGGGCACTGCCGAGCATACCTGCCTGTTTGGGTCTGTAATGAGGCATTTTGACGACTTGTCTGACAGCTACTGCAGGAATTGGGTGGGAAAAAAAAGCCCACACCACTAACATCACCACAGCCGGAGAAAAAGTGCAAATGAGAGAGAAGAGGAGAGAGAGAACAGAGAATGGAGAAGAGAGGGAAAACTGTGTAATTTCAGGCTTGCTCTTAAGGCAGCAATAAATTCCATTTTAATGGGGCACCACAAGCAGTAGCAGGCACTCAGCAGTCTGTTGTGTTTGATGCCAAATTGTGCAGAATAAACAGATTTGCTGTGCAGCTGGTCCAAACACACACTTTCTCTCCCTCTCGTTCTCTGACTTGCTCTGTTCCCATCTTTTCCACCACTCCTCGCACAATTCTCCACCACACACACACACACAAATATCTCCTCATCCTCATTCCCCTGCTACCTTCTCCATCTTTTCTCCTCCTCCTCCTCTCCCCCCATGGACATAGCAGACAAGAATTAGACAAATCATCACAAAAAGATGGCAAGTGCTTTGATTTATTTTCTTCCACTTAACTGAGTACTCATCTCCAGCTGTCACGCACACATTCAAGGGAGGATATTTGTTTTAAGAAGGGGGTAAAAAAAAGTGAGCTGCGTGCCACTAATGAGAAACAACATGCCGCATCTGGCTCATTTCTTTCTCAGTAGATGAATCTTCGGTCATCCTGCACAAATTCACGAAATTCACGGATGAATGCACGCAATATCTGAAGCCTCTATTCCACATCAACGCTGCACACTGACCACATCACAAACCAACTCTTGGAGAAACCTTTTAATGGTCCTGAAAATAATCTGTGGTATGGGGAAATTCTGACTAAATTGCAACAAAATGTTGAAGGTATACACTGATCAGGCATAACATTATGACCACCTTTTTGATATTGTGTAGGTCAACACCTTGTGCTGTTTTTCATGTTTTTTTTTTTTTAGCTGTTCCGTTTTTGTGTGTGTGCCTGTGTCAGGCTGAATCCTGCTGGGGATGGCTGCTGCCATCAAGGAGTGTCATTGCTATGGGGTGGGGGTGCCTGGTCTAGGTGGGTGCTACATGTCTAAGTAACATCCACATGAATGCCGCGTCCATAAGTTTCCCAGCAAGAACATTGGATTGTCACAAGGTGGTCAATTCATCATATAACGAAGGTTATTCTGTGAGTAGTCATAACGTTGTAGCTGATTGGTGTACAGTATACAGCTGAACTAAAGCTCCTTGACATCGCCCATATGATTCCCAAGGAGCCGTATGTTGTGGGTTGGCTGATTGTGGGTGTTACTGGCCGTTGTAATTATGGGAGCGTCTGACTCCACCCAATTTAAAAATGGTTAAATGATGCGTGAGTGGAGCACTCAAAGCAGACATGCCTCCATAAATTTAAACCATGATAGAATTAATCACAAACAGGTGAGTCAAATAAAAATTCACTCCCATAGAGTTGCTGTGAATGGGTAAAGTGGCTATGGAGGTTGTATAGAGGGGCATGTTAAGATCTATGGGAACTGACTTGATTTTGGAGCCACCCTCAAGTGGCCATTCGAGAAACTGCAGCCCCGTAGGTTACTGCTTGGTTTAATCCAGTCATTCCACAGAGCTGTACTGCTGATGTGGATGAAAACATTATTTTTTTTAAAAAGTCTGATGCTCCTCACTGGTAAGTGTCCTGCCAGCCGACAGACACTGCTGCACTGGTGGGTGCATCCAAACAGACATGCACACTAGTGACTGCCGCTGCTGTGTTTGTTTCCGTGATTTATGAATTATTTTTTATAAACCCAGCTCAAGTACACACACACAGATACCTATGCACGTGCAGCTGGATGTTTGTATGTGTCCCCCTGCATGAGTGCATCTGAATTCATGTAATTGAATGTGAACGCGTGTGCAAGGGTGCATGATATAGAATAGTGAGAGAGAGGGGCTGTGTGAGTGAATGTGTTTTCTGGTGGATGTGCGCAGTGACCATGTGAGGAGGAATGTGTGTGTGTGCGCCTCTGATTTTAGGATTGTGTTTCTCTGCATGGATGGATATCTCAGCATGTTTTATAACATCTCATCATGAGCTCGGGTATAACACTACATGAC
Source organism: Chelon labrosus (assembly GCF_963514085.1). Lineage (NCBI taxonomy): Eukaryota > Metazoa > Chordata > Actinopteri > Mugiliformes > Mugilidae > Chelon > Chelon labrosus. Next base: position 28,199,418 of record NC_140340.1, read on the forward strand.
TGACAATTGGTTTAGGGCAGTTTAGTGAAAGTTAGACCTTGGTAACGTTATTAAGTAGTCTCTCGTTAAAGACTGGGCCTTGTCCCATGATGGTTCCTCGTATCAAAAAGGCAAAAGGCACCCTTTAATAAGCCTTATCTAAACATGAAGATCGTTTTACAAATTTATTTTTTGTACTGGGGACAAGCAGAGCACATCTGAAGTACTTCCTGTAATCTCACCTTTGGGCCACTAGAATGCACTGTTGCTTCCCGTTATCCACCTCTATGGCATGAAGCAGTTCTTCTCCAGCCGAACACACCCATTAATTTCACCCATCTCCACGTCTCTATCTCGTATGACTCCCCTGTAGTTATGAGGATATGGGAGCGGTACAGTATTGACAGTATTTGTATCATTTGCACCAGTGAAGCTTTAATTTGTGCTGATAAAGTATATTCCTCTTGACTCCAGCAGTCAGCTCAGGTGACAGATATTAGCATCCCCCTCCCCGTTCCACCTCTAGGGAAATGTTAAATTGGGTGGATCAGAGTTCATACATAAATGTAAGATGAACAGGCACAAGTGTATGTAGGATCCGGATCACATGTGTAATTCAAATGTTCATGGTTTCATCCTAACCCTAAGGTTGGCAGCCGTTTGCACACCCTGCATGTGTTAGTTGATGCCTATCGCTAATTCTCAGGGTTGTTGCATTAGACAGAATGAATGCATGTGTGATAATGACACAGAATAAGAGCAAAAGCACAGGACAAATACACGTTGCTCAGAATTAATCAAATGTTTAGTTGATTTCTAATATGAGGTCATTTAATGCTACAGTACACTGGTCTGAAGAGATAGAGATGACATCAACACATAGGTCAACGCTGGCATAGCAGTGTGGAACAGACTGCCCACTCGCAAAACAGTGATGTCAAACAAAGCTTTAGCAGCAATGGTAATGGCAGTTGAAAGATTGGATTCACCAAAGCGTAATCCAGAAAAATGGTGAGCAAACGCTAACATAGTTTCCAGTTGAAAGATTCAGGTATACACAGGTTAATAAATGATATGAGAAAGTGGTCATATTCTACCTAGTTGTGTGAAGTCTCTGGTCTGACCACAGGATCCTTCAACCAACAGCAGCGGGCTGGTTGTCCACTGCTGGGTGACAGACCAACGCAGGCAATTAGCGCTGGCCAAAAAAGGACCAATCACATAATTTCTGCCTGTGTATTTGATGGTTCGATATGAATCAAGTATGCTCTAACAGAATTTGCCATTTCAAGAAGGTGTGCCAGGGTCAGAGGGAATTCTAAAATTTGATACAGACAAAAGAATTAGTAGAAAGTTGTATCATGTGTGATGAGTGTACACATGTGCAGTAAGTAGCATCATCATCACTTAGTCCCCACCTTGCAGTAACAGAACACATTATTAGTATGACATTAGTAAAAAAAAGTATTTATAATTCCCCTTTATTTCTTTGCTGTTTAGAAGTGTCAAATATGCACGGTGAACTCATTACAATGAAGATTCAGGAAAACCTCGTTCTTCTTTATGACTGTATAGCATTAATTTTATTCTAATAGCTCATACCCAGTGGATGTCCTCCGCCCACCATTCTACAATTACATAATACTTAACTATTATTAAATCACACCCACTCCACATAAGGAAAAAGAAAAATCTAATTTAGGAGCTTGTTTTTTTTCCAATTTCACAAGGTCAGATGAAATAAAAATAATAGAATGAGATTTACATTTAATACACATTTAATAGGCTGTTCATTACATCACATGCTGCTAACTGTATGCAGTATCCTATCCTAACCCGTTATTTGTTAATGCTCCCTAAATCTACTTGGATAATCCACTAACCTGCTTAAATGCACATGTTATGTATATATGAGATGCTCTTACAGTATATACTGTTATTCTTTAGATGCGTTACGCTTCAAAGGTACACTCTATTCTACTGTGCTATTAATATTGATATTTGCTGCCAACTTCAGGGGAACTAATAAAGAATGAAGGTGTTCCAACTCTCTCTATGTCTCTGGGTGGTACACAAACTTGCACAATTTTACTGATTTATTTATTTCCTGTCAAGTTGTGACAATAAGTTATCTTCTGTTTTGTTGGTCAGAAGTCTCTTAAGCCCGGTCAGCAGGAATTTAGCACCAGGTGCTAAAGCACGGTGAACTCCTCTAATGAAGTCAGAACATAAAGTGTCTGAAGTGCCAGATGTGTGCACCGTTGAGCAGTGAGATTGATTTATATTTGGATATATTATATTTTATTCTCCAACACTCAGCTAATCTGTGCACTTTAGCAGCTAACGAGAGGATAACATTACACTGCTGTAGAGTGGTATCGGCTGCGGTTATATCTGAGCACAGTACTAAATCAATACCTAACCGATATTGCTGCATGCAGAGTTTGCATACCTGTAAGTTAATGCACAAACATGCTAAACGTTGTTTGCATGCAAAAACCTGAATATACAAGGAAAGCAAAAACTGCAGGTACAAAGCTAAACACTGTATCGTGCAGTGTTTAAGTTTACAGACACAAATTTAATTGTAAAGCCAGACAAAATAAAGACCGCACGCACAAACCTAAATGTACTGTCTAAGCTCACAAAACTCACATTACACATGCAAAATCCTGATTTAAAGGGCACGTTCAACTGCCAGCTCTCCCTATTGTTTGTTTTTCATCTGTTTTTCTTTTCCAAGCGGCCACGCCTGGTGCAAGTAATAAATTGTGATCGTGACTTGATGTACTGTGTTGTACACATGCAATAAAACTTGAGGTAATATATGAGCACATATTTAATTTTCATGTACAGTCCCTAAATTTATAGTACTAAGATTATTGTTTTTTTCAGAAGAGAAGTAGTTGTTTTTTCCCTTTATTATCAATAATCCTCTTCTCTACATTGTGGATTTTGGTAAAATACAGTGTGTAATGTGACATAAATATACAACTGCATTATTAAGTGTCACCAAGACCGAAACATTTCTGGGTACCATCTTGTGGCCCAGCCTTCACCCATAGACTTCTATGTGTTCACATTCAGACACACTTATGACTTCGTACATATGCACACACACCTGGTGGCTTTCAATTAGCAACCTAGGTTTTTACAAATAATGGAGTCAGTTCAGTGTTTTGGTCTTGTTTTGTACAGAGGAAGTGTGTGATGAGTGACCCAGCTGATGAAGCATGTCAACGGCAGATTCATCATTCCAGATAATACTTTTGCTGCGGCTTCGTCAATCTGACTGTTGCCTGTATGTCACAGATTCCCTGTGGCCAGACAAAAACAGTGGGGAGGATAAAGCCAAAATTTTAATTTCCCTTCTTTTAAACACTGCGTGTCGACATAATGATTACATAAATACACTGATTTAAGTGGAATATGTTGATGCGCTGCAGTATTTACCTTCATCCCCAAATACGGCAGCGGCCAGCCATGTGGGAGTTCGTCCCAAAACAAATACAACTGTCTAAAAACATGGATGTTTGATAAACAGCATACTAACAAATGCATGCTTTTAAAAATGAAATGGGCTATCACAGCAGCACATATACTCTACATAACCATCTCAAGACAAAGCTTCTTGGGGCTTTTCTGACCTTAAATGGATGGGACAATTGCAGCAGTATGTGGACTATTACAGTGGACTTTGTCTGATTCTTGGTTGGTGGTTCATGCGAGTCATGATCTGTGTTTTGAACAAGAACTCCTGGGAACACTGCTTTCAAGCAATTTACTAGTTGCTCATGCACATTTAGACCAAGAAAAAGAAAGAATCTTCTGCAAATAAATAATTCAAGTGCATTTCTAATTCTAATCACAATTGCCACTTGTCACTGAAGTTAATTCGTATTCACCATCTATGTTAATTAATGGCAGAATGGCAAAAGATTGACCAGCCTGGTTCAAGACCTTAAAAAACTGGTGCAAAATAAAACAGTTTGTGGCAATTTTTGAACTTCATTTAGATTTCACAAACTTAAAAGATGGGTTAGATAAACCGCTTGATGGTTTCTTTATCTTTAAATGTGAAAGTCGAACAGACCCAATAATTAGATCATTAAAAACTAGATGGAGAAGATGACGTACTTAGTCTATTCCTGTGTATCTAAACTGAGTCTCAGCGGAGGCTTACTCAGCAACTAACACTAGTCTATCTATGCATTTCCTCAAATCATTTCCTCGTTTTGAAAGAAAACCCACAGAGTGGCGATACATCAAACAGTGCAGAGACTGAATTTAAGCCTAATCGTACTCTCAGTAGGTAGTTCATCATGGTGCAAGACTTGGAGCTTTCTGACTACACTACCGTACACAAGCTTGGACCTAAGAGGACTGAAACGACCAGCAGTGACTCTAAACAGTCAGGTAAGAACAAATAAGAGTGAATGGAGACAAAAAAAAGGAGCTGAAGAATGGATCTTGTTGAAAAATACTGTAAATAATATCTGTCTGTTTTAATACTACACTACTATACTAATATTATTTAATACTAATACTAACTTATGTCACACTGATAAAGCGAACACACAATGATCCCATTTTTCTGTTCAGATCCTGAATTATAGAACGATTGACTGTACTGCGTATATGTGTTCACAGAAAAAAAGCTCTTCAGAATAGGCCTTTTAACTTTAGGGCTGCTGTGTATCCTCCAAGCCGCGCTCAACATCTCCCTGCGTTTAGCCTGTAAGTTGTGTAGAATCTGTTCACACCTGCGCATAATGCAACATTTCACATCGGCAATCAATGTCGTAACACGTTTTTTCAGTTAGATATTTTGCAACTATAACCCACAATTTCTGTTTTCTTCCAGTTCATTCAAAGGAGGACATCGAGCAGTTGCCTTTCAACAGCTCTGTAATCGCCGACTTGTGTAAGCAGAACTCCACTCAGTTCTGTTCCTGCTGTAACAACCTGCTGAAAAGGCTATATCGGACATATCGGGCCATGGAAGCTGAAAGAGACCGCTTACAGAAGATAGTCCGCTTACAGGAGTATGGAGAGTTTGGGTCTGGATCCGGTGACGAGTTATACTAACTAGTACAGACTTCAGAAACAAGAGCCTTGGGCTTCATGTATGCCACAGCAGTTTCCCCTTTGTTGGGTTTCCTGTGTCATTTGGTCTGCTAAAAAGGACATGGTTTGTGTTGTTTTTCAGGTACTCTGAATGTCAGTCTGTAAATGTATGTAAGATAAAAAGTCAAATATTGTATATTAATACTGGAGATACAAATGTGTGTGACATGCTACATGAACAACTCTGGGTTTTTAGTCATATAGTGGCAGACTGTCAACCGTTTTTGACCACAGCACGGCAGGAAGTTGTTTATCAGTGGAAAACCTCAATAAACCTGCACAGTACGCTAATATTCCACCAGCATGTGACAAAATTATTAAGTAGCTGTTGAACACAGTGGTATATTTAGCAACTAAAATAGATATTCATCTCATAAATAGAGCTACAAAAGAAAAAAGGGCAGATAATATTAGACTTGCATCTATCAGGTTGAAAAATGAACTCCAATGAGCTTTAAACTGAGACGTCTTTAATAGCTTAGATAGATAGATGGATGGATGGATGGATGGATGGATGGATAGATGGCTAGATGGACTTAGAAAAACTTTATTCATCCACAAGGGAAATTGCTTGGTTTGCTGCAATGTGAACTGAAGAAAATAACAAATGCGGGTTTACATTTAAAATTTCTGCACAACAGTAAAATTGCCGTCAATCTCAAAATTGCATGTATTTAAATCTAACAAAATAAATGGTTTTCTTTTCTTTCCACATGACTGCGAATAAATAAATCACATTCTCTTTTACTGTGAGGATATTTTCTGTTCTTTTCTTTTCAATCTGGATTGTCTTAATTTCAAATTATAATTCCCGGTTACATGACTTTTGAAAGCCACATTTGCTGCAGCCGGGAGAAGTGAAAGCGAGAAAACACAGCTGAGACATTTCATGCTGTTTTTGCCCAACTCACATCCTCTTAATAATCTCTGATTAGCTGTTCTCTGGGCAGTATAGCTGTGTCGGTCACCCACCGTGTTGCATGGCTCTCCCAAACATAGTGTTATTATCAAAAGGCGCTATGTAAGTAGAAATTCTCATTAAATTCAGCATGAGATTGGCCTTTCTGATCCCCTCTCAGTGAAGTGAGGTAAACTGAATGTGAGGGTGTGACCCATGATGGAATCTATCCCAAAAGAGCTCCTGCATACACAATAGCCAGACTGGTTGTTATTGAGTCAACTTTAATTGCTTAATTTGAATTATAAAATTAGGTTTTTGCTATTCTCTCTGTATATCAAAGGCGACCTGCATCGCTTGGGAAATGGCACTCAGTGACCGGAGTGCAGAGAAGCTTTCATGCTAAAAGAGATTCTGCCGGTGTTATTCACCACGTTCTTTGTCGTTAATGTCCAGCCTTTATACATGCATATAAATAAGTAGGAAAATAAAAATCTGGATTTCAAATTGCAAAATGGGCGGCCTGAAGGTAAACTTAATCCAGCATCACTTTATATAAGAAAGAGGAGAGCACTTTCACGTGTCACTGGATTCTTTTTTGTCGACAAACTCTCCTCAGATCATGGAGTCTTTTTTTGCTGATAAGTCTGTCAAGGGTAAAGTGACAGAAACGAGAGCCGTGGCGCAGTCACTAATCATTTCTCCTTAACACTGCTGGCTTTGTTTTAATTAGCCGCTGTGACTGACACAAGAGTTCCTGTGACACTGTATTCCAGGCTCGTGCTATCCTCCTCCCCAGCTGTTGCCTGTCAGTCATCCCGAAGCTGTCTCCATCTCTCAGAATAGAACCACATGTGTAAAGCTATGTGCTGTTTGCCTTACCTCAGTGGTTGCAAACCTAATACCTAATGCAATCATTTTTTTACGTTCTTTCAGCCTACACTTGGTACACATTTAAATATGGTCCATGATTTCACAACACCACCTTACTGCTTTTTGAGCTTAATGTCTTTGCTACCCAGAAAATGTGATTGTAATTTTGTTATTGCAAGATTGTAAAAGAGCTTTTTAATTACATAGCAAGAAGATCTCCTGTTGGGTAAATATGGTAATATGATTTTTTTTTGTTTTTAAAAAAAGCCCTACAACAATGTTCTATATGCACTTCTTAAAATGATTTATTCATTCTGAGAGTTTCTTTTGGTCTTGAACCATTAGTCACTTCTTCCTAAATTAGGAGCATGAGAACGACAGTGCGGTGGGAGGTTTGGTAGCTGTGTTCACACAGCAAGAAGGTCCAGTAAACATTCACCAGTGTAGCTGGAAGAAAGTTTTTTCATGTGAATTAACATTTAGTTTTACAGTACAGAAGCAGACAGATGTTAGTGGTGCTATTTTTTTACAGAGTAGTAGTATACAATATAGTCTGGTCAAGTGACTTGGTTATCGGCTCAAATAAAATGATTTTAGAGGTTTATGCAAGACCAAATATAGACCCCGCTTGTTGAAGGACAACCACGCAACAGAAAGATTAAAATAGTTGCAAGAAACCTCCACAAGAAAGGAGCAGACCCACACTCATCAGCAGGGTGAGACACAAGCACAGCTCCTAAGTATAAACAGAGACCATGACAGATTTCAGACCGTGTTCCTGTGCAAACACAGCGGGCTGACTGTTAGCCACTGCCATGCTGTTCAAGTCCCTCTGAGGGCGGAGAGAAGGCCTGCAGATGGCCAAGTATTTTGTAGTGACGCAAAGACATCTCTAATTTAAATACTGACAACAGGATCGTGCACAGGCCTGTGTGTTCGACACAAACACAAACACAGAGCATGCATGTGCTGTGTGAACAAGTAAGGTTCTGCTGCATATCTGATGTAGAATGACAGATAAAACACCCAGCGGAGGTCTACGTGGCAAAGGTCAGGTGTAGAACCGGAATAGTTGTCATTATCATTCCAGACTAGTTATGTCCGTTATCTTTACATGATAATGTAATGCATAACTGACTGATGAGAATCTAGCTGACCGTTCAATAAACCCTGACCCTAAAGCGCGACTGTTCCCTGTCAGTCTTTGGATTTGTTCATAAAACAGCTAAAACGCTGAAATAGGATTGATACCACATCTAAACTACGTGTCTTTGTAAGATTTTCATCCATGTGTTACACAACCGGAACCAATACATCCCAACTATCAATACTACGGTAAAGCAGTGCTTTTTTGCTGGTAAGGATGCTGCATTTTGCCTAAGACATACAAGTCTCAGTAATTTTGCATCATACTGTACCCTGAGTATGGATGGAAGAGTGTGTGTATTAGTCCCAAATGGTTCAGTGCATTGAGCATGTTACTTACTTATATCTACATACTTGCACTTACAGAATGAACATTAATATGTCTATAACATGCTAGCAAGGTCAGCTTTAGCATTGCAAACTGGGCAGGCATCGTGCAGTTTTTTTTCAATCTCATATGATGTGTTAATTCAGATGTTTTAATTGCCGTTCCTCCGCAGCCAAAACCTATGACCTTGTCTGCTAACACTGTACGGGCCAATAATCTGAGCACCACGAGGAGCTCACACTGAACACGAGCACCGTGCCCCTGTTCGTTTTGTCCAGTAACAATTTATTTAAACAGCAAGATGAAATAGCAGAAAGTTACCCGTACCCATTAGTTCTGAAACTGACATTGCACACTGTCATTCTGAGATTTTTAACCACCTCAAAAATGATTAGCTTAGGGGTTAAATACCATTTAGCTAAAATCAGCAAGAGACAGTCGTCTATTTAGACAACAGAATGTAGAAATAAGAATTCTGAAGCTGAAAAGCAAGAAAAGAAAGGACTTCAAAAAAAGCTTTCCAAAGGTGAATTTGACACACGCTGGTTAAATTTTTCTTCAACTTCCAGATAGTCCTTATTCTTGTCCTTATTCAGTGGCATTTTACTGACAGCTTCTTTTTACTGTGGTTTTCACTTTCATTTCCATGTTAGCGTTTTGGTGTAGCGAGGAATGGTTTGACGTGAAAGGGGGGAGAAGCAGATCAGATTTTTCTTTCTTTTTTTCTTCCTGATCTTCTGTCCATTCAGAAGTGTTTTCTGTAAGTGCAGCAATGACTTCGACAAATTTACCTGTAAACCCCACAGATTCACAGTAACTTTCCTGCCTACGCCACATGTTTTCAAGTGTAAGGAGGAACACAAAATTAAAGAGAACAGCAAACTGTCTGTGGTTGTTGCATTGTACGGAGGGCATATAAGCCTTCAACTTCCTGTTTTAGTCCCAGTCTTTTTACATGATACTGTATCATGGGTATGGATTGGGGTGTTACTTCTTCTGTTCAGCATGTCCAGTGGGAGGTTTACCTGTGTTTACATGGATTCCACTGAAAATGAAATTTAAATATAAATAAAAATAAAATAAAAAGTAATAGACCCAAAAATGGATCACACCCAAAGCATGTGTGTGTGTCAGTCACACACAGGGTACGCAATTGTGTGAACTTGATTTAACTGTCTTTCTACTTGCCTCTACTGCATGAAAATACAAGTCACGGTCAAAGTAAAATAAAATAAAAACACACAAGCCAAACAAATCAAAGTAATGCAATTTGGCTCAGAATATTCACTGATTAAAGGTATTTATGATGGGGATGTAGTGCTGTTTACGCTCCGTAGTAGATGAAGAGGCAGACAGCTTTGGGTTTTCAGGTTTAATTTAATTGACACATATGCACAATTATATCCCTCCAAATGCTACCGTTAAAAGAAAGCAGGAGCAGGGAACGGGAACAGCTGAATCCTGTCAGGGTTTAATTAGAAACGAGGGCGGGCTGTTTATGTCTTTGGAATAAAAAGTTTAGTAAAGCCTTGACAAACTACTCAAAAATCACGTACTAGAAAATCCCATATTCTGCAAAAACCTGAATAGTACAATCCACAACGTGTCAATATAATAATAATTAAGTGTAGAGCACAGAGGTAAAAAGTTACACGGCTGAACTCACAGCTATACAGTTTCATTTTATCTTCAGCAATATCTTCTACTTAGATGTCAAAATGCTGCAGTCAAATGGGACCAGTTGTGGCCCGGCCTGGCCTCTGATGCTCGTGTAATTGTAAGCTGTAGATGGCAGAGAATGTACCACACCAGGCTTAATGAACAAAATGAGATGTCTCTGTAGAATAAAACTACAGCAGTCAGGGTCAGAGTTCAATTCCAGCCTTTCAGCTGCTAATTGGCTTAGCTTGTGATCTCTCCCAGAAGGTGCCGTCATCAGAGCCTTCAGCTTCCTGCTTCTAGCCCTCTCCTTGTGACAGCTCAGAGCCAACAACTGACCCAGGTCTACTTTACTGCACGGTGGTCATAACCAAGCTTTAAACAGAACACATTTTTATTACGGCCTGACATCAGGAATCCCAATGAAACATAAACTAAGGATGAGGTAAGAAAAAAACTGTTATATACAGTATGAAGACACATAAAGAAGCACTGTATCTTCCCAAGTGAACTTACTTTCTACACTTCACTGTGAAATTACTCTGTAAAAGAGAATACGTAAACCACACACACTCTAAGAAATGAAACATCACATTTACTTAATATAGTTATGGCAACCGGTCCCACGAAACTAGGCTGAATAAATGGGAAGATTACTAGAAAACGAATTATTACTACATGCTTTTAAGCAAATCCCACCAAACCGTCTTAATTAAATACTACTCAACGTGCTTATGTTGACTTTACTCAACGCGCTTATGTTGACTTTACTCAACGCGGTTATGTTATGTTGAATTTACTCAACATGCTTATGTTGAATTTACTCAACATGCTTATGTTGAATTTACTCAACGCGCTTATGTTGAATTTACTCAACGCGCTTATGTTGAGGTACTCAACGCGCGTATGTTGAAGTTACTCAACGCGCTTATGTTGAGGTACTCAACGCGCTTATGTTGAGGTACTCAACGCGCGTATGTTGAAGTTACTCAACGCGCTTATGTTGAATTTACTCAACGCGCTTATGTTGAAAGTACTCAACGCGCTTATGTTGAATTTACTCAACGCGCTTATGTTGAGGTACTCAACGCGCGTATGTTGAAGTTACTCAACGCGCTTATGTTGAATTTACTCAACGCGCTTATGTTGAAGTTACTTGACACAAATGAGTTGTATTTATGTTGTAGTGTTTTGTTGATTGTACTCAGGGCCGTTTCTAGCTTCGTGGGGGCCCTAAGCAAGATGCTGTTTGAGGGCCCCTAGTTTGTCAAACTACGATGAAGAGATTACTAACCCTTAGATGGATTTAAGGAGTTTTATTGTCATTACACACATGTTGGTACATGAGGTGGAATGAAATTAGTTACCCTGGTCCCACTGCAAGCCAAAGCAGAAACAGTAAAATTAAGAGTTTAAAAAATAGAATAAAATTAGCAAACTAAGTATAAAAAATAGGCAAGTAAGTAATATAAATATAGAAAGTGACAATTGTGCATTACTGGAGTCTGTGCAAAACGACTGCATTCAGTGCAAAATGTATCTGTGGTTGGTTGTGGGGGGGCAGCACTCAGGCAAGTTAAACTGATAAAAAACTATAATACAAGGAAAACAACAATCCTCTATATGTCAATAAATAAAACATATTTTGAGTGTTTATAAAAATGTTTACATAAGAGAATACAACAAACCAACATTGATTTTAAAGTGCAACAATGAAAACAAAACAAAACAACACTAAAAATAATGCTTATTTAACATCACAGTCACTTATCAGCAACACCTGATATACTTAATCAAAGTAATAATAACAGTTTATGTGATGTTCCTGGAGCTTCCTGGTCAGGAAGTTCAGAAGATCCCTCTGGCTCAACGTCTGGCGCTCCAAAACATTCTAGAATTGCTCCTGCAAAGAAAAGGCTCCTTAGGTTATCACGTAAAATAGATCATTAGTGCATATTCCTATTTTATAATTGCAGTGATGTTGCTGTAATACAGAAAATTAAAATGAATCTGTTTTTATATTAAACACTGTGACGTACAGTGTGCCCAATAACAAAGTTGTCACTTTTAAGAGTTCTCTGCATTCATTTACACATAGGACTAGTGAAAGAAATAAATAAGATAAATGATCCACAACCACAATAGCATAAAATAAACACAATGCGTCATATGTATAAATCACTTAAAAGACAAACCTTTCAAATATTTCTTTAAATTATAAAACTGTAGCACACTTCTAATTAGAGGCCTTATAATACACACAAACTTGAAAATGACCATGACAGGACAGACTGTCCATTCACATGCGACATATTCCTTGTACATTTGTGAGTTTGTGACGAACAAATCCTAGTCAGCAAGCTAACATTTATCCAGGGCTAGCTAGCTAACATTTATCCAGGGCTAGCTAGCTGGCTAGCAGGACAAATAAACAAACTTGCTAAACGGCGTTTCACCTCCACCTATCCAGTCCACGCCACCAACAAATGCCTTACCTTTATCTTTTGACTGTTTTCTTTTTCTTCCGTTTTCCGCATAACTGAGAAAACTTCTTTTTGATGCCATTATTGTGTTTGTTTTGTTTAATATTCTCGCTAACGGGAAGGATGAGTAGCTGTCAATCATGCCCATCACACCTGTCGGCGGCCCGCTAATTCACTCACATTGCGACACTGCGGTCCAACGAATATGACGCAGTATTGCCACAAAAACACCAGTCACTGCTTATTATTGCAGTTTATTTTATTTATATCCTACGACGTTCATTTTTAAGCATATAAGGGATGTAACAAACACACGAGATAGCTATAGATAAAGACAGAACATTTTAATTCTCAGATGAGGATGAACATGCGCAGCTTTGGGGCCCCCTGGTGGCTTGGGGGCCCTAAGCATTTGCCTCGTTCTGCTGTAACATAAACGACCGAAGGCAGAGTGTATTAGTGACGTAGATCAAAAGGTCCAACGTCAAACAAGCGAAACGAAAGGGGCTAGTGGTACACTGAAAAAAACAACGGTCTTTCGTTAGTGAAGCAAGGGTTCGATTCCCATTGATTGCTTTTTATGTATTTTATTGTAATAAGTATATAATTTATTTATTATCAGCTTTAAACCACATACCCATGTGGTGTAGTCGAACAGGAATGTGCATGGCAAATCAATTCCCATACAAGCATGAAGACACGTCTCGATTGTACTACATTTTATTCTCCACTATGTCCTTGTTGAAGCTTCGAGTAATGAACCTTTTTTTGAATCACGTGTCTGGCCATCACTACGTATACATGCCCATGGGCGTGTCTTCGAAGGCGTCCTCAGCCACACTGCGCATGTGCAAGAAAGTACGGAAACCGCGTTGGGACGGTCTTCATTCATTTTAACGCCTGCAGTGCGTTTTAAATAACTTGATTACGTAGATTCAATTCAGCACAATTTTGTAATCCCAAAACCTTTTTGTATTACATTAATGCGATGAAACTCTCTTGATTTATTTTTCAAAAGTGGAATTATTCAATAGTTTCAACTTACAAAAATGATGTAATGCAAACAACATCCATGTTTCACTTCTTAGAGTGCAGGTTTGACCTTTGCGATAGCCACCACAGTTCTAGCAGAGCACCCCATGAAAACACAGTTAGCACCCCCAGAGTACAAACCTAATCTTGGCTTATGTTAGGATCTTTTCTGTCTTCACCAAAGGAAAAATCAGGAGCTGACAAGAGGTGCAGAGTTAATCTGCCCACAGTCAGGTTTCAGGGACAAGTTACAGATAAGACGGGGCTACCGATAAGGCTAGAGACCCCTGCAGCAGAACCACTAGCAGCGATGGGCAGAGATCCTAGGACCTGATAAAAAAGGAAACGAAGAGGCTCTGGAGCTCTGGGGCCAAGGCTCTCAGAAAATTAATTATACTGATGCCCCCATGCAGCCATCTTCAGCACCTGATGTCATACTGCTCGACTTCATCAAGTGCCCTGGTTGGAGACCACAACAAGCTCTTGTGTGGGTTAGAGCGTCAAAAGGCTGGGTTAAGTGGAAATCTCATGCTAGAGGAAAAAAGTTGTCTAGAACTTGCACAATATGAATGTTCAAGGAAATTGCCGTTTCTCTTTCACACCTCTTCTGGCTAATGACATAGCTTTGTTCCTTCCTTCTACATGAGGTTGATAAATTTCCATCATGAATAATAGTCGTAAGTTAAAAAAAAACAAAAAAACTCAAGTCTATTTTGAAACCCATAATATATTAACTATATTTAATGTTCTCTCACCGACACACAGCGCAGACAATGTGAACCATTTTGTCGCTCCAGAGGAAACTAATAAGTCAGACACTGATGGAGACTGCTTTGTCAAGCTTGCTGGAAATTAACTGACATCTTCAGGAACTCCAACAGCTGAAGGAAGTTTTGTACTAGACCAGCATCTTTACCAGCCCAGCTCTAGTGTAAGGCAACATTTTACGCTGCACCCAAAGCTGAACCATCATTGAAGCTGACAACTTATTGTAGCCCTACTGCGTTTGGCAATAACCTGTCATAGAGCGGAGTGCGATATTAGGTCATTATTCTATAACCATGAATGTTCACACATGCCTTGCTAAGCGCCCCCCCTCCCTTTAAAAGTGCCTCGCGTTCTCACTTTGCAGACGACTTGCATGTACTTGCAGCTGTGTTCATGTCGGTCCCACAGGGGCTTATTAGAGGGAATGGTAGGGCTTCTAACAACCTCAGCACACGCTTGCTGCTTCCCCTCTCACAACAGCCAGCGGAGAAAGGGGAGCGAAGTTCAGAACTGCCAGGCTCACGTCACAGAGACTTCAGACACATTGGCTCTGCAGCATTGAGCAGAAAGGTCACTGGTATGTTTGAAAGCCGGCTTTTGCAAAGATTCCAATCATGAGGTGTAATCTACATCCATGGCCACCATGCACTGACTGAGTAAGGCTATATAAAGACAGCAGTCTGTCAGTGTCTTGTTAGCCAGGAGTCAAACCGATAGCAAAATCTGGGGAAATGAGTTATAGGGCAGATTTCGAGGGAATTTCTGGCAATATCTGATGGATGACAGTAAAGATTGACAGGAAAGGATTGACAGGGTGAGAGTGGGAGTGGGCGACGAAATCCCACTCAAAAAATCCACAAGAATCCATGCAAAAGGTAATGACCAAGTGAAACTTTAGGGAGTTTATACCTCTCAGTACAGACTAGGGGTTGAACGACTTAGATTTTTTAAAGTCAACTATTATGTGGCGAAAGTATAAATAATACGTATTAACGGAGCAGAAAGTAATGCTTTGCAACAATAAAATCTATGTTCTTAACCTGGAAACATAGCGTCTCACACAAAGGAAGCTACAGAGGATTTTCTGCAAGTTTACTGAACCTTGAACATGGATTACTGTGGGCTGTAGACCACGTCAACATCATAAACACTGTCAGTCTGACACTTCTAATATGTCTTGCTCAGCAAACTCTCAACTCTACCACAACTTCTGTCTCTCTCATGGCTGGCCAAAAAAAAAAAGTCGCCACCAAAACAAAAGGTCACACGCTCTAATATTTGGTTGGACTGCCTTTAGCTTTGATTACAGCACGCATTCGCTGTGGCATTGTTTTGATAAGCTTCTGCCGTGTCACCAGATTTATTTCCATCAAGTGTTGCATTCATTTTTCACCAAGATCTTGTATTGATGATGGGAGAGTCTGACCAAAGAGAGTCTGGCTGTGCAAAGCCTTCTCCAGCACATCCCAAATATTCTAAATGGGGTTAACCCCTTGACGCCTGAATTGATTTTTCAATTATATAAAGACATTGATTATTTGTGTTTTTGCTTACCACTCTGACCGGTCCTATGAGAAACTAGTGCTTGCAAAAGGTTCCTAGGTATTTTTTGAATGTGCACAAACCGACATTGGAGGATTACATGCATTATTTCAGCTGCAGTCTGAGCGGAAACAGTGTGTCGCAAATTTGCGACACTCTGTGACAAGGGGTTAAGGTCTGGACTCTGTGGTGGCCAATCCATGTGTGAAAATTATGTCTCATGCTCCCTGAACCACTCTTTCACAATCTGAGCCCCATGAATCCTGGCATTGTCATCTTGGAATATACCCGTGAACATCAGGGAGGAAAAAATCTATTGATGGAATAACCTGGTCATTCAGTATATTCAGGTAGTCAGCTGATCTCATTCTTTGGGCACATAATGTTGCTGAACCAAGACCTGACCAACTGCAGCAACCCCAGATCATAGCACTGCCCCCACAGCCTTGTACAGTAGACACTAGGCATGATGGGTGCATCACTTCATCTGCCTCTCTTCTTACCCTGATGCGCTGGTTCCCCACTATCCTTCCAGTTTTTAATAATGCATTGGACAGTTCTTAACCCAATTTTAGTAGTTTCTGTAATCTCTTTAAATGTTTTCTCTGCTTGATGCATGCCAATGATTTGACCCTTCTTAAACAGACTAACATCTTTCCCACGACCACATGATGTGTCTTTCGACATGGTTGTTTAAGAAATCAGAAGCTACTCATTGCATCAGTTGGTGTTAGCTGGTGTTAGCTTGTTGCAGCTGAAAGATAATCACCCATGCAGTAATTATCCAATAGGAGGCTCGTACCTATTTGCTTAGTTAAATCCAGGTGGTGACTTTGTTTTTGGCCAGGCAGTGTATGTTTAGCCTATATCGACACCATCCATATTGAAAGTTATTAGACCTTTAGCTGCAGTACATGGTGAAGGCTTCAAATAAATAATGCATTCATCTTAATAAGCCTACTCTATCCCATCTTAAAACACGTTGTGGAGTACTATTAAATGCTATTGATGGTGCTGAGTTACAGTCTGTTTTTATATATGCTATACATATCTGCAGAGCACAATATGGAGAGCATGAGCTGTCTGTTCTCAGCATATGTATTCAGTTAAAGAACAAATATTTCATTGTTGCAAAGCATTACTTTCTACTGTTTATATTAGTGACATCGGCGACTCGTCTGTGTCGACTTGATAAAGCCAGAATCCATGGGTTCTTCCGCTACCCTCATCAGAAGTCCTACTGCACATCTCATTCACTGGAGTTCTCTTCACCTCTTCCATGTAAAACTCATGGACAAATACTCATAATACATTACTTTCCTGGGGATATCTTGAATATCTCGAAAGGAGCAGCAAAGCCTAAATTTAGTCAGTGTTGACTTTTTATGTAAATCCATAACAGCCAGCGTTATTTTCCTCTCATTCTCACCACCTTTCCTTATCTCCTCTATAAGCCTGGAAATAGCTGGCATCGTTGGAAATGCAGATCATGGGCATTTTGACAGGAAACTCTGAGGTAGCTGTGAGCATTTCCCTTGTCTAGATAATGGGGTTTAAATGGGATATTCGGTTGTGTGCATTCTGCTTAATTGGACATCAAACACTGCATGTACGTGAGAGATTAGGCTTCTGAGGATGTGTCAGAATAGAGGAGACTACGTATTTGCTCTCTATCAGATACTTTGTTCTAAATCTGTGTTATTGGACAAGAAAAGCCTCTAATTCAATTTCTCACTTTAATTTACTTGGGGGGGATTAAAAGGAACTCCTGAGAGATGCAGCAGGATTATGTTATGGCACTTTCCTGCTGGTAGGTTTTTACTTCAGAAAGGGCCATGTTTGATAGCACTTACAGCAGGAGGAAGACTTGGACAGAATGTTAACATGCAGACAGTGTTTTGTCTGTTTGTATACGGAATAAGAAGTTGACTAGAACCTAAAGTAAGCAAACTTGTTTCTACGTTATATTAAAAGGTTCATTGCTAATTGTTATGTGTATATGTCACAACAGTATTTCCATACTGACCCACATAGTGATAGAGGAGAGCCGACAGAGTGATGAAAAATGACTCCTTTTTCGAAGCCTCTCATACGGTTTATTCTGATTTTTTTTTTGGACAAAAACAATGCCAGGCCAAATCTCTATCTGAATGTAAATTTGAACACCTAAGCCTTTCTATCATGACAAATCGAGTTGCCCAGAGGGAACACAAATTTGTTGTAGTGGAGAGGGTCAGCAGCACCAAGTTCCTGGGGGTGCACATCACAGAAGATGTCGCCTGAACTGATAACACCACAGCACTGACCACAAGGGCTCAGCAACGCCTCTACTTTCTGAGGACCCTAAGGAGAGCAAGCACCCCTCCACCCATCATGACAACCTTCTACAGAGACACCATCGAGAGCATTCAGTCGAGCAGAATCACTGTCTGGTGTGGAAACTGCAGTTTCTGATAGAAAGACCACGCAGAGAATGGTGCGCACAGCAGAAAGGATCATGGGCGTCTCTCCCATCCATTCATTGTATAGGCAGCTCTTAAACTTAGTTATCCTGTGTAGTTGTAAATATCAAAACCTGTGTACAGTTTTTATATACAGTCTATAGTTATATATCAATAGCAGTGTACATTTACTGTATAGTTGAAAGTTCTGATTGTAGAGCTGTATATCTTCTGTTCAGGAAATCCTTTTGTATTCTGTGTGGCAACATGTTGTTGTGTAGTAGAACAGTGCAGCAGTTCTAGTAGTTATTGTGTGTGTCTCTGCAGCATATACGTAGCACGGTGGGACTAGGAGAAACAGTATTTCACACCCCTGTATGTTTTTGTTAACGTATTGTGGAAGTGACAATAAACACGACTTGAATCTTGAATCTTGCCAACTTTGGTGATCCACTACATTTTCTTTTTAATCCATTTTCACTTGTTGAAACAACATACATTTGGATCATATGGAACTATCACACTGATTGCCACGAAATTTGATACAGCAGCTACCCATACAGAGAGACAGTGACACAGAGAGTAGCGTCACCATGAGTTTGTCATGTTTGGCTTTGATGTTAAAAATAAAGTGCCTCGACACTATTGAATTAAATAATGAACAATAAAATGTGTTGAATACTTTGGTTTAAAACTAAATCAGTCTGAGCTGAACATTATGTTTTAGTAAATGTGCTCAGATCCTAAACTAAGGTGAATATGATACATTATCTTGTCAGCCACAAATCATTATGCTAGCACTGTCAATTTTAGCATACAGACATTTGTGTTCAGTTCAAGTCACAGCTAGAGTCTTGTTATATCGCTGTATGTATTGTCAGTACAACAATCAGGGTGAAATACAGTATACAAAGATGTAGCACTATGATACCATCTTAAAAACTGAGTCAACATCTGACAGTGTTTCAACGAATGTTAAATATAACAGCAGACAGCTCACTAAGGCACCTTTTTCTATTAATTATCATGGAGACTTTTAAATTATACAGCATCTCCACTCCCTTACCTCTACAGTGTACTGCTCAGTTTCCCATAAAAAGAAGACACATGCGTTTGTGAGCTGTACACGCACACACTCGCACCTTTCTTTGCTGATCCTTTCTCAAAAAGTGTCTAAACTTCCTCCATTCCCATTTCCACAGGGCCCCCTATCTCACTGAGGGAAGAGAGAGAGAGAGAAATAAGCAGCAGTGTGCTGCCTCTGCCAGCCTGCCGGATTTGAAGTTTATTAAGTATATCAAACCAGGGCCGGCCCCCTCAGGGAACATTTGCAATCCAAAGCTCCGCTTGCAGTTGCTTCCGCCAGAATCAAGCTGTCACAAACACTCCACTTAATTTGCAAAGTAGTGCACAGAGGGGGAAAAAAAATAAGAAAATAGGAAACAAATGTCATTTTCTACCATGTGTGAGTACGCCATTTGCATCTAAATCAATCTGACGAAAGTTGTTAGTTTTTGCTTGTGGGGAGAGATGATGCATTGGGTTGTTAAAAAGGGCTAGGGTTTACAGTTTACTGTGCTGTATAACGTAGCCTCTATGTGAATACTCCACATTTCAGATATACATTTACCTTTAGATTACATTTATGACCAAAATGCACAATTCAGTGTTTACCCATGCTGTGTAGCAATGTCCAATATGTTGCCAATACTCAGTCATAAAAGAAGGCTTATTGTAAAGGTTATGGTGTGTTTCACTCTTCGTGGTGCACTGAGCTTTATTGGTTGATTGGTTTTGAGCCACTCACGGCCAGCCAAGCTAACATCATCTGCAAGTGAATTCACAGCTGACACTTTCACAGCCACCACCAGTGGCGCCACCATCATCCAACACACACGCACACCAGCTGAGAGGCTCTCAACTCTAAAACCCGACAGACCGTCCCTGCTCCACACACACAGCCCAGATATGCAATTTATCAGCTGGAAAACATGCAGGAGGGCTAAAGGTGGGAGAACCTTCTATCTAGTCTCGGTACACCAGCCACTGCTCAGTATGCTCTACCTGGGCTCATTTCACCCTCCAGCGGACAGGAGAGTCTATATGGGCCCTTCTGTAAAAGACCTGAGGCACTCCCACCTAGTCCTTCCACCTCTGCCTCCCCTCCTTGCCTGAGGGGGAGATCAGACTGACAGGGCCAACAGGATGAGGAGTTATGATGCACCTTGCTTGTGTGCCTGTGTGTGTGCATGATTCTGTGACTGTTATCATCACTGTGCATTCATGTGTTAATACAGGATTTGTCCATCACACTGTGCGCTACAATTACAACGTTCAACAAGTATGTCTAACATCTCCTCTCAGAGAGGATGTGTTACAATGAGATATTAGAAACTCGGCAGGAAAAACGGATTACACTCGCTCCAGAATTCAACAATTCATTACCACCATTCTTTTTATAACTATAGACTAATTACATTAGCCATGATGGTTATGTCATAAGTCTGTCGTGCTGCTTGCATAGTGCTAATGAATGGACTTACTCTGGAAGATCTGAGCCCTTTTTAAATTGGTTCTGGGAACCTATAAGGAAATGTATAAGCCCTTTGCACATAAGTTATGCTTTGGCTTGAGGTTACGGCTCAGACACAAGCGATGATCATACGAATGGTCCCACTATGAGGACATTAGTTATGTGAGCAAATGAATGTCTGAAAGCTCATTTCTGGTGTATTTTATCAAATCCTAATTCACACTCAGTCTCTCCCTCTTTTTTAAGCCTGGCCTGGTCCTCCGCTGCTTCAGCCTGCATCTCCATATGATGTGTTCTATCACAAATGATTTCGTTTGTCCAAATTTAATCAGAAATACGCTAGTCTGTCAGTCTGTAAACTAAGCACTGTGATCTGACAACTCAACAGAGATGGGTAGCATTTGTACATTACTAACTGGGGCTAGAAGTCAGTGAAACCAGGTGCATTGATCCAAGTCCTGTAAAGCAAGAACGGATCCTTATTCTCTGGCATTTTCACTAAATTGCCAAATACCTGCAAAACTAATGGCATTACTATTAGCCCTAACTATTTGATGTTATATATACAACATGGTGCACAGGTAAAAGAAGAGGTTACTGTGTGTGTTGGTAGAGCAGGCGCTACATAAACTGGCTATACTGTAGTAACCACTCCATGATTCTACTACTGTAGAATTTATTTCGTGCCCTCTGCTGTCTGTCGTCCATTCTCTCTCACCCCATTACTTACCGTCTCCACCCACTACTACCCATTGAAAAATAAAGACATAAAAGCCCAAAAAAGAAAGAAAAAATTACATCTCTGAAGCCTGTCGGACATGTTGATGACTGTGCTGCCTCTGATTTGAGTGTGTCTTTGAACAAATTTAAAAAAACAAACAAACCCTCCACCTACCACAGATGACTGGGTGTTGTGTTGTGCTGCTCTGCACCATTCACCTGAAGACGCTTCTTTCCATTTACTGATCTGCTGTCATCCATGATTGGTACGGCTGCTTTTGAGTGATCTGACCAGTGATGTGTCTAGCTAAGAGTGGAATTTCTCATCATAACAACCTCAGATTTATATCCCACTTCAGCCAGCCCTGTGGCTCTTTGTGCTGCTGCACATAACAAACCAAAATGTATGCTACATTTGTCTGTGAATCTAAAACCTACAGCTTTGTACTTGTGCAGTTGAAATGAGGCGATTAGTCAAATTTAAATGCAAATGAACAGGTTTTAATCTTTTCAAGCTGGTATTGCAGGCTATTACTAGTATTTTTTTAATGAATGGGTAGTCGCCAATGCTTTCAAATTATACACCAATCAGGCATAACACTTCCTAGTTTTGTGTAGGTCTTCCTTGTGCATCCAAAACAGTTGTGATTCATCAGAGAATGGACATGGGCCTTCTGAGGGTGTCCTGTGGTGTCTGGTAACAAAATGTTGTTAGTGGGGGCCTTTGGGTCCCATGGGTTGAGGGGAGGGGTCTCTGTGGATCATCCCACAGATCTAGTGAATTTGGAGGCCAGGTCAACACCTTGTGCTGTTCTGGGGTGTGGGGGTGTCTGGTCTGGTCTAGGTGGGTGCTACATGTCTAAGTAACATCCACATGAATGCCAGGTCCAAAAGGTTCCCAGCAGAACATTGAATTGTCACAAGATGGTCAATGTTATTTACTTCTCCTGTCAGTGGTTTTAATGTTGTGGCTGATCGTTGTATCTAGTAATGATTGCACCTCGTCGCCTTGATCCTTGTCACACATTTTTTTCTCATTTCAAAGTGTGAACTCATTGTCTGTTTTGTTTAAGTAACCCAGCAAAACTTGTTTAGGCAAGAGTTATACTTGTGAAACAGATGGTGGACAAAAAGAACCCCTTTCTCTCTGTAGAAACCAGCTGATGGTTCCTCTTTCAGTGTTCACACAATTTCTTGCAATGCTTAAAGTAGCCCTCAACAGACCACAGCTTGAGTCCAGCCAGAAAGATATGTAAGAATTCACAGTGACGTGACTCCCTTTGATCATTTACACAAGTGTATTCTCCCTGTCTTACAATGTCAGACCCTTACCCGGGCGCTGCAACTGCAACTGCGCACGCACACACACACACACACACACACACACACACACACACACACACACACACACACACACACACACACACACACACACACACACACACACACACACACACACAAAAGATCTGTCTTCTGAAAAAGTCTCATTGGTGCTATGCATACGAAAGAGAGTGTGTGCCTGAAGCAATTAATCTGAATTAAAAGAGGAAACTTCACTGGGTATTTCTGTGGTTTTATTTGATTTCAAAAATGTTGAATGGAAACGGGCAATGTGGAAAATGTGGCATTATATCAAAGAGAGCGCTGTATGAATGGTTACATGCATTTAAATATGATGGAATGATGGGGATACTCTGCTGCAAACAAGTTGGGTCATCATATAAGATGAAAACAGGTGTACTGGATTGTATTTACTTTCTTAAAGGGTCCACATTCTACGCAAAGCAAATGTCAACAACAGTGACATAAATAATACATTTCTCATATAATGTGATATACATGTTGGCATTTTAAAATTTGCATATTAACAGTGCCGTTCCAGTTGATCCACACAGAAAGATGAGAGGAGCTATTTGCATAAGGGAAAATCTGTGTATCGCTCTCATACATAAGTAAGTGCAAGCTGTGTCTGCTGCTTTTCTTTTAGTTAGCAACCTTAGGCAAGGGTTAGCCCCTGAGCAGGCTTATGCATGCAGATGAATGCTAATGCTTTTGAAGCGAAATTATGCTTTAAAATTTTAACACCTACAACGCTAACAACATACGGTATGCAGCAACATGTGCTGGAGTGTTGACTGCGGAGCTCCTTGGTTCGAGGATAGACTTTACACCGCTGGGGCTGGCAGAGGTTAATTAAGCTCTAGCGAGCAACACACACTTTATGACACATTTATTTTTATATTTCACGCACGGGTTAAAAATAGAAGAGCTACGCATCTGTTTTTGATGGTGTGTTTTGTATTTCATCGACAATAATCACGACTGACAGATAATGCATATACATGGAGTGAACATTCATTCGGTAAACAGTATTCCTCGTGATTAATCTTATTGTTGAACAAATGCAAAGCTCGCAGTCAAATTAAAATGTTACTGAATTCCAGATTCAATAATTTAACAAAGGAAAGGTGAGCTGAAAGGTGTCTTTCTCAGGGAAAAATACAGAATAAAGACTGTGGTGGTGCATGGACTTTATTATCTCAATAGACCTTGTTCACAGCAGATATCTTGATTTAGGAAGAGCACAGGTATATTAGTGATGGCTCAGATCCATCAAGTGTCCAATTAAGCCATGACAGTGAACCAACATGCACAAAGGCACCTCATTAACATATTAACTAAATGGAATGCAGCTGTCATTAATACACCGGTGCTTTCTTTACTATGACAAGTCAAGATGTCATGAGGGCAGCTGACATGACAACATGGCATGCCTGAGGAGGACTGTCTACCCAACACCCTTTAGTTGCTTCTGCTTTATTATTATTATTATTTTAATTTGTAGAAATAAAACTTTTATTTTGTTAACACTTCGTGTTGCAGGCTACAAACCAGGTCATAATCACGTGCACAATTATTGGTTTATGTAGATTTTTTAGGCCACTTAATGATAAGGAAAAATTCCATGATCAACTCATTCATTCTCAGGAAGCAACACAAAATGACAAATACTACCTCTCCTTCCAAACATATTCAGTCACCAGTATAGAAACATAATCAACCTCCTTTTTAATAACTGCTACGAACCTTCCATCTACAATCTACTCTACTCCCCAGGCAGCAGTTGTGGAATAGGGTAACAATGGAGGATAACGTTTTCCTTTGTAACAGCATGTTTAAATTTTCTCACGTCTTGCAGTTTTTTTTTTTTTTCCTAGACTCATTCACACCTCGAGTCTCTGGCCGTTAATGGGTTGTTAGACAAACACAATCGTGAAAAAGAAGCCACTACCCAGGTTAATCGGAATAACAGCCTCTAATTGCAGGTGAGTATCTGGTCATTAACAGACCCCACTCATGTGAGTTTTGGGTGGACACCACCCACAGATGTTTCAAATAAAAACCTACAAGTCATTTAGATCTGAAGAAGCCACACTGACGAGCAGTGAAACATCTTCGAGAAGTTCTGCTTTTGCTATTTTCTATACCATGACCTGGATGACTGAGAATCTTCACAGACCATCTTTCAGTGTCAATTTAAGTTTGGCCCATTCCACCAGAGGTAACGAGGCAGCCTAATAAATATGTACATGTTAATATAAGGAGCTAAATTAAATTAGGGTTATAAATTATCCAACATCTTAAAAAAATAAACTAGCTCACTTACAAATGAATGTATCCATTAAATCAGAGAACAACATTCCGACATTTATCTATTTTTAATTAAAATTCTTATTTCTAATACTAATAATTATTTTCCTTGAGTAACGTCCTCAATGCAGAGGATTTCCTCCAGCACTGTACTATATATAACTGACATAAAGTTATAAAGATTTTTCTGCAGAGGGTGTAGACATGCACAGAAATGACAAAACTTGGAAGAATCGTGTTAGTGGAATTCAATACACAGCAGAGAATATACCCATCACTGCCTCAAAGACACATTTACACCATCCAAAGTGTCCTTTTAGAATAGATTTGCACAAAATGGTTCAAACAAATCAACCATTTCCATTTCTATCACCTCATATCAGCCTCACTGATCCATACTGATGACAGTCCATGCGATTATCAACTCATTGGATGTCAACAAACGCTCCCAAG
Organism: Chelon labrosus; assembly: GCF_963514085.1. Lineage (NCBI taxonomy): Eukaryota > Metazoa > Chordata > Actinopteri > Mugiliformes > Mugilidae > Chelon > Chelon labrosus. The sequence continues at coordinate 28,225,051 of NC_140340.1, forward strand.
ATAGTATGCACTGCTGGAAAAACCTCTTGACCCACTCCTTAGATAACAAAAAAAAAAATTAAATAAAATAAAAACGCATCAACTCAAGAGATGTCTCTCACCAGCCTGCTGCTTGGAGTGTCAGCCAAGCCAGCTGCTTAGAGCTGAGGCTCGCACTGGTAACACCACCACTTGTATTAATGCACAACCATCACTCTCTCCCTGCATCTAAATGTTTCATTACAGCCAAGGCGCAGACACAATTTCGCGGCCTATATGGCGCCGCTCACCAGCAAGCGTGCTCTGTTAAGGGAAAAGTAAAGCATGACAAATTGAAATAAATGAGAGGGAGAGAGGAGAAGAGACGTGGAGGAGGAGGACGACAAGGCCTTTTCTCTGTATGGCCTCACAGGAAGGATAACGCGTGCATTTTTCTAATATCTCTCTGTTTATGTCCCTTGGCAGTGAAAAGTCTTCCACTACTCTTCTGTCATTTCTCCATCTATATTAGTGGTGACCAGGTTTTTAATTGGCCTTTTATTGATACAGCAATACTTTCGACAAGACCGGAGGCTCCAACCGGAAAAAGGTCAACAAACGGAAATTTCCTCTCATAACATGCTTTCTGCACCACACATGGAACCAGTCCACCAAGGTTATCTCACATCATATGGTACATCCTGTATAGTACATTTCTATCATGGGCGATTTTATCTTTCATACAGTGCACATGTGATGTGGTTGTGCCAGCAAATTGATAATTGCACTTAGTGAAAAGCCTGACAAATATATAATATCCTCAGCTACAACACTCGCTGGATTTACAGTGAGCTAAGTTGCATTATACATCCGTGATCAGTCCTGTGTTATGTATCTGCTAAAGGGCTGTGAGCCTCGGAGCATCAAGGAAATGACAACTCAATTCAAATAATCTGACCAATTATTTAGCAGACAAGACCGTGAGAAGACAATCTGTTCAACCCTCAGGTCAGTGTTTGACGATGGCCTGATAAACTGGACTAAAGTGAGTCATGTTTTATGATGTTTTTCAAAAATATAAATATTACGGCAGTATGGCAGGCGTTTCATTGGCAGACCACAGCAAAGAGACAATCAAAAAAGCAAAAAGGGAAGGGTTAAAAAAAAAAACAAAAGAACGAATTTCAAAATCGGCCATGATGCTTCAGAGTTTGGTTCATATCATCAAGAAAGAAAAGGTACTGGAGCCTCCGGGCCCACTCCATCAGACTGTTGAACAGCTTTGTCCACCAGGCTGTCTGGGTGCTGAACTCTGCCCATCTCCTACCCACCTATCACACAAGGACTTTACCTCACCTGCAATCTTAACACACAAAAAAAGACACAAGGACTCTAGTCTGCACTTTACTGCACGTTCTGCACCTCATTCATTCATTCATTCATTCATCTTCTCTAACCGCTTGTCCTGTGAAGGGTCACAGGGAGGCTGGAGTCTATCCCAGCTGTCATTGGGCGAGAGGCGGGGTACACCCTGGACTGGTCGCCAGTCTATTGCAGGAATAGCTTTTGCACCTTACTGGGTAAAACTCAAGCTGCAACCGTACAGTGCACTGTTGTATGTAGGCTCATTTTATTTATTTACAGTATTTTTTTATATCCAGAATGTCCATTTTGAATCTGTTTTTATCTTCTTTTATTCCTTTCCTTTATTCCATACATTTTGTTCATTTAGATTTTTTACTCTGTATATTCTTAGGTGAGAGAGAGAAATGTTTTTTCGTTTTTTCTGTATGCCGTTAACATTTAGGAAAATTGACAATGAAGAAATCTTGAATCCTGAAAGACAGGCTAACGTGGTACTAACAGAGGCAGTGTTTGCACAGGTGCTTTGCCAGTCAGTATGTGGTAGGTTGTTTGTACACATGTGCAATTACACAATTGCACTGGCAATACACACTCACACATGTATAAGCTTTCCCCTACAACTCAAACCCCTTTGGCCTAAAACCCTGCAGCCCTCATATCAATGAAGCCACACCGATATTTCACCACACCAGGTGCGTTACCATAGCAACAACGGTCTTTCATCTCCTGATTCCTCATTGGGTATGCATATTCTGTTTGGTACCCCACAACCCTAGCCCACCCCCAAGCCAGTCAATCACACTTTCGTCTCATCTCTCTCCTCTGATTGGCTTGTTCATGCCCTCCTTCAAAGTACTGACCTTCATACACGGCTGACTGCTGAATGACAATGAGGAGAAAATCACCTGCGCTGCTCTCAGAGCATGAGAAAGACAGAAATATAAGGGAAGGAGTGGAGGAGAAAGCGGACCTGTTGCATGTCTGAGCTCCAAACCAGTGAGGATCAGGAGAGGCTTGAAGCCGGGCGCTTCTTGAAAATAATGCCTTAGTTGAGAATGAGGATCAGAAACAGAGAAGAGGCTTATGGATTTTACTGTCTGCCTCTCTGTGCATCTTCCATTATCAGTTTCTCAGAAAGAAAAGAATACACAGCTTTCTTAGCACCTGGAAACCATGATGAAAATAGACAAAGAAACAGAGGCAAAATACGGGAAGAGAAAAGAAATGGTCAAGTGATATTCTGTCTGCATATCCCAAAGGATCGAAGTCTGTTGTCTTTATGCTAAGGAGACAGAAGGTATGCAGTTGATGTGTTTGACAAGTATACTTTATAAACTATCGTCCAACTTTGTGTATCCCTCGGTGCAAATTGGTATGTACCTCTGCAGCTTTCTTACTATCCCTGGTTCTGCTTTATTTTTTCCCCAGTTGTGCTTCTTTGGGGGATCTCAGGGCAGTCAGAGATATTGACTCCATCGTCCCTTGCCTCCCCACCTGTGAGTTTACATTGCCTGTACTGCTGAGCTCCTAAGACCGGCCGCAGCAGTATGTGAGGGGAAATGCGGAAAACTAAGTCCTCATTATCCGGTCAGTTAGCTCCTCTTATCTCCTCTTTCGTCTCATCACTGACAGCAAGCTTGGTGTGGGGATAGTCGGCCGGAAGATCTTTTAGCAGCTACTGTTGGAAATTCCTCTGCTGTGTGCTTTGATGGTGGTTTGGGAGCCTGACGATTACCTCACTAATTGGTTGCCTGCTCTGTTGTGTGACAGTGAGTGACACTGCTTACACAGTAGTAGGAAAATGATTGGTCAGAGTTGCAGGACAGTAGCTACTAAATACTTTATTTTCTCCAAAATTTTTATAATGTCCGCAGAAAAACAATTTTTTTCCAAAAATAAAACGCTCATATATGTCTATTGGAGTATTTCCTGATGAATACATTTAGGAAACACTACAACCTGCTCTGCTCTACCCTAAAACTAGTCATTTATAAACCTCAACCACAAACAACAGATGACAACTATGGAACTTGAGTTATTGTTATTGTTACCGCACGCATACAATAGATGCTCAAAACTAGTTATTTCTTTTCTTATTTGTCAAAACAGCATCTTTCATTACTTTAATTTAATTAGATATGTAAGGGTTAATCTAAAAAGCAGCTTTTAGTAAGAATTTATTGTTAACAAAGGATCAAAGACGATATGATTGAGGCCAGAAGGAATTATCATCCGGTCCCCTCTCCTCTCTTAGTTCCAGTTGGATCAGAAATGTGTTTTCCACAGAAGAAAACCCTCTCTACAAGTATACCTGTCCAGTAGCAAATTACATTTACCAACTAAAATTTAGATATTCCCCTGATTGGTGGTGGAGAACAAAACAGAGCTAAAGCTAGACAACAGCACGATGAACAAAAACACAATGCCACATGAATACTTATGTTCCATCACATCTGCTGGATGTGTAAATAAGCTGCTGTTAGCATATCAGTCTTCTGCAGCTTGTTGCCTCGAGGTGCAAAATAATCAGTCGATGCAGGTGTACATTCTATGGTATTTAATGGTTACTGTTGACAACTAGGTAGGCTATTGATTAACAAGCTGGTTGACAACTGCTAATTGCAAGTGAAATCACAGATGTGGATTCATTTATGGTCATGGACGTGTTACTTCTCTAGTGTTAACAGAATAAGAAGCATTATTTTTGAAGTGTTATGATTAAAGGGCATAGAGCAATGGTATTGGGGGCGTTTCCACGGCAACAGGGCTGCCCTTGTGCTGAGCACTTCCTCTTCTGGTCGGTTGCCTGTGTTTCCACACACTTCACAGAGTCCGAGGTGCTTTTCGTAAGTCTTAACCAATTGTACTGAATTATAAAAGGTTCTCCAGGATTCATAGATAGTAGGTACAACACTAACATCTTGTGGCTAAATTCATCTCCCACTAGGCTGACAGTTCTTCAAACAAATTTTTAGACAATCTCTGGCCAGAAAATAGGTCAGCATAGCTCTTTCATGGAATTGATTTAAAAATGCATCATTATATTGTAAAAATATTTAAGTTGTTTTAAGAAATGTATAATACAAGTAAATATGCTTGTAATACACGTAGCTTAGATCCCAAAACAACAGTGTATGATATGCAACAGATAGCGTATACACCTGCTTGTGCACACTGTGAACTGCAAAGACTGATAATGCATTTAATTTATCTATTTTGTCTCTGGGTTGTATTCTTATTACTTTCCAAGCTCACCACATTGCAACAGAATTCAATTAGTGGAAATTAATCTGGAAGCCTGCCTTGCCTGTGATATGGAGTCTGATAAACTTCAACACCGTGAGTCAACATGCTTTCATTATGTTTTGTCCGTTTGAACTTAGCATTTTCTCACATCTGTCTTCATAAAGCCTTAACTACAGTACTGTTATCTCTGTCCACATTCCCTTCATCTTTACCCAACCCATTAACAAAAGAGAAAGGAACCTCAAGCACCTCTGTCTCTGCCCACAGCCCCCCCTCTCACTGATCTGACTACAGATGTATCTGGGTTGGATCACAGGCGGAAAAAACAGGATTTGTTGACACACCGGCTCTGGCATTCTGAGACCACAAGAGACAAAGATGCATCAGAGACAGGAAGAAGTGCTTTGTTCCATCTGTCTCTGGTCCGAATAATCTGATCAAAAGTGCACAACAGAAAAGGAGCCTGTTGGTTCAGTCATAGCTGAGCTAAATGTGATTCACAGCAGGGCATCTGAAAATAAAGAGAAAAATAGAGCTAATTTGTTGAGCTTTGGAGCTTAAGACGGGCCTGTGAAACATCTGCACCAAAAGATACAGACACAAATTAAAAGTGTATTTATAACTCCAAGAGTCACATTTCCTCATAATTTTTCTTGTTTAATTTTAAATAACTTCTCAACACTTTTCTTTCTGTATTTCTCTCTCTCCCTCTCTCTCTCTCTGCACCACTTAGCTTTTTGACGATGTATGTTGATGTACTGGACAATGTGGCCAAACTGTACATGTTAGTCCATGTGATGTGACCTGGCAGCTCTTTAAGATCTCCATTACCAGCCATACATACGTGTTGTGAAACAGTGAAACAGAGCAGGTTTCAGGTGCAAAAGTGGTTGATGAGAATAAAAACAAACATCTTTCTCTCTCCACCATCTCTTTTTCTGTTCTCTTAAACCACATTTTGCCCTCACGTAATAGACTCGTTCTTTAAACTGCGTCACACATTTTCAGACCATATTATTCACATATTTTCAAGGATTTTCTATTTGGTGCTGCATGTAAATCCGAGTGTCCAGAGGCAGAGTGAAATTGGTTATGTTGTCATTTCCCTGATTTGCTAGGACAGTTGTGGAATTATTTCTTGTCCCCTGGCGGAGACTCAGTTCATGTGGCCTGAATAAACACCAGCTAAATGCACAGCAGAATGTTTCCCTGCTTTTACGCAGTGCTGAGGCTCAGTTCACACCAACTATTCAAACTTCTCTCATTAAATCAATGTTTTCCACAACTTATTGTGATTTCATTTGCTAAATTCACCTTTTCAGATCGGTGTGCTGGTGGCCATGTTGGAAATACATAATTCCATATTTAAGCACATGGCTGGCTTGACTGACAGGCCTGGTCTGAGTGATTGACAGGGATTTGAGTGAGGCTGGCGACGAGAGACATTCAGCAGTGAACTCCAGTCACCTTCATATTGTTTTGATTCAGTTGGCGAGTTAATGAAGCCATAGATAGTCCCACAGAATTTTACTGTTCATTAAATAGTTTTAATCAGTTTTCAGTTCACCGTAATTATGGCTTGTTCTCCGGTTAATTGGACTAAAAGACCCTCAAGGGCTTCCAATATCCATTCTTTTTCTTTAGGTAAATGTTTATTTTCTTAATGGTTTAAGCATCTGGAATCCTTCTGTTGTGCTTCTGGGTAATATGTATCATGAGTCACCATCCAGACAAGAAATCTGACACAGTTTCAAACTTCAGTTCATACTAAACAGCCCTGAAAAATGAAGAAAATAATTGGTGGTGTAGTTATAGATTATACTAGGGAAGAAAAACAGCAACGGCGAAAAGTGCAACCAGAGATTTCATTCTTTGGAACGACGACGTGGTGGAACTGTTCCTAAAAATAACAGTAAGTAACTGAATGTATAATGACACCTTGGAGAGAGAACACAAAAATATTTAGGGATGTCGCAAAGCTGTACCAAGAGCATTATCAATTGCCAGAGGATGCCATGGCAAAGGTAAGGATTACCCACACAAAAAAGTTTCAAACATTTGTGGTTGCCAAGAGTAAAACCAAACCACAGAGTTTTTAAAGTATGCACAAGGAGTGTTTCCCAGTGTTTCTGTTTCAGGGGTCCTAAGGTAGCAGGGTATAGGGCGTACAAGCAAAAGTTATGCAATTAAAAAGAAAATGGAAATTAGGAAAACACTGAACTAGCATGAGAGTAGTTCTGAAATAACAATTTTTTCAGAATTTTGAGAAACAGTCATTCAATTTCTTGCAAAGAGTGAGTTGAGAAGATCCACACCATCTACATGACTGTGTGTTTAGTGCTGAACAATTGAAAGCAACAGCTAGCTTTATCCAAAGATGAATAATAAAAAAGAAAATACACTGAACAGCGTCTCAAAAGCAGAATGATTCACATGGTTATATTTCATTTGTATACCGCATATAAAACAGAGGAATCTACCTTGATAAGTGAAAATATATAAAGTTGATTTCTGGAAGGTTGAACGAAGTAAATGTTCCCAATCCATATTCTCCATGCATTAGCCAAGTTACTACAGAGGACCCTTTCCATTTTAGCTGACTTTGTGTTGTAGATCGTTTTTCATTGATAAAATTTCTCCACCAATTCACTAAATAACCTATTATGACAAAATGGTAAACTTTATTTTTTAAAGTACACTTTCAAAAAAACTATAAATATATAAAAACAAAAATTGTTTTCTGAATCCACTCTCTCAAAATGGCAACTTATTATGTTGTACATTTCTGCTTGTGGTTAACAAATGAGCTACAAAATATTAATTAGAGAGCGTTAGAAGAGCTGGAGAGAACTAGGCTAGCTGTTTGCTGCTTTCTGTAATCATTATACAAAACTAGGCTAATCACTCGAGTCTAAATAATTGTGCAATACTGTGATAGTAGCGTACAATGTTCATCTTTATTTAAATCTCTAAATGTCTACTTCTGATGTGTGTGAGTTCAGGTTGTAGTCCATCTTTAAAACTAACCAGGGGAACTGCACAGGTAAATGTTTTAAATTAATAAATATAGTACTCCCCTTTTAAATTAAATCTCAAGCTTCTACACAGCTATCTCTAATTCCATTTTTATGCTTCTGTGCAGAAAAAGGTTGGCTCTCCACCATCTATTACTGACACCTTTTCTCTTCTTCTCTTGTTGCAATTATTAAGAAGTCATAAAAAGCCTCAGAGATAGAAAAAAAAAGAAGAAGAGAAGAGATGATTTGAAACATTTACTCATGCTGGGTACCATGGTAACAATTTGTTTATAATTTAAAGCCTCTTTGTTGTTTAGCTCCAGACTAGAAAGAGGAACTCGCAGCTGAAAGGCTGTTAACTGCGCTGCTGGATGAATTCTAATAATCTGTCGTCTCTTTTTTTATGTTCTTTATCCTGTATCCTCAAAGCCCCATGCGCTCTCCTCTCCCTTGTTCACGCAGCTTTGTAGAAAGGGTCAAAGAGCAGCCTCATCAAAGGGTCATTTGTGAGCCTCAATGGGGAAGTAGGCTTGCTCCTTTCCTTAATGGGGCTCAGTTCAACAGAAGCATTTTGGAGGGACTATGGGAAGGGTATCATTCCTAAATGAAGCTTTGTGAAAGGGAACTATGGAATCAAGCAGCTTTGTTTCCCATTGGTGGTTGGCTCCTGCAGAACTGATTATATGGCATACGTCACCACAAGAGAGTGCTAAGAGGCACTTCAGACTAGAGAAAAGAGATGTACGCAAACAAAAGAAAAACAACAGGAAGGGTCGATGCTACATGTATGTACTGTGATTATTTGCTACAACTGAGCATACAAATGAAACAACACATGCCTACCCCGATTACTAAAAGACACTGTAAGTTTTCTGCTTTTACACTTACATACGGACACATGATTATAGCAATCAACCCATTGATAAAGTTTCTTTCTTTATATTATTACCACAAAGTCATTTACTTATTTGCAAAAATACACACGCACACGAAGGCACATCCCCACATGCCAACAGCACCTCAGGCAACAATAATCAATTAGAATATCCTGGCAAAGGCTGGCTGCACCATGTAAATGATTTGATACAAATGAGCTTTTCCTAATTAAACGGTCTAATTTGCTAAAAGGGGTGTGAGAGGGAGGCTTGCGCTGGAGCCAGCTGAAATGCACAACAACCACAAAACGCCTCAGGTGCTGTTAAAGATGATAAATGGGAGTAAAGCTGTGTGTTTTTGAAATTAGCTTTTACAGTGAACATGACATGCACATTTGTGTTTTATAGGAATGATTTATTTTCTGCAAACTCTATTATAAGACTGAAAGACATGCTTTAATAATACACACAAAAACAGACAGTTCAAACATTGTTTGTGTCTGAGGTCAGCAGTGTTGGGAACGTTACTTTTAAAAAGTAATTAGTTATAGTTACTCACTACTTGTTCCAAAAAGTAACTGAGTTAGTAACTGAATTACTCTATAATAAAAGTAACTCGTTACCAGGGAAAGTAACTATTTGCGTTACTGTTAAAAAAAAAGTTGCTATATGTCAAATAATTTGGATTTTTTTTAGCAGTTTTCACAAGTCAGTTGAAATGAGTAGAACAGACAGTTGTTTGTACATAACTTTCGATATTTATATATTTATATATATATATATATATATAATATTTATATTTCGATAGGGTTTAGACGGCGAGCTATCATCTGTGGTGGAGGTATTGGTGTTTTTGGCCACTAGCTTTGTAGATGCGTGTCGTTGTGAGATGCTTCATTAAATTAGAGTTGCTTACGACGGATGTCGACAAAGTCTTCGCTCCTGGACATAATGTACACATTACATGCACGTTCCTCCCTTTGACCACAATGAATTTTAAGTAGTGCTTATATCTCCACCTTGAAAATGCCAACTTTTCATCGGATTGCTCCTGACTCGCCATCTCTGCTGCTTCATCGAATCTCTGTTTAGCTGTTGTGTGTGTGTGTGCGTGTGTGTGTGTGTGTGTGTGTGTGTGTGTGTGTGTGTGTGTGGCGCGTGTGCAAAAACACTGGCTCTGATTGGCTACCATGAAACATGACTCTGCCTTAGCCAATCATAATCGCTTACCTCGTTATTAACCCACCTCCTCACTAGCGGTGAGCCAGGGGTGCGTTCGGATTACACCGTTTATTCAATCAATGCATAGTAACGCACCGCATTTAACGTCCAGTAACGTTAACGGCGTTGTAACGACGGGAAAAGTAATTAGTTAGATTACCCCGTTACTGAAAAAATAACGGCGTTACCTAACGCCGTTATTTTAAACGGCGTTATTCCAAACACTGGAGGTCAGTAAGATTTGTGTGTGCTCAGCACGGGCACTAAGACCGCACAGCTGGAGTTGGAGTGCAATGCCCCTGACTGTCACTAGGTGCTGACTCCCTAAAATATCGGGTTCCAATAGATTCCCATTCAAACTTCTCTCATTAAATAAATGTTTTCCAAAACTTATTGTGATTTCATTTGCTAAATTCACTTTATCTGATCAGTGATTATTTAATAAACCCATATTTAAGTACATGGCTGGCTTGACTGACATGCCTGGTCTGAGTGATTGACAGGGACTTGAGTGAGGCTGACGAGGAGACACATTCAGCAGTGAACTCGAGTCACATTCATATTGTTTTGATTCAGTGGTGAGTTAATGAAGCCATAGATGGTCCACAGAATTTTACTGTTCATTAGATAGTTTTAATCAGTTTTCAGTTCACCGTAATTATGGCTTGTTCTCCAGTTAATTGTACTAAAAGACCCTCAAGGGCTTCCAATATCTATTCTTTTTCTTCAGGTAAATGTTTATTTTCTTAATGGTTTTCAATTTTGAAGTTAATATATACAATGGGGCGGCACAGTGGTGTGGTGGTTAGCATTGATGCCTCACAGCAAGAAGGTTCTGGGGCCTTTCTGTGTGGAGTCTGCGTGTTCTCCCTGTGTCTGCGTGGGTGTGTGCGAATGGTGAAAATGAATGAATGAATGAATGACCGTATACAGTGGACAGTGTGTACAGTTATTTGCAGTATTTGGAAGATCCCACAACCGAAAAAGACGGCATTAACCATTAAGTCCTTCTTTAGGCTTCAATACAGCTGAAGTGTAAACCACCATTGCCTGCTACAACCAGTCTATGGTTTCAACTGACATACCAGTAAAATATGCAACTGCAATTTCCATATTTAAGTGTTAAATATTTAAGTCCCTTGCAGAAAAAGACACCAGTTTTCCTTGCCAGCTAGCTAAATGTTGCCCTCTTCTTTCAGGCTAAGCTATGCTGTCCCTGACCTACACACACAAATCACACATTGGTTCAGTTTTCACACACAATGAACTCTCTCTTTGCAAAATGTGAATAACTGTAAAATAAAAACATATTTTTTTTTTAGATTCATTAAAAGGAAACGGTATGTACATTTTAATCCTAGCAATTCACCTGTTGAGTCTTTTGCAGAACATAACATTTAATCTTTAGGCTGAATTTAATTCTAATGACTCTTTGAACACATCAGTTAATTTCTCATTTTTAATATTTCACTCTAGTTCTGCAAATCTGTGTTTCACTAAATCTCCGTCGTAGCTTACAATGCTTACTGATGGTTTACCTGTGTGCCTGTTGGACTGGGGCTGTGGTCATCACTGCAGTGGCACTAGTTCAATTCCAGCCTGAGTCCTTTGTTGCGTGTCGTCCACTTCCTCTCCCCCCATTTCTTCTCACCCACCTTCACCTGTCAAAACAGAAGCACAGAAAACAAAATAGTGTCTTATAATCTGTGACAACAACAGATTTTTAACCACCATTAGACAAAGACAAATCAGGGAATTAGCCGTTACAGGGACGTAGTATCATGTCAGGATGTTAGTGATGTTGTAATCAGTGTTTTGGTTGAAACGGGTCGATCACATTTAATGCCAGCTGCATCAGATCTAAACAACACCGACACCAGACCACAAGCCACAAGGAGGTGTAAAGTGGGTACTGTAGTCTCTTGAAGGTAATTAATGTTGTTCTTTCAGCAGCAGTATGTTTTAGGAAATCAATCTGCAGGAGATATAAAGACACAATGAGTAAAAGCTATAAACACTATGTCCAGTTTTCCTAGAGAGAATGGGAAAGAGAGAGAGAGAGAGAGAGAGAGAGCAAGAAGAAGTGAGTGGTATATTAGTCCAACTAATGAGGACTAGTGGAGGCATCAGTGATGTGGGGGTGCAGGCTGCCAGGTGATGTGATGGAGAAGAGCCTAGAGGGCAGCGCAAGACATATTAATAATAAAGAGATCCACACTGAAAATGGTATGTGTGCCTGTGAATGTAGATCCTGCATAATATTCTCTATAAGGTGGTGTTAATACAGAGGTCTCCATCTTAAAACCAGACTTGATCAGTCTTCCCTTTATATGCTGACCCCTCTTTCCTCCCCTTCATCTGTCCAGAGGATGACCAGAATTAAGAGAGAGAAGTTGGGAACATAGCGCATTTGCGTGTGTTTTGTTCTCCTTTGAGCTGAAATGATGCAGCGTCAGCATGTGGTGAAAATTTTCTCCTCAACAGAAACTTAACATAATTACATAATCTGCGTGTGATTTGGTGTCATTTTCATTCCTCAGTGTCTTATTATGCAGTCTTTGCATAACATAACCACATCCTCCTTTCTTAAAGTGGCAAAGGTTTTTATTTGTTGTATATTTCTCTGCACTTACAGTATAGGGAACTGGATGTGACTGGATGTCAGTCAAACAAATTACCAACTAAGGGAATTTTAAAGGCAAATAATCCTTTCTTGAAAACTGGTCAATGATAGCCTATACTCTATAAAAGGATGGCAGATTTAAATCGGAATATTTGTGTATTGTCTATTTGGTGAGACACCACATGAAAACACATTATTGTGTAATATAGGGATTTTTGTTGGGTATGGCAACTGTACAGACTGGTGAGTTTAAAAAATGAAAAAAACTCATTCACACTGAATAACCTGTGCTACTGCAGAGAAACACTGAAAACACATACTGGAAGTTGCTTTCTATTATGAATGGAAATCTCCTTTATACACAATGCTTAATCTCTCTCAGTAGGTGAAATGTTATTTTCTCTTCTCTATCCACCTGTTTACTAGTGTGAGCACTTCCTACCAAATTCCAAAATTTAAAGTGAAACAAAGCAACTTTTTAAGTTAAAAAAAAAGTTATAAAAAAGCTATAACATGCATTGTAGCTGAATTACAAAACTGTGCTGCTATAGCATTATGATCTAGTATGATGGTGATGATTATGGCTAATGTTAACTATTTAGCTGTCATTGATGGCTTGACATGCTTGTTATCCTGTTTTATTTTACTTCAACAACGAAAGTTTATTTGAAAGTCATCTTTAAAGATGTTTGCAGTTATAGGTCCACACTTTCTTCTGAAAGTCTCATGGTACTCTGGATCATCTCTCTATACAACTTTAAATGTCAACTTTTTACTGCACATTCATTCAATTGCAGTCCATATCACACCAACCGCTTACTTGTCTGTGATTCTCTGTCTGACATGCTCTAAAAGCCTGTCAGCAGCTCTACACAATAAGGTCAGTCGTCAGAAGTCAGAATTGCAGGATGAGGCCCTGAGAGGTACACGCACCTTCTTTAGCAACATTCATCCACCCCCATCATCCCTCTCCTGCTCCTTTCAACCTGGAAGGCGCACTGGATGTTGGGTAATATTGTGTATTTATGACAGATCTGGGTTGACTTGTCCTACTCACCTCCTCCAGAGCCCCCGTGTCTCTCTGCCACAGAGGAGCAACAAGCACAGAGAAATGTACCTTTCTGTCTCCTCACTATAAGACACAGAGTTAAACATGCAGCCAAAAAACCTAGCTGTTTTATAGGATATCTCTCCTTATGTCTTCCACACACAGATACATCTGACTTTCACGTCCCTCTCCTTCTCGCTATATATCCTCTACGTCACACTATCCCCTCAGCTTCCCTCAGTATCAATAAACCATTCTCGGGCAACTTCAGCACACTAAATCAGCCACTATGTAAACATGGCTGCTAATCCATCGGCAGCCAGCCTAACTCCCACTCCCTTACATCCTCCTCTTCACTTTATCTAGCAGCACTCACCAGGGACTTTGTGATCAGTCGAGCTGTGAGGAAAGCAATCTCTGTGTTTTCGCTGTCTGCGGGTCTTCAGTAACCTTCTACGCACACAGATACATGTGAGACGCACAGGCACAGAGAAGACAGACACAAGATAAGTGTCTGCCTCCAACAGTTATTTTACACATGTGAATGACCCTGTTTTCACTTGGTTTTAGTGAACACAATTGGGCAGCTGTCACCTGTGTCCATCATGTGTCTCCAACGTCATTTTGTTACGGCCCCCGTCACTTCCGCCAGAGGGTCAATTGACCACGGACACGGTTATTACGTCAGAGCCTCGCCAGACAACCGCCAAATATGTTCCCCATTGAATAGCTAAGACAACTAAAATTTCAAGAGCTAATATCAATGACACTCCTACTCGAATACAGATCTATACTCTTCTCCACATTTTGCACCCTCTATACTTACCATGTCCTGCCTTTAAAAAATTGTTTAAATCCTAGCTTACATCCTAGACATGCATCAAGATGCATTACTCTTTACACTACAACATATATGCGTTCAAAAGCTGATGTATTTAGTAGTGGTGGGATCAAAAAATGGTTCTGACTTAGAAAAGGTTCCAATTTTTACGTTTCATTTAAATTGTATCCCTCTGGCATTACAGATTCCTCTACATCTCAGGTGTCAAACATAAGGCCTGCAATTTTTCAAGTAAAAGTCACTGCTACACCTAGGTTTCACACAGTTTTAGTAAAAGTTGTTTTAAACCTAGAACAACACAGAAATTGCAGTTGTTTTTCTTAGGAAATGTCCGGTTGTTCATTACAAGTATTGTAATAGTGCAGTTCATTAAACGTAAATACTTTCATAATGTACTTCTTTGCACTAAAACAAAGAGAAACATTATTATGTCATTTACGTTATTTATACGTTAATACGCTATTGTTTTACTGGTCTGGCCCCCTTCAGATTAAATTGGCCTGTGTGTGGCCCCTGAACTAAAATGAGTTTAACATCCCTGCTCTACATGATGCTCCCACTTCTACATCTCAACTAACTTCTACACCATAGTTGTGTTTTGATGAAAATGAAACTGGAATCTAATGAAGGGGAAACTTATCTTTAGGGATTTCTAAATGCAGAACTTGGAACTGCTGTGTAACAGTAGCAGCCTTAAAACCACAGCTTCAGCCAGCCAGGCTTTGATAGAAAAGAAACCTAAGAAACATGCTGGGATGGACGTAGTTATGACTACATTACTTCCTCTAGAGACTTCCTGTGGTGCTCAAAGCAATTCAGACATGTACGTTAACATTAACACGAATGTCTGAATTACTCCAGCTTACCATTGTGTCGCATAGAGTAATTGTACAGTCTTTGAGCAGAGTCAAAGGTGAGCAAGTATGCTTGAGCTGCAGGCTAGCAATGGAGGGGGTGTGAAAGGAGCAGCAGGGACTTAATGGCACACTCATAGAGTTGAGTAAATGAGGTCATATCTAAGCTACTTTATTTAAGGTATGACAAGATTATTTTCATGGGGAAAAAGTTATACTATATGTTATAATCGATTTCTAAGGTGAGGCGTACACAGTTATCCACAAACAAGTGAAACAGCAATATACAATCGGTCAAAATGGTAGTGCTACAGAATGCATGCATTGACTGATAATATCTATACCATCTTTGGGCTGTCATTCTGTATTGAACTACTTAAATTAACAGAGTGACACATACTCTGTGCACACAGATTCTATCAAATGACTCAGAGTTTCCAATTTTTCACTCTTTCTATCCCAAGACTGCAGCATTTTCCCTGCAGGGTTTCCGAGGGCAGGTATTGATTTTCCACAGGCTACAGCTTAACCAGGACCACTGGACAGTACGAAGAGGCCAACAGGACACAAAGTTCAAAATGGATGATCCCACAGAAAGTGAGCTAACAAGACACTGTGGATTTCTCTTAGCTATACAAATCGCATCATACCCATGAACACATACACCGAGCAGACTGAGCCCATAATGTCACGGTGAATCAAACCTATTAAACTACATTAGTTGCAGCATGGAAAGGAAAGAGGAAAGAGGGTCAAAGGACACCTATTTCATTCTTTTGCCTTTATTCTTCCTCTGTATTAAGAGGGAGGCATGGATAAATTAAAAGTAGAGGAACAATACGCTGTAGGTGCCCGAGCAGAAGAGAAGCAATTAAAACACAATTGCTTCATTTTCAGGGGACTCATCTTCAGCTGCCGCCTCCTTTGAAAACATGTTTTTGTCTAAAGAAACGGTAACAATTGTGTATCTGATTTCACAGTGGGATCAGCAGTGAGAGATAAAGTGAAAGGAGAGAAATGAGAGGGGAGATACATGCTGGGAAACAAAACGGAGCTTTATTCACTTGACAACCTCTTCAGAGAGACGGAGAGCACTGCCAGTGTAAGAAATTCACTGTAATATTCTCTTTTCTAGTTGTTGCAATGTTTCTTCCAAATTGCTTTGAGATATTGTGAGAACACACATTTTGTAGTAGATGTTGTATTATTCAGTCGCATTCCACTCACAACTTGTTTTTCCATTTGACAAGTAATAGTTATTTACTAATGAGAGGATCAGTTGCATTACCCAGTAATGTATTTTGTGACCCAAATCAGTTTGGGTTGGAATACTTTCAGCCAACTTTTGAAACATAATCAAAGAAAGACTTGTCCAGAAGTACAGACTAACTTCAGTGTGTATACTTCTGGACACGGAGACATTTTTTTGTTATTTTAGCTGTTTTCCAAAATATGTCTAGTTATACAATAAATGTGGGCTTGAAGTGCAGAATCAGCTTTAATTTGAGTGTATCCACATCCAAATTGGGATAAATGAGTAATTTAACCAGTTATGCACGAACCCCTGTAAACAGGGGGCTGTGCATGAGAAATTGTGTTAATTTGGTTGTAATTTCCACACCTTTCCTCCACTTTGGAGGAATATCCTCAAATTAAAGCTGGGAGTCTACGCTTTAAAACCATATTCATTAGCACGACTTGACTATTTTTTTGGTCAACACCAACAAAAATAACTGAAACTGTGTAGAGTCATTTAAACCAGATCTATTGGTGCCCTGAAGAAATTCTGCAACCCACTGACCTCTCAACTGTAATACTTAATGAAAAATCCAATGCATGAATTAAATGAGTGTTATTAGATATCACTTACATATACATCTCTATTTAAGGAAGATGTTAGCTATGATTTTCTGTCAAAGAGTTCATAGATGCAGGATGTGTCTGTTAGCTGGCTAGGAATTAATTTGTCAGCTTAAACATAAATATGTAGTCCACCTGATGGGCGCTGAGCAAAATATAAAGCTTAATTACATCTTGAACGCATATAAATAACATGGTGGGGCAGGGGGTACTTTATTTTAAGTGACAGGTTACGATTACATTAGGTTACATGGAGACGTTTTCTCAGGTTTTACATATTGACAGTATTTTAAACTCCAAGTTGTACTGAATGGAGCTTGTCTGGATGTAGAGACAGCTCCTTGGAAGCCATCCTACCCTTGATGATGTTACACTCAAAGGTGTCCCAACAGCTTTACTGACATGGTTGTCCGCAAATATGCCAAAAGAAGGAAAAAAAATAAAAGCAAAGCAGCAGAATGTCACTGACAGAATGTCGGCATTAATTGACACCATCACTGAAGCAATTTATTACACAGATGAGATGAGTTATTAACTGAGGTGTAAATGGCCCTTTAAAATTGAACATTAAATTAGACCACAGTTTATTTACAGAATAAAAGAAGCTTAACTTAAAATAAAAATGAGTCATGCGCTCAAAACAGGAGCCTTGTTTATAGCGAATAGGTTGTGTGTGTATCTGTGAAGAAGAAAAGGTGTGTGCCTGTGTTACAAAGTTCAAACGAGAGGGCAGAGGAATAGGTCCCCTATTCATTAGTCGACTGTTTTTGAACTCTCATATCCTCTGGCTTTGAGCCAGTCCAGACTCTCCTTCTGTCTCCAACTCTAAATAGCCAAATGCATTATTCAACAATGCCCTGCGCTTTCACTTCTCTTAAATATTAAACTTTGAAAATTGATTTATCTTTCAAAATTCATCCCAATCACAAAAGTCATTCCTGTGCAAACATTTGATTACTCACACAGATGAATGGGCCTCGGAGGAGGTGGGAGGGTGGCTGAATGTAAGAGGTACTTGAGGGCAGATGTAGGGCATTTCGAACGGCTGACATCATAACAGGAAGGCTGCAGTGGTGGCTAGGCATGGAAGCAGATAGAGGCCGGAAATATATATTTACTTCGATGATTGGCGAATAACTTCAAATGTTTGAGAGTCCAGAGAGGATGTACATCCAGACTGCGCACAATCAGTGCACAAGCTGGGATTGCACAAGCTCCCCTGCATCAGTTAAACCTTTCTGCAGATCCTTTCTGCCCAGCTGACACGAAGGTTTGTAAGACTTTTGTGAGGAATGTTGTCCTGAGCCATTTGGCAATGACATTTCTGACAGTGGAAACTGTAAGCTGAAAGTGTCCTGATATTTTTTTATAGCTGTTCCCTGCTAGTTTCATTTTGAGATTCTTACTCAGTTACTTGGAGAAGATGAGTTTGCTGACTCATGTTCTGAATTATTTCTTGACAAGTACATTACAAATCAATTTAGGGCTAATAAATGAATGAAACCCCCTAGCCTTGGGGTTGGGAACTGATCATGCCCCGGCAAAGATCTGCTGGCCCAATCATACTATTTTGGCCAGGTTTTATGCACTGATGGGCAGAAGAATAACAGGAATAAAGTCATACCCGTCATCTGGGCACCATGAAAACACACCCCACAATGAAATCCAGTTACTAGTCTCAAATTTTGAAACATGTCACAAGTCTGGCACTTCAAAATCAATAAACTGTTAATTTGCCCAGGGTTCCAAAACTTTTTCATATAACTGTACAAGAGCAACACTTATTTTAATTCCAAGCATGATTAAGTAGCAAAAGTGTGAACTTGAATACATGAATGTGCCACCTATTTTGACACTTGAAGGGAAAAAGTTGCTTAAGTCTAATGTGCTAACCCTTAAATGTTGGAGGATGTAGTTTTACATTTTGGAGCTCTGCCAACCTGTCAGCAATAATTAATAACGTAACCAGGTTGCACGCTGTCTCCGTAACCTAACGCACACTTTGAGTTGAACTGCTGACACCAGAATAAAACTGGAAGAAGTCTAAATTTAGATGAGAGAAATTAGCCTTTAATTATTAAATGAATTAGTGTCTACATATCCAGGATAGGCTCAATAGCTTTCCCTGCTTCATTTCCAGCAGATCACCTATTTTCCTCCCTGCAGGCATGCAAAATGATTCTGAAGCACAAATCATTTATTTATATGCCAGTTAGTTATTAAAACAAATCCCTTTCATTTTTGTTAAATATTTAACATT
Source organism: Chelon labrosus (assembly GCF_963514085.1). Taxonomy (NCBI): domain Eukaryota; kingdom Metazoa; phylum Chordata; class Actinopteri; order Mugiliformes; family Mugilidae; genus Chelon; species Chelon labrosus. The sequence continues at coordinate 28,244,219 of NC_140340.1, forward strand.
ATTAGCAACATGTGTTCATTTATCTATTGTATTACTTATTAGACAGACTAAATTTTTCAAGCCGCCTGCACAAGCCACATCGAAAACCAAATGTCAGAGGGGGCGGATGTCGGGTGTGTGAGGAATTGTTAATATAATTAGAAACAAGCTTTCTAATATCTAGTCAAATGTTTTTTTATAAACGCTTTGTACGATAAATCTCGTAAGACCATGCAAGGGATTAGTCCAGATCAGAAATAAATTGATTCAGGAAATTAGTAGCGATACACAGACCTACTTTTACATTTTTCATGTAGATTTTCTAAAGGCTGTAACAGTGTTTGATAAAACTGCCTCTATTAAAACTGAAACGAATCATTTATAGACAACTACATAATACACGGCAACAACTACAATTATGGTGACAACTTAAACTGTCATAGCCTGTCGTACCCCGTGTAGACTTCACACAAACAGAGACACAACAGAAAGAAGCTACAGACATGACTAAAACATGATTTTTTTTTTACACATCACTTCTACTGAGCATCTTGTATCGAAGCTTCCCTACTTCATAACAGACCAGATGACTGAGAGGAGACAATGGACATCACTGCTTTCTCAAAACAAGCTTTCATGTGAACAAAGTAAGGCCTGTTAATCAAACTGTGTAATATCAGCTTGCTGAGTTATGGTGTGTTCGCACTACCAGTGCAAAAGCAGCCAGTTTAATTTTTCAATGGAAGCCGGCGACATGAAGATACAAACTGATGCTCAACACTTGTTGCTGGTCGTTTTGTAAAATTGTCGCTCGTAGTGTGAATATAGAAATCAATTGATTTCTCAATAAAACAGACCGGTGTGTGTCTGAAAGACAGTACCAGAGCCAATTTGATTTTGAATGATTCTGTCATCTTCTATCAGATTTGCAATCATTGTCTTTACAAATACTTCGATTCTAACTCAACTGTTTCTTCTGACTTGTCAAGAATACTCATAATGGTGCTTTCCCGTGAAACAGATATGTTGGGAAAAAAACTCATCTGGAGTCAGACTTTTGTAGTTAGTTGAAATAAACTGTACTAAATGGTGGGAAACCAGCTGGAGCTGAGAAAGGAGAGTGTTAAAGTCAAAACAGTATGACACTATAATGCTACTTCAGGGAAATGATTCACCTCCATCACAGATTCTCTGCTGGCTGAATCACATTTTTGGCCCATCTTCAAACAAATTATGCTGATGTTATCTTGGAGAGAATTAGCCAGTTCTCATTTGAACATTTACTAAGGTTTTACTGCGCTGATTTCATTAGCTTCACCAAACAAACCACTGTCTTTGGGGTGTATTGAATCTGACATGACACAGCATGAAAAGAAAAGGTTGTATTATCCACGGCCGCTCTAGCATGGCAGCATTCATCTGTTTCTTTCTGTGGAGCTGGTGTAAATAATGGCCAAAATACCCACGCTCTTCTTTCTTCATTTCCTCTGTCTCGTTCTGCCTCTCTTGCTTACTTTCTCTATCTGATTTAATGCACTGATGATGATAGTGAGATTAGCTTTTCCTATTGTCTGCTTCCTCACTCAGACAAATGCACTCATCAGCGTAGACCTTGAGGTCAGGCTCTGTAAGCTGCTATTTATTAAGAACATTGATTCCAGAGCAGTTGGTATTAAGAATACTTGGTCAAACTGAAAGATTCACAGCCATGTTTCTCATAAAATACTTAGTATGAGCTCACCAGTCTGTGTCTGCAAGGGTAAATATTGTATCCCTTAGTGCCCTTAAGTCAAACTCCAGTCTATACTATTCCCCCGGGTATACTTTTAATAAAGGTGCTATCATTTGAGCTAGGATGATGGACAAGTGACTTTGTTGTCTTCTGGTAGCTCCTTTGAGAAATTTGAAAATTGTGGTTGCAAGGAAATTCAGAAATGCAGGTGAGTTGAGTATTTATTCTAGACCTGAAACCAGTGTGGTAAACATGTAAGTAAGTAAGGCATATGTTGTCGTATTCAAGCATGGGTCTTGTGTCCACATAGCCTGCATCAAGACATCTTCTCCACACTCTTCTAGTTTGATGCATGAAGGCAAATTTGTTGCATAAATACTGTGTACCCAAAGCTACATTAATCAGTGTTTTCATGACAGTTGTTAAAATGACAGACCCTCAGAGAATGATTTTCCACTTTGCCGCCTGACGTTCCCCTCAGCTCTATGGAGTTTTTCAGCAGTTTGGTTTTACTGTTTTGTTTCACTCTCTCTACTATCATCATGGTTGTTTCCAGTACAACATTCAGTTCTTTTCGATGAAAGAAAGATGCATCCACTACACAGCACCAAGCAGCAAACAGTTTAACTTAGCAACTAGCTAATATGAATACTTCAGCCTGATGTTTCTATCAGCACAATTCACATTGACCTATCACCTTTGACTGAATACAAGTCGGTGTGGAGAGCAAAAGGGGCAGCACCCTGTCGACATGAAAGCCAACACGTTAAATAAATAGTGATTTTAAAGGGTCAGCCCATTGTAAACTTGTCGCTCATGGAGATATATCGAATGTCAGTGATTCATGAGCACTCAATGTCATGATACGGCCAACATGTTAGCCATATCAACTATATCAGATATCAATGTTGCATTTGTGCCGTCATCAAGTTGCAGAAAAACAATTATTGTGGCTTTAAAGACAAAACCTGGTTCTATCTGTGTCTACTTTGACTATTTTGTGCCGTAAAAAAATAGTAAATGCTTCAAAACAATTTGGAAAATAAAACCTCTTTTAGACATTTCACTTATTTTACAAAATTTCTGCAAATGATAAATGAAATGAGGACTTCTCTGGATTTATACATGTGGCAGTGTTTCCCATTAATTAACGAGACTGTGGCGGCCCGCCACAGTCTCGTTTGGGCCCGCCACAGTCTCATTTGACCATAAAAAAAAAAAAAATCATAAAAAAAATAAAATAAATAAATAATGATGATGATGATGATGATGGCTGCACCTGGCGCTATCCAGTCATACATCTGAGGACAGCAGGACGGTGTTTGAAGAGAATTTGAGAATTTTTTGAGAAGAGAAACGACGAGATGATCTATGCAGGGCTGCTCATTACGTCGATCGCGATCGACCGGTAGATCGCGAAGGTAGTGCGGGTAGATCGCGTGCCGCCGAATTTTTTTTTTTTAGATGTTAGTCTAAAACATTTATCTGTTGCAACTCCAAAACAAACAGCAAGACAAACGTTCATCTTTATTTTTACTTTAGCCTATATTTGCAACATGCCCACAGTTCAGCGGCACACATCCACAGCCACGCACAACTTAAACAACTCAAGACTACCGTCTTTCTTAAAGAGACAGCGCTATTTTTCTAAAGGTGCAGTGCACCAACTTTTCTTGATAAAAATAAAAACAAAGATGGATAGAGCTTTTAACACTGTAGCAACAATTAATATGACAATTAATATGACTAATATGACTATATATATATATATATATGTATGTATTATGAATTAACCCCCCCCCGGACCCTGCCACCACAGTCTCCTAAAATCCTGTGGGAAACACTGTGCGGACTTATACTTTTTAATGTGAACTGAGTTCAATGTGCATGTAAGACTTACATAACTTCACTTCTTTTTTCTTGTAAAAATGGGTTTCTCGATATGTGACTATTTGCAAAACAAATGGAAGATAATCTGCTGCACTCTGCTGCAGCCCTTATTTCTGTTCATGCCAAATTACATTTAGATTAGGGATGCACCGAATATTTGCCCACCACAAATTTAAAGACTTTTATCACAGAAACAACACGTCCGAAAAAGGATGTTGTAATGACGCGGGCCGGCACGGGCTTGCCTGGAAGGGCCAACATGTCTGCGGTGTGGACGTATTTCAGTATATCTGAAAAAGACCCACGTATAGCGATTTGCAAAATGTGTAATGCTGACATTTCAAGAGGGGTGCATCTGCAAAGAATTTCTCCACGTTATCACCTGGAATCCAAACATTCCGATCATTATGCTGAATATAAGAGGGATGCGGCAGCGGCACGGAAAAGGAAAATCCCCACTCCATCTGTGGTGGACGTTTTTGAAAAGGCAAGGAAGTTTCCCAGTGATGGTGCCAAGGCAAAGGGCATTACACAAAAGATTATGGAATTCATTTCCTTAGATCAGCGGTTCCCAAACTTTTTTGGCTGCGCACTCCCTTTTCTATTTTCAGCCGCGTTAAACAAAAATTGCAGCAACTTAAAATGACCGTGGCGCTAATACAACCCCGTCATCATAACACAGCGGTTATGGAAATAAAATTAGGACGCCAGTCATTTCAGTTAAATTGTAATAAAGTTACACACGATCCACAACATAAATAACAAAGAGCATAGGCTCAGGAACAGATAAAAAAAAAAAAAAGATCCATCTGAGGATTTTCAAGAGCAACGCAGGTGGCTCAGCAAGTTGCGCATATACGGTACGTAGAAGAAGATAACTTCTTCTACGCCATTACATTTTTCATCTCGCGTGCCCCCTAGAGGCAGCTCGTGCACCCCCATGACAATTTGGGAATCCCTGCCTTAGATTATCAGCTGTTCTCTGTCATAGAAGATGTGGGATTACGTCAGTTTTCGGACTTGGGTGCCTCATTTTCGGTTTTGGCCAAGAATTTTCATTTCGGTGCATCCCTAATTTAGATACCTTGCTCATCTCATTTTCCTTTTTTTTTTACCCTCTCAGACAGGAAATACTCCATTGGAGTCTTAATTAAAAGTCAAACCACCCAATTCATTGTCCTAGATTGATGTTCCAAAGAAAATCAATAAATTACCACTGATTTTTCTTGTAGCGAGTGACACATAAGGGCACTGATGAGGACATCTATGTCGGGCCATCACAGAAACCCCGGCTCAGTTAAGTGCTGCTGAAATACCCATTAACCTATCTATCACTCCGTCACACTCAGAGACCAAAACTCCCTAACTCTGACACTCTGTGGATGTTTGAAAAATTGTGCTTACATAACACACACTTGCTACACTTTTTGGTCTGTCTCTTGCTCTCTCCTTCCAGAGCACCGGTGTATTTTCTCTTTGATAAAAGAACCAGAATGATGAATTATACAGCATTCCAGCTTCTTGCAGTGTCACTCCAACTGACAGAACATCAGGCATCTCGTCCTGCTCCATTCTGTCACTGCACATCTTTTGATTAGTACACACAGCAAGACACCTGAGTGCTTAAAGGAATTCTGCTTTTCCCATAAATTACACATCAGGAGTTTTGACACCAGATTTGTGTGTCACCCAATAATAGCACCCCTGGATTTACACTAAGGAAGGAGTCCTGTTTGAAATGACACTGCTATGCTTTCCATTAGGAAAAGTGTCAAAGGCATGGATTCTATGGAGTGAGTGTGATGGTTATCACAAAACTCATTATTACATTTTTAATATTCTTCTAACACTCAGCAGGAGTTGACACATTTTTTATTAGAAAATGTTTTCATTGTGTACTTCTTTAAGTTAGAGAGGAAAGTTATACACCCACAAGAACTGACTTTTCACTTTGTACTACTTTTTCTTCACATTGGCATGAAGTCAGGGTGACATCTAAACAGCTAGACATGCGATAACTGTCTAGCACATAAGAAATGAAGCAATTTTCTGAGCAGGCAATTTGAACTTCACTGCCAAGGTTGTTGAAATGTTTTCTCACTTATGATATATTCTTGTGACACTGGAACTTCAATAAGTCTTGCTCAAACAACATAAAGCAAACAGTAAGGTCAGATCGTCAAGTCATTTGAGATTTCTATGACAACAAGAAATGACCCCAGAAATCTAAAGTATTGTTACTTTACTAGTTGTAGTCTGGAAAGGATGAAAAGCCAATCAGTTTTTCAATTTGCATACCTTAGGAGCCAAGTCAATCACCCTCTGACAATCCAATTGGTACCCGACTATTATCTTGCAGAGAAAAATAATGACAAAGAGACACACAAAGAGATGATGCAGCCATAATTTTGATCTAACCAACAGATACTATACAGTTCACAAGGCATGCAGCCACTAATAGAAGAAAAAAGTACTGCAATGTCAACTTTAAAAAACATAAATAAAAAAATTAGTTTCAGCCGTAAGTAATTTTTTAAAAAATCAATAGGTCAAGTGATTATGTATATGTGAGATGTGTCGCTCTGCGCATTTAAGTGTCGCTTAGTTCACCGTTATGTTTTTACAGCTTGCAACTTTACAGATTTTGATTAACCATGCTCTCATCAGTGGCTTCCAGATGCAGCAAGCAGCTGTTTTCAGCTTTAAAAAGCTCTAAAAATCCACCGTAAACTGGTCAGTGTTTGCGGCTAGTTGATTCCGCATTGAGATGCTAAAGAGACTGGTATTTACCTCAGGAGTTAATAAACAGCTAAACAGAAACCAAAAGTGTATACCAGATTTATATTCACTACGGAGACACGAACATCTGGCAAAAAAATATTAGTTATGCACATTTGAAGCAATTTTGATACATTATTTCATGGTATCCCTATCTTATTGATCCTCTTATTGTATATTGTGGCAGTAGAGCAATTCCCAGCCAAGGGCAAGGTTTGTGTCCCCAGTTGCACCAGCCATCCCCATTTAACTGGCATTGAGTCTAACTTTGTCCCTAAAAGTAGAATAAGTCAGACTAATATGCACATCCTCATACACACACACACACCACTGACCATGATGTTGAGCCTTGGAGTGCAGGTTTGCTCATCTATATTTTATCCAATTATGCAGTCCATATTATGTTCTGCTGAACTGAACAGGTGGTATCCTCCACCATTAACACGGAAATAAATAACAGCATAAACATAAATGAATATTAATAGACATCTATTAGCATCAGCTTTGTTGATGAAGTCCCAGGGGGCTGCCCTATTAGCTTAAGCCACACACTGGGCTCGTGAACCAAGGCTCCTCCCCAGAGCATCAGTAGGCACAGGTGACAAACCCATTTCCCTCTGAGAAAACGCTCTTTTCTGTCTGAATTGTGTGAACAGCTTGCTAGTCTTGGCAGAACAGCTTGTGCGTGGCTGTGTTCGACACTTCGTATATGTGTTTTTTTTTTGTGTGTATGTTGCCACCTTTCCTAAAGATGCCTGATGAAAACAAGCTATGAACAAAACTTACTGAAAACTTATATTGTGTTTCTTTATGATTCTGCAGAATGAACTGCAGTCAAAGCAGCAAGTTATCAATGAGCCACAGCAATAACAAACTTTGACCGGTTATGTTCCAGCGCAGTTGTTGTGCAGCAGTTTTCAACAGATGAGAGGATAAGGAGCAATCAGGCAGAAGAGATAGATTTATTGCTTGTTAACTAATCTTGCTACATTGTTTTGTTCCTTTGATTATACCAGCCAAACTACTCCTCATAGCATCACCCGAACTGTTCTTCATTGCACTCAATCAATTGTGGTAAGTTTCCTAAATGCCTTGTGATTAATTCAAATCATCACGAGTGTACTTTATGTACACGATTTGATTGAAACATGCATTGCATTTGCATAATTACAGCACTGTGGAGTAGGGCTTATTGTTTCGATCCAATCTAAAGCACTCAGACTTGGAGCTTTGTGTATTCAAGGGGACTAATATGAAATCACACAAATGTATTGTGTACAGTGTTCTCAATTATACACAATTACAGACTGGCCTTTCAGAGACACAAAAGCCTATTCCAGGCTTACATTGTTCAGCATAAATGGTTTGTGGTTGTTTTAAAGAGCTAAATGGGAGAATAATGATGAGGATACACTGAATGATGAGGGAGAAAAGATAAACAAGGGCAGAAAACTATCTTTCTACAAGAAAACTTCTCACCAAAAGTTTGGTGGACACCTTTTTTCAGCAGTCTTAAATATCTGAGGACAATTTATGTCCCTGCTAGCGTGCAAGATATTAGTAGTATGTGACGTATTACAAATGCTTTTTAACAAGTATTATTTTTCATACTTACACTGTCTACTTAACTACTGTGTATTTTTGATTTAGATTTTTAATGTGCAATCATACTGAGTTAACGCCAAAGAATAATAATGAGATAAAAATGTATGATTTATGATTCAAAGCCAGTCTTTGGGCCAGCCTAACATGCAGATGCGAACTGTTCCTGAGTTTAAACTGGCTGCAGCTACAAGCAGGAATTTTTAATGTGAAAGCATAAAAATGCACAAATCCTTTGGGATTCTAGCCCAAACTGGCACCATCACCTTTGTGTTTTCAAATTCTCTCATTGAAGCCTGCCAGATGCAGGATGTGCTGATAACAAGTGTTTGATGTCCTTATCTAGTTTCCACACCATCAAAGTGGTGTCTAGCTGTATGTGAGCTGCAGCTCAGGTGAGCCCCGGGTTGCTACCAGCCAGCCTGTGAACACATTTCCCATCCTGAACTGTGGAGGAGAGCCTACCATTGTGCTTAGGTAAAAAGACAGGATGTCCAACTCACCATGAGGCATCATCAATCCTACTAGTGTACCATGATTTTACATTAATCTGTGCCTGTATCTGAGTATCTGAGAAGCAGCAGGAGTCACCATTTAACAGGTAGAGAGAGAATGGAGTTGTTGATGATTCAAAACAGAAGCTCTAACAGTGGCGGGAATGCCAAACCTTTCTTGTGTCTTAGCTACTACCAAAAAATAAAAAATAAAAAAACAAGATTAGGGCAGTGGTTCAGCAAACACAAGGACAATGCTGCCCCCGAGGTGGAAATGCAAAGGTTTATCTAGAGGCAGCTCATTAAAAACAACCTTTTAATCATCCAGATCAGCAACAGAGGAGGATATCACCTTAACTTATCTTTAATTTAAGACAGGATATCAGTTGAAGCTGATATGGTGCCTTTTCTCATCATACACTGTGTCTCCAGGTCTCTCTTCCTGTCAAATATATCCTGAGTTGAGGTCAGAGATAACTCAAACTCTCAAAAGACACATGAAGATTGATAACAGGGGAATTTTGTTTTGTGGTAAATCGAGTTAGACGCACATGTGGAGCTGATGCTGCTTCTTTTTAATTCCTACCAGACCTTCCTGACTCGGATATCCATAATCTTTGTAATTTGTGGCTGATACTGCTCCTCCTTTTAATGTGTTTTGCTCAGTCTTTCTTTTTTCTTATTCTATTTATTATTCTGACTTCTGATCTATACTGATCTCACTTGCAGCGCTCGCTCTTTCATTTGTCTCTCCTTTTTCCAGCCTATTTTCAGACTACACAGACATATTCCTTCATTACTCTGAAAACAGTCTCCAGCATCCAACGTCACGTGTGAGCACACCCTATTCTGTTCCTCCCGTTTCTCTCTTTCTGTTACTACTCATCAGTGTTCTCTCCTCTTTCTCTCTAATGCTGTTGAATAATGGAGAGACTGCATGCAGTAGTCATGCTGTCACTCAGCTACTGAGAAGCAGGGGGCCTGCAGTGAATACATATGTGCATGTGTGTGCGCCTGGTGTGTGTTTGTCGTTCTAGCCGTCTGCCTGCTGAAGATTAGCCTTAAGGGCATGCTGCCCCAACCCTAAAGCCACATGTGCACGCATGCATCTGCAATGCATACATTATGTAACTCAGCTAAAACAACACTGCCTTATCAGTGTTAGTTTTCAAAATGTTGCAGTTAGACTGCTCTATGATGCAATAAATTCACCCTGATAGACACCAACCTCATTTAACTGTAACATAGCTATTGAATATGACTTCACTACATAATGTATGAGTGTCTCCCTATAGCAAGCACACAAAGATCACAAATCAGGTCAAAAAAAGAGGATAAGAAAGCGAGCTACAAGCTGCAAACAGGATGATGAAATCCGTGGCACCGCAGGGCAGACACGCAATTATTTTGCATCCGATACTCTGCCATCCTAGTAGCATGTCTAGGGGGGCCCCTGCTGCTAAAAACAGCTGGTAGGTGGACTTGAGACATCCAATCCCTATCTTTAAATTGACGGACTGGCAGAAATACATGCTGCAATAACCAGTAAAGGCCTCTCCACATGGTCCTCCTATTTAGTAGGCCAGATTGCCTGGTTGTTGATAGTCTCTCGACATCACTTTAAGCTCAGAGAGAGCAACTGGGTAAATGCAACATCTGGGGTTCCCTACCAGTTGAGGCAATAAAAAAAGTTGTGCATAGGGAATAAAGAGAATGCCAAAAAGGGGAAGAATACAAAATGCTATCGATCCAATGGGGGGATCATGTAAATTGACGCCGGGAAAATTAATCATTTCTCACCATTTCTGTCTTGCTCTCTTCTTCCTTTCTCAATCCTTCTCTTTTCCCAGTCCAGTGCCTGTCACAGCTGGGAAGGGGCTTTTGCTTGCCTTTGGCCCAATTAGCTAGGGCTTAAAGCGCAAAGCATGTTGAGGAGGAGGAGGTCCAAGCTTGGTTTAGTCTAGTTCAGCATGGCTTGGCTTGGGGTTGGCTCGAGTCCCTGCTCTGAGCTGCTATGCAATTATAATTAAGGTTGTCCTCTGACACACACAAAGAGGAATTATTCTCCCCTCAAACATGCATCTCACATTTTAGCATAGACTTTCTGCCTTGCTAGTTTTCCACAGACACACACACACACACACACACACACACACACACACACACACACACACACATATAGTCGCCCCCATGGCACACTGTTTGGGCTCAGCGATCTGGCATATCTTCACAAAGACACAAAAACTCCCAGAAGGAAAAGGGGAACAATACCATGTTATCCTTCCCTTGAATGGCCCCATCCTTTTTGCTCCCCTAAACCTCCTCGACTTGCTCCCTCCCTCTATCGCTCCATTTTATATCCGTCTCTTATTGTGGCCGTTTCTCTCTACTCTAATCTCAATCACTTTGTTCTGTGAATTCATTAAGCTCTATTCTATAACACCAGTGTCAAAGATCAATGGTTGCCATCGGAAAAGCTCCCAGCATGCACTGCCAGGCATGGCCATTTTTAATGAGGCCTGGTTCCATCTGTCCTGCATAAAGAAAAAGTAAACTCCATTTTCATTACCAAAGTCTTGGAGCAGCCCTTTAACTGGCTACAATTGTGACACATTTAATGCCAATAACAACCCCTTATTATCAGTTAATGTTTGCTTTGATTTGCCTTGTATTTGATACCTCTGTTTGCACATTTATTCGTTTATAAAAAAAAAAAATATGTGAAACCAAACTGCTCAAAGCGCATCTAATCTGTTTTTCATGACAAGAAGGCCAAACAAGAGACTTGCCTGGATTATGGGGAAACACTAGAGGGGTCCTTATGCATCAGGACCTAACCAAGCTTACTAAAAAATATCATCCCAAATAACATTATGCTACCACTAAACAATACATATTCAGCACATCAGTCTGAGTTACTTTCAGACTGGTCTAAAAATAGAAATAGTCAGCCAGAGGTGAGAGTATGACACCTGAACTGACAACCTTTTATAAACACAATTTTCATAGTCAGCTCATCACGGGTGACCCAGTAGAGCTGGAGAAACCATGGGTCAGTCTGTCAGTGCAATCTATTGTCACCACTGCACGGTGAGGTCGGCGTTCAAATAGGCCTCTAATGGCTCAGCTAATTTTTTCGCACACAGGCACAAA